>NC_135641.1:35302512-36000429 GCF_053574225.1 Canis aureus | reverse complement strand
CATCCAGGCCCCTGCGGAATGTGAGCTCCGGTGGTTACTGGGGGAGCTGACTCCAGGGCTGGAGAGCTGGCCGCTGCCACTGTTGTTGTCCCTCCTGGTCTCACCCTGTGCCTCTGAGGGTCGGGCTGCCAGGGAACAGGGGCTTCACGGGGTCAACAGCTCACCTGAGCCTGGCACCCAGCAGGGGGCGGGGCAGCTCCCCCCGGTGCACACTCCTGAGAATCAGCACAGCAGGCCCGTCCCCCAGCTGGAAGGACAGGGCAAGAGCAATCTCTTGACCCAGCAGTGCTGGAAAGCTCCAGGGGAAGTCGAGGGATTTACAGTATATACAACCAGAGGGTACCCTTCCTTGTTTGTTTGTTCTCTTTTTTTTCCCTTCCTTTTTCCAGTACAACTTGTTATTAGCCGCTCTGCACTGAGCAAAATGCCTAGAAAGAACTCACCACAAAAGAAAGAATCAGAAACAGTACTCTCTGCCACAAAGTTACAGAATTTGGATCACAATTCAATATCAGAAAGCCAATTCAGAAGCACAATTATAAAGCTACTGGTGGCTCTTGAAAAACCATAAAGGATTCAAGAGACTTCATGACTGCAGAATTTAGATCTAATCAGGCCGAAATTAAAAATCAAATAAGATGCAATCCAAATTAGAGGTCCTAACGACGACGGTTAATGAAGTAGAAGAACGAGTGAGTGACATAGAAGACAAGTTGATGGCAAGGAAGGAAGCTGAGGAAAAAAGAAAAAAGTCCATGAGGAAAGGTGAAGAAAAATTAATGACAGCCTCAGAAGGAAGAATCTAAGTTTAATTGGGGTTCCAGAGGATGCCAAAAGGGACCGAGGATCAGAAAGTGTATTTGAACAAATCATAGCTTCCCTAACTTGGGGAGGGAAACAGGCATTCAGATCCAGGAGATAGAGAGATCCCCCCCTAAAATCAATAAAAATCATTCAACACCTCGACATTTAAGAGTGAAACTTGCAAATTCCAAAGATAAAGAGAAGATCCTTAAAGCAGCAAGAGACAAGAGATCCCTAACTTACATGGGGAGAAGTATTAGGTTAAGAGCAGACCTCTCCACAGAGACCTGGCAGGCCAGAAAGGGCTGGCAGGATATATTCAGGGTCCTAAATGAGAAGAACATGCAACCAAGAATACTTTATCCAGAAAGGCTCTCATTCAAAATGGAAGGAGAGATAAAGAGCTTCCAAGACAGGTAGGAACTGAAAGAATATGTGACCTCCAAACCAGCTCTGCAAGAAATTTTAAGGGAGACTCTTAAAATTCCCCTTTAAGAAGAAGCTCGGTAGAACAATCCACAAAAACAAGGACTGAATAGATATCATGATGACACTAAACTCATATCTTTCAGTAGTAACTCTGAACGTGAATGCGCTTAATGACTCCATCAAAAGGCACAGGGTTTCAGACTGGATAAAAAAGCAGGACCCATCTATTTGCTGTCTACAAAAGACTCATTTTAGACAGAAGGACACCTACAACCTGAAAATAAAAGGCTGGAGAACCATTTACCATTCGAATGGTCCTCAAAAGAAAGCAGAGGTAGCCATCCTTATGTCAGATAAACTAAAATTTACCCCGAAGACTGTAGTGAGAGATGAAGTGAGAGACTATATCATACTCAAAGGATCTCTTCAACAGGAGGACCTAACAATCATGAATATTTATGCCCCTAACATGGGAGCTGCCAAGTATATCAATCAATTAATAACCAAAGTTAAGACGTATTTAGATAATAATACACTTATACTGGGAGACTTTAACATGGCACTTTCTGAAAATGGTGGATCTTCTAAGCATAACATCTCCAAAGAAACAAAGAGATTTAAATGATACACTGGAACAGATGGATTTCACAGATATTTACAGAACTTTACATCCAAACGCAACTGAATACACATTCTTCTCAAGTGCACATGGAACTTTCTCCAGAATAGACCACACACTGGGTAACAAATCAGGTCTTAACAGATACCAAAGGATTGGGATTGTCCCCTGCATATTTTCAGACCATAATGCTTTGAAACTAGAACTCAATCACAAGAAGATATTTGGAAGAAATTCAAACGGGTGGAGGTTAAAGACCATCCTGCTAAAAGATGAAAGGGTCAACCAGGAAATTAGAGAAGAATTGAAAAGATTCATGAAACTAATGAGAATGAAGATACAACCATTCAAAATCTTTGGGATACAACAAAAGTAGACCTAAGAGGGAAATACACCACAATAAAAGCATCCTTCAAAAAACTGGAAAAAACTCAAATACACAAGTTAAGGAACTTGCACCTCAAGGAACTGGAGAAAGAACAGCAAATAAAACCTACACCCAGCAGAAGAGAGTTATTAATAAAGATCCACGCAGAAATCAATGAAATAGAGACTAGAACTGTAGAATTGATCAACAAAGCCAGGAGTTGGTTCTTTGAAAATTTAATAATATAGATAAACCACTAGCCAGCCTTATAAAAACAAAAGAGAGAAGACTCTAATTAATAAAACCATGAATGAAAAAGAAGAGATCAGAACCAATACCAAGGAAATAGAAATGATTTAAAAAACATTATGAGCAGCTATATACCAATAAATTAGGCAATCTAGAAGAAATGGATGCATTTCTGGAAAACCGCAAACTACCAAAACTGGAACAGGAAGAAATAGAAAACATGAACAAGCCGATAACCAGGGAGGAAATGGAAGCAGTCATCAAAAACCTCCCAAGACACAAAAGTCCAGGGCCAGATGGCTTCCCAGGGAAATTCTATCAAATGTTTAAAGAAGAAACAATACCTATTCTATTAAAGTTATTCGGAAAGATAGAAAGGGATGGAGTACTTCCAAACTCGTTCTATGAGGCCAGCATCACCTTAATTCCAAAACCAAAGACTGCACCAAAAAGGAGAATTATAGACCAATATCCCTGATGAACACAGATGCAAAAATTCTCAACAAGATATTAGCCAATAGGATCTAATAGTACATTAAGAACTGTGTGGAGGTTCCTCAAAGAGTTAAAAATAGACCTGCCCTATGACCCAGCAATTGCACTATTGGGGATTTACCCCAAAGATACAGATACAGTGAAACGCCGGGACACCTGCACCCCGATGTTTATAGCAGCAATGGCCACGATAGCCAAACTGTGGAAGGAGCCTCGGTGTCCAACGAAAGATGAATGGATAAAGAAGATGTGGTTTATGTATACAATGGAATATTACTCAGCTATTAGAAATGACAAATACCCACCATTTGCTTCAACGTGGATGGAATTGGAGGAGGGTATTATGCTGAGTGAAGTAAGTCAGTCGGAGAAGGACAAACATTATATGCTCTCATTCATTTGGGGAATATAAATAATAGTGAAAGGGGATATAAGGGAAGGGAGAAGAAATGTGTGGGAAATATCAGAAAGGGAGACAGAACGTAAAGACTGCTAACTCTGGGAAACGAACTAGGGGTGGTGGAAGGGGAGGAGGGCGGGGGGGTGGGAGTGAATGGGTGACGGGCACTGGGGGTTATTCTGTATGTTAGTAAATTGAACACCAATAAAAAATTAAAAAAAAAAAAAAGAAGATTATTCACAATGACCACGTGGGATTTATCCCCAGGATGCAAGGCTGGTTCAACACTCGTAAAGTAATCAATGTGATTCATCATATCAGCAAGAGAAAAAACAAGAACTATATGATCCTCTCAATAGACGCAGAGAAAGCATTTGACAAAATACAGCATCCATTCCTGATCAAAACTTCAGAGTGTAGGAATAGAGGGAACATTCCTCGGCATCTTAAAAGCCATCTACAAAAAACCCACAGCAAATAATATTCTCAATGGGGAAACACTGAGATCCTTTCCCCTAAGATCAGGAACACAACAGGGATGTCCACTTTCACCACTGCTATTCAACATAGTATTAGAAGTCCTAGCCTCAGTAATCAGGCAACCAAAAAAAAAAAAAAAAAGGCATTCAAATTGGCAAAGGAAAAAGTCAAACTCTCCCTCTTTGCAGATGACATGATACTGTACATAGAAAATCCAAAAGACTCCACCCCAAGATTGCTAGAACTCATACAGCTATTCGGCAGTGTAGCAGGATATAAAATCAATGCCCAGAAATCAATGGCATTTCTATACACTAACAATGAGACTGAAGAAAGAAAATTAAGGAGTCAATCCCATTTACAATTGCACCCAAAAGCATAAGATACCTGGGAATAAACCTAACCAAAGAGTTCAAGGATCTATACCCTAAAAACTATAAAACACTTCTGAAAGAAATTGAGGAAGACACAAAGAGATGGAAAAATATTCCATGCTCATGGATTGGCAGAATTAATATTGTGAAAATGTCAATGTTACCCAGGGCAATATACACGTTTAATCCAATCCCTATCAAAATACTATGGACTTTCTTCACAGAGTTGGAACAAATCATCTTAAGATTTGTGTGGAGTCAGAAAAGACCCCGAATAGCCAGGGGAATTTTAAAAAAGAAAACCATATCTGGGGGCATCACAATGCCGGATTTCAGGTTGTACTACAAAGCTGTGATCATCAAGACAGTGTGGTCCTGGCACAAAAACAGACACATAGATCAATGGAACAGAATAGAGATCCAGAATGGGTCCTCAACTCTGGTGAACTAATATTTGACAAAGTAGGAAAGACTATCCCCTGGAAAAAGGACAGTCTCTTCAATAATGATGCTGGGAAAATTGTACATCCACATGCAGAAGAATGAAACTAGATCATT
Source organism: Canis aureus (assembly GCF_053574225.1). Taxonomy (NCBI): domain Eukaryota; kingdom Metazoa; phylum Chordata; class Mammalia; order Carnivora; family Canidae; genus Canis; species Canis aureus. Next base: position 35,995,654 of record NC_135641.1, on the reverse strand, counting down.
TTCTTGCACCATACACAAAGATAAACTCAAAATGGATGAAAGATCTAAATGTGAGACAAGATTCCATAAAAAAAACCTAGAGAACACAGGCAACACCCTTTTTAAACTTGGCCACAGCAGCTTCTTGCAAGATACATCCATGGAGGCAAGGGAAACAAAAGCAAAAATGAATTATTGGGACTTCATCAAGATAAAAAACTTCTGCACAGCAAAAGAAACAGTCAACAAAACTAAAAGACAACCTACAGAATGGGAGAAGATATTTGCAAATGACATATCAGATAAAGGGCTAGCATCCAAGATTTATAAAGAACTTATTAAACTCAACAGCAAATAAACAATCTAATCATGAGATGGGCAAAAGACATGAATAGGTATTTCACCAAAGAAGACAGACATGGCCAACAAGCACATGGGAAAATGCTCTGCATCACTTGCCATCAGGGAAATACAAATCAAAACCACAATGAGATACCACCTCACACCAGTGAGAATGCTGAACGTTAATAAGACAGGAAACAACAAATGTTGGAGAGGATGTGGAGGGAGGGGAACCCTCTTGCACTGCTGGTGGGAATGTGAACTGGTACAGCCACTCTGGAAAACTGTGTGGAGGTTCCTCAAAGAGTTAAAAATGGAGCTACCCAACAACCCAGCAATTGCACTGCTGGGGATTTACCCCAAAGATACAGATACAGTGAAACGCCGGGACACCTGCACCCCGATGTTTATAGCAGCAATGTCTACAATAGCCCAACTGTGGAAGAAGCCTCGGTGTCCATCGAAAGACGATGGATAAAGAAGCTGTGGTCTATCTATACAATGGAATTCCTCAACCATTAGAAATGAAAAATACCCATCATTTGCTTCAAAGTGGATGGAACTAGAGGGTATTATGCTGAGTGAAGCAAGTCAATCAGAGAAGGACAAACATTATATGGTCTCATTCATTTGGCGAATATAAAAATTAGTGAAAGGGAATAAAAGGGAAAGGAGAGAAAGTGAGTGAAAATATCAGTGAGAGTGACAGAACATGAGAGACTCCTAACTCTGTGAAACGAACAAGAACAAGGGGTGGTGGAAAGGGAGGTGGGCGGGGGGATGGGGTGACTGGGTGATGGGCACTGAGGGGGGCACTTGATGGGATGAGCACTTGGGTGTTATGATATATGTTGGCAAATCGAACTCCGATAAAAAAATGATTAAAAAATAATAAAAATAAAAAATAAAAAATGACTCAACTTCCTATAACAATAAAAAGAAACTATTGATACACAAGAACAGCTTGGATGGACCTTAACAGCATTACCCTAAGTGAAAAGAGCTGAAATCAAAAGGATATAGCATTCTCAAAATGACAAAATTTTAGAGAACAGATTAGTGGTTGCAGAGGTAAGGGAGGTGGGTGTAATGTCTGGTTCTGAATCTTGATTGTGGTGGTGGTTACATAAATCTATGCACATGATAAAATGCAATAGAATTATACACACACCTTGTAATAGTGATTTTGTACCCTAGTTTTAATATTATACTGCAGTCATATAAAAGGTAATAATTATGGAAAACTTGGCAAAGTGTACACAGGACCCCTCTTACTACCTTTGCAACACTTCTTGCAAATCTATAATTGTCTCAAAATCTGAAAAGTTTGTGGAAAGAAATAAATATGAAAGCTACAAAGAAATAATAATAGGATGGAAAATGATAGATGTGTCAACACCTTAAGGGCAGATACTGAGTAAAAAAAAATAATAGAGCTACTTATAGGCAAAGAACACTTAAGATATGGATAAAATGGGCAATGATTATGGAAAATGGAAATGTTAGGAGGCAGGTGGTCATGAGGTCTTATTTGTGGTTATGCATCAAGAGGATTAATTACATTTAGAATGAAAATAACAACAACAACAATGCCGCATCAAGTTTTTTGTTTGTTTCCTCCCTTAGTATTTAGTTATTTTACATGAGTTATAGCCATCATCTGGTAAACTAATTTGGTAAGTACTGTCCATATGTATTATTGTAGAAATTACTTATTCTACCTCAGACACCCCACATGCTCACTTTACTCTTTTTTTTCCCAGATTCTAATAATGAAATGTTTTTATTTAGGCATTTTACACTATAAATTTTATAAATCTTTGGCCATACGTATGATTAATGAGATAAATGTTTTTTTTTTTTTTAAGTGCGAGTCTCACCTTTGAGTGGCTGAGCAGCTTGCCTAAATTTCACAGCTGGCCAGTAGCTAAAAATTTAAATTGACCACTTTGGGATTGAGATTCTAGAGCTTATCAACTACTCATGTTCCCTTATGAATGTTGTTGAAAATATCTACTACATTATACACATATACGTAAGTCAATCGGAGAAGGACAAACATTATATGTTCTCATTCATTTGGGGAATATAAATAATAGTGAAAGGGAATATAAGGGAAGGGAGAAGAAATGTGTGGGAAATATCAGAAAGGGAGACAGAACATAAAGACTCCTAACTCTGGGAAACGAACTAGGGGTGGTGGAAGGGGAGGAGAGTGGGGGGGTGGGAGTGAATGGGTGACGGGCACTGAGGGGGGCACTTGACAGGATGAGCACTGGGTGTTATTCTGTATGTTGGTAAATTGAACACCAATAAAAAATAAATTTATTAAAAAAATAAAAAAAATAAAAATACAACTCTTTTTAATAAACTTTAAATCTATAATTTATACTTAGACAAGCTAGCTTACTTGACCCTACAGATAATATGAATCACTAAATTCATCTAGTTTCCAACTTGACTTTATGACTTTGTATAGAAAAAAAAAATCCAGATCCTAATCAGATCTCTCACTTTAAAATTATAAAGAATACTGCAATAGGAGCCTTATTTATCAGCTGGATCTCTACTGCAGTCCATTATAGTCCCCTGAATGTAGACTTAAATTCCCATTGTCCAGGGGTTCCATCACCCATCTAGGTGTCTGTCTATCTATCTATGTCATCTATCTATCTAATTTGTGTTGCAGATGCTCAAGTAACTTACATTAAAGCCTTTATGGAATGTGGCAGAGGATAAATGAATGTGTTCAAACCACTTAGCTTTAATATTCCCTGTAGACTAATCCAGCATAACATTATAGAGTATATGGTTAAATAAGTTACTCCCTAATTTTAAATGGTACCTTTGATTTTTCTCTTATATTTTCTTTCCCATTATAGCATCTATATGCATGCTTTCCAAAGATCAGGAAAGTGCTTTTTTTTTTTTTTATCACATGCTAAAAAGTGTGAAAGCCATTAGCTATAAATTCATTTCTCTAAGACAAATAACTTCTGTCCTGAGTTTTATTTACTAAAAAAAATAATAATAATAAAACAAAGAAAACATGATGTAGAGACAGCTATCTTTAAGTATTCCAAATTACTTACTCTGGATACATGGCTGCCCGGAATAAAGATTACATTTCCCAACATGATTTGCATCTAAGTCTGCCTCATGTTTGGGCCACTGGCATGAGAGCTGATGTGATGTTTGAAACTTCTAGGTTGTGTCCTTAAAGAGAAAGAACATGCCTTTCCTTCTGTACTCCTTGCCAGGTATCTAGATCATGTGTTTTTTTTTTTAATTTATTTATTTATGATAGTCACACACACAGAGAGAGAGAGAGGCAGAGACATAGGCAGAGGGAGAAGCAGGCTCCATGCACCGGAAGCCCGACGTGGGATTTGATCCCGGGTCTCCAGGATCTCGCCCTGGGCCAAAGGCAGGCGCTAAACAGCTGCGCCACCCAGGGATCACTAGATCATGTTCTTGATGGTGGAGGCATTGTGCATCATTAATCAAATTAACCACTTTGGGGATGCTAAGCCACAATATGGAGGGAGCCTAAGTTCTTAGTCAATTTTGTGCAGTGTGTCCTAGGATGTAGACTATCAGATCAGAAATAAACCATCTATATTGTTTATGATAATACTATTTGGGATCTTTGTTTAATAAAGTTAAACCTATGTGTTAAATAATGTTATCTATGAAGAGCTTCTTTAATCTCTCCTGTAAAACATTTTGCTCTTTGCCCCATAACAAAGATGCAAAACATCACTTCAGTGACATAATCAGATTTAAATAATGATACTGATATTATTTTTATTTATATTTCCACCCTAAATCATGCAAAAAAATTCTATTTTACTTTAATGTGATTTTTCTCATCATTAATTAAAGCCTGAAAACTTGAATTTGGATACAGGTGAAACACAAAGATTTGAATTTATTTGCTTTTTTTTTTTTCTTGTATCAACAATGTGGACGGAACTGGAGGGTGTCATGCTGAGTGAAATAAGTCAATAAGAGAAAGACAATTATCATATGGTTTACTCATATGTAGAAAATAAGAAACAGCACAGAGGATCATGGCGGGAGGGAGAGAAACTGAATGGGAAGAAATCAGAGATGGAGACAAACCAGCAGTGACACTTAACTGTAGGAGAAAAACTGAGGGTACCTGGAGGGGAGGTAGGATGGAAGGTGGGGTAACTGAGGGATGGGCATTAAGGAGGAGACATGATGTGATGAGCACTGAGTGTTTATACACAACTGGTAAATTATTGAACACTGCATCTGAAATTAATGATGTATGATATGTTGGCTAATTAAATTGAAATTTAAAAGTAATAATAATAGGAAGAAAACCTTTTTGCTCCACTTCTCTGCTAGTAAAAATTCCTTAAACTATTTGTTATATTTTGTATTGTACAAGTCATATTATTAATACACAGTTTTGTAACTATTTTAAACATGAATTATTCAATATTTTTAAAAGAAAAAATGAACTAAAATAGTTACTTTTCTGGTTTATCATTCTTACAACTTTTCACTTGTGGTTGAATATATTACTAGACTTTATTTAAGATAAATTATTCCTGGTAACCTATGATCAGTATAATAATACCAGAGGACCATAAGGAGTGTTGCATGCAACAAGTATAAACTGCTTTGTGATTTTTGAGTTGCAAGATTTGTGACATTTATTCAGTTTAAATCAAACTTGGTTCTGGACGTTTACTTGACAAGGGTAGTGAGAAGTCCAGAACATGTACTCTTTAAAAAAAATATATATTTTTATTCATGAGGGACACAGAGAGGTAGAGACAGAGGCAGAGGGAGAAGCAGGCCCCATGTAGGGAGCCCGATGCGGGACTCTATGCTGGGACTACGAGATCATGCCCTGAGCTGAAGGCAGATGCTCAACCACTAAGGCATCAGGCATCCTCACAACATGTACTCTTTTGGTATATTTTTACACATTCCTCTAGGCTTATACTAGGACCCTGGGGCTTACACCATAAAGGCAAAACGAGGGAGGAACTACTGGTGTGTAGTCACCATTAGTCACTGTTGAAATTTTATTATGTTATTATACACCATCATGAGAAGGACTCTGTTGGCGGCATCCACTTCTTATACAAATTAGATACACTGACCTTCACTGCAGTTCATATAACAAGATAAAAAAGAATAGTAGCAAATGACATTTAAATTAGATTTACTGGGATTTTGAATTAAAGACAACTACACATCTTTATTTTTCTTTTCCACGCAGTTGTCTAGTGATGCAGATGAATGCTTCTCTAAACTTGTCCCCTGCATCACTCCTTAAAAAACTTCATAGCTCATTTGGCAGTTGGGATCAGTGTTAAATGGAGAAAATTAATGTCAAAATAGAGTGGCTATTATCTATTTTTCTGCCTGTTGCCAAAGATTTAATTTTGTTATATTTTCACATGCCTAGTATACAGGGGCAGGCTGGGAGAATAACCAACTGTGAAATTCAGGGCAAGAACAAAAGGTGGAGCACTCACTTCTTTTTCAACATCAATTGGTCATCTGTACTTGGGTTTTCTTATTTGGGAGTATAGGCTTCAGCTGCATTTCCCATTTTTCGTTAGCATAGCACTAAAGTAATATCAAAGTGATCTTATGGGATAATGAGAACCATCTTCTCTTGTCAGTCTAATGGATTGTTTGTGAAATGTGTTCAATAAAGTTGTCCTTGACTTCCCTCACTAATTCTAATGCCTATAACCAGCTTTATGGTGAGGAGATGTTGTAGATGAAATATAGGTAGTAAATAATGTCACTTTTTCACAGCTGAGTAAGATTCTTAAGTAACAGAATTGCATTTAAAGGATTTGCCAAGGAGTTACCATACTTGTGGCCTCTCTTCTATGAACAAAACATCTGATCGATAGATTACCAATCATGCATATTCATATGTATGCATTTATGTACCTACCCATATAATTGAGCACATACTTGCCTTTTTAAAAAATTAATGTCTCTCTCAACATATCTATTTTTCTCTCAACATATCACTATTTTTTCCATAACCTCTCTACCTCTTGCAATAAAGTCAAGTCTTGCTGCCTTTACTTAGGCCAGTTATGTCTGCTACCACTAGTTTGCCCATAAATTGAGGTTAATGTAACATAATAAACATTCTTGGGAGATTATTGCTTCAATTATTGCTATTCTCCACATATCTAAAGGACTTATAGATAAGGAAAACCCATTAGTCAACTGACAGGAAACCAGATTTTGTCAAAATTAAGATTTTGGGAAGTAACCTGTGAGCAGTCTTGTACAGGCCGTTTCCTTTGGGTATTGTCTCTCATTTAACACATATGAAAATCAGGCTTCTGTCTGTCACTACCACACTAATGCATCTCTACTGTCTAAAGATATATATGATTTCCGAGATGCCAGACTAAATGAATTCTGTGAGCTACGGCCTAATATCTACTTCCCTACTTCCCACCACCACCACTGCTGCTATTCTTTTACTTTACTGTTAAACATTTTTATTTTCTAAGCGTTCCATTTGCAGTCTTATTTCTGATTTTCTCTAATTGAATTAAACCAATTATATTAATTCATGTCTTCAGCTTCCACTGATGCCCTCATTATTTTTAGGTTTAATTATAAAGAGTTCTACCCTTTGCCTGACCTAGTTCTTCTCTTCTTCTCTCATTTTTTTCCTTTATTTTTCTCCTTTTTAATTGCTGTGTTAAAAATTTTAAATCTGCTCATTTCATAGTTACAGGATTCAAACTGTCTCTATTATATATGGTATGAATAATCTTTTATGATTTTACCTTGCTTGCTTCATCCCCTGCTTCTGCCCTTCCCCGTCCTTCTTCATACATGTTTTTAAGTAATAATACATTGTTTGTATCATTGAATGTCCTCTGAAAATTATATTAGAGTTAGGCTTTTGTTTTCTGTCCTTGTCTGTTCGTCCTTTCAAAATACGTTTTACAAACACCAATTATATGTTGCACATTTTTATTGTTAAGATATAGAAATAGTCAAAATAAGACAAAATATTTGCATTCAAAGAGCATCCATTTGACATTCTATAAACAAAAGAATGAAATATTTTTCTATGGTAAAATATGTGAAATTAGAGAAATAAAGCAGGGAAGAGGGAGAAAGGTGGCTTAGCGGAGGGTTGCAATTTAAATACAGTAATCAAGGAAAGACTGAGAAAGATGTGAATAAAGACATGAGGTATGATAAAGGGCACTTGGCTATTTATGTGAAGGAAGTTCAAGGTGAAAACTACAGCATATTCAAGGGCTTGAATGCAGTATCATGTTTGGTTTCTTCAAATAACAACATGAAATCATGCATGATGGGATGGGTAGAAATAAGTGGAAGAATAGTAGTAGAAGTAGTTACCTCAAAACCAGATTAGGGCAAGTAGGTACCTACAAAAACTCTGACGCTTAATGAAATGTACCATTGAAAGAAATTTAGCCTAAGATTATACAATCTAAATAACATTTTAAAAAATTTACTGTAGCTACTTTTGATACATATTGATTTGGCACAAGTGAACCAGAGAGACCAATTAAAAGTTATTTCAATAGAAGTGAAGAATGAGATGGAATTAAAGTGATACCATCAGGCAGCCTGGGTGGCTCAGTGGTTTAGCACCGCCTTCAGCCCAGGGTGTGCTGGAGACCCAGGGTCAAGTCCCACGTCTGGCTCCTTCCATGGAGCCTGCTTCTCCCTCTGCCTGTGTCTCTGCCTCTCTCTATCTGTGTCTCTCGTGAATGAATAAATAAATAAAATCTTGAAAAAAATAGTGATACCATCAAAGATCAAGAGAAGAGATTAATTTCTTGGTTAATTGACTACCTCTATTCCTCTCCCGCTTAAATATTTTTCTCATCTTTTAAGGCCCCTTAAACTTTATATGATTTTCTTAAAGTTATTTATTTGTTTGTTTGTTTGTTTATAATCTCTATACCCACTATGGGGGCTCTTCCTACTGAGCCAACCACGTGTCCCAAAGCTCCCTAAATTTTAATATTACAAAAGAAGCTCCTCTGAAATTCACACTTTATGTCTGAATCCCTAATGTTTTTCACATACTTTTTTATAGCTACAGTTACTTTATTTTTTTATTTTTAATTTTTTAAAAGATTTTATTTATTTATTCATGATAGAGAGAGAGAGAGAGAGAGAGAGAGAGAGAGGCAGAGACACAGGCAGAGGGAGAAGCAGGCTCCATGCAGGGAGCCCGATGTGGGATTCGATCCCAGGTCTCCAGGATCGCACCCTGGGCCAAAGGCAGGCGCCAAACCGCTGCGCCACCCAGGGATCCCTACAGTTACTTTATATTCAAAATAGAATATGGAAAACCATATCACACAATGTCTTGGCTCATGTTAGATGTTCAATAGATAGTTCCTTTTCCATCACTGTCCATAACTAAAGTAGACTTCCTTAGTCTCCCCATAACCATTAATACCAATAAAAATTTTGAATTGTATTTAATTTTAGAAATGTGATTAATTGTAAACATAATACATATCATATTATAGTTGATGTCAGGCTCAAACATTCTAGTCTCAAGAATCCTTTATATTCTGAAAAATTGCCAAGGGCTCCAGAGAGCTTTTGCGTATTTGGGAGGTGTGTTATGTCAGTGGTGGTTTGTAAGCCAGATATCTGAAAAAAAAAAAAAAAAAAAAACAACTCTGATTTTTAACCTATGTGATTGGTTGGAGTAAATCTCGGTAGCATCTCAGATTTAAGAAGGGATCCCTGGGTGGCGCAGCGGTTTGGCGCCTGACTTTGGCCCAGGGCGCGATCCTGGAGACCCGGGATCGAATCCCACATCAGGCTCCCGGTGCATGGAGCCTGCTTCTCCCTCTGCCTATGTCTCTGCCTCTCTCTCTCTCTCTGTGTGACTATCATAAATAAATAAAAAAAAAAAAGAACTATCTCTCAAAATTTTGGAGTGTTAAACAGTTGGCCCTTATGTGCCAGTAAGAGTCAGCTCCAGTACATCATTGGCTATATTTATTGATATTTACATATTAAATATGAAAACTATCTTTATCAATTAATATAAAAATAATAGTAATACATCTATTATACATTGGTAAAAATCACATTTAAAATTTTGAAAGTAAAGCATTTTTTACAAGAGTGGGATTATTTTCCTCATTTGAGAAATTTTAACTGGCTTAATAAAAGACAGTTATATTTTCATTTCTTCCTTATTCAGTTGATACAGCATGTGCTTTTTTGGTTATTGATGCACATAAAGAAAATCCAGCCTCACTCAGATATGTTATTTTGAAATAGAAGTATTTGAATGACTTTTTAATATAATACTGGATATTCTTTTTGATATACCAAACTTGTCAATTGTTAGCTTCTTAATAGCTAGTTGCAATGTGCATTATGAGTGAACTTTTTTTTATTCAGTTACCTTAAAATTCATTGACTTATCCTGCATTTGGAATGACTCATTTAATGTATGATTGTGTAGCATTAATCATCAATTGTTTTGAAAATACTGTTCATTTAGTTATTCATATCTTCCAAATACTGACATATTTTATTATATAATACCAAAAATACCATATGGTGGTATCAGTAAAAATCTCATCAAAAAAGCTTTTACATATCAGACAGTTCTCAAACTCAAAGTATCAGATACACATCTTTCAAAATTGTAATTTTAACTTGAAGACTCAAATTTTATAATTGGCTATAAACACTGCCAGTTTTTTCCCTTGAAGTTACAAACTGTGTTTACTTTCAAGAGCATGCCTGTCAAATACCTAATTTTGAATAATAAGGTTTGTCTGATGGTCATTCTTATCAGTAAATATGGTATTTCAATGGAAAAATGCAGCTAGTTTAGCTTGCAACTCAAACAGCTATGCAAATACTTTTGTCAGATCAAACATCACACTTTTGTATGCAGCAGAAGTACTTTATATGTACTTCCCATTTAAAAATACATATACCCAATGGTCCCAGTTTAACAACATTAATAATGTACTGCTTCATCAATGCATTCTTAAGTGAAATTGACTTTTCTTTTTTTTTATTTTGTATGCATGTAAAGATACCAGTTAAATTTTGTGTGCTTGCCTTTATTTGGACTAAGCATCAAAATGTTTGTCTACTATTGTGTTCTCACCATCATTGAAATTATTAAAATATTGAAAAATAAAAATACCACTTAGCATGATAATGAAAACAGTATTAACATGTAGGTCCCCTCAAAGTATATTATTCATTTTATGACAATAAACTCAAGACATTTTCTTTCCGTAAACGAAATGACTTAATCCTCAGTTTTAATTAGGTACGTAGTATTATGCCTATTTCGTTAGTGAAGAAACTCAGGCACAGAAATGTAAGCTAAATTGACTGGTGAAAAAGATAGTGAGTGGTGGATCCAGGATTTTAACACCTGTAGTTTGATTCAAAAGTCCCCTCCAAACCAATGTGCTATATATCATCCTTCTAAATGTTCGTCTGTTTCATAATGTTTCTTTGTAAATTGGATCACATGTTAATCTGCACCAAAGTAATGTATATAACACAGTAAGAATTCATATACATTGATAAATTACTTTTAAAGAAGTGTCTGGTATGCTCTATGTTCATAATCCTTCTATTACTTTAAATGCATTTGGCAAAATCATATAACTAAAAAAAATACCCTGAGCATTCCTAGGAAAACAGGAAAAAGGAAAGTGTGAAACTCTTGACTAGAAAGATAATCCTACTGGAAGAAATATTACTCATACACTTGAAAATCTTGCTGCTATTTTAGTATTTATGACTACTTACTCCATCATCAAATGCTTTACTATACTCTTCAGAAGGACATGGCTCTATAGTTTTGTTTTGTTTTGTCTATCTGTAAAAGTTTCTGAGAATAAAATATTGAGAAAATTAAATATTTTAAAGGTAGGATTGACTTTTCACGCATTTCTGTACAAGTTTCTATAAAGATATGCTATGTAACAAGTCCCAAAAGGTTAAAAAATAAATAGCTCATATCAAAATATACCATTTAGGGGCCTAATATTCAATAAACTTTAATTTAATCATTCTTTAGTTCTTACCTTCTAATTTATAGGTAACAACTGTCCTACTTCCATATAGTGTCAAAAAGGTGAATGAGAGTTATAAAAGTGTTTCTTTGTATGAAATATTTCAAAAATGGCATGTCACCTCCCAAACTGCCAAGACTTACAAGCAATTGAGTTTAGGTAGTCAGAGAAAAATACGTTAATAGAATGGGAATGGGATAGTTTATTATAGTACCAGAATCTGTCACAGCAGTATATATAATGTAATGTATACCATAGATACAATATAAAATATTCACACAAAAGGAGATAGCAAGGAAAGCAAAAACTAAGCATCTATACACATTGGCAAAGGTATGAGAAGGTGGATGTCCTCAGTTTCATTAGCATTCCAATTATGTCCTATTACATTAGGTAATAGGTGGTAAGTTTTTCCCAATTACCCAACACATTTTACTTTATCCATTACCCTTATATTTGTCTAAGGAATTTCATGTTCAGAGTTACTAAATTTCAGTTAAGACTATAGTGTCACTAAGTAAATTAGTAAAATGAAGACAAATAGAAAGAGACTAACCATAAATATTTGTATGCAGTAGCTACCATTAGGGCTTGTTTAACTTTGCTCACATTAGCTTAATATTTTATAGCAATGCACTTTGGTGTACAATTGAGTAATAATGCTGAGATTTATTCACTTTGTATGATAGAGACATAGTTTCCCTGAATAGAGGGAAACTATTCAGATGTTTGATTAATAAGCAAGTCACCCTGAAATTAACTATAGTGTACTAATTCCCCATGAGTTGAAATGTTGATGCAGATCTCATTGCTTTAAACAGAATTTGGAAGCTGGAAGAATCTTATGATTTTTTTTATTTTCAAAGTTATATCTTATCTATAAAATTACTATCAATAGATTATATACTCTAAATCAGTAGAAGAAAACATAAAAATAAACAATTCTAGGTTAAACCAGTGATCTGAGCCTACTTATTTAGGAGGCTACATCGTCTTCTATAAATTAATAAGAATTCGGTTGTGCCTGCTAACAAATATGCTTAGCTAAAGAAAAGTTATTTCTGATGTGGAAGTGTGTGCATTATTAAATCTAAAAAGGAAAAGAAAATTTAAAAATCTCATTTACCACTCTACAACAGAGGAGGAACAAAAGAAGATATATAAGAAAAGATATTAAGTTTGCAATAAAATGCATCAGGAGCTATGAAAGAATTAAAATAAATAAAGACCTTCAGAAAAATGGAGAAATCATAAAGCCCAGAGTGGAAAGGTTCCACCCCTGCACTGTGGAATTGAACAGGAATGAGCTTGAAAGCAGGCGAGCAGAGGTGGCAGTCTTGAGAAACCCCAAATTTAAAGGAGAAGCGAATTGAAAGAGGACATCTCTTGAAGGTTTGCAATTAACAGAGAGATGATGTGATGAAAATTGTGGATCCTACAGATACAGTATCACCGCATAAAAAGAACCTCCAATCCCTTCCTTCCTCTTCAGTAAAGACATTACCTATTTAAGAAATTATACTCCTTCCTAACAACAGGAAAGTCTGATAGGAACTAAGAAACTTAGTAAATTACCCAAAATCATTATTACTGCCTGCTTAGAAACACCTGTTATTACTGACTCAAGACAATTTAGGATCTTTCAAAATTAACAGGTAACTTCAAAAAAAAAAAAAAAAGAAATCTGCTTTGACAAGAAAGGAAAAAGGAAACACCTGTCTACTTTAGTGGATGAACAAACAGACCATACCTTTTAATTAATATTTAAAATAAGTGTTCAGTAGTTATGATTAGATAGTCATGGTATTCAGGGTACTGAGAAAGAATACATCTACTATAGTCTCAGGTACCACATTGAACAGCAAATAAGACCCCGTTATTTAAAGTTCAGTGAAAGAAAACATTTTAGAAGATAATGCACACAAGGGACCAATGAGGAGAATTCTTACTTAAAAAAAAAAAAAAAGGAACATGCTCAAGATACTGAAAACAAAATATTTCAGAAGAAAAACTCACTAATAATACTTACAGAAAGGACCTAATCTTGTTCCCAGTGTGTATCCACAGAGCTTAGCATTTCCTTAGAAGCTGAATAGGTAAGTACTAAATAAATAATAAATTTGATTTCTCACTCTTTGTTAGAATAGTTCTGTTTTAATATATTTGGGCCAGTAAAGCACTACTTTAATTTACTTCAGCATATAAAACATTTTAGTATCCATTAGATCAATTCCCTCCAATTATTTTTCTTTTAAAATTTTCCTTAGCTATCCTCAGCCATTTGTTCTTCCAGATGATGTCAGAATAATTTTGTAAAGTTCGATTTTTTTTTCATCAGAGTTTTAAGTGGAATGAATTTAAATTTGTATGGAGTTTTATAGGAAATTAACGTCTTTATAATATTATGTCATCTAATTCAGGAACACGATATTCTATCGATTTCATAATGTCTTCTCATGTGCTTAACTTGCTAGTCACTTATCTAAAGTATGTGATAGAGGACATGAGAAAGGTCACACCCTCAGGATTTGCTGATGCAAGACACAAGAGGGAAACTTTTAAAATTCTTCTTATGTGTTGTTTATAAAGGTTTATTGCCCCCCTCTCCACTTAATTACTTCGTGGATCTCCATATGATTGTATTTGGATAGTCTTGTTAATTTTGTGAATTGTATCTTTTTATTATTTAATTTAAAAATATTTGTCAAGGGCGTTTATAAAGACTAGTGATTTTAGTAAAATATTTTTGAAGGATGGCATTTACCTGAAACATCATCTTATAGAAAACACAACTAGGTTGTGTTATGTGCCATGAGTATTAATATCAATATTAATATTGAATAAAGTTGGATTAAAATCCCTTCCTTGATACTTGCTATATACTACCTTTGGCAAATAAGTTAACTGGCACATAGCAGGAGAAATGGTTTAAGAACCAACTTGGCTTCCTCTTAGTAAACCCAGTAGAACACCTGACCCTGATTTAGCTCTCCATTTAGATGTATATGTAGCACCTATTGTCAGCAGTACAACAGGGGTGAATTCTTGATTAAGGAAAGACTCTCCTTAAATATTAAATTTCGCTATTAATAAACTATGCATTCATTGGTATACCTAGCTGGATAGAGTTATGTTATTCTTTAAATCCATGCTACTGAATTACATGTGCTAGCATTTTGATGAAGCCTTTTCTATCATCTTTCCCTTTCGTGCTATACTTGTGAGATTTTTGTTAACAGTCTTCTCTCATATAGTATATTTAAAGTGTGTAGAGGAATTTCAAAGCTATGGAATTGTATTTTAAAGCAGGCAGATACTCCACAAGTTATATAAAGTACTGACTTATCTGTATTTGGCACCTCCTTTTTTAAAGAAATAGATTTGTGACTTTCATGGCCATACACTTGTCTAGCTTATGTAAGTCTATTTAATTTTAATAGATGAAGTTGAACGTTGACCTGGGTTCTAACAACTTGGCAGTTCTTCATCTTGGCTTCATATAGTCTCCCTTTCCTCCCTCATTTCTTAACCATTTATCTTATGGTTATTGAGCTGTTCACCATTATTAGTGGCTCCAGTCTTTTGGCATTCATGATAAGGTTGCATATTCCCTTTCTTTTGGTGTTAGATGAGGCCACATTATTTGTTTTCACCAGTAAAATATGAGTGAAATTGATGCATAGAATTCAGGAACAAGTTAAGGAAAACAAACATATGAGCTTGTTTCTAGTACTCTCCTGGATGATATTTTAGATTAACAGAAATGTTTATTTCACTCTGGGTCCTTGCATGGTAATGGCATGGAATAGAACATTCTGCTGATATAAAATGGGTATGTAGTGTGAGTAAGAAATAAATTGTGACTGGTAGATTTTTGTAGCCCTGAGAGGAAGTTAAAAGAGAATTAACACAACAAAAAAAAGATGGCTTTCCTTCCAGAATCCAGTCCTTGACTTCCAAAATATCACTGAAAATATGTCTGTTTTTTAAATATTCATTTATGTATCTAATCTAAGTCTAGGAAGAAACAGATTAGCAGGAGATAGCACACTTGGAAATCAGTTTTCTAATAGAAATTATGGCAAAATACTATGGAATTACATCAGAGATGTCCATTGTATTCACATTACAATGTTAATACTATCAATAATAACTTCCAAGAGGTATTTGAAGTAAACCTGAACATATCATATGTAATTGGATTTCACAAAAGAGGTAAGAGAGAATTATTCAAAGTGAATTTGTGCTGTAGAACAGTAACAAAGGCCTTTACCAAAGGAATTGTGATAATTGGTTAACTAGATGGATAGATGGGTGGATAGGTAGGTCATTGCTATGATTTACAGAAGCTGTAAAAGAACTAGGTATTATAGTTAAATATTTAAGCATGCAAAAGGTCTTGCTGAGCATAAATGCTAAGAAAAAATATAAATATAAATTTGAAAGATTTATATAGTTATAAGTTAACAGATTCTATAGTCCTCAGAATAGCACAATTAAAAGATAACTAATTTAGGAGGTATATTTATAATATATTTCAGTGGGCTAAAATCCAGTGAATACTTACTATATAAAGTGCTTTTACAGATTAGTTATAGGATTATTAAAAAGTGGGCAATGGACATGAATAAAAAATCTGCAAACTATACATACAAATATAAATATATGACACATTGTTTAATTGCTTAACTCTGCTAATAATCAGAGTAATTTGTATAAAAATTATTTTGTCTATGAATTTGATAGGTAAATATGTCATTTATGTTGTTGAAGAAATGTGCTAAAATGGACATGCCTACCTTTTGTAGGAGGATATGTATATAATCATTTGGAGAGCAGTGTTGCAATACATAACAAAACTCTTAAACAGATCCATGTTATTTCATTCAATAATTTCACTTCCTGGAATAATTTGAGAGTAATCTCATAAATATCCTTTTTTATTTTTTATCTTTTATTGTTATTTATGGAAGATATTTGGAAATTGCACATAAAAACAGCAGTATCAAAATAAATTTTGAAATATTCAAATCACAAAATGTTCTATAGAAAAGAAATACCATACACTCTAATGAATTTCAAAATATGAACAGATTTCCATAATGTAGAGCTTGGTGGATAAAGAAAGAAACAAGAATCTAAGGTGTTCATAATGTAGTTTGCTTACATTAAAAAAATCAAGTATAATCTATAGGATATGTGCGTAAATAAATTCATACGTATATCTCAATACAGTTTAGAATACTAACCAAGAGTCTACTCTATTACTTCTCACACATTTTCTTATCACATTATCACTTTTGCCTATGTAGTCAAAGGCATATGCTGCCTCAGGAGAAGAAATACTCAGAAGTCAGCCATCAAAGATATGATTTGTTTGTGTTTTACAAACCAAATGGATTCTTAAAACTCATGAAAGAGGTGACGATTTTGAGAAATTACCCCATTTTTGGGAAGAATTTCATATATACAGAAACAATCAAATAGTTTACAGTGAACACCTGCATCCGTTCTTCCTAGATTATACTAATATTTCACTATATTTGCTTTATTACATATTTGGCAATTCATATATAACTCTATTCATCTTGGTTTGGGATGCCTTTCTAGGTAATTTTGCAAACACCAATATATTTTCTTCTAAGTACTTCAGCATGTTATATCATTAGGAAAGAAAATTTTGGAGCACCCGTGTGGCTTGGTCAGTTAAGCATCTACCTTGGTCTCAGGTCATGATCCTGGGGTCCTTGGATCAAGCCTCCTCATCAGGCTCCCTGCTCAGCAGCTTCTCCCTATGCCTATGTCTCTGCCTCTCTCTCTGTGTCTCATGAATAAATAAACTTTTTTTAAAAAGACCAGATTCTTGGATACATTGTAAAAATGTAGTCCATCAAAGTTTGAAAGAAAGAAATATTAAGCTTGTAAATATACAGTTTTGTTCTTAGTGATTCTTTGGGAAAGAACCTTTTGGGCCTCAGCATATAGAAAACTGTTTATATTTGAGTATTTCATTAGGCGAAATTAAAGCCGCCGTTGAATGAAGAGTGACTGGGGTGAAAATTCTTTGGTAATAACCATAGCTAGTGGAATGCTTTAAATTGCTTTTTAAAAGTTTCTCTTTTATCCTCCAAGTTTTCAAGAACTTTCCCACATGAAATAGTCTTGTCTTAGCTGTATAGTAGAGTATTAGGTGATGGGCCTTTTTTCATGCTTGCTATAAAAACTCGAGGGGAGCAGCAGCTACCTGAGTGAACTAGATTAATAATTTAAGGAGGGAAAGAATAGAAGACATGGCAAGGACTAATTTGTGGAATATCTAAGCATAAGCATTCCTTGAGTTTTCTCAAGGTTAATGGAATAAAATAATCTTCCATAGTCAGGCAGGGTGGAAGCCTGCATAATGCTCATGTATCCAAAAGGAAGAGGTGTGATATTATTTTTGGTTTCAAGATAATGCAACCTGTCTTCAAAAGATATTCACAATAGCATTCTCAGATAATTTAATAGTGGGGGACACAGGTGATGTTTATTTTCTTAGTTTTCTAATGATCTATAGTTAAATTATGTTAATTTTCCATCTTCCAAAATTGATAATAGAGCACCTTAAATACTCTATGGCAGGTTAATAAGTTTGCATTTTTGCTTATTTTGACCATTAAAGTTCCTGATAAACACTTTTAAGATTAAAAAAAAATCGTATCACTCAGGATTTATACTATAATACTACAACAATAACCTCAAACTTTTAGTAGTTTATATCAACAAATGTTTACTTTTTTACTCAAACAATATGTCTATCTTCATCTTGCTCCACTGCATCTTTATTTCATTTCACTCCTCAGCCTCTGAGTACATTCAGTCATTGTGAGTGAGTGAAAAAAGACATGGGAAATCATACAATGGCTTTAAAGCTTCTGCCAAGAAGTGACATATGGCACTTGTATTAACATTTAATTGTCCAAGACAAGTCAACCCTGAGATCTCCAGGGCAAAGATATATATTTTTGCTTCAGAGAGGAAGCGCACAACAGGAAGAAAACTGAGTATTTAGAAAGCATTAATAAAATCTATTGTAAGCGTACATTATAACTTAACATCTAATAAATCTATTAACTTCAAGTTTTGGTAATTTTGAATCCTGTTAATATATGTGTATCATACATATCCTCTTTTTCTAATTATGTAAATACTTGTGAAATTTGGTTTCTGGTCGATTACCTTGACATCTTACTAAGTTAACATATGCTGATTTTGCTTATCTGATAACCATTCCATTTTCTACTAGTAAGAGTATTTGAAATGTCTTTTAGGAACTGTATCTTGCCCATTTGGGGTACATGTATATTATTTACTATCCCTATGACTCCAATTTTGAGACAGGTGACCCTGCCTTAGGTCAAAGAGCACAAACAGTCCACCATGAGACACATCCTTGTCTAAACAATGCAGTTTGATAATTCTGGCCACATTGATTCATATCAGTTGAAACATTACCGTTAAAATGTTTCAATCAGAATGGATCCTGGACAAGTGTAAAAGCCTGTCAGAAGAAAACAAAATAAAACAAAACAAAAATTCTTCCCTCTTCCATTATTTTTGTTGTTATTTTGGGGCCTGGGAGTATCTTGCTACCTGCTAGCAGCCATTTTCATCATGTTCATGTAAGTGAATAAAGTCAAAAGATGTAGATGTCAGACCTGATGGTATATGGAATTTTGAAGACAGGGTTGTATCTGAAAGTGGAAAGAGGAAGAATGGAAAGGAACAGACGCTCAAATGGCAAGGACCCATTGTGGAATATGTAACCTATAAAATAAATTTGTTTTTCCTTCAGTTTAAGTTGGAAGTTAGTTTTCTGGTTACCTGCAAACAAAAGTCCCAACTGATTCATACACTATTCCAAATAGCAACATGCTTCGTAAGTGAGGCTTTACTGGTTCTACAGCTGCTAATTTGCCATAATTGCCAGGCTCAGGCCTTTTACATCTTGGCAAAGGTACAATAGACCTGGCTTCTGTGAAATGAGACAAAACAATTTATTCATGTTGATTCTGGAGGTAAGACAACATAAGCTTTCAAAGCTTTACAAAGGGCCAATACCAATCTAATAGGATTCTAGAAGTCATGAGTAGAGAGAATTGAAGAGAATAACAACACATGATTTTCCAACTTGGGCTAAAGACATGAATCCTCAGATGTGGGAAACAGTGGATTCAAGCAAAAATAACTTAAGTTTTCAGTGGAAAACTCTATCAATAAGAAGGTGTATTAAAAAAAATAAGAAGGTATATTTTAATCACCAGGGTATCACTTTTTCTTTCCATAGAATGTGATAATGAAGAATGATGACCTCATGTCTAGACTTAAGCTTTTAACTCTGCTTCTGCTCAAGGGGTTCTAATGTGTTTCAAAAGCAATCAATCACATGGCAAAAGCTGCCTGGATAATTACCTATGAGATTTTCTGAAAAATTTTAATATTTTTTGATAAGAATACAATTTCCATAAAATCGTCTCATCCAGGCACACATCAGGTTTTGGGTATCTGCCTTCTGTTCAATAATCCATAAAACCTTGTTGTAAGGGCAGTCTTTTTATTGTGAGTTTTCAAAGAGTTTAACAATCAACTATATTTTATCAATCTTAAATTCATGTGTTCTTAAAAATCTGCTAGGGACATGGTCATGTCCTAATTCTAGAAAAATAAAATGTTAAAACAATTTCACCACCTAAAACACAATCAAAATTTTACTAAAACTTTTAATCTAATGCACTGCCCACAAAGTATATCCTCATAGTTGGTGCATATTTGTTTAAAAAATGGTATAAAATAAACCAGAGGATTATATTATTACATTATCTGTGCACCAGAAAATTCATCAGCGCAGAATAGAATTCATATACAAAGTAAGATCACCTATAATGTAATGCAGTGTTACTCTGTATAACAAAATTAGAAGGAGATCAACTGGGGGTTGAAATAAATATCTACTTCATATGCATTTTGGACTGTTAAATATAACTTGTCATCAAGTGGTACAGTGTATGATTTGCTGTTTTGATAATGTGGAATACAGGAAGAGATAGGAAAAAGAGGGAATGAAAGAAGTGACAGGTCAAGGATTTTTTTCCCAGATTGAGAATTGTTAAATATAACCTTTAGTAAAATATTTAAGGATATTCTAAAATACTGAATTCTAAAATAGGATAAATTTTTATCTGTGCCATCAAGAGATACTGAGTTATAACTAGCAGTTATGTATTTATAGTGCAGGACAGGGTATAGACTTAATCACACTTGTTAATGTATTAAATAAATGATGGAGCCCCAAAGTTTACTGGAAGTACAAATTTATTTATCTCAGTCACTCACAAAGTTGTGATAACAAAATTGGTTCAATGTTATATTGTATCAGAAACCATAGACCAAGAATGGCTTGTGTATGTCAGAATTTTAGCTATGTGTTATGCTGTTAAATCACACATTTAAAATTGATATCAGATCTTTGATGATAGAGAAGAAACACCATAGGTTTTTGTACTACCTTATACTTAATTCCCACTTAGCTACAGTTAGTGCTAAGAAAAAAATTGTTCTAAGTAGTGTTAATAGGTAATCTTTAAAAATTGTATTCCTAAACTAGTTCTTACGTTTATTTTTTTAAAGATTTTATTTATTCATGAGAGAGACAGAGAGAGAGAGAGGCAGAGACATAGGCAAAGGGAGAAACAGGTTCCATGTTTGGAGCCTGATGTGGGACTTGAACCTGGGACTTCAGGGTCACACCCTGGGCCAAAGGCAGGCACTAAACCACTGAGCCACCCAGGGATCCCTCTTATGCTTATTTTTCAAATGATTGCCACTATAATGTAAGCCATACTCTTCTATAGGGTATCTCAGATCCTTTTATGACCTACTATTTGTTGTGAATCTGCAAGAATCTGCAAGGAAAACACATATCAGCAATACTTTTATTTTGACCCTTAGTTGTCAAAACCTCTAATATTGCTTAAAACTAATTATGCCTAATTATGCCTTAGGAACCCTTGTTTATATCAATAACTTCTCTGGAAATCATGTTGTGAATTTTATAGAAACATAGAAATTTTAGTCACCTATTTATTAATAATTTATCAGTCCAGAATCACATAGCATGATTTCATTGAAAATAAAAATATAATGTGAAAAATATTAAAAAAATCATTGTAGTCGTCAAAATAAGATGTTTAACGCATAATTTTTCCATTCATCTTTCACAAATTTTTAACTTACGTATCACTGGAACAGAGCATGTCACACTTGAATTTAAAGAATATGCAGAGTGAAGATATGGTAGCTTTTGTTTTTGAATTCTTAAAACTTGGTGAGCAGGAGGGGGTGCATGAAACTATATTTGGGCCTTTTTTAAAAAGAATTAGTTCATTCCACTTATTAAATATTTCATCTTATTCAAGAAGTCATTTCTATTTCTCCATGGATCCAAGCTTTCTCATTGGCACGATGAAAGCTACACTCAAGTATTCAGTTCAGATAATTTGAGGAACAGTCTAGTGCACAGCCAGAAAAATCAAAGGATGTGAAGCAAAACAGGACAGAGATTCGGAATTTCACAACCCAAGTATTAGATACCTAATGCCCTTTTAGGATCAAAAGAAAAAAATAATTAATTAACCTTTCATGCAATGATGTAAACTCTGATAGAAAACTATCATATTTGCCATTTATCAAAAAATTTAAAGAAAACTTAGGTAACTCATTTTAAGGTAAACTGCAAATACATCTTTGGTATTCTTTGAACATCAACAAAATCAGCAAATGATTACAACTGGCACTTGTAATAAGCACTAGTTATGGTTGATGTATGAGATAATTACAATGCTTTGCTGGAAAATCTAATAAATCCCAGAATTGTTATTTTCTAAAATCTATTTTTATGGAAATTAGAACCCTGAATATTCCATTTATTATAGCAAGAGAACTATACAAGTTCTTCTGACAGACTCAATCAAAAACTGTGTCAACTCATAAAAAGTAATTGTTTCTGAACATTGGGAAAAATACTTCATTTTCTAAAACTGAGTGGTTTAATATTAAAATGTAGTAAACTTTATAATTTTCACCACAAAGTGAATTTTAATAAGTTTCAGATACCTGTTTTGACACAGAACTCAGGAAAATAAGTAAATACAACAACATTTAAAATATATTTGACAAATTTTCAGAACATGATTCATTTACAGTATAATTTTTCTGGAAATAAAATATTATACTCAGGTCAGATGGCTTATTGGTTTTTTTTTTTTTCCTCCACCATATCTAAATGCTTTGTGACTTTTTTCAGTTTCCTTTTACTGTTGTTTACTATGTGAATTATTCAAGGCTATATAAAAGATTATTCATAATAAGGTATTTTAGAAGGCTTGAGTGCCACATAGAGTCAATCATTTGGTCTCAACCAAGTTGACAACCATGTAGCTACTTTATCATTAATTCAATTGATCCATTTTTTTTTTTTGCTTGAAGTGATCATAATAGCTCAAATGAAGCCAAAACTTCAAGTTTAATGACAAAAAATACATGCAAATAATGTAGGCATATGAAAATGTATTTATTTATATGACTATCAAGTTTGGACTCCTTAGCTACGTTCGATCTTACTTGAAACATTTTAATATATTTTTTAAAATTTGTTTAAAGTTAAAGTAATACATGTATAAAAATGAAAAAAGGAGACACTTTCATTTCTTGTCTTCTTGTTGTGGCATGATTGACATATAACATTATATCAGCTTCAGTGTACAACCTAATGATTTGATATTTGTATATATTGCAAAATTATTATTCTTGTCTTAAACTCTTTCATCTATACAATGGACTTTATATATACCTAAAATACTGGCCTCTTTCACTTTGTAGTGAGTATTTCAGGTAATACAATGTATTTTCATGGTTTGATAGCTCATTTATTTTTATTGGTGAATAGTATTCCATTGTCTGGATGTGTCACGGCTTATTTTTTAGTTCACTTACTGAGGAGATCTTGGTCATTTCCAAATTTTGGCTCTAAACATCCATGTGCAAGTTTTTTTGTATGGGAATGTGTTCAACTCCTTTGTATAAATACCAACTTGTGCATGTACTTGGTCATATGGCAATAGTATGTTTAGTTTTGTAAGGAAGAACCAAGCTGTTTTCCAAAGTGGCTATATCATTTTGCATTCCTACCAGGAATGAATAAGAGTTTCTTGCATATCCTTTCCAGCATTTGGTGTAGTGTCAGTGTTCTGGATTTTGGCCATCCTAATAGGTTTTTACTGGTATTTCATTATTGTTTTAATTCCCATTTCTTTGTTGACATATAAGGTGGAGCATCTATTGATCTGCTTACTTGCCACCTGTGCATTTTCTTTGATAAGGTATTTCAATGTCTTTGGCCAATTTTTTAATCAAGTTTTATTATGGAGTTTTAAGAGTTCTTTGTAGATTTTAAATAACATTTATCATGTACATTTTTAAAGATATAATTGACATATAGCATTGTGTAGATTTAAGGTGTACAACATGTTTGATACATTTCTATGTTGCAGTATGGTTCTAGCTGTAGCTTTAGCTAACACACCTGTCACATCACATAACGATCATTTCTTCTTTGTGATGAAAACAATTAGTATTTAGTCTCTTAGCAACTTTGAAGTTTATAGTATAGTATTGTTGACTGTAGTCACCATGCTGTGTATTACATCTCCAGAGTTTATTCATGCACTAGTCATAAGTCTGGATCTTGTAACATTTCCTCAATTTCCTCACTCTGCCAGGCCTGGGTAATCACCATTCTACTATCTGTTAGTTCAGCTTTCTTAGATTCCACATATAAGTGGTATTATACAGTATGTCTTTCTCTGATTACTTTTCTCACTTAGCATAATGCCTTTGAAGTCCATCCATATTGTTGCAAATAGCAAGATTTCCTTTTTTTCTTATGCTGAATAATATTCTTCTCTGTGCGTGTATGTGTACCACATATTCTTTATTCATCCATTGATGGACACCTAATTTGTGTCTGTATCTTAAATATTTTGTATAATACTGCAATAAACATAGGGGTGCAGATGCCTTTTTGATAGATTGTTTTAATTTCCTTTGTATATATACCCAAAGGTAGGATTACTGGATCCTATGGTAGTTTTGTTTTTAATTGTTTGAGGAACCTTCATACTGTTTTTTATAGTGGCAGAACCAATTGACATTCTGACTAATAATGCAAAACGTTTCCCTTTTCTCCACATCTTCACCAACACTTATCTCTTGTCATTTTGGTGATAGCCATTCTAATGGATGTGAATTGATACATCCTTCTGCTTTTGATTTGCATTTTCCTGGTGATTAAAGTGATAGTGAGCATCTTTTCATGTGCTTGCTGGTCATTTGGATGTCTTCTTTGGAAAAATCTCTATTTAGTTCCTCATCCTGTTTTTTAATTGGATTATTCGTATTTTTTGTCATTGAGTTGTATGAGTTCTTTGTGTGTGTATTTGTGCATGTATATATCAATTTTTATTTATAAATATTTATATATTATACACTTATGCATATTTTATATAATATATATATTTGTTTGTGTGTATATATATATATAAAATATTTGAAAATATTTTCTCTCATAGTGTACATTGCCTTTTCATTCTGATTGTTTTCTTAGTTGTGCAGAAGCTCTTTAATTTGATATAGCTCCATTTGTTGATTTTTCCTTTTGTTGCTTGTGCTTTAGGTGTCATATTCAAAAAACCATTGCCAAAACCACTGTCAAGTACATCATCTCTATGTTTCTCCTTTAGAAGTTTTATGATATCAGGTCTTATGTTTATTTCTTTAGTCCACTTCAAGTTAATTTTTGTGGGTGGTGTGAGACAAAGTTCCAAATTCAGCTTTCCGAACTTGGTTATCCAGTTTTCCCAACACCATTTGTTGAAGTGACTATCTTTTCCCTATTGAGTGTTCTGACTTCTTTGACAAATATTAGTTGACCATATATGTGAGGATTTATTTCTGGGCTCTCTATTCTTTCCCATTTGTCTATGTGTCTAATTTTATAACATTATCATACTTTTAAAATTAATATTGCCTTGTAGTTGAGTTTGAAATAGGAAGGATAGTGCCCTCAACTTTGTTCTTTCTCAAGATTACTTTGGCCATATGTAGAGTCTTTTGTAGCTCCATACAAATTTTAGGATTTTTCTATTTCTGTAAGAAAGAAACCAAAGATTAATATCCCTGCTGAATTATCAATGCAAAAATTTTCAAAAAAAATAGCAAAATGTATTCAATAATAAATAATAAAATAATACAACATGACCAAGTAGGATTTATCCTTGGGATGCAAGAGTGGTTCAACATATATAAATTAGTAAATGTAATACAATGCATTGATAGAATGAAAGATAGAAGTCATATAATCATCTCAATAGATGTAGAAAATGTATTTGAAAAAAATCAACATTTTTTCTGATAATAATTCTCAACAGCTTCGATATAGAAGTTACATACCTCAACATAATAAAGGCCATTTATGACAAACTCACAGCTAACATCGTTCTCAACTGTGAAAGATTGAAAGTTTTTTTCTCTAAGATCAGGAACAAGACAAGTTGGGCACTCTCATCACTTTGATGCAACACTGTACTGAAAGTCCTCACTAGAGCAGTTAGGCATGACCAAGAAATAAAAATATTCAAATTGGAAAGAAAGAAGTAAAATTGTCATTATTTGCAGATGATATGATCCAATATATAAAAAATCCTGAACTCGACCAAAGAATTATTGGAACTAATCAACAAATTCAGTAAAGTTGCATGATATAAAATCAGCATAGAGAAATTAGTCACATCTCTGTACACAAGAAGAAAATGTCCAAAAAGAAAATAAAAAAAACTCTCCCATTCTCAGTAATATCAAAAATATTAAATTACTTGGTAATAAATTTGACCAAGGAACTGAAAGATTTGTACAATGAAAACTGTAAGACTTTATTGAAAGAAATTGAAAAAGACATAGAGAAATGGAAAGTTATCCCATGGATATTCATGGATTGGAAAAATGAATATTGTTAAAATGCCCATACTATCCAAAGTTTTCTGTAGATTTAATGTAATCTCTATCAAAATTCCAATGGCATTTTTCACAGATGTATCTTCTAAAAATATTTTCTCCTACTCTGTTGCATGTCTTCTAATTCTCTGGACATTGTCACAAAGCAGAAGTTTTTCATTTTAATGAAGTCCTGCTAAGTAATTAATTATTTCTTTCATAGATTGTGTCTTTGGTGTTGTACCAAAAAATGTGCTGCCATATTCAAGATCACCTAGATTTTTTTCTTGTGATATTTTCTATGCTTTTATCATTTACATTTTACATTTAGGTCTATGATCCACTTTGAGTTCAGTTTTGTGAGGGGTATAAGATCTGGTCCAGATTCTTTTTTTACACATATCCAGTTGTTCCAGTACCATTTGTTGAAATAATGTTTTTTCATTTGCCAAGACATTTTTTTAAGATTTTATTTATTTATTTATTCATGAGAGACATAGGCAGAGGGAGAAGCAGGCTCCCTGCGGGGAGCCTGAAGTGGGGCTCAATCCCAGGACCCCAGGATCACGACCTGAGCTGAAGGCAGATGCTCAACCACGGAGCCACCCAGGTATCCTTCCAAGACATTTTCCTAGAAACTTTTTCCTAGAAACTTTTTTTTTTTCCCTAGAAACTTAGGTAATTGATGTAATATCAAAACAAACAAAAAATCTGGAGTGATAACCAGAGATTTTTTCATCAGTTTATTATTTTCCCATATTCTTTGAATAATTTATATTTCCTAAGAAGTAAATTCTTCTGTGTTTCTTTTGCTTTTTTCCTCTTCGTGTTGCATGCCTTCCTCAGTTGTCTTGTGATTCTTGGTTTTCTTATTATAATTTCCAATGAAACTAGTATAGTTATTTGTATCTACACATCTGATTTTTTTCAATAAATTGGAAAAGTAATTATCTGGCTTAGTGCCCATAAATAAATAGGTAAATTGGGAGACCTGTGCCCTGGATAACTAATACCTGCATTATCTGCGCAATTTTTTTCTCAAAGTTTATTCTACTTCTGTAGAAATGAAGCTCAGTGAATGAGCATTCATCTTGTGATGCTATTATGTGTGTCTATGGTTGTGGAGATCGAGGGGATGCTTCATTTGTTGATCTTTAATTGCCATTTCAGACTCACATTTCACTCCTAGCATCTTGTTAGCTTTAGAGGTTTTTTAATTTATAGGCTTCCACAGTTTCTACAGGGCAAAGGAGCTGCTTTTCACATAGATTTTTACTTCCTTGTTTTTGTTTCAAAGTTTACTCATCCCGGTCTTTCATGTTAGCCTTTCATCTTACAAAATGCTTTTGAAATATTTCATTCTCTGATGGACTCTTTCAGTTCTTTTCATTGTTGCAACTTTTACCCTTTTATTAAATTGCCATCATTTTAATGTTATATTTAACATAATGTGGATGAATACATGTCTATCATCCTAAACAAGAAACACCATATAATCTTTATCTTAATTATATTTTAGATACTGCTGTTATATGCTTATTTTCCTCTGTGTTCATTTAGTTTATTAGTTGCCTAATTTCATTTCAATCACATTTTAAATTCAGTAAATACCTAGTAGAATTTCTTTCCTCTAAGTAGGCTCTTTGTATTCATTCACAATGTATGTATGTACAGCTACTCAATTTTAATCCTCAGCTTACCTCAATTTCTTTCTCATAAATATTTTTATATCTCTTAATAGTCTCTCTCTCTTCCTAGCTTGAATCTCTAATCTCTCCATTTGAAACATATCTATAAATATACTGAATTGATCAGTGACAGAATTATCCTCTAATACAAAACAAATATAAATAATTATGATGTAAATCGTCAAATTACTGAGCCATCTTCATAAGTACTCATAGATTTGGTGATGATAAGAATTGAATAGTTGTATAATCAGTTGGGGGAATATCAGGGGATAATAGAAGTTGTAATAAGGCTTCTTCTGGTTTGTTTAGATGTCAGAGTGGAGTGTTTTCACAGTTACTCAATTTCAAGTACCTAATCTCTCATGGTTTAGTTTTTTTTAGGATATTTTTTCCCTGGGAATCTTAACTAGTCGTTAACAACTGCAAGTAGCATTCGAAAATCTTTTCTTTTTTTTTTTTTTTTCTTTTTTTTTAATTTTTATTTATTTATGATAGTCACAGAGAGAGAAAGAGAGGCAGAGACACAGGCAGAGAGAAGCAGGCTCCATGCACCGGGAGCCCGACGTGGGAATCGATCCCGGGTCTCCAGGATCGCGCCCTAGGCCAAAGGCAGGCGCCAAACCGCTGCGCCACCCAGGGATCCCGAAAATCTTCTTTTCTATTGCTTACGACATAAGACAGGAGAGGATCACAATGACAGATACTTCATATTCCAGTGAGGACCCTGCAAGAGTTGGAGTCTTTTAGTCCCATATCGATTGTTATTTTTCCATTAACACACTACTATAAGGGTGTATTAATGCTTATGGTCACTTTGACTCAAACTTTAGTAATTTGTTTTACTGACTATCTCAACTCAATTCACAAAGTTTATTTCTTCAGCTTCTCATAATGTACTTTCAATATTATTTTTACTGATGCTGTCCTCCACTTATTCACACAGCTCACTCCTATCTTCATATCTTCGTTTGATATCATCTTGGAGAAGATTTCCTTATGGCATCTATTGAAAATTATTCTCATCCCTCTAAATATACCTTAATTTTTCTCATAGTAATTATTGCTGTGCAATATTATAGTATATATTTTCCCTCCCTCCCTCCTGTTCTCTCTCACTCTCCACTCCTCCCCACTAGAATAAGAGCTTTCTATGGGTACAACCTCTGTCCATTTTGTTTATTACCCTAATCACATTCACAAAGTCTCCACATAAGCAGTACTTCAACAAATCTTGTTAAATGGATGAGAAAATGAAAAGAAATGGTTTAACTCTGATTTAGTTTTATAATAATGTTTAATGTAAAAAATAAATCATATTGCGGGGGATCCCTGGGTGGCTCAGTGGTTAAGCGCCTGCCTTTGGCCCAGGGTGCGATCCTGGAGTCCCGGATTGGAGTCCCACATTGGGCTCCCTGCATGGAGCCTGCTTCTCCCTCTTCCTGTGTCTCTGCCTCTCTCTCTCTCTCTCTCTCTCATAAATAAACAAACAAACAAATAAATAAATAAATCATATTGCATGGCACTAGTTTGGGAATATATTATGGTGAAGAATGTGTGGGGAGGTGTGGAATGTAATCGATTGAGTTTGTTTTGACTTTATGTGTTGTGCAAAAAGTTGACACTATTATAGACATTTTAAAATGGAGCTTAAGTGACCATTGCTGAGAAACTGTTTTACCTACCTTTGTTTGAACTGGGTCAAAACCTTTGGACTTATAAAAAGAGAAATTGTTTTAAGCAATTACTTGAGAAATTAATGGCTGAACAGACATCCTGATCACAAGACTGATGCTTGTGGACTTTCAGAAGATAAAATCAGGAGTCAATCAATTTATAATTAATTGTAGCCTCACTTGTTAACACTTATAGAAATTTTTTTTTCCTTCCTTCAACTCATGTAATTGCCCCCTTCCTTTCCCTTATAAAAAAAAACCCTTGATTTCACCCTATAAGAAGACACTATTTGGGTTTCTGCCTGGATTTGTCCTCCCTGGATTATAATTCTTTGATTCCATATAAGCACTCCATTGTCTCTCATCACAGCACTTTTTTATTTCAGGTTAAATAGAAGGGAATAACAGCACACAGTTGCATCTACCATATTTAATTTGTTTGGATAATAGTTACAAATAAACAGATACACTAAATACAATTACTTATACTTTTCAAACAGTTCATATTTCAGCATACCAACACTGATGTTGTGTTTTTTAACACTCTATAAACATTAATATCTTTGTAAAGTTAGTGCATTTTCAACAAGATGTGTTTAATAGTTAATAAATGTTCTGCTAATACATGAATGAAAAACATTAACTATAACCAATAGAACAAACAAATCAAACATTGATAGATCTTCCTACCTTCTTAAACAAAAGATCTGTAAGGAAATGTTTAAGGAACTTCCACTTCTTTCATGGAACTTGTCTAGGTGGAAATGGACAGATTATGTATACTAAAAAATCCATCCATTCTATAAATATGTGCCAGGCAATATATTTCATCCCAGTGATGTGTTGTACAGGAAAGGTCATTTCTTTATGTACCTAATAGTTTATCAGAGGAGAAAAGTCCCTGTACAAATAATTTCATGATAGCTGATCATTTTGTATGAAAAACACAAGGTAAAACTAAAACAAGATCACAATGAATCATTAATCTAAAGCCAAAGAGTACTCAAAAAATGATTAAGAATTAACTAGCAAAAAGCATGTGTAAGTCATTCTGAGCAGAATGAAAGAGCATACATGTAAAGAAAAAATGGGTAAAGTATATGAAGACTAAAAAGAAGTCCAATATTGATTTGGGAGAGCTTGATTCTTGTCTCATGGAGTTGAAGAATGAATCTCGCGGACACAGGAGAGTGAGTAAAGGAACAGAAGTTTATTAAGTAAAGTTACAGAGAAAGCTCTCAGAAGTGAGGGGTCCCAACAGAGTTGCCACTGAGGGCTTGTAGGTTGGTCTTTTATTGGAAGCCTAATCAGGGAACCTAAATTCCTTTAACATTATCTATTGACATCACCATTGAGTAAGGACTACTGATAACATCTCTAATGGCTTACTTCTTCTTTGGAGTCTGGTTATTCTTTGTTGATCACAGATAGCTGTTATAACAAGACACCCTCCTCACCTATACTTTAGGGCAGGGTCTGGCTTATTCTTCTATCCCTGGTTTCCTTACACCTCAGCATTTTGGGTATTTTTGTGAGCCTGCTTCCGTGGCCCCCTACCTAGCCCTGCCTAGCCCTGTTTGTCCCTAACTCAATATGATTAGTGAATGAGACAGAGGCCTCCAAAATGAGCTTAGATATAAAAGCCACATCATGAAAGTTTCAGGATATATTAATTCTTGGGGATTTTTTTATTCACGTGAAAATAAAAGGCATTAAAAGGTTTTGGTTAGGAGAGTGGCATGAAAAGATATACTTCCTAAAAAAAAAAAAAAGATATACTTCCTTACATTTATGTAAAATTCAAAGAGCATTAATTTGTGGACAAGTATGGCAAATTGAATTTATTAGTCCTAATTCTTCACTCCCTTAAGAGTTACATGTACCCACGCTTGCCAAAATCTCATAGTAGAGTGTATTTATTTACCAGCCTCTTCATATGAGCCTGGGTCATTTATCTTGTTTGGGTCAATGGAATATTAGTGGGCATGACGTTTGCAGAGGTTCACCAAGTGCTTGAATGATTGGCATTGTTCCCTTGAGCTTTTGCCATCTCAATAAGAAGAATGCCACGGCTAGCAGCTGACTGCAATTTGGCCTCAAGAATAAAACGCATGTATCCCAGCACACTAGCAGTTCCAGAGCCTGGGGTAGAGTCACACTAGATGAATTGCAGCTATATTAGCAAGAAATGAGTGCTTATTGTCTTTGTGCCACTGATTTTTCAGGTCTTTGTTTCATAATACTATTGAAAAAGTGATGAAGTGACATAACATGGTGAAAAAATAGTTCTGTCTGGAAGAATTTAGAGATCCCATCCTTCACTCTGCTGTTCCCAGCGAACCTCCTTGTATAGCTCCAAATAGTGTGTTTATGAATCTTTTTCCTGATTTTGTTAACCATAGATACTATTATTGATTCAACAATAGGATAGATGCAGGTTTATCTTACATAACTTTTACTCTTTCCATATTTTTAATAGTTACATTGTCCTGTTACTTTTACCTTTTTTTGAACACTTTATAATATATTGCAATTTCTGTATGTTATGAGCTTCAGCACTATCTCTTGACCTGCTTACCCATGATATGTGGCTATTAACATCCTAGATTTCCCTTCCCACTTCTCCTTCACAGTTTTAGTTAACTATATTACTAATTTCACATTGATAATATTAACTATATAGACATTCAGTTCTCAAGACCGGTCCTACCATAAATCTGGGGATGTCTGGGAATGAATTTTAAATTCACTTGGTCTCAGTCTAGGCATTCATGAATATGCTGAGTTTGCATTTTTTACTTACCTGAGGTTTAGGCAGAAAGGTTGAGAATCTGCAGAACAGTCTGGATGGACCAGGGAGATAGGAAATGAAAACCTGAGAATGGCAAAGCAAAGCTTTTCAAAGTACTTGATGGGATCAGATGGTAATATTGTCATTTGAGGCCTTTTAAGGGCTTCCAAAAGCCATGGAACCTTCCAACTGAGAGTATGCACACTGTCTAGCTTTGTGTAATTGCTTCTGTGCATATTGATGTTCATATCTTTTTGACTTTCATATTTTAATAAAAAGTCTCATAGACATAAATAACTTTGCCTTTTAAGTTTCTATCATTGCTCTGTTACTGAACGCTTGTACAGTAATCATAATTAAATATAGAACATTTTTTTCCTGTAGATCACTTATAAAAATTAAAATAATTATACAATTATTGCTATGTAATTATTGCATCCAAACCCAAGGCCATTATCCTGATTGAAAGCAAAAGAGAATGTGCAATGTTATATGGATTAGCCTCTTTTATGTTCTGTCAATTGTGCAAAACCATAGTACATTTTATTTTTTTCCCATTTTGCCATGATGCTTTTGTATACTTGCTAATCTTGTTTCTTTCTTTTCTTTTTTATAGATTTTATTTATTTATTTAACAGAGAGACAGAGCCAGAAAGCACAAGTGGGAGAACGGCAGAGAGAGAAGGAGAAGCAGGCTCCCCACTGAGCAGGAAGCAGGATGCACATGTGAGGCTTGATCCAGAACCTCAGGATCACAGCCTGAGCCTAAGGCAGACACTTAACTCACTAAGCCACCCAGGCGCCCTCTAATCTTGTTTGTAAGTCATTTTATTTTTAAATTGTTTTGTTGCTTGTTTATGTTGTTCATAGAAGATTGCCTTGTTTATAGCCTCAACTTTATCAACATCATTAATCTTATTCTCTGAATCAAAAGATCTATATTCTTACTGAAATATTCCTCCTCTTGCTTTCTGCTCCAATCTGAATCAGGTGTTAAACGGACTTGCTTCGGAACGCTATTTAAGCTTGACATGGCTTTTTCATACACGATGATCCTGTATTAGATCTACTGTTTTCTTGATTACATCTTCCATTTGCTCCTTTCTTTTTGAATTTCTAAATATATGTATAGATCATCCTACCCTTGAGACATAATTTATCTTTTAGAATTCTAGACAGAAAATAATTTCTTTCTGAGAAGGCTGATGTCAGTCTAAATTGTATTCTTTTGTGGTAAATCCTCCTTTTTTTTGTCTTAGTTAACTTTAGGTTTTGATCTTTTAAAAACTTTTAGAATTGTTTTTTAACCTTCAGCTCCTGTAATACCACAGCAGTTTCATTTTTATTAATTCACTATATTCAATGAATTGTTTCAACTTTAAAATTTGTTTCCTTCCATAGGTCAAAAGAACTTGTTTTTAACTATTTCTGTAATATCTTCTCCCTCTCATGTTAAGTGTTCTGTTTTTCTTTGATGAACTTTTAGGAAGTTGTCTCTACAGAACTTATTGTTCTCTTGTGTATCCCATTTCTTTGTCTTTTTGCTATATTCTAGACTCTTGAAGTCAGTCTTCTAACCATTCTAGTCAGTGCTTTATATTAAAAACAAAATTACTAATGTCAGATAGTTCTTATTCTATTCTTATTCTTTCTTCAGAGTATGCATATTTTGTTAATGAATTTCATCTTTTAAAAATTATCTTAGGGCAGCCCTGGGTGGCTCAGTGGTTTAGCGCCACCTGCAGCCCAGGGTGTGATCCTGGAGACCAGGGATCAAGTCCCACGTTGGGCTTCCTACATGGAGCCTGCTCTTCCCTCTGCCTGTGTCTCTGCCTCTCTCTCTCTCCGCCTCTCTCTCTCTGTCTCATGAATAAATAAATAAAATCTTTAAAAAAATAAATAAAAATTATATTAGGATCCTAATTTCTTTTGTAAAAATTCTCAAATTATTTCCTTGTTCATTTTAGTGTTTCATTTTTAATGTATATGCCAAATATCTGTTCATGCTTGTTTCAACATTATACTTAAAATGGAAAAAAAAATAGGCTTGTTGAAATGGTAGCAGGTGGGAGTTTATTCCTTTTGCTAATGTATTCCCTGATGGTTTTTGCGCTTGACCTTAGCCAAAAGGCTGAGAAGCAATCCCCAATGGTTTTTGAATGGGTAAGTAGCTAGAAGCTTAATACCCATTTGTAGAGTAATTTCCCCAGCAGGTTTTTGCTTATCATCTATGGGGAGGTGGCCAAGGAGCAGACTGTAGTTTCTAAAATATAAAAATGAGGAGAGCTTTCACTTTGCAGTGCTCAAGCTAAAGTCTTTGCACCCCTGCAGTGGTTTGTTCAGTTTCCTCAGAGACTTGACTGGAGACCAAAAGGAAGACAGCAGTGCTGAGGGAGGAGTGGAGTAAAGATACAGTTGTTTCTGTTATGGATCTTCAATTAATCACTCAAACTGTGGCCTTGCTTTCAATTTCTCTTAGTATCTCCTGACCCCATGCTTCTCCAGGATTGTGAAAGACTCCCAACTTCACATCAGCCTTTTCTTGCCTGTATTTTAGGAGTTTCTTCTTGTTTTTCAATCACGCATGCACTCTTCATATTTCGAACTTGTTTAAAATGATATTTTAATAACAACACTATAACATTACTGTTGTAGATTTAATTTTGTGGGTTTTTTTCTAATAATTTATATGGAATTTTAATAGAAACAAGATAAAATTTTATTTGCTTAGTTTGCCATCCTGAATTGGAATCATATATGGATAATAAAACTCTCCTAATAACTCCTCACCTGCCCCTCCACATTTCAGGGTCTGAGGCAAGGAGCCATTGGCATATTTGGGGCCAGTTAACAATCATTTTACACTCATTATTCTATAATTCATTTACATTCTTAATCTTTTGCCCTAAAAAGCCTGTCTTCTTTTCAGTTGTATGCCTTCAATAAGCCATTGTTCATCATTCTGGCCATTCTCTTCTTGAGTATCACTTGGTTGATTTTTTGTTTTGAACTATTAATAGATCATTTCACTTTAAAATTCCAACACACACAGATCCATTTTGCCAGACGCAGTCTATCTAATAGCAATGGATATAATAGGAAATAGTTATATGGATGGTATAATGCCCCATTCTAGTTTGAAGTCAGTAGTAGTAGAGAAAAATGAGTAGATTCAAAATGTATTAATGAATAAAGTCAAAAGGAGTCTAGATTGATAAGACACATGATATTTCTAGGTCATGAAATTAAGTGAATGGAAGTATCATTTAATAACGTACAGAATGTGATGAGTAGATTTGAGAGAGACATCATAAAATAAGTTTTGACCTTTTGTAGTCTGAATCCCTTGTTAGACATATATGAGGATGCATGTATAGATAGTGTTAGTGAGAATTTAGTACCTCTGTATAGTGATTACAGTAAAATCAGGAATGTGTCATCCAGGAATAAAATATAGAAGGAGAAGAAAGATGGATCAAGATAGAGTATTTTTAAAAAAAAAAGATTTTATTTATTTACTCATGGGAGACACACAGAGAGAGAGGCAGAGACACAAGCAGAGGGAGAAGCAGGCTCCATGCAGGGAGCCTGATGTGGGACTCGATCCCAGGTCTCCGGGATCATGCCCTGTGCTGAAGGCGGCACTAAACCGCTGAGCCACCTGGGCTGCCCATGATAGGGAGAGTATTGATAAATTCCATCAATCCATCATGTAATAGTCTGCATAGTACCTGAGAACTCTGGAAAGGAGTTTATTGGAGCATCAAGAGAAGAAGAAAAATAAAGCAAAATGTGTTTAGGGAGCTACATGGAGAGCAAATCCTAAAGGTGTCTGAAGATCCATGTCCTGGTCAACAAAGAAAAACATAGGCAATATACTTAATCAATGGACATTGTCAGCACTTACTATATTCTCAGATTTGAATTCTAGACCCTGAGGGTACAGTGGAAAAAAAATATAGTCCATGGTTCAAAAAATTTAAAATGTGACATGAAAAATGGCCATTGTGCAATTAAATGCAAGTGTGATACTATTGGAGTGTATAAATAAGCATCATTTGGGAGCCATAAATGCCATTTTGGAAAAAGCAATACTTAAGCTATGAGTAAAAGGTGATTAATACATATTAGTCTAAGAAAGTCAGAGTTTATAAAATACCATAGAATAAAGAAGAGGAAAAAAAAATGGGACCTGTCAGAGAAAACCAGTCTAGTTTCTCTGGCTACAGCTGATTAAATAAAGAAATGAAAAATGCAGATTTTGAAATGTCCTGGCCATTTAAATGCGTAGCTGAACCTGTTGTAAACGTGCTGAAAAGAAGGCCAGAGGAGGAGAGGTATAGAACCAGTTTCCATGAAACTGATTGATTTTGGAACATATACACTTATACACTGTATGATGGATCACAGTCTGAAGCATTTTAGTCATGTTTAAAATTATTCATGGATCACAATTTTAAAGATTAGATAATTGGATTTAAATTATTTTACACTTTGACACAATATATAAATTTAAAATGCTGACAATTAATAAAGAAGTTTTCAACTTTCCATCCCAATTTTAATGACAATTGTATTATTCTTGCAAAAACACAGCATATTCAAATAACTTTGGAAAAAAACTCATGTTCTGTAAATTGAGGAATATGCCTCATCTTAGATAGATCATGTTCTTTATAACAGCTCTTAAAATTAAGTATCTAACCTATACAACTTCTTAAGTGATCTCCATAGTTTTCTTGACCTTTTAGTAGACAAAATTTTGGGGGAAAAGATCATCCTGGTAAGTTCTTAAAAGTCAAAAGGGAATCTAAAGGCTATTTTTAAGAATTGGAAAAGGCCAAAACACTTAAAATCTTGCAACATTGTGTTTTTTTTCACGCTACAGAAAGTATGTTCAAATGGCAGTTTCAGAATGAAGTCATTTTAAATTTGTCACTATGTGGCAAGTTGCTTTCTAAATTTTTTTTAAAAAACTGCCTCTACATTAGTATGTTAGAGATTTGAGAGAAATAATTTATTGCTGAGTCACTTGGTATGTAACTGGCCACCAAGGGGTTAGGTATTTTATGTATATAAAATGTGCATTGACTTATATAGTATGTAATATATAATCACCTATACAAATATATGTAATATATAAACACATTATATGTATATGTACACACATGCACATATAGATTATCACAGGCACACATTCCAAATACTAGCAAGTATTTTCCAATATTTTTGTTATGACAATTTGGATAACTAATGCAAATTTTTTTTAAAAAGTTTACAAACTTCAGAGAAAGTTCATATTTTATATTAGAAAAAAAGAACATTAAAAATGAAAAAGAATTTTGAGAAGCCAAAAGACTTTCTTTTGATATTTGTATAAGTCTTTTAAAGTTAAAAAGAAACCCACAGATTAGAACTTCAAGTTATTTTCACCAAAGACTAGGATTTAATGGAGATACCATAGGGACTGCTTTGAAGGAGTGGAGAAAAAAAGAAAGAGAAAGAAAGAAAGTTCAGGAGTTCTGAACATTTGTTTCCACTTTATCCAAAATAAATAGGTTTCTTTTTTATTAATATTACATATTGAGGTCCTGAGTTTCTTTTTTATCAAAAAGAAGCAGCAGCAAAGTCGGGGGGGGTGGAATGACATCTATTTCAAATCTAGTCTGACATTATCACCAAATAGAAGCAAAAACAAAAATTCCAAGAGGATGGGACTTGAGCAGTATCTGTAAACAGCCCCAGAATCTCATTGGCTATTTAATCTCTACCCCAATCTCTCTAGGTATTTTGGTTTCCTTTTTAAGGGCGGAAAAGGGGAGTTAGAGGTGAGAGAGGTACATAAATATTTATGAGTACCTACCTCTTATTAATCTTTTTTTTTATTGGTGTAATAGAATAACCACCTCTTGATAAAATACCTTTGAATTGTTCAAACTGGGTGAGGTAAATGGCCATAGATCTGATGGGAGAACACTAGGTTCGATGAGGGACTCTTTCATCATTTCAACCCATTGGTATCTAAGACCATTTAAAACTCTGAAGTTCTGAAGGACGGATTATCTAGATTTAGGTCGAACTTTTGTTAAGGTCTAAATGTAAAGACTTTAAAATGTGCAAAAGCAACAGGTGTATTTACGACAAGATATAATTCAGGTTAGAATTTGCTTGAGAGAGTTGTAGATTAAATATGACAACATAGGAAAAACTGAGCTCACTTCTCTTTGGGTAAAGGAAGATGAGATATCTTCATGGAGCAATCTTTTATAAAGACCATCTACTCTTTGATTTGGAAGAACATACTATATATTCCAAGGCTGTCTGCTATCCAGCTATCCTTGAAAAGATGGTCTAGAACAAAGTTTGTCAGTGTCTCTGTGCTCTCTCTCTCTCTCTCTCTCTCTATATATATATATATATATATATATATGTGTGTGTGTGTGTGTGTGTGTGTGTGTGTATGATGTAAAATTATATATAAAATTAAATTATGGGGCAGCCCGGGTGGCTCAGTGGTTTAGCGCCGCCTTCAGCCCAGGTTGGGATCCTGGAGACCCGGGATCAAGTCCCATGTCAGGCTCCCTGCATGGAACCTGCTTCTCCCTCTGCCTGTGTCTCTGCCTCTCTCTCTCTCTCTCTCTCTCTGTCTCTCTCTCTCTCTGGTCTCTCATGAATAAATAAATAGAATCTTTAAAAAAATTAAATTATGTATATTAAGTATATATAAATATATATTTAAAATATATGTTATATATAATGATGGATATATGATTTATCTTAGCTGCTGCAGTTGATGATTCAGTTATCAACAAAAAAGAAATCCATTATTTTATATATTAGTAATCTGAACTATAAAAGCATGCAGAACAGAAAGCTTTATTTGTACTCACAGAAAATCCAAATTGTGTATCAAAGAAAAAAGGTAAATATCAAGAGTGAAAATCTGCGGTGTGAATTTGGATTAATGATTTAAATCAGTTTGAAAATATGCAAAAGCAGGGACACCTGGATGGCTCAATCAGTTGAGTAGTGGGCTCTTTATTTCCATTCAGGTCATGATCTCGCAGTAGGGAAATAGACCACCTGTGTGGGGTTGCCCATGGGCTGGCTCCCTGTGGGGAGTCTGCTTCCCCTCTACCCACCCTCCCCACACAAATTCTCTCTCTCCAAAATAAATAAATAAATATTTTAAAAATATGCAAAAGCAAATAAAACTTGCATATGCTCTTTTAAGAATATTTATATGGTAAATGCTTTATGGAGTAAGACCTAGAACAAGCAGTGCTACAATAATGTTCATGACTGAGGGCATTGGTAAATGCTTTATGGAATAAGGCCTAGAACAAGTAGTGCTACAATAATGTTCATAATTTGGGGCATGTATATTCATAATCAGACTGCCTGGACTTTAAAAAAAATGGTTTTTAAATATTGGGGGGAAACTAGGTCATTGGTAGTTATACTTCTACATTATAACTCAAAATTATTGAAACATTTTACTTTTAAGGCATTGATTGTTCCTAAATTTTTCCTTAATTTTCTGATGTTTTATATCTTATTTTTTCCCAATTCATAATCCATAGTATAATTCCAAAATTCAGGTGAAATAACTGACATGAGTGGAACTTTATCAGATAAAATTTACTGTAGTGGATTAAACAAAATTTGGGGCAGCTCGAGTGTCTCAGCAGTTTAGCTCCACCTTCAGTCCAGGGTGTGATCCTGGAGACCCTGGATCGAGTCCCATGTCAGGCTCCCTGCATGGAGCCTGCTTCTTCCTCTGCCTGTGTCTCTGCCTCTCTCTCTCTCTCTCTCTTTCTGTGTCTCTCATGAATAAATAAATAAAATCTTAAAAAAATTTTCATCGTATTTAAGATGAAAGTAGCTGTCTAGTGGTACAGAAATCTGTGCTCTGAAGGTCGAGATTTCTGACACCATTTCCAGTTTTATAATTTTTTGGTTTTATGACTTTATCCCCTTTCCTATAGCCTGGTCTAAAATTTTATTTAGAGGCACAGAGATAAAATTAGGGCAAGTTATTAGAAAACACATTTAAGATAAAAAACAAGAATCTGATTGAGTGTGCTGACAGTTTGTGACCTAAAAGGCCTTAAGTCTTTCAAAAAGGAATGAAAAAAAAATACATTAAGGATAAGGATAATCCTAGTGGGCAATTTACTTAAGTTGAGTTTGCAGAAATACTTTAAGCAAATATTCTGTTTCAGTTTACTGTGTATACACAGCATCTAACAAAGCTGAGCTTCTTGACTTCTTAACCTACAAGGCTAGACTAGAAGCGAAGAGGCCTTGTTCTTTCACCTCCCTTCTTGCAGATATCTGTGTATCACTTTTATCCTGCAAATTTAAAGTGTTTCTTAAAAAGGTGAGCAGTTGCAGGACGCCTGAAACTACCTGTGCACTATACTCCACCACTGCTGAACAAGAAGTACAAAGAAAAAAGTGTCTATTGGGTAATTCATTTTCTTCCTTAGAAGTTAGTGCTACTCTTTTAAGGCAAACTGATTAATATTATTAAGAAATTAGTAGCTTTCTTTCCTGCAAGAAATTCCCAAAGCCCTATACTTTATGACAATATACTTAAAACAATTAAAGAGCTGGCAGCTGTTCAAATAAACTTTAAAAACATTTTCCAAAAGGAAGGCAATTCTTTTATAGATATTTCTGCTAGTCTGAGACTGAACTTATAATCAGAACTAACACAACTATCAGTAATATATTCATAAAGAATTTTCAGCTGATGAACTGAAAGAAAAAATGTAACTTTAGCCAATTTTTGTGATACTTCCTTGGGAAAACCATCTTTCATTGGTTAAACAAATGTATAAAACATTAAATGACAGATTTATTGTATTAAAAATAGGGAATATATATATATATAAATGTTATAGAGGTAATATATTTTTGTCATTGGTTTAATAATAAACATACATTTTTTTCAAAGCACAGCTTAGTGCTTTTATACTTATCCTGGAAGATAAGTATAGCCACTTGAATATTTTTGCTTAAAGGATATTTTTTCCCTTTGTAAGGAGGTGCATCTATCCTTGTCCGTGTAGATATGGATGAAGAAATGGAGCAGCCAACAGTTCAACTGGTTCAGAGTGTTTAATCCACTGATCAAAGAGAATGATACATGTAAGGAAGAGGATCTTCATTTTATAAATACCCTAAATGCAGTTTTTTGAAGGTACATAATTTTATATGAAGAATATATGTATGAAGATACATATTAGCTTATATGACTTGATTTGTGTCATATAAATACATATTGGATACCTGTTCCCTATTATTTTTATATTTTCTTCATCTTAAAATATATTTTCTGATAAAGAATAGAAAAGTAGATTCAGATGAAAAACATCTACTAAAAAAGGAGATACATAACAAAAATGATTCACATAATTTATTTATTTTTTTATATTTACAAGTTTAGACTGCATTTTTTCTTCCTTGAGACTGAAGCTACTTAAGACATTCACCTTTAATGCATGATTATTAAGCTAATTCAATTGATAAATTAATCATTTCTATTATCCATCTGTAATTCTGATTCTCAGCTAATACAGGTGAATAGAAAAAGGTAACTGCCAAATATATAAATTAGAAAATAATCATTGTTTTCAGGACGTTTAAATCAATCAGCTATAGGATTAATTGTTCTACTTTTATGCTAGGTTTTGTTTGTTTACTTTGTAATACAGTTTTGGGATATATCAATTATGTCTCTCAGTGCCACTAAATTGGCCAAAGATTAGTAACATCAAAATAAATTCGGAAATAAAAAAGGTAGCCATTGATAATTTTTATATGTTTTTATTATTGGCATATGATTCAAAACTATTTATTTCTGAGTTATGGAAAAATATTCTTTATTAGTTTAAGATTAAACCTTAGTGATAGTATCAAAAGTAAACTATATCTTACCTGGGATTTGTAATGATGATT
Source organism: Canis aureus (assembly GCF_053574225.1). Classification (NCBI taxonomy): domain Eukaryota; kingdom Metazoa; phylum Chordata; class Mammalia; order Carnivora; family Canidae; genus Canis; species Canis aureus. The sequence continues at coordinate 35,953,035 of NC_135641.1, read as the reverse complement.
TGGAAATTGTCCAAGAACAGAAAGCATAGTGGGAGTGGAAGAGAGCAGCCAATGTCTATGTAATATCCCAGAATATTGGAACATGAAAAAAAAGATGATTGTTTTAGTTCGAGCTGCTGTAACAAAATACCATAGACTGGGTTGGTATAAACAAACAAAACCACATTTATTTCTCACAGTCCTGGAATCAGGAAAGTCCAGGATTAAGGTCTGACAGATTCAGTTTCTGGCAAGAGCCTTCTTCTTGGTTTACAAATGGCTACATTCTTGCTTTACCCTCTCATGATGCTGGAAAGGGAGGAAGGGAGGCAAGGAGCACAGAAAGACAAAAGGATTACTCCTGCCTATCTTTTTCTAAGACATTAATCCCATCATGGGATCTCACCCTCCTGACCTAATCCAACCCTAATTACCTCTCATAGGCACTTTGAGGTGCCTCAAAGTGCCTACCACTCATCACATTGAGGTTAGGGCCTAAACATATGAATTTGGGAGGGACACATTCAGTCCATAACAATGACTAATAAATTCCAATTGGTGAAAGTGCAAGGTGATTGAAGAATTTTTACAAGCATCGATGGATAATATTCTATTTGTATTAGTTTCTTTTTCTTCAATATACATTCCATCTGTTAACACAGTGTTATAGTAAGTCCTGTTCAGTATAAGTGCCTCATAAGTCCACCACTAACTACCATGATTACCCAATGGTGATCAAAAAAAGAAAACATCTGAGTTGGTGCAGAGTATAAGAAAATAGCAAGGTGAGATAAACTCCATGTTATAATAACACTCCTTTGGGGCCATGGATTAAAATCCTGGTTGGTCAAGTACAAATAATCATGAGTTTTCTTTAAAATTCTAGAAATTGTAGAGTGACTTTGAACTTCCTATTGGTCACTGGATAAAAGACTTAAACTAAATTTAGCTAATTTTCAGACTATCAAGCCAATATTTGGCTCACAGAATTTAGTTTATATTGATGTCTCCCCATGGTTGAATTTTATAATATAAACTATTTTACAGTAACTTATAAACTATCTTACAGTAGCCTACCTTTTTCAATCATTATTAATGCCTTTAAGATATAAAAAAATTTATTACTTATTGTGGACAATTGCTTTGGGCACTTTTTTTTTTTGCTATTTTTTTTTTAACATTTGATCCAACATCTTAAATGGCTTTTAATCCTTAACATAAATTCTTATTTGCTTAAGTCTATTTAGGAATATTTTATAAGGGAGATTTGAGGCAAGCTATAATGTGGTAGAGATAAGAAATATTTGTGAGAATTTGGGTACAAAAGACTAAATTTTGCAGGCAGATAGGGAGATGGTACTTGTACAAATCTGGAAAGCTACTCAGATCTATCCTCAAAGAGTCATATTATCTTCTTGAATTCATTATAGTCTCAATTCTGATCCCAGATTTATAGTTTCATAAATTCTTTCTTATTAGAATCTCCGAGAGTCTTGGAGTATGTGGATTCATATTAACAAAGCCCACAAGAGACTGACAGATATAAACCATATAGTATAGTGCATATTTTTAAGCTAAATTATAGCTATCAGATCTAATAAATTAGTTGTATTACTATTCTTGAGTAGAATGTTTTATAAATAATTACTTTGTGGGAAAGGAAATTATCCAAAAGTTTCTTAATGAGAAAAGACTTAGAATAAAAATATTAATTACCTGAATTAATTTTATGATAGTAGGATATACCCATCTGTAAAAATAGAGGTAAAAGTCATCTTCAAATCTCCCTGATAGATTCTCTATTCCCTAGAAATTATTAGAATATTTTTTTCACTAAGACTCCTTTTGCTGCTTTGTTTCTTGGAGCCAGAATAATCTATTCAAAAATATTGATAGGGAAAGTTAAAAAAAAAAAAAAACAGAGACAGGGCTTTGTACTAGCTCTCAGTGTGTGCAGCTGTCTCCTCCCATGGTTACAGAGTGGACCCATATCCATGTGGCATAGATGAAACAAAGAACTACACTGACAACACGTAGTAGACCAGCAGTGAAAAGGCATGAATTAGACCTCTTAGATCTGTCTTAATTCTCACTGCAGTATGGAAGTAACGCACATGTTTCTCCAGGGTCCACAAAATGAGAGGTAATGAAGCTGCGATCCAGCACCATGCAGGAGTCTCAATGGCAAGGGAAGGGAAGCAGATTGCAGAGGCTTTGTGGGGGCTGAGCTACCCCATAGATAGCATAGAGAATATGGCTGAAAGCGTGTCTCCAGCACTGTAAGGCAAGACCAAAGGAACACAAACAGACACATTATGGAAGGACTGAGCCCTACATAAGCCAAATAACCAAAACATGAATTCAATGCTTGAGATTTCAGTAGCAGATCCCAACAAACTATATAGGAACCTGATAAAAGCACTAATATAGAAGTCAAAGGTCAAAAAATAATGTGATTGACCCTTTGTGTGTGGGTTCCAGGTATCCTCTCTCCTTCTACTGCAATTTCATGCATGTCCTGAGTCAGCCAGATGTCCTTTTAAGGAATGAGAGAATATTCCAGAAGAATGGAATTTCCTCTAAGAGAGTACCTAAAATAGACTAAACTAGAAAAGATTGACACACTATAATAATTTATCTATAATAAGAAATCATAATTTGTAAGATGCAATCTGATTTTAGAAATGTTAATTGTAAAAAAAGACTTTAAAATTGAAGAAAAGACTATTCATAAATAAACTTATCTGTCACCCTCTACCCTATCCTACAGGGTATTATTCTTGGCTCTCTTGCCTGAAATAAATTTAAATGGGAACTCTCAATGCTTAGAATAATGATCTGTAAGCATAATTGTCTATTCAACCAGGAACTATTTCAGCAGTCTAAACAATTAACCTGAATTAAGTATCTTCAGTTTTCTTCCTCTTCCATTTTTATTTTCTGAAATTCCCTACTTTCTCTACCTCATATGTATCTGAAGTCATAGACTACAGTGAAATTCTATTATCCAATTTGTTCTAACTGCATGGAAAAGTGGCTCTGTCAACACTACTGAGGGTTGGGCTATATCCATTAAGTGCACTTTAATTAACACCAGAGCATTTGCTAAGATAGTTATTTGGATTTATGATATAATTTTCAGTATGAATCTAGAATTGAAATGTGTGTCAGGGAACACTTAGTAGCTTCTTTATGAAGCTTCCCCTTTGAGATATGTATTAATGTAAGGAAGGTTTTCCAGGTTTATGTAGTTGGACTGTTCTCTAATCATTTCCAATTAATTCCTGTTATTTAAGTTTTAAATTCATTGATGCATTCTCCTTTTATATTTACAATGTCCAGGAGTATACCTGATGCTCAGAGGACATTCTATATTGTTTGCTCATTATGGGGACCTTTTGTACTCTATTTGATAATATTTTGAAATTTGAGTTCCCCTCTTTATTGTATCATGGAAATATTCCATTCTATACAGTTATATTTCTTGATACACATATACTCAGATTCACTTCAAGTTACTGACTTGTTCTTAGATTCACTATACATTGAAATCAGTGATTTTCATGTGTGGTTTATATTGCTCACTAGGAAGACAGTTTAAAAATTTGTGGAAGTGTTTTTGTTTTTCAGAATGGTTGTGAGCTCTTCTTATATTCAACAAGTGAGAACGAGGATGCTAAAAATATTGGTGTGTATTAAGACTGCTTGCACAGATAAAGCACTATGCACAGGACTTTCAAATGACCTATGAAGCACTGTATGGGTGATAAACCTGCTTTACAATTTATTCTAGCATAAGATTTAACTCCATTTCATATATGAATTGAAAACAGTTTTGCATAATCTCAGATATACTTATTAATGAGATTTCCACTTATTCATAGTACTAGTCAATTATTTGCCCAGTAATGCTGTTTTAGAAATCAGCCACAAATTCAGTCACATACAACTATTTACATTAATTTCTTGCTTTTGTATCAATTGATTGGATAGTCAGGGTTTTGATCACTTAGTGTAGACTTTTCTATGATCAGAAGATTGCAGTCAGGTCTACTGGAACAATCTCCCATCTTCTTTGGGCCAGAGGCAATCTAAAACGTTCTTTTTGTTCAAATATAGGAGCATAAAATGTATAGCCCAAATGAATGAGCACAGTTCAAATCTGTTGCTCATATGGCATCTATTGACATCAGTTGGCCAAAGCAAGACATACAGCCAAATCAGAAAATAAAAAATTGGAGAAATATACCCACTAACCATGAGGTCAAAGTAAGACATGTAACTAAGTCCAGTAATAATGAGGTGGGAAAGTACTTATTTCCCATGGAGGCTTGGGCGGGGGGGGTGGGGAGCAGACTAAAAGTTCTTTGGAAAATAATTTGAAACAATAGACATTATGTTAATTTTTGAATTAAAGTATAATATATAATAATATATATAACACCAATATATAATATATAAAATATATAATTCTATATAGAGCATATAATAACATACAGTGTTATAATAGTTTCAGGTATACAGCATAATGATTCAACAATTCTGTATATTAGTTAGTGCTCATCACATTAAATGTACCCTTAATTCCCTACACATATTTCATCTATTTATTTTTTTAAATAGGTAATTAGATCATACTATCTGTGACCCTCACTGAAGACAGTAGATTGTTTTAAAAAATAATTCTCATATCAAATACACATACAGTATTCAACGTATGAATATGAATATTTATATTCAGTGTGATCCATATCGGGTCATAAAATAAGCCTTAACATTTGAAAGAATTGAAGTCATATAAACTAGATTCTTTGACTATGTAGAATGCATAAAAATGGCCCTCTAATATATCCATATCCTCTTCCTCTAAATCTGTTAGTATTTTATCTTGTACATAAAAAGAGACTTTGCTGATGTGACTGAGTGGAGGATTTTGAGATGGGATGATTATTTTGGATTACTTGAAGAGTCCCAAGGATCATTATAAGAAAGACAGGAGAGTCAGAGTTAGAGAAGGATGTGTCTACAGAAGTAGATGTCAGGGTGACACCATTACTGCAGGAGGGCCACAAGTTGTGGAATGTGGGCAGCCTCTAGGAGCTCAAAACAAGGAAACAGAACCCCAAGAGATTCCAAAAGGCTTGATTTTTAACTCAGTAAAAATGATTTCAGATTTCTGAGTTTCAGAACTGTAAGCTAATAACTTCATATTATTTTAAGCCACTAAATTTATGGTAATTTATCACAGCAGCCTATAAAACTAATACACACATTACCTGATTTTAAGACTTACTTTAAAACTAGCAAACTAAATGAGTATTTGCAAAGGGAAAGACAAATCAGTGGAACAGAATAGAGAATCCAGAAATAGACCCAGACAAATATGGCCATTAGTTTTTAAAAGAAGTGCAAAATTGGGGCCCCTGAGTAGTTCAGCTGATTAAGTGTCTGACTCCTGGTTTCAGCTCATGTCATGATCTTGGCAGGGTGAGGGGGAGTGCGAGTTATGGAATCTAGACACATGTCAGGCTCCTCACTTAGTGTGGAATCTGATATTCTCTCCCTCTTCTTCTGCCCTTCCCCACCACTCATATGTTCTCTCTCTCTCTCTCTCTCTCTCTCTCTCTCTCTCTCAAAATAAGTAAATAAACAAGTCTTAAAAAAGAAGTGCAAGTCAATTTGAGAAATTTGAGAAAGAATAATCTTTTAAACAAGTGGTGTAGGAATAATTTTTTTATTATCATATACAAAAATTAAAAAAGAAAAAAGAAACGAGCTATATTTCATATGTACAAAATTAATTCAAAATGCATCATAAAATAAAATAAAATGCATTATGATATAATTGTAAAAGGCAAAAAAAAAATAAAACTTTTAGGAGACAGTATAAGAGGAAGTCTTTATGACATGGATTAGGAAAAGAGTGTACATGACATCCAAAGCACAATGCATAAAATAAAATTCTATAAATTAAAATTTGTCAAAGTTAAAAACTTTTTCTATATGAAATACAGGGTTAAGAGAACAAAAACAGACTACAGACTGAGGGAAAATATATACAAGTTACATCTAAAAAAGGGCATATCAACAATATGTGAAGAACTTCCAAAATTCAGCATTAATAAAATAGGAAACCTAATTAAAAATGGGCAAAAACTAAAAATACACTTTACAAAAGAAGAATGAAAGATATCAAATAAGTTCACAGAAGTATTTTTAGAGTCATTAGCTGTTTGAAAAATGCAAATGAAAGCTATAGTGAAGGACGCCTGAATGGCTCAGCGCCTCCCTTTGGCCCAGGTCGGGATCCTGGAGTCTCAGGATCAGTCTCATGTCAGGCTCCCTTCATGGAGCCTGCTTCTCCTTCTGCCTGTGTCTCTGCCTCTCTCTCTCTCTCTCTCTCTCTCTCTCTCTTCGTCTCTCTCTCTCTCATGAATAAATAAATAAAATCTTTAAACAAAGAAAAGAAAACTATAGTTAGATACCACCACACATATATTAGAATGGCTAAATACAAACAAAACCCAAAGCACAACAATAACAAAATTATAATGCCAAGTGCTGGTGAAGATGTAGAGCAATCAAAACAGCTATACATTGATGGCAAGAATGCAAAAGGGTGTAGCCATGCTAGAAAATAATTTGACATGATTTATAAAGTTAAACACACCTACCATTTGATAGTTCTACTCCTGAGTATTTACCCAAGAGATGTGATAATTTATATTTACATAAAACCTTCATACAAATATTCATATCTATAGATAATACCAAAAACTTGAAAATATCCAAATGTCTTACAATAGATGAAAGGATAAACAAATGGTGGCATATCCTGCAACAGAATACTACTGAGAAAATAAGAGTAACAAAATATACAACCAATACTTTGGATGAATTTCAAAGGCATTGCATGAATGAAAGGATCTGGTCTCAAAAAGTTGTGAACTATTTGATTCCATACATGTTTTGACATTTTTAAAAGACAAAACTCCAGTGATGGACAACAGATCAGTAGTTACCACAGGCTAAGTATGGTGATGGCTCTGACTGTAAAGGAGAATATGAGGGAATTTGGGTTGGGTTGTGGGTGAAGGGGTGATGGATTTCTTCTCTATCATTTCCTGTGGTGGTTACACAAATATGTGTTAAATTTCATAGAACTTGTGGCAAGCCATCTCAAAGATGGCCCTCAGAGATCTCAACTTTGAGGTATTCACACGCTGTGTAATCTCCTTTCTCTGAATGGAAACTGGTCTAGCAAGTTGTTTCTAATAGAATACAGCAAATGTGTGGGATGTCACTTGCATGATTAAGTTATATACAATTAAGACTTTGTATGGATATTATGCCCTCTCCGTTTCTGAGTTTTGAAGCAATTTAACACATTGATGAAGCCAGATAATAATAAATGAGGGTAGGGACACCTGGGTGACTCAGTGGGTGACCGTCTGCCTTCAGCCCAGGGTGTGATCCCAGGGTCCGGGATTGAGTCCCACATTGGGCTCCTGCATGGAACCTGCTTCTCCCTCTATGTGTGTCTCTGCCTCTTTCTCTCTCTGTCTCTCATGAATAAATAAATAAAATCTTTAAAATAATAATAATAATAATAAATGAAGGTAGTCTCTAGGCAATAGCCAGCTAGGCACTGAGGCCCTCAGTGAAGTAGACTAGCAGGGACTGAAATTTTGCCCGACCATGTGAGCTTAAAAGTGGACCCTCCATTTTTTGTTTTTTAAGATTTTATTTATTTATACATGAGAGACACACAGGGAGAGGCAGAGACACAGGCAGAGAGAGAAGCAGGCTCCATGCAGGGAGCCTGACATGGGACTCAATCCCGGATCTCCAGGATCATGCCCTGGGCTGAAGGCGGCGCTAAACTGCTGAGCCACCAGGCTGACCAAAAGTGGAACCTTTCTCAGTGGAGTGTCTCTCTCTCTCTCTCTCTCTCTCTCTCTCTATATATATATATATATATATATATATATATATATATTTGTATTTATATTAGTATCTATTTATATACTTATATATATATATATATATATATATATATATATATATAGCTATTATTTCTCTTGTAATAGTTTTTGATTTAGTCTATTTTATCTATTAGTATAGCCTCATAACTATCTCTTGGTTACTATTTGCATGGAATATCTTGTATTCATTCTTTTACCCTCAATCTATTTGTCTGATCTAAACTGAGTCTTTTGTAGAAAGCCTATAGTTACCTCTTGTTTTTCTAATCCATTTTGCAAATCTTTGTCTTTCTTTTGGAGAATTTAAACCACTTACATTGAAGTAATTACTGATGAGGAGGAATTTAGTCTGCCATTTTGCTATTTATTTCTATGTGCCTTATACACTTATATCTCTCATTCCCTCCATTACAGTCTTCTATGATTAGTTGATTTTTATAGTGACTCATTTTGATTCCCATCTCATTTCCTTTTGTGTATATTCTTTAAGTGTTTTCTTTATCATTACTATGGGGATTACATTTAGCATACTAAATTAATAGCAAACTAATTTGGTTTACACAAACTTACTTTTAAGCACATAAAAACTCTGCTCCTCTACAGCTTCCATCTTCATTTTACCGTCAAAAAGTATGTATCTTCATATTTTGTACTCAAATAGCATACACTTTTTAAAAAGATTTTATTTATTTATTCATGAGAGACAGAGAGAGAGAGAGAGAGAGAGAGGCAGTGAGAGAAGCAGGCTCCATACAGGGAGCCTGATGTGGGACTCGATCCCAGGTCTCCAGGATCACACCCTGGGCTGAAGGTAGGCGCTAAACCCCTGAGCCATGCAGGGATCCCCCATACACTTTTTAAAAAAGACTTTATTCATTTATTCACAGAGACACACAGACACACACACAGGCAGAGACACAGACAGAGGGAGAAGCAGGCTCCATGCAGGGAGCCCGAGGCGGGACTCGATCCCAGATCTCCAGGATCTCGCCCTGGGCTGCAGGCGGCGCTAAACCTCTGCACCACTGGGGCTGCCCCTGCCCCATACACTTTTAATTATATTTTATGCATTTGCTTTTTAAATCATGTAGAATATAAATAATCAATTATAAGCAAACATTATAAGAGTTTGGCTTTTACATTTGACCATGTATTTAGCATTACCAGAAATCTTTATTTCTTCATATAGCCATTACTGTCCAAGGTTCTTTCATTTCAACTAGAAGGATTCCTTTCAGAGTTCTTGTCTGGTGGTACTAAATTACTTGTTTATCTGGGAATGTCAATAATTTCTCCCTAATTTATATAGGACAGTTTTGTCAGATTTAAAATTGTTGATTTACCTTTATTTTATTTCAGTACTTTAAATATGCCACACCCCAGCCTCTTGCTCTCCATCATTTCTGATGAAAAATTGGCTGTTAATTTTATTGTATATTATGAGTTGCTTCTCTCCTGCTTCCTTCGCTATTCTTTTTTTGTAATGTCTGTTGACAATTTGATTATAATTTGTCTAGGTAAATGTGTCTTTGACATTATCCTGCTTGGAGTTCATTGATTTGTAGATTTATGTCCTTCATCAAACCTGGGATGTAGGTGTTCAAATATTTTCCCTGTCTCTTTCTCTGTTTACTTCTAGAGTTTTCTAATATATATGTTGATCTGCTTATTGGTGTCCTATGGGTCCCTTAGGTTCTGTTTACTTTTCTTCATTTTTTTGTTTCTTTTCTGAGTCAGAAAAATGTAATTGCCCCTTCTTCAAGTTCACTGATTCTTTCTTCTGTCTGTTTAAATCTGCTCTTGAACCTATCTACAATTTTTTTTTCATTTCAGTTATTGTACTCTTCACCTCCAGAATTTCTGCTTAATTTCTTTTATAATCTATGCCTTTATTGATATTCTTATTTTTCAGACATTATTTTCCTGATTTATTTTAAGCTTTTTGTCCTGGTTGGTCTTAAACTTTTGAATTTAATTAAGTAGGACAGTTGTTTTCAAGTTGTTGATGTTTTCTTCCCCCACCCCACCCCCAAGTAGGTTTTATGTATGAACTTCTTCATAGGTTATTTCTATCAGTTTATTTTGTTCCTGTAAATGAGTCATACCCTCTGATTCTTTGTATGGCTTGTGATTTTGTTGTTGTTGAAAACTAGGCATTTAAACATAATGTGTTAACACTGGATATCAAGTTCTCCCTTTCTTATGATTGAGCTTGTTTTGGATATTGAAAGACTATGGTGATCCATTTGTTTAGTGATTTTTTTTCCAAACTGTTTTTTGTAAAGACAGTATTCTTTGTCATGTGTGGTCAGTGGAGCCTCAGTTTCTTAGTTCATGTTTATCTAATGCTTTCACAGGTATCTCCTTGATAAGAAAGATCTTAAAAGAAAAAAGAAAAGAAAAAGTTAAAAAAAAAAAAAGAAAAAAGAGAGAGGGAGAAAAAAAAATACAATACCAGCAACAAAAATGCAAAAAGTAGAAAAAATAAAAAAAACACCAATAAAGCAACAAAAAACAAACTCACATCTCAGTCTCTGCAGATTACCTTTTTTTTCTGGGGTATTTCTTCACCATTTAGCCAGGTTTGTACTGAGCCTAAATATCAGCCCAAGGTAAAAAGTTTTTGTCTTTTCAGGTCTTTCTTGAGCATGAATATTGCCATGGGCATGAATGTGGCTTTCTAAATTTCCTTATATATCCAGGTGTTTTTGAATCTGCTAATTTCTCCAAGAATCTTTCCTCACTTTTCTTTCCAGGTCTTAGCTGATATAGTGTGTACCTTAATTCTAAACATTTTTAACGTACTTTGTAAGTTGACCTGCCAGCTTTTTCAAGCAATGCCTTTAACTTATGACTTGAGATACAAGTTAGGCAAAAAAAAGCTGAGCACCTCTCATTAGCCCTCCAGGTAGTTCTCAGACTGGTAAGTACAAACATATACAGTATTTTCTAAATAAAACCTGTTATGTTTCCTCCAATACTAGGAATCAGGGTCGGACACTGGGAACAAAATCTGTAGCCAATTTAAGGCTGTTGGAACACTGGGAGTGGGACGGAACAAGTGTAAATGGAAACACCCACAGCTTTCCTACTGTTTTCAAATTGTTCTTTTCTTGATTCAGTGCTTGCTTGGTTGCTATAAATCTCTGTCTTCCAGAATACTCACAAAGTTGGTTTTGACAGTTTCTGCCTCCAAAGAAAATATATTTTTGTGGGAGATGAGAGTTTTGAGCTGCCTATTGTATCATTTTTTCTAATGGCACTGTCCAGCATATTAATCTATTATATTTTTAGGGCAAAATAACAGCCTCAGACACAACAATTCCTTTACTTGGCGATACTATTTTTATAATTTTTTTGACTATACAGTGAGGCTAATAACTTCTGACATTTAATACTGTCTTACTTTTCCTCATGCAAGCATCCCAATTCTTCACACCTCCTGATATGCCACATAAAATAATGACTTTAAATATATATATATATATATATATATATATAAAGTACTACTTTAAAATTTATAAACATGCTATGAAATCTTAATACATCTGTGTATGGTTGCTATAGGATTTATTATTAGGTTTTATTCAGAAACAACTAACAAATATACTTATTTTTTAATGCTAAGTACCTCTAATGGGTTCTGGTAGGTATAGAAGATGATTTCGAACATGTTATTTAAAACTTTTTGAGAAGACTGAATATGTTAATATCAGTTACATTTTTTTAAAGGCAATATCATTGTTCATAACATAATAATGCATTTTTACTTAATTTGGATATTTTTACACATCCATCCTACTGAAAATGAGTTTTATTTTTAATCATATTTTTTAACCAAACAGAAAAGAAAGGAAATGTGGTGATTTCTTTGACTGAAAAGCGCTCAGTTCTTTACTGCATCAGTCTAAATGTATCAAAGGGGCAGGTGTCAGAGCACGATTTCAATAGGAAAAATAAAAATAGAGCCTAAGCCTTTGTGGCAGATGTCAAGCATGCTGACAACTGTTAAAAGAAAAATCATTTTCCTGATCCTGTGCAAGGAGACAGCTTGTAAGATTAAAGATGTATCTCTTTATCTATGTGTTTGGCAGATCATTTCCACTGAATAGGACATGAAAGGTTCTTCAGTTGGAGAAAGGGACACCAGGAATTTTTATCATCTCGGCCACACAAGAGTATAATGAAAAGTCAGAACGTAAAGAAATATAAAAAAATAAGAAAAAAAAACCTAAGCTGAGCAGTATTTTCTGCATCATACTAAGTCCCAAATATTACAATGGTAACTTCTTCCTGGTTTAAAAATTCTTAAAATACTCAAATAGTAGAGACATGAGTCACCAAATAATGAATAGCATATAATAAATGTTTAATAAATAATTGCTAATGCCTGCTTAAACAGGTGAATTTGACAATTTAACAATATTTTTATTATATTTATTTGTCTGACAGAGAGAACAAGAAGGGGGAGCAGTAGGCAGAGGGAGAGGAAGAGGGAGAGGCAGGCTTCCTACTGAACAAGGAGCTCAATGTGGGGCTCAATCCCAGGACCCCAGAATCATGACCTGAGATCAAGCTTAAGCTTAACTGACTGAGACACCCAGGTACCCCTTTAATAATATTTGTTTATAGCTCATGGCTCACCTTTGTCTATCTTATCATCCTAAAGGTAGTAATTGGTGGGAGTTTTATTAAATTCTATATATATACTTTTAGTTAATTTGAATTATGCAAATATTTCTGTGCTTATTCACCAATAAAAATGTAAAGTATTAAAGTAAGATAAAATTAACAATGCCTTCTAGATCTCATTGGACTTCCTCTCCCATCTTTCCACATTTTTCTTTCCATTTATATAACTTCTGTATACAAATATAACATAAATGAATATAATATCAGGTAACTGTTTACTATGACTTAAATTTTAATAATACATTTTAACAATGTTTTCTTGGTAGTACTCATAAAGCTTCACATGTTTACATAGTATTCCATAATATGGATTAATTAGAGCTTACTTATCTGTATTCATACTGATGTATAATAAATGTTCAATTTTTGTGGTATAACAAACCTGCAATCCCAGATATCCTATAAATTTCTCCTTGCACTTGTTGGGTGTTTTCCTAATGTTAAAAACTGACAAGTAGAAATATTAGATAACTAGAAATATGCATTTTAAAATTAAACTTACCTCATTTTGTATACATTTTGTCATGTATTTCATTTTTATTATTGTTCCTATTAACTATTATAACTATTACTAACTATTGTGAACATGTATCAGCTCTCCAGACATCCTATATCTATTAAAAATCGACATATCTTCAGATAAGAAGTTAGAGCATCAGTAAACATTATTCATTTCAACTTTTCTTCTCACATTTTCTCTTACAAAAGTCTGGAGGTCAGGAAGAAGTATCTACTAACTATACCTTGAATATCTTTTGTAACTTTTTCTCCTGTATTAGTGTGTTTTTCTTCTTCTCTATTCACATGCTTCATATACTTTTTAGGATTGTTTTGAGGCCATAACTTATCTGAAGGTGTCTTGGTCCCATAAAAATCATGTGTATAAATCTTGACTTCCTAAGTATCCGGCACAATGCTGTATGTGATCACTATGTTTTTTAAATATTTATTTATTTATTTATTTATTTATTTATTTATTTATTTATTTATTTATTTATTTTAGGGGTGGGGAGAACACACAGGGAGAAGGGACAAAGAGAGAGGGGGAGAGAGAGAGAGAATCTCAACCAGACTGCCTGCTAAGTGTGGAGTCCAATGAGGGGCTTGATCTCATGACCCTGAGATTATGACCTGAGTCAAAATCAAGAGTCGGACACTCAACTGACTGAGCCACCTAGGTGCCCCTATGATCAATTTATTTTGATTAATTATAGTTTAATTAATATGTACTAAGCCAAAGGTAGCTTTAAAACTGAGAGTAATTAGCTAAATTAGTTTTCATTGCTTTTACTGTTAAATGAACATGGAGGTAATTAAAGATTTGGTATTTTGTTGAATATATAATTGAAAACATTTGAAAATACAGAAATTATTTTTGTAAATAACTTACAAAGATATTATTTAATTTTGTAATCATAAAGTCAGTATTTTCAATGTCCGACTACTCTTTTTGTGACTTAAATCCACTACTTTCAGTCTTCATGTCAGAGGGGATTTATGAAAGCTACCTACAAGTTCATATGTTCTACATTTGAAAAATGCTAACTATTCCCAGCATTGTGGTTCCCAATATTTTATTCTTTCAAGGTGGAGACTATTCCCTGTGCTGATCATAAACCTTTCAGAATCATCCACATACAATGTAGAACAAACTAAAGATCATAAACTCTTTCAGTGGAAGTTAGCCTTTTGAATTAAACACTGCTATTCTCAAAGTCAACTATCATGTTTGATTTAGATGTAGCTGTAGTGACCACTGGTAGGTTTAAACTTAGTGAAATGGAACATCTCGGTTCAGTTACTTCCTCAAAGTATCCATTTTTGTTCATATTTTAGGCATAGAATACAATGACTAGGGACAATCACTGTAAGGAATTATACAGGTGTATTGGAAAATTTGTATATAAAAGGTCAAATTAATAAAATAGGTCTTTTGTGTTTGTTTAACCATTTATTTTGTGGGCACAGACATGTATTTATTCATTGGCAATAGCAATGTTAATTTGTACCCTCTTACCACACCCAAAGAATGGATTATATATTTATTGAAAAAGAACCATATTATACTTGGATTTTACATTTTCTATTTATCCATCTTTTAGAAAAGAGACTTTGTATTCATGCAACACCCAACAATGTCTTATAATCCTTATAGTCCTCTAGGTATGTGTTATAGGCCAAATTGCATCCCCCCAAAATTTGTAATCCAAACTTGACCTCAGGCTTGTAGCCTCCAGAATTGTAAGAAAATAAATTTTGATTAAGTCACCTGTGGTATTTGTCACAGCAGCCCTAACAATAATATAGTGTGCAATTAAAAATTGTAAAATAAAGCTTATGGCAGATGGAACAGAATGGTATAGGTATAGAATAATTCATACCAAATGCACTTTAAATATCTTTTTCATATGATACAGGACTTTTTAGTATATATATATATATATATATATATATATATATATATATATATAACTTCTTAAAATATGACACAAATTTACAAGGGAAAATGTAAATATGATAATAACAACATGCCACTCTACAACTGATTTGCCCATATATAATACCAACTTAGGTATGGGTCATTCATATTATAGTCTATCTATGTTTGATGCTCATACAAAATGAAGAAGATACAAAAACTAGGCAAAACTCTGATGATAACAATCTTATATAGTGGCAGAAATTATATGTTGCTTCCTTTCCTTCAGATCCTTTTCTGCCTATTTAATCTCAGATTTTCAATTCTCACATTATTTCCTTATTAGAAATCTCAGTCCCTCTCTTTTCTCTAACAACTGACAGTGGATTTTACTTCACAGATAAAATTGAAGAAATTAAAAGAGAATGTAACCATTTCCCCATCACTACGAATTATTTATATTTGTTTGCACATACTTCTTCTCCACTCCAGTTTCTGTGGATGAAACATGGTTGCTTCTAAGAAAATTTGTCTATTTGTTCCAACCTATGTATTCTTTTTAACAGGACACTGAGATACTTCACAAGTTTCTTTTTTTACTTCTGTAACATCAGTTTTCTTCTGTATTGGATCATTCACATCAGAGTACAAAAATGCTCTAAATTCTCACTTAAAAAAAAAAAAAGCAAACCCTTCCTTGATCCTAATATTCTTCCGCATGCTGCTCCTAAATATATGCAAAGAGCTTTCCACACATAGACCTTCCACTTATTTAGCTCCTACTATTTCTTGAACTCATTATCATCAGAATTTTATGCCCACTAAAGCAATAGCGCATTTTTGTGTTTAATATCCACATTTATTTCTTAAACAAATACTTATTCAGCAACCATTACTTGCAAGAAAACATTATGGGCAATAAGGGTTCAGCAATAAATTAAATAGATCAAGTCTCTGTCCTCCATGAGATGGAAAGTACTTTTTTACTGTTATGAACAGAAATCAGAGAGCAGAAAAATTAAGAGCTATAGAATGTGCTACTTCCGGTATATTGTATGACCCCTAGCATTGGCATTGGTGTCACCTGGAAGCACATGGGAAATGCAGAATATCAGTCCTCATGCCATGCCTACAGAAACACAACTTGTATTTTTTTCAAGATCCCCAGGCAATGGAAATACACATTAATGTTTAAGAAGCACTGGAAAACTAACCCAAGACACCTACTGGGAAAATATATAATAGAGCTCTTTAATAATTTAAAGGTCAGTATTTATCAATTATTTTAATCCATTATTCTTCAATGCTGAGTTTAGTGTTATTTCTGTGGTTTGCATTATAGATTCCTCTGTTAAGATTTCTTTTAGCTGCAAGAAATAGAAAATCTAGTACCACAGATATAAAAGTTATTGCTGCTCTTTTAGGTCCTCAACAGCATCACTGATGTTTCTCTTATTATCTTAAATATTTAGTAATGTGGGATGCCTGGGTGGCTCAGTAGTTGAGTGTCTGCCTTTGGCTCAGGTCGTGATCCCGGGATCCTAGGATCAAGTCTCGCATAGGGATCCTGCTTCTCCCTCTGCCTGTGTCTCTGTCTCTTTCTCTGTGTCTCTCATGAAGAAATAAAATGTTTAAAAAATATTCAGTAATGTTGCAAGATGGTTTTCCACATAGGGATCCTGCTTCTCCCTCTGCCTGTGTCTCTGCCTCTTTCTCTGTGTCTCTCATGAAGAAATAAAATGTTTAAAAAATATTCAGTAATGTTGCAAGATGGTTTTCACCTTTAAACGGGAAAGAGAGAAGGGACAAACCAGGCTTGGTTTTCTTTTAACCAAAAAAGTAGAAGCTTTCCTCAAAGCATCCCTACCCCAAAATTTACCTGCTATTTATTGTGTGCTAAAACAGTAATTTGGCCACCACTAGATGCAAAGGCAACCCAGAAAGTGAGTATATATGGCTCTCTGGGTAATATAGAGAAGAGTGGTAAGAAATATCATTAGAAATGCCTTTAGAGTAGAAAAGCAGCAGTGTCTGCCACAGTATCATAAATCGATTCAGTGTATTTTTAAACTGTAGATAACAGCAATAACAGTAATTATCCTCTACTACAACTCCTACCAACATGCTTAATATCTCCACATCTTTTTTCAGAATCATCGCTGTAGATTCCAAGTAGACAAATCTCAGAAACTACCATCTCCTAATGAATATCTAGTGGTTTAGGTAATTCCTGGAAGTTTAATCACATGCTAGAGACACAGATTGCATGTAAACCATATGTTCATGTTTAAAGTAAAATAAAAAGGAAATAGATTTGTGGTGGACAGTCTCTCCTTTCCTGGTTCTGAAGAAGCTTGCTGACATGTTTTGAGGTGTCCTAGGAAAAGATCCACAGGACAAAAGACTGATAAAAGCCTCTAGCTGATAGCCAGCAAGCAACTGAAGCTCTCAGTCTGAAGGCTGCAAGGCTAACAGTTGGTTTATAACCTTACAGAAGACCGAGCCATGACATGCCTGGTTCCTGACCCACAGAAATAGTGAGGTAATACATGTATATTGTTTTAATCTGTATGTTTGTGCTAATGTTTTACACAGCAATAGATACCTAGTACACATGAACATTTTAATACTATACTTTGATATATTTCATTTTTCTATAAATAATACCTATGAAGCCTTTTTATGAAAATGTGTTTACCTATTTAAAAAATAGAGCCACATCAGTACCAAAATATCTCAGAACTCACCATAACTTTTCTGCTATGGTTAGAACCTTGTTACTATTAGGCTCTAGAAGTGATGTCTTACAAAGGGATTCATAAATTGGAATACTGCATTTGTGTGCTCGTGTGCATGTGGAAGGCTTTTTCCAATGAGGCTTTCAAACGCATGTCATATGGCTCCTTATTTTGATATGTATCATCTTAGTGATACTCATTTTAATTCAAATCTAAAATTAATATAAATCTGAAAATGTGGAATTAAAAGGATAAGTTTAAAAAATTGTAAATGCCGGGATCCCTGGGTGGTGCAGCTGTTTGGCGCCTGCCTTTGGCCCAGGGCGCGATCCTGGAGACCCGGGATCGAATCCCACGTCGAGCACCCGGTGCATGGAGCCTGCTTCTCCCTCTGCCTGTGTCTCTGCCTCTCTCACTCTCTCTCTCTCTGTGTGACTATCATAAATAAATAAAAGTATTTAAAAAAAATTGTAAATGCCTAGTGTGCCACATGGTTCAGAGCAAGTGAACATTTGGTAGATGCTTTTCCCCCCAATAGTTGTTTCATTAAATTTGTGTTTATAGCAGATGATTCTGGTTTTTTTAATGTTCTATTATTACTTTCAATTAGTAAGCCATTACAGTGAACCTGTCAATTTTTTTTGTCCCACATAAAAAAGGGTTCATTCTCCTGTATCAACATTCAAACCATCTAAATTGCAAAGTTTACTCTGATGTTTTCTAAAGTCACCTATTCTGATTAATTAAGCCCTTAGCACTAACACTGTTTACATTTATTCAGCAGAAAGTAGAAAGGAAATATTCTCAAAGCAAAGAACTTTTGTGGCCTCAGGGAAGTGTGAACCATAAAGACAATGAGAATAAAAATAAACAAAATGATGCTCAGATTGTTATAGTGTATCTATTTTAAAAGTAGCTATTCCCAGAAGGAGAAAGAACTAACATTTTTATATGTGGGATATAATTTAGGAAATTCAACCCTTCTACTAGTTTTCTATGACCTCATTACTTTCTTTAAATTATTTTATGGTAATAATTCACTATGCACACTCATGATAAATATCAATAAAATACATTTTTGAGCAATGAACAAATACAGTTTAGTTTATTAGCCAATAATGTCATGTATTATATCAGGAAGTTAGCTATTCTCACCAAAGCTTAAAATGCAGTCCTTCCTTTGACATAATCTTCATTTATAATTGTGGCACTAAAATGTCTTATAAATAGTGCTCAAACTGCTTGGAATTTCTCACCTAGCATCTACTTATCTCACTATCAAAGTTCCTTTGAGAGCAGTGGCCATGGCTATCATACTGATACTTTTATATTTCTAAACTAACAAAGTGGATGCTCAATAAATACTTGTTGGATGTAAGAATTCTCTCAGACCAGTAGGATCCTAATGTTAAATGAGTACTTTTATCATAAATCTGAATTCATAAATTATTAAATTGGTACTTGAGTTCGTTATTTCTATAGGTATCTAATTTGGCTTCCCAAGAAAGCTTATAAGCTTATGCATCATTCCACAATTAACCTATAATGTTTTTCCTTACGAATTTTGAAAGTCATATACATTTTGAACAAGCAGAGCAACATACTAAAGGAACAAGGTAGAAGAGGTCCAAACTATGAGCAGCAGGGCATTGCCATTAGACCACATAAGTGATAATAAGCCTACTGATTTCAGTCTAGCTTTTTATCATTGTGTTACCAATTGTAAGCACTGTCAGTGATAAAATTTTCTTCTATAGTAGACCACTTCTATAGGCCCTGCCTTGGTATGGTACTGAAGAAGATATAGTTAAGGATAGTTGCATAAAAAAAAAAAAGGATAGTTGCATAGTTCATTTATGAAAACTTATCTACATCACATTCCCGAAGGCAAGTGTGAACTTTTCAATAAGGAGCAAATGTGCATCATCTCAAGTCATGACATTTTTAATTAGGAAACTATAACAAGACAAAAAAAAAATGAAACTAATAGGAGTGAGTAATCAATAAGCAGCAATTTTGGAATGTAGTTATTTGAAATGTAAAGAAAAAAGTACAATTTTATATAACATATGCAATCTAATGGCTTGAGAATATTTTTAGTATATGTATATTAAACACAGTGTACTTGTTTGCAGTTTTCTGACTTACTTATTTTTAACTATTATCCAGTAGTTAGTGGATGTTTTTTGTCTTAATTTGAAAAAAAATTTAGTAAAAAATAATACAAATATCAAAGTATAAATATGAAACATTACTAATACTATATTAGCTTTAGCATCTAGTGTAGCTTTGGGCTAATTTTTTAAGATATCAACTTAATATCTCCCATATTAAGAGATTGTTTTTATCTTTCATATCTACACCTAGAGCATTAACTCATTCTCATCAACATCATCAAAAGTTCTATTATGTTTTCAAGTGTATATCTGTTTCTTTACTTGGCCATAAACACATTAAAAGTATGTCGTATTCCTCTTGAAGACTGACTTAGTGCAGTACATATTGTTGAATAAATACTTACTGAAGGATTGTGAAAAAAAGTAACACATGTTCATAGTAAAATAATAAAAGTAGAAGGTAAAGATAATAAAAATGAAGAAAATGAAGATCACAAAACCTCTCACCAAACAGAAATACCCTTTTTTATGCATGCCAGTACATATCATTCAGACTTGATACATTTATAAATAAGTTATAAAAGGATTCAGGATATGGGTACTATTTTATAAACTGTTCTTAAAATGTAACGTATTGGGTTGCCTGGATGGCTCCGCAGTGAACATTTGCCTTTGGCCCAGGGTGTGATCCTGGGGTCCCAGGAGTGAGTCCCACATCGGGCTGGGCTCCCTGCATAGAGCCTCCTTCTCCCTCTGTCTGTGTCTCTGCCTCTCTCTCTCTCTCTCTGTGTATGTCTCTCATGAATAAATACATAAATAATCTTTAAAAAAGTAAAATATAACATATTATTACATAGGGAATAAAATTCTACAACAATCTCATTCAATGACCACATGTTACTCCATTGTAAATATGAACTTTACACATTAAACTCATCTCAGGAAAAATTATCTTTGCTTCTATAAACAACATATTCTATAATAAGTATACTTATAGGCAAATTATTATATTCACTGTAATTGAATTTTTAGTGTAAATTTCTATAGGTGGGCTTTTCATAGCAACGGGTATGTATAGGGCCATTTTATATATGAAATTTTATGGTCACCTCACACATATAGGCAGCTAGTACTCATGAGAATTTCAAGGGACTGGAAAAATACTTAAGTCAAGAGGCAAGTAAGGGGTTAGTTAAAAAATGTTTACACATGGCAACAAATATTGTTAAAATGTCACCTTGAAGACACACTTTGCTGCTTGAATTTTCTTATTCTAAAAGAAATTCTAAGAAGGCATCATTGTCATAAGAAAATGAAAAATAAGCATATAATTGCACTCTATACAGGCAAGACAATTTATAAGCAACATTTTTAAATTATTCAAATATTTATAGCAAAAATATAATTAAACATGGATATATTTTAATTTATTTGACATATTATTGAATATATTTGATGTAAATTGGGATCTTGAAAAGTGAGGAAGATTATGGTCTACAAAGTCTTTATTTGTGACCCAGTCCAGGGTGTGTGATATATATTATTATCAGAAAGTTTTATCAGTTTGTAAATAATTCTTAAAAATTGTTGACACACACAAATCAATGGGATGATTTTCAGGGCTGTACTTTATCTGGAGTTCTCTCTACTTTCCTGATGGAAATTCTGAAGTTCACCTACATGCCAAGGAGCAATATCTTTTTAAAATAATATACTGTTGATAATGAAACAACACATTCTCTTTCAGATGATGTTGATAGCTATCTAATAAAATATTAACACTTCATCTCCCTGATTCATTTAAATGGGATTTAAAAATACCATGTGCAATTTCAAACAGCAAAGGGAATCAAGATGTAAGAGGATGGGGAGCGAAGCTTAAACTTGTTAAGTCTGAGTCCCCACTGCAATTTTTATTTATTTATTTGTTTGTTTGTTTGTTTATTTTTAAAGATTTTATTTATTTATTCACGAGACACCAGAGAGAGAAAGAGAGAGAGAGATGCAGAGGGAGAAGCAGGTTCCATGCAGGGAGCTGGATGTGGGACTCGATGCTGGGTCCCCAGGATCACACCTTGGGCTGAAGGCTGTGCTAAACCACTGAACCACTTGGGCTGCCCAGCCCACTCCAATTTTTAAAGAGAGCATAATGTATTTGATTCCATGAAGTATAATAGTGATTAGCCTAAGATAATTATAATGGCAACCCACAATTAGCTGGTTAATTTTCTGGCATATCAATTATTTTCTTTCCTCTCCTATCAATGGTAGATCCAAGGAGATCTAAAAGAGAGATTGTGCTGGCACCCTAATTCAGGAGTGAAATGTCAAATGCTTATCCAGGAGCAAGGTAAAGGTGTGAATGAGACAAGAGAACCTACCAGAAGTGGAAACCAATGCACCTACTGCATGAGTGGCGAGGATTCGGTTAAAGAATACATGCCAATTTCCTTTAAACCAACCAATGATTTTATTTAATACTTCAAATGAGATTTAAACACTTTATCTGGCGCTGGCTATATCTTCAATGTCGACTGGAACTAATCTTCTGCTCATAACATTCCAGCTACATTGTATGTTTCATGCATCTTTGTCTTTATTACTATACCTAGAATTCTATTCCTTACCTTTCCTACATAATGGACACTTTCCTATTATCTATTGCATGGAATACTTCCTAATAAAACTCTTAATATTTCTATATTAATAACTTTATCCCACTGCATTCAATACAAATTTCAGCCAAAGCATCTAAGTCAGGGTTTCTCACCCTTAGAACTACTAACAATTTGGATGAGAAAAATCTTGTTTTGGAGGATTGTCCTTTGCGTTGTAGTATTAGGCCTCCACTAACTAGCATGCTTGTAGTATTACACCGAGTTCTGGCAATCAAAGGTATCTCTGGACATTGTTAAAAATTCCCAAGAGACAAAGTAACCTCAGATTTAAATAACTAATCCAGGCTTTTTTTTTTTTTTTAATTGCACTTACTTGCTTAGAGGCATATCATCCCCTTTTATAGTACTGTCTCATTAAGAGTAAACATTACCGTGTCTGACTCATCTCTGTATCATCTGTGCCTAAACCAGGACCAAACTCCTAGAAAACACTTGAGAGAAGCATATCTAACATAAAATGAATTTATCCTTAAATTGTCTTGGCTACTGAAGGTGCCTAGTTAAATTCTTTCCCAGGAATTGCCCTGACTGAAGTTCACCTAAGATTTTGTACTTTCCCTGGGAGCAGCTCACCTCCCATCACAGGTTGATGTCAATGTCTAAAAGGCCTAGCCATTGGGACTCATTTCAGGTCATGTCTCAGAGGTTCTCAGCTTCTGAGCTCTTCATGGGATTGGCTGGCACCTCTGTCACAGCGGCATCACAGTTCATTCTCTCTCTCTGCACAACCCAGCATTCCTACACCCTTACAGATGTTATTCTCAAATGCACTCACTAATAAGCCTCCTGCACACATCTGTAGGGAGTGAGGTCTTTTCGTTGAAAGCTTACAGGATCAGACACCATTTGTCCTCCTGAGTTATGAAGGTGATTATTGAAAGGAAACATTTGGAAATAAGCCATCAGTTGTCATATTAATAGAGAGATATAAAATACTCCTCTTAGACAAAAATACATTCATCAAATATAAGGTATTAGAATTTTCAATGTAAGGGAGAAATTATTAACAATTAGAAGGAAAAGCAAATTTCCCCTATTCACAGTTAAGTCAAGTAGTTTCTTAACTGCCGTAGAGTACAATGTTTACTATATTACAAGTTGCTTTTTTTCCAGTTGAAAAATAATAAGTACATTTTAGTCTAAGATGATGATGAAGAAGAAAGAAAGAAAGAAAAAAATAGACAAGAAAAGAAAAGAGGAGAAGGGAAAAGGGAAAAAAGTGCACCAGCCAAAATTCCTGAGTTTGGCCAAAATCCAACACAGTAAGATATTTAAAGAAAAAAACTAAGTCACAAATATTAACATCCATACTACACACTATGCGTATATCTTAATCATCATCACAAATTGGTTTCAATGCTGCTTCTAACAGAAAATCTAATTTCTGTGCTGCTTTCATTTCTTTTCCTAATTTTAGAGTCATTTTTTGGCAGTTTTGACACATATTTTTACAATGCTTATTTTTAATTTTTAAAATAAATCTTCTGCAGTGAAAAAATTTAATATCCCATCAATGTTAAGCAGTAAAATTAACATTAAAAATGTCACTGTAATTGCAAGCCTGAAAAAGAATAGAGACTTGGGAATGATCAAATGCAGTGGAACTTTATTGTTGAATATTTCAGGTATAAACTATTGCATGAATTAATATTTACTATTCAGAGTACTCACACTCACAAAACTAAATACAACAAAAGGTGGGTGAGGGATAACCAACATAAGAAAATTAGATATATTTGTCAATGCCACCATTATATAAAGGATTTTATTACCATTAATCTTATAATTTGATCTTCAACTATTTGATTTTGTTCCTAATACCACTTCTACAGTGTACTGCAGCAAGAATCTGGCTCATTTTCAGACATAATGAGTTTTACTTATTCTAATTATTATCACCTGCTCTCAAGATAGAACAGAGGAAAATTTCATCCAAATTTTCATGTCAGTATCCATGTGTAGCGTCTACATTGTACTTATATAGACAAGTTTATTTCTCTTTAAATTTTGTTTTCTTTAATAAAAAATAAATTTTAGTTTTAATGAGTCTCTCTGCCATGGGGAGAATGACAAAATTAAATATATTTAGGAAAAAATAAATAAAAAAAATAAAAATAAATAAATATATTTAGGCTTCTTGGAGAGACATGAGCCTGTGGTCTTTCTCCCAACTCCAGACAATAATTGTAGTCACCTGGGATTTGATTCTCTAGTCCTTCCCCATACACATCCACACCCACCCTCTCTCTCACTCTCTCTCTCTCACACACACACACACTGACAGGACTATATTTACTGCTGGGCATGGTCCTAGATCGTTATGTTTTCATCAAAGTAAATTTGATGGACTCAAATTCTTTGTTCTCCATGAGACCATAGATTTCACTTGCCACTCTCCCTCTGACACATTCTCTCACTGCTTGTCTCACACAAACACACCTCCTCCTGAGATCTTTTTTTCCTCACTTTCTGCCCTGGGCCCTTCTCAGTGTCTTTCTCCATTGCACTGCCTCCTCCTGGTGCTTTTGCTCCACAGCCTTGGTGTTTCTGGGCCCCTGCCCCCCAACATTTGATTTAAGGCCCCTTCTCATGGGTCCTCTTACACGCCCTCTCCTACTCTCAGTCTGGCACTGTGGTAATAATCCCCTTCGTCTGGGATTCACTCTCATACCATACTGCCTGCTGCTCTTCAGTGCTCTCCTGAGTTCTTACCTTTACTCCCACCCCTTCTCCTATTTTCTCCATCTTTCCCCTTCCTCCCCCTTCCTCACATCTCCACCTTTCTTAGGCAAAGAAGAGCAGATGAGGACTTCCTTCTGTGAAAACCCAGTCAGCTTTTTGGTTTTTGCTTTTTACTTGAGAGCACAGGATGTTTTGTCTCTGCCAGCAAGCTGCTGACAATACAATCTGGAGGAAGAAAGGTCTTTCTTTAGGGTTTGAACACTCAGTTTAATAGAATTTGCCTTGGAACAGAAGACACAATCATACTAATAATGAAGTAGTAGTAGTAGTATATACAATTTGTCTTGTTTTATTTGCTTTGAGTGTATATATAGCTTCTGTGACCCACATAAATAAAAATATAAATAAAAATGTAAATATAAATATATATGTATATATGTATATATATGTATATATATATAAATTCTGGGAAAAGTAAATAACAAAAACATTTGAATCTCCATCATTTTATTGCCATGATTATATACATTTAACAAAAGCAGACCATCCTCAGTGTCACGGGATTAAGGTTTATAGAAAGGAAAGAATACCTAATTATTGTTCTATCAAATGGCAATAAAAAAAAACACACAAAACATCATTTCCATTAAAAAAAGAAGAAAGTGATTTTTTCAACTAATATTTTTAACTTATTTAAATTCAATTAGTTAACATACAGTATATCATTAATTTCAGACGTAGAGTTCAGTTATTCATCCATTGTATGTAATACCCAGTGTTCACTACATCACGTGCCCTCTGTAATGCCCATCATCCAATTACTATATGCCCCTACCCACCTAGAGGAAAGTAATTTAATTTTAATATTTAATGTATTTTACTTGCTTTTGCTTGTTAGCTGACATTGGCTTAGTGGCTCACGGTAGAGTTTCATCTATACTAAATCCATCAGCTATTCTGATAGAATTAGGCAATCACTTCCCAAGATGTGGAATTTTACAAATCTTGGCATTCTACACATTATTTTAGATACATTTTTCTACAGTAAATTTATTTTTTGCTTGCTCTCCTACTGTAATGACAAATCAGTGTTTTATTTAAGATTGTCTGTATCTAGATCAAAAGTATTTTATGAGAATGTTTGTTTATAATACTTCATACCTAAAACCAAAAATATGAGTCTTTATAGGTGATTATCCAGGAGGAGAAAAGCCCAATAACTTTTGCAAGAGGTCAGTCGTAATAGTACAAATGTTAAGTACAGTCAACAGGGAGTATTTATCTATGATAATTTTCATTTTATATCTATTATGCATATGGATGGCAAAATTCCATTTCCCTTATTCTACCTGATTTAGAAATAATCCTATAAGGCCTATCTTTTATAAAGTAGTTTTTTTTTTAATAAAACAAATGAATAAACAAACTGGAAGCTAAATCAGATCTATAAATAGAACTGATGTTTGCCAGAGGGAAGGGGTGTTAGGGGATGGACAAAATGGGGAGGAGAGTAGGGGATACAGGCTTCCAGTTATGGAATGAATAAGTCAGGGTAATAAATGGCACAGAAGAGAGAATATAGTCAATGATATTGCAAAAGCATTGCATGGTGACAGATGGTAGCTACACTTGTGGTGAGCACAGCATAATATGTAGAGTTGTTGAATTACTATTTTGTATACCTGAAACTAATGAAACATTGTTTGTCAACTATACTAAAAATATTTAAGTTTTTTAAAGTTTTTTGATAGTAATTTTAAGTAATTTCAGACATTTAAAAATATACCTCAGAAAGATACAGTTAATGAATACATTTTAATGAAGAATTAATACTAGAACAATTGATTGACTTATTCAGTGGCTTACTTCTGTATTCAGTTGCATTTATTTGCTTCCTTCCTGTGTGTAGAGGTGGGAGGCCGAGAAGATGAGGTTGAATGAAGCAGCATGTATATTTTAAAGATTTGCCAATCTCCACAATTAGGTGGGTGCTATTATGTTTCAAGAATAGGCAATAAATTTAAAGATACCCAGTGAAATCTCCCCTGTGCTGAATTATTTCCAAATGACTTTCTGAATCCAAAATTGATTGGCGTGGTAACTTTTTATTCCAAAATTTATCAGCGTGATAATAAAACACCCAAAATATATTTCTTATTTGTGTCTATTATGTTGAATAAAGAAACATGAGTGATATTTCAAAATTGAAGGACTTGCTTTGCTAAGATTTATAACCTATGGTGGATATAAAATGAAGATGCTGTCCTTTATTGGAAAAACATTTTATGATAGCAATTCTAGATTTTTTTAAAATACATCAAAAATAGTCGCAAATTCAACTATCATCTTTTTATACTGCTTTGGCTGCTGTTCTGAGGTATATCATAGTTATTACAGCAAGAGTATGGTTTAAATTACAGAGCCATATCTGAATGAATTCCTCAACAGTTAATGTCTAAAAAGCAGCCATATTTGCACATACTGGGCTCTTTCTAAACCTGTGCATCACAACATGTAAAAATTTTGCTCTTTCTGTCTCTCACTCCCTACAAGATAAAGGAATTCCGGTGAGAAAAATGGTGTAGCTCCGGATTAATATGGAAATTTTAGCAAGGTAGCTGGTGTATTCTTCCAGAAACATTAATGTTATATGCAGAGTTTGTAAACAACTGTTTTTTTTCTTTTTTATGCTCTTGGTCAGCCCAATCAAGGATAGAATGCTCAGACCAACGTCTAGCTGACTGCTTATTATTTACCACTCTCGTAATTGTTCAAAATTCACTCTTTCCAAACCACTTATAATTTTTTTAAGATTTTTTGTTTATTTATTCACGAGAGACACACAGAGAGACAAAGGCAGAGACACAGGCAGAGGGAGAAGCAGGCTCCATGCAGGGAGCCCGACGTGGGACTCAATCTCAGGTCTCCAGGATCACACCCTGGGCTGAAGGCAGGCGCTAAACCGCTGAGTCACCCAGGCTGCCCAAAAACACTTATAATTTTATATTTTTAATCTTCTATGCCTTTTATAAATCATATTTTGTCTTTGTTTTTATGAAAATGGTCTGTATATATTAGTTTCCCTTTTATAATCCCTGGTTATAGGATTAACACCAGTTTATCGCTGGTGATGCCTGAAGCCATGGTACTCATCTTAGCCAAACTTGATTGAAATGAACTAACCAACAGTTAATACAATCCTGTACGTACAAAGGTCTGAGATGGGTCATAGAGCAGACTGAACCAGCTTGTCAACAGTTTATAGAAAAGGTACAGGTTCACATGGGTTTTACATGGTTTTCATTATGGTCTCTTGGTTTCCTTTATTGAGTATCATCATGCAGCCTGAAATTAGGGGTGTTACCATAGGAGTCTAAAAGGTATTAGACATGTTTCTTGGTGGCTGGAGGACAGAACATATTCTGTGTAATTGAGAACAGGTCTTGGTAACCCAGCAGGAAGTCTTAGATTTCTCAGATATTTCTCTTGCTGTATCACATTCTTCTTCTCTTTTTTAATTTTTAGTGTGATTGATATACAATGTTGTTGTTAGTTTCAGGTGTACAACATAGTAATTTAATATTTGTATATGTTATGCTATGCTTGCCACAAGTGTAGCCACCATCTGTCATCTATACAATGTTGTTAAAATATCTACTGTATTCCCTGTGTTGGACCTTTTATTCTCTTGACTTATTCACTCCATAGCTGAAAACTATCTCCCACTCCTTTCACCTATTTTGCCCATCCCTCCCACTCCCTTCCCTCTGGCAACCATCAGTTTTTTTCTTTGTAATTATAGGTCTTTTTCTTTATTAAAGCCTTATATGAATATACTCTGTGGAGTCTCATGAGTCTTTCAATGTTCAATGTTATCTGTATAATCATTGTCCCTTGTATATAAGTAAAATTTGCAGGATAATTACCTATATGTCTTTGAGCTATTCTTTGGCTTAACAAATAACTATTTTTCTGAACTGTGCTGATTACAAATCTAATTGTTTGTGTGTGTGTGTGTGTGTGTGTGTGTGTGATATAAATCCCTCAGAAATACCTGAGGACAAAACCTGTTAAAGAAGATTTTCTATTCTGCAGAGGATGTTAACATCTATTGTAGTTGTCACCTTTGTATCAAGAGGTTTTAAGAAAGGATTGGAAGATTTGTAAGGATCATATTATAAAATAGCTGAAAGATGAGGGCGGTGTCTTTGTTATAGAACATCTAAATCCTCATCACAAGTATTTTATATTGCCAGTTTATGGTAAAGATTTTCATGGTATCAATACATTTCTGTTCTTTGTGTCTTGTGAGATTGTGAAAGAACATGATAACTATATATCACATGGTTTGCTACAACCCAGATCAACAATGACATAGTCACAGTGTACTCCCAATTATGTGTTACCTTGGTTCAGATAACATGTTGATTATCTAAAGCAACAACTGTTGTTGCCTTTCAGAGACATGAATGAGTATGTGCTTATTTACAATAGCCCTCTATAGCTACAAGAACACATGCCTGTTTTATATGTCACAAGCCTATGGCATAACAAAATGGTATTTGAAGAATACTATGGGCTTAAGAAATGCTGGTATATTGAGCTGCTAGTGGTAGAAAGTACATCTTTATTCATTCATATGCCAATAGACATCTGGGCTCTTTTCATATTTTGGCTATTGCTAGTATTGTGGGTACTGCTGCTGTACACATTGGGGTGCATATTCTCCTTCGAATCACTATGTTTATATCCTTTGGATAAATACCTAGTAGTGCACTTGCTGGGCCATAGGGTAGCTCTATTTTTAACTTTTTGAGGAATTCCATGGTGTTTTCTAGAGTGGCTGCACCAGTTTGCAGTCCCACCAGTAGTGTAAGAGGGCTCCCCTTTCTCTGCATCCTCGTCAACACCTGTTGTTTCCTGAGTTGTTCATTTTAGGCATTCTGACTGGTGTGAGGTGGTATCTTTTTGAGGTTTTGATTTGTATTTCCCTGATGCTGAGTGATGTTGAGCAGTTTTTCATGTGTCTGTTGGCCATTTGTATGTCTTTGGAGAAATGACTTTTTTCCATTGGGTATTCTTTCCTTCTTTGTCAAAGATGAGTTGACCACAGAGTTAAGGGGCCATTTCTGGGTTCTCTATTCTAATAACTTTTCTGCACTCCCATAGCACATTATTCATGATTCTGGATAATTATAATTGATAAAATTTGTTGGATATTTACTATTTATTAAGCACAAAAGTATTATCTTTAAATTTAAATATATTATTGAATACATAAGTTTATTATATATTAAGTGGTAGTGCTACCACTTTAATCAAGTTTTATCTGATTTTTAAGAACCTGATACTCCATCCCTAAGTAACAATTCTTATTAAGAATTATTTTGAAAATTGAATGTCTTGATTCTCTCAGTAGACTGAAATAAACTAAAATCCTAGAGCAGAAGCCTATCTATTACAGTTGACGACTAGTTGCTAAGCTATTGCCTGGCAGATAGCTTATGCTTGATAATTAATAAATGAATGAAAGAATTATATAATTGATTTCAGCACTTCCAGAAAATTGAGTATTTAATTTGTAAGAGTTCATTTCAAAAAGGGGTTACTCATGGAAGCTTTAATTCTAACACTGAGTATACACATTATCTTCATGTTTTTTCCAAGATATAAAATTCCAATGATATAAAAAGTGAAAGGCATTATCTTAGATAATCAATTTCTGACCACAAAGGATTTTTTAAATTGCTATTGAAATTATTAATTATTTCAGCCACTAAACTGGAAGATTAGACAGGCAAGGAGGCAGAGAAGCTGGACAGTATATGTTTTGCAATATAAAATTGAGGTCTTAACCATTTATGGTATTGACACTTTTCAAAGGAAAAAAACAAAAACAGTTTCAAAAGCCTGTGTATATTCCAATTTGTGAAATTCCCTTCTACTCAACTAAATTTATCCTGAACTTTCAAATCTTCAAATGGAATTTCTTCCTGTGCTCAGCTGTCGAGAAATTTGCAGTATGGCATTATACAGCTGTCAAATTCCACCCACGGGACCTGATTTGGCAGTTTACACAAGCAAAACTTCTACTGACACTAGGGACAGTTACCATTTTTAGAATTTGTTGGGAATGAAGAAAAAGAATTGCTTCATTTGGAAGAAGCTTCTTAGAAATTATTTTATACATAAAAAGAGAAAATATAAAAAGAATCAAGCTTTTCAAAATATATTTTAAAAAATAAAACTAAGCACATATTTTAATAGCAAAAATTCATGAACATATTAAATATGTTTTCATATTATGTCTTATTGTCCAGGCAAAAATCAATACTAAGTCTCTTATAATATGCCTTAATATCTACGATATAGAGAGGGAATTGGCAAAATTAAGAATCAAATAAGACAAAAGTGAGTGAACGAACTCAATGAATTAAATGTGTCATGATACAAAACATGAATCAAAGTAATCACTTTTTAAAATACATTCAGGAGGAAGAGTTAAAGAAATGGAAGGCTAGAAAGCTATTGTAAGATTTTGAAAGGGAAATGGTCAATCTGCAAGCTTATACGGATGTCTCTACCCAAAAGTATAACCAATATCTTTACATTTGAAATAACATAAAGCAAGATTAAGAGGCTAAATGTTGAAAATTGGGAAGAGAAGTGTTTAAGATGAAGTCTTACCAGATAAAGTCTCAATTCTGAAAGCAAAGTGGAGTGATTTTATCACACAACATTAAGGTTACAATGTTGGACTGCTTGGAATTAGTTGTAGGAAAGTCAGGAGTGTTATGATTCTTCTCCCAATTCCTCTGTCTTGGGAAAGTAGTAGATTTGGCCCAAAACTGAAACTGAGCATATCATATCTAAAGGTACTAAACAATATATTGTGCAGGTTGCCCAGAATGAAGACAGACTGGCTGACATGGCACACTTCCTTTCATACCATAAAGGAATGGTAGAGAGGGGCAGAAGCCCTTCTTGCTCTTTGCCAGTACTCCATTCATGGAGCGCTCCAGTGTAGACATTCCATCTACATCCCTAGAGCCAATGGGTTCTTTTTCTCCCAATGAAATATACTTAAACTATCTATAGCAACTAATAGTCATGTCCTTAGAAATGAAACATAAATCCAAGAACTGTCAGACATTTAAGGGCAATCAGCAGCAAAAAGCAAAGGCTCAAGAGTAAACACATGAAACTGTATTGGAACCCACAGTCCCCACTTTGCCAATTTCCTTTGCGATGTATACACTGGACTTGTGCATTTCCAGGTTGCAACGCCTCCAGCCCTGAGCTGGATCCCAACTCTTGGATGAACTCAGAGATTTTGCTCTTGAAAGTATCTCCTCTCCCTAATGAATCATTATTTTCCCCCTCAGTTACATTAATACTTTATATGCTATGCTTTATTGTAAAACAAAACAGAGACTTCTCTGGATTTTTTTTATCTTGCATCTTGTGAGCAAGTACTAAGTTCCAATGTAAAATCAAACGTCACAAAAGGTTTCCTATTTTCTGGACCTCCAGCCCAATCAGACTTTCAGTTGTCCAGGGTCACCAGTTAGGATATGCATTACCAGACCCTAAAGCCAATTAGGATTTGGAAACTGGGAACCATCTAACCAAGCAGCAGACACCAAGCATTTGCCTGAAGAGAGTAGAGGCAAGTGGTTGAGTAAATCATGCCCTGTTCAATCTGGCACTGTCTACACAGCTTTCTGGTGGTTGCAGGGGCAGCAGCAGCCCTGATTTCCTCCAAGAGAACTAATTCCTCAGTCAATCACTATAGCTAGATCATAAAAGGAGAGCTGTCACTTCTGGGAGGAAGAAACTTATTTGACACCCACACCGTAGTGTGTTTACTATTTAACAAGCAGAAATATATCTATTCGAGTAGATCATATATGACAACAAGGATGTCATCGACAAAGATGTGATCACCAAAATGCAGCAGATGGCTTTTCTGAAAATGTCTGAGACTGCGACACTGAAAAAGGATATGATTATTTTCTAGAAGAGTAAGTTTTCAGCTCACAAAGCAGAAAATGAGAAAAAATAAATAAAACTTGAATGATATCAGTTAAAACAGCAAGTAATGGATGAAGTGATCAAAGTCCAAATAGATGAAAAATTAAACTTCAGTCTATGGAAGAGCAGAATTAAAAAATATTGTATCCACTGAATAAAAGTAATGTGAAATGAGGACGAAAAAGTGGTAGTAGCATTGCATACCCAGCAAGATGGGCCTCTCACCCAGATGCACAGGGGGGATGCACTGAGGGTGCTGGCTTTCAGGCCTCATAAGAACCATGCAAACTTTATAATATTAAATATTTATTGGCATCTGTATTTATATACAGACGCTGACAGCTCTAGATGGAAGTAAATGAAGATTTGTCTTGAAATCTCACAGCTCTAGAAGTAGCATCAGAGTATATGAAGAACAGCTGGGGAAAAAATGCAGTCAGATGGATTGAGCAAGAACAGTGCAGGGATAGCAAGAAGTAATCTCATATATACTTACCTGCCAACTGATGAGGGCAAAATCGCATGGCCTTCTTTTCCTAGGTTAAGATGCAAAGAAATTGAGCCACCAGTTAGGTGGCAGGCCACCCCCACAGGCTAAAGCTGACAAGTACAATGTTACTTCCAATGCAAAGTTAAAAAGTCAATCTATATGAAACAATCCATTAATTAATCAGTTTTTGAGTAAACATTTGAAGAAGGAGTATAAGGATAGTGCTTATAACAACCAATGATTTTGAACACTCCCTCTTATTTCAGTAAAAATCTTAACTTAAAAATAACATGCAAAGAGAAGTCAAAGTGAAGAATAACTCAACAAAATAAGTATTAACTACATCATAAGTAAGCTGCTGATAATGATAAAAACAAAAACAATGCAGAATAGAGCAGAAAACAATGACTTATCACGTTACACTTCCTGCTTCTGTGATGAAATGAAATATATTCCTGTGAAAAATTCATCATTCCTATACAAAGAAGATATAATTAGTTGTACCCTGCCTTTTTTGTAAATGTCATTGGTATAAAGAGGCTATTTTTCCTCTGGTTCACAAAACAGAAGATCCAAAGCAACCCTGTAAAACAGAAAGTAAGGAAACATGGAGGCAACAAAGAATTTTGGCAAGAAAGGAAAACTGGAAGGTAAAGCTGAAACACACAGTCATAATCACAGGCTATTAGAGCTGGAATGGCCCTTAGAGATAGAGATAATCTTGTCCAAAGCACTCAATGTTTTTGTTATATCTAAAGAGCTGAAGTGATTTTCAAGGTTGCACAATTCCTAAGTGAAAGAAAGAGAACCAGAATCCTTATCTCTTGATTCCCAACCCTGTGCCCTGGTCTCAGATGACTGAAGATCCAAATTGCTCCACTTTTTCTGGGAAGTTTATAGAAAATTGGAACACATATCTAACTCACATCCAAAGTACATGATCCAGTGAGTTCCTGCAGATTAGGTACATTATCTATTTCAATCTGATATTCTCTGTATTTGTAATAGAGTTGCAGAAAGCAGGCCAGACTCATATTCTAAGGGCCAGTCTTCAGAGTTTTTACAGGTAAGGCTATGAATATGTTTGTTTTTAAATAGAATTTAAAGATTAACAGTGATGTACTGTCAGCATATGCACAATGTATAAGAGATTTTCTTAGGCTTCCCAAATATCCATTCTCTCTTCCTACCTTTCCTTCACTTCAGTTTTTACCAGGGCACATTGCCTTTGAGCTGGTGATGCACCTTCTAGCCTCCCTTGCAGTTGCATGTAACAATATGATTAAATTCAATCCAATCAAACTGAGCAAGAGTACGGAGTACAAGTTCTACGTCACATCCTTAAAAATACAGTTAATTGCCTCACTCCCTCCTTCTCCTTCTTGTTCTCTGAAAAAAATGGACACCACTGAAACATCCCCTTTGATTGAAGAGAGGACAAGACATATATTAAGAATGGCAGATAGGGGTGCCTGGATGGCTCAGTAGTTTAAGTGTTGGACTCTTAGCTTTGGCTCAGGTCATGATCTCCAGGTCATGAGATTGAGCCCCACGTTGGGCTCTGTGTTCAGTGGGGAGTCTTCTTGAGATTCTTTTTCCCTCTCCCTTTCTTCCCCTTCCCTTGTTCACACTTGCTCTTTCTCAAATAAGTAAGTAAAATCTTTTTCAAAAATAATGGCAGATATTCTTTTTTTCAAGATTTATTTATTTGAGAGAGAAAGAGAGAAAGAAAGAAAGAAAAAGAAAGAAGAAAGAAAGAAAGGAAAGAAAGAAAGAAAGAAAGAAAGAAGAAAGAAAGAAAGAAAGAAAGAAAGAAAGAAAGAAAGAAAGAAGAAAGAAGAAAGAAAGAAAGAAGAAAGGAAGGAAGGAAGGAAGAAAGAGCGAGCGAGCCTATGGGGGGTTGTGGGAGAGGAGCAGAGGGAGAGAGAGAATTTCAAGCAGACTCCCCACTGAGCACAGAGCCCCGCATGGGGCTCAATCTCACCACCCTAAGGTCATGACCTGAGCCAAAATCAATAGTATGAGGCCCAACAGACTGAGCCACCCAGACACCCCAAGAATGGGAGATACTCTTATAAGCTTAGGCCAATATGAATAACAGGGAATTATGAGTATTTTTAAGTTCCCTTGTCAACCAAGAAGGTGTATAGATTCAACATTTAATTTTAAACATGGATAGACATACTTTTAGATAAACATCATAAATCCATATATATATATATATATATATATATATATATATATATATATAATCTAAGTGTGATAAAGAATATTTTAAAAAGGATCTAAGCCACAGATTTGTATAAAAAGGTAATTCCATGAATCTGTGAGGAGTTCTAATAGAAAAGTCAGGGCCACTTCACTGACAAGAACAAATCTAAATGTTTTGAGGAGTGACCTCAATACTGAAATTAGAAGCATTCAAGAAATGTCGATTAAGGGATTCCTTAGTTCAGGCACTCAGCGAATGTCCTCAC
The DNA here is from genome assembly GCF_053574225.1 of Canis aureus. Classification (NCBI taxonomy): domain Eukaryota; kingdom Metazoa; phylum Chordata; class Mammalia; order Carnivora; family Canidae; genus Canis; species Canis aureus. Next base: position 35,916,744 of record NC_135641.1, on the reverse strand, counting down.
TGGGATCGATTTTTTTAGTTCATGGAACTCAGAAAAGATGTTGCTGCTTCAAAAGACTCTAAGGATCCAATAAATTCATTCTTTTGGGATCGTTCAACTGAACACAGTCAAAGGTATTTTGCAGTTTTTCCTTGTTTCACCTGTGGGAATATTGCTTCTAAGTTTAGATAATGATGTTGTCACATGGAGAACTTAGAATGGCATCAATAAAAATCTGCTAACGCTTATTTTTAGAAGGAAAGGGAATGATTTATAAGTTTCTTCCTACTTTTGAGTCATGTCATGAATCACTGTGTATGCCAGATCTGTTCTGTTTCACTTCATGCCTCTTTCTTCCATAATCACGCCCACAGACAGCAGCTGAGTAGAAGATGTGAATCCATATCTCTATATTAAATTATAGTCAAACATTTAAAAAAATTTTGCATGCCAGATTATCTAGATGAGATCAGTGACTTTTCATATTATAAATTATGAGGAATTATTAATATCTGCAACAGTAGCTTAGATTGATTTTAAAATGTGCTGTTGAATGTTTGTTAAAATATATGGAAGAGAAAGCATAACTGAGATATACTGTAAAAGAGAGAGAGACAAAGGGTCTCTCAGTTAGATTGATTCTGATAGTCTTTGAACCACTAGGTTCTTTTTAAAATGTAAAGGATAACAGTGCTTGTATTTTTTCTCTTTTCCTTTTTTTTTCTTTTCTTTCTTTTCTCTTTTTTTACTGCAATGGTACTGAGAATGTGTGTTTACTAAAAATGATGCAAATTCTGTGCAGAAAAATATAAAATTTATACATGAAATCTTGTAATTTTTTAGAATTCTTGTAGAATTAAAAGTAGCGATTTTCCAGAATTTTTGTTATAATTAAATGGATTAAGTTATGTCAAGATTTTACCTGTGCACGGACCACTGTACATTTTATTCTCAATTGTATGTGGTATTATTACTCTTATTAACAGAATTATTACATGATATTATTCAATTTGATCAGTTCTAAAGAAAAAATGCACATGTTCCTCAATGTCTGTAAAATGTCTCATTGATTTGACTAAATCATTTTCCCACTTGTTTAAGGCTTATATTTGAGGTTCTGTGAAGTACAAAGGCCTGCCTAAGCCATTTCTTCAACTGCAGTGGACTCCCCATCTCACATTTAAGAGGAGAGTTGGTTACATATACTGACTCTTCTCCTGTTTATTCTCTTTACTTCAGAACCATTGTCTATCTAGTCTCTGCCTTTCTCTGCTTTCGTTATTTTCTAGGAGGCCGATCTCTGAGGACTGTATCAGCAATGTTCCCTTCCCATTTACCTTTTGGCTAAAGTTAATCAAAGGGAATTACCATCAAGAGAGTGGAGAAAGGGAGAAGAGAGAAGTCATGCTATTTATTCCTCAACTCTGCCCATTCCAGAATACCTTATTTTTGGAATGTTTGGATTATCTCATAGTTGGTCATATATTCTGTGGCAGCCAACCAGTTCAGAGACAGAGATACCCTTGAGGGGCAGGCCACATCACCTTGAGAATGCAGTCCGTAATGCAAATACTAAATGTACATTCTATTTCTTCCTTTTAGTTTAAGCTCACCCCCTAAATGGAGTGTTGGCCCACCTGAGCCACCTTGGTCTTGTCTGCTACCCTGGTGAGTCCTTTCCATGCTCCCTGAGCACCTGAGCTGCCTCAGATTCCATTTGTTCCTCTCCTTCCTGGAAGGTTTCTTTTTAAATTTTATTTTAATCCCAAACATCTCAATGTTTTGCAGTGTCTAGGGGTTTGAGCCCCTTGTTTTTCGTTCTACTTCTTTTTTTCTCTCCTTTCCTCTTCATGGAGTGATTATGTTGACAATAATGTATAATGCGCATTCTCTTCACTGGTTTATCTGCAGAAATTTCTCTGGGCTTTTTTTTTTCGGTGTATGATTCAACACTGCATTAAAGGGGGATGTTCCATTGAATAAAAGAGCAGTGTGGTAAAAAAAAAAAAAAAAAAAAAGCAGTATTGAAGTGACTCTTTACGCTGGAAAGGAAAATACTCAGACCTTCTGCCTCTGAACTGACCTTCCTGTTTCCTAGGGAACCAAAAGGCTACTATGGTCTTCTGGTTAAGAGTGGTTAGTAAACTCAGATGAAAGATGTCTCAGTATATCTCACAAATAGTTTTGTGGGACTGGAGAAGTCAGCTATAGTTATTTTCTCATTCCAAAATGTATAATGATATATACTTATCAACTGAGTGAAATCTCACAAGAATAGTCAAGGTTAATTTTGTAGGCAGGGCCAGGTAAAACTGCCTCTCATCTCTCACCAAAATAATAACCAAACACATCACTATATATTTGAGAAGATTATAGATGTTAGTGCTATTACTAAAAATCTGAATGATGCTAGGGAAATAATTCCCATCATATCCTTATTTAATTTGCTTGTTTGATCATTCGAAAATCAGTTGGGTCTTGGATAATAACTGTGGGTTATCATAAGCTTATTCAGGTAGTGACACTAAACACAGCTGTGATTCCAGATGTAGCGTATAACTATGGCAAAGCAACACATCCGCTGTTTTGTAGCCATCGAACCAGCAAAAGCTTTCAATTCAAGAACTGAAGGGACAAATCTTCCAACTGTTAAACTATTAGAATCTTGATTACAAGGAGACAAATGGAAGTGAGTAGGACTATACTCAGGCCTACAGGCATTCTCTGGCTGCCTCTTGTTATTCTTGTCCCAATAAAGCACACCAAGTAAAAATTCCCAATACATCAAAGGGCTGGATGAGGTAAGAGGACATGGAATGCTGGTATCAGGTCTGTGTAGTATCATCTTACACTTTAAAACAAAGTACAGAAGTGAAGGCTGTAACAATAATTATTTAATTATTTAATATCTACTGCTCTTTCCTGCTATCTTATATGAAATTTCCTGGTGATAATTGAATTAAAATCCCCCTATAAAGAGAGGCTGATGAGATTTTTATATTTTCTATGGTTTTGTTGACTTGATTCTTTTCTATCTATATAAACGATAAGCACTGATTTTTTTTCTTCCAATTCATATTCCTCTACCTTCTTACCTGTTCTGTACCCTGGGAAGTTCTCTATAAACTTTATCATTCAGACTCCTTTTTCCTTCTGATATATGGTTGACTTTGACCAATGGGAGGCACAAGAATGAGAGATGGAGGTAGCAATATCTTCCCACCTGCATCCTTCTACCAATGTCCATGCCTACCATTGAGTAGCTCCTCTCTCTTATTCTGGATATTGTTACCATCCAAGTTGAAGTATCAGGAGGACTACTGTTAACAGTATTTGGATATTTCTGATCCTAGATACCTCAGTATTACTGTTGGTTCTCTTATCCTTGTACAACAGATCAACCTTGACTGTCAGGTCAACCTTGACTGACTGTATACAGATACATTGCTTGGGTAGTAGAAAACAGCATTTCATTTAGAGGCTATAGATTGTAATGAATTCTAAGAAGTGTCAGATAAAACAGTGTATCAAACATGGAAATGGTATTTTTGGAGAGGTACTAAAAAACTTATGAAATGGTTGTCATTCTCAAATCTAAGAAAACATGAGAAATGAATATAAAACTAATCTAAAGTTTGCCAATATCATTGCCGGTGTAACTCTAATTACTTGAAAAAAAAACCTCAACAGGAAAATTTTAGGATACAGTTTGTGAAATAAATTATTAAATAGAAAAAAATAGTAACTAAAGAAAATAAGAGGAAAGCCTAATTTCTAATAGGTTATAAAGGCTTTATATGAATTTTTAATAAATTTAGGTGATGCACTATTAATCCAGTATCTTTAAAAACAATGGAGGTGCCTGGGTGGCTCAGTCAGTTAAGCATCTGCCTTTGACTCAGGTCATGATCCTAGGCCCCCGGGTCCTGGAGTCCTGGGATCAAGCTCTGCATCAGGCTCCCTACTCAGTGGGGAGTTACTTCTCCCTCACCTTCTGCCCCTTCCCTCTGTTCATGTATTCTCTCTCTCTCTCTTTTGCTCTCTCTCTCTCTCTCTCATTCTTGCTCTCTCTCTTGAATAAATAAATAAAACATTAAAAAACTCTAATTCTCCCTGATAAATATATCATAAAACTGATACTACTATTCATATCTATATGACAACTTCATGATTTGGAAAATAAAGCAGACACTTGATTTTCTTCTTTACCCGCATCAAAGATATTACTTCTGTCATTTTATTTTTATTTTTCTGATACCTAAGTGTAGCTAAACTAATATGACAATGTCCCCTTTCTACAAGAGTCTATAGAACAATTGTGCTGAAACTTTCATGTGCATGTAGTCACTTGAGGGAGCTAGTTAGTCCTAGATGCTACTCCTGGGCTGCACCCAGGAGAGTCTAATATAATGGATCCTAATAGGCCCCCCAAAAATTTGCCTTATAAAAATTATGTGATTTCAGACCACAGAAGTCCTATACAGGTAAGTACAAAAGTCCTATCCCATTCAACAGTAACATTTACTTGGCTTATCAATCACCTGCATATAGTAAAATGGTTATTATAAATAAGTAATTGTTGTGTCAACAGTTAAGCAACAATAGAAATTAAGAAGGCAAACTAACAAAAAATCTAGGGAGACAACAATAGGTCAACATTTAGTTATTTGTCTTTTCTTTCTAATTTTTTTCTTTCTAATTTTGTGAAAAGGATACATACTATGTGTATGTACAAATATATCTATATAATTGAATTTTCACAATGGGATTGAAAGAAGAAAGTTTCCACCTGCAGAATACTGGTAACAAAATGACTAATGAAATTATTCTGAAAAATGCTGTATATTTCTACAGAGTTGTTTCTTTCCAATATTGTCAGAAACCCTACAGTTTGTAGTTTGATTTTGTATATTTTGTGCACTCATAGGCTATCAGGAACATGGAGAAAGCAATCTTCTCAAAAGGTTTTATCATATAGTCACTTGATTCCTGCCATAGAATATGGAAGAGACAGGCCTAATTGCTTAGCCTGGGCAACAGCTGGCAAAGATGTAAAGCAAAACACAGAAGTTTGAAAATTCCCATCTTTGAACATACAGGATAGGGGAAAGAGGGAATGATTCACTGAGATAAATTAAGAAAATAATTGTTGAGAGATAGACTCTGTTAATCTGTAAGAACGCATAGAAATTAAAAATGAACATGAAGGATATACCTTCCAGGGGGAAGCAAATTGTACAAACAACACAAAGCCAGGTAGAAATAAAAAAGATATAGGAAACACTTCTAAAGAATATACATTAGATTACTTTTCATTCTCTTTCCAATTATCTCAATTAAAGAGAAAATAAAGAACATAATCAGCCTATGAATTACAGAGACAATATAGCCTCATTATGCGTTTTATTATGTATTTATATTTCTATGACAAACTTCCCTCAAACTCAGAGTCTTCAAACTATGAGATATATTTCTCATTATTCTGTGGGTCAAGAATTCATGCAGTCACTACATGACTTGTCTTGCCCGTGCATGAGGCTGAATTCAACTTGGAACATGCCTGGAACATGGTATCCAGGAAGGACTCATGCATTTGACCAGCAGTTGAAGCTGACTATGAGCCTTGATTCTCTGGTCTCTCTTCTCTAGCAGTATAGATGGTCATCAAGTAGAAGCAACCAGACCTCATACCACCTAGTCAAAGAATAGAAACAGTGTCACTCTGAGTTCAATCCAGATAAAAGAAAATAAGAAACTAAATCCTTTTCTTGATGGGACGCAGAGCATGTAAACACAAGGAAGTGAAGAATTTTTAGCAGCTAACTTTGGAGAATATCCATCACAGTACATTTGAAATTCTGTGCCATATATCAACTATATGTTTTTTTCCACAAGGTTTGAAATAATGTATATCTAAATTTCATTAGAAAATGTATCTGTAATTGCATAAACAAAAAATTGACAACCAAATAATTGGAAGGTGCATATATACATTACTGCCATATGAAGAGTCAGCTTCAGCTACAAAACATAACATAGTAACCAAACTATGTAAATTTCATTTGAAACAGATTGTTGTTTATATGAATGAGAATTTTTGCCATAATTTTAGTGAATACTTTTATTTTAATATTACTCCTTTGTAATTTAGATGTGATAATACACTATAAAAAATAAAATGACCACCATTATATGAGAAAATCTATGACAAAATAGATAATTTTAGTAAAATAAGTTAAAATGTTAATAAATTAACAAAAATAATCTGCAAAGGATTGAGATTTTAGGAGTTCTAGAGATCCCTTTCCCACCTCCCTACATATATTTTTGTTATTCCTGTAGGAAAACTTGAATTGAATTAGAAACTAACCCATGTTCCTATGATACAAATGAGGTATAACAGTAAGAAAAATTTGGATTCTCAATCTGGTCAGCTAATATCAACTAGAAGAATATTCCATTTCCAAAATTTCATAAGATAATTTCATTATGCAAGTAAAGTTGAGTGTATAAGAAATAAGTCCCACACTAAGAATACAGCCTTCTGGGATAAATCAGAAAATTAACCAACAATGAATAAATTCCACTTCTTAGGTCGATGCTCTGAGGAAGAATGAGTTACTAATTCAGAAACAGGCACACAATAGAAGGTTGGATCCAGTAGCCAGCTAAACCTTGTGTGTTCGGGTGATGCACTGAGACAGACCTGAGCAGAAAAACTATACACTTTTGATTTTTTTTAATTCTAAAAATAAGAACCTGTACCAGTCAGGGCACAATTTAAGACAATTGTGTTATATCTATTACCATATCTATTGTGAAGTAGAATAGATCCTCTAAAGCAGACTGTAAAAATCACCCTACCATGAAACCAAAGGTAAGAGATATGTTAGAGAATGTAAGGAGAAGGTAACATGCCTCTTTTGGTCCATTATACACAAGTAAATCTTCTTTTTTTCTTTATTAAAACATTTTTTATTAGTAAGCAGTTTATACAAATAGTCAAATATCTATTCAAGTTATGCTAAGGAAATTAGATTTTATCTTGATGGCGGTAGGGAGTCGTTGAAAATTATAAGAGGAAAAGTGACAAGATTTAGAGGCTTACTCTAGTAGCAATGTGAAAAAATAATAAAATATTTTGGTAAAAATCTATTGGCAGAAGTTAAGGAGAAACTAGAGAAAAAGAAAGAAATTAGAAAGAAACTAGAAAGTTAAGAAAATCCTAGAAAGGATTGGATGAAGGTGGAGAGGAGATAAAGAAGTAATGAAACCAATCAAGATTATTAATATGATACTGTAGAAAGGATCCAATAATTTATTGAATTAGAAAAGAGAGAAGAGAAGTTGAGTTTGTTAGATGTGAGTGAAAATAGCATTAATCAAGATTCATAATAGAGGAGGAAAACTAGTTTTGGGGAAAATGAACTCACCTTTGGGTGTAATGAATATGCTGAAAGGAAAATAAGATGTTTTGTTAATATCCTTAGCAACAACAACAAATATTACTGTTTTATTTTAAATAAAGTAATGTTGAAATACAGGATTATAATCCTTGCAGTTTCTTTAATGTCTGTTGTGGCAAACAAATTTATTCACATAAACACCTAGTGATTACGCACCATGTATTTTCATTGATTTATTTATCCATCATAAGATTGGCATGATTTCACCTGATTATAGGAAATTATTGAGATTCTCTACCTTATTTGTTTCTACAAATCTGGAAAAATAAGTGGGTAATTCTAAGAGATGTTTCTCTGAATATAACTATGAATCTTATTTCTTCCACAAAGTAAAAACTTCTATTGAAAAAATAAATTTACCCACAAATTTGTTCTGAAAGTATTCCACTGAATATGACCTCATTGATTTTGTTTTAAATAACCTTACCAGTATATAAAATGCATAATTATCCTGGCTAGTCAAGAAGAATCTCACAGACTGCCATAAAAAAGAAGTGATAAAAAATAGGGAAGTCAATAAAATTGCCTGACATAGAAATGAAGAGGAAAAATAAGAGGTTTCTGATAAATAGCTAAAACAGTCATGTATATTGCCACTTATTTTTAGTAATTCTTCAATCAAAGACATTCAAAAGGTTTCTTGATTTTCAAGATAAAAACGTAATTATAGTAATATTCTTATAATTAAAGGACAATGCAAATGTACTATATTCCTCATATATATTTTATACTTTCTACATGAGAATGTAACTTAATTGAATTACAAGTAATTTGGAATTGTGAGTCATCATTTTGTATGAATCAACACTTTGGTAAATTCTACTAGATTTAAATATACATATATATGTATAGCGTCTGTTCTCAGGTGTGCATTTTTTCAATATATTTTATGTACAATTATTCTTCAAAGATTTAACACAGCAATATATTTGGAGATATTATTTAAGAAATGGTTTAATATTGTTTTACACACTGTGGGTAGCTGCTGTAAACAGCAGTGTACAAGGTCCAAGGGTTTTCTCCACAGATGAATGCTTTAGCAAGAAAATGATGCTTTATGTGAGCTCCTAGGATGGGAATAATATACAAAAAACTACTCAGAAAGAGTAACGAAGCTGGCACAGGACAGGTTAGAAAAAGGAGAGTTGAGGTTTATTTCCGTGCAGAAGAAAGGGATACAAAAGCTCAGAGGTGAATAGAAATATGATGTGTTCAAGAAATGAATACAGCTTAGCTAGGGCTTAGAGTGTGAAGAAGAGAGTCAAAATATGAAAGAAAAGAAACGGAAGGAATCAGAAATTGGAAAACCTGTAAAACAGTAAATTGGTTTGATTTTTGTCAAAAGGGCAATAGAACTTATTCCAAAATTTTTAAGTGGGGGTAAATATTTTCAAATATTTATAACAGAAAGATAATTCTGACTGAAGTGTAGAAGACACCTGGAAACAAAAAGTTGGAGCTAGAAAGTATTCTTCAGAGACCTTTAGTGGACAGAAAACATAAGTTAGTGGCAGAAGTGGTATAAAGAAAAGTAAATTAATTAAATCAAAAGAAATCAAAATAAAAATTAAGCAGGATCAATAAATAGTGAGTTTTAAAACTGGGAGTTTTTATTCTGTGTTTCTGCCTGTCACAATACAATAAGACCATTTCTTTCATACAGTAGAGTTTCCCATAAGTTAAAAATTACAACAAACTTGGCCTTGAGCCCTATCCTCATCTGAGAAGGAGAGAAACAACTCTCAAGAAAGCCAAGCTATCCATAGTTTTCTCTAACATTGGAACAGATCAATATTTCAATGAAAAAAAATGTACTCTAATCACCAGTTATTACAAGGGAAACCCAAGAAGAAATAATGCAGGCTGAAAGAGTGGGATAATATATTTAAAATGCTCAAAGAAAAAAAGCTGTCAATCAACTATCCTAAATCTAGAAAATAAAAACTTTCCTAGATAAATAAAAATTGAGAGAATTTGTTGGTGGCAAAATTGTCTTATAAGAAATACTAAAGGAAGTTCTATAGGCAGAAAGCAAGTGATCACACTATTGTATATATTCTGAGAGGATTATTGACTATTGATTATTGATTACATTTGTCTGAATTCATTAAATTTTACACTTAACATTTATGCTTTTCAGCATATGCAGATTTACTGCAAAAACTAGATATTAAACAACCAAATAATATGATAGCTATTTTATGGTTGCTATGAAAATTAAATAATTAACTATATATAAAACATTTGGTAGACTAATGAAAACATAGTAAAGAGGACATATTTTAAATGAAAAAGTAAATAGTTTTATTTACATTTTCAAACGTTGGACTTGAACCTAGAATTAAGTGAAAAAAGATTATTTTCAAATATTATCACAAATGGGAGAGGAAAATTAGCAACCAACACCATAGAAATACAAACAACTATAAGAGAATATTATGAAAAACTAAATACCAATAAATTGGACAACCTAAAAGAAATTGGATAAATGCCTGGAAAAATATACATTACCAAAACTGAAATAGGAAGAAATAGAAAACTTGAATAGACTGATAAACAGCAAAGAAAGTTAATCACCAATAAAAAAAAAAAAAAAATCCCCCAGAAAACAGAAGTCTAGGGCCAGATAAATTCTACCAAGCATTTAGAGTTAATACCTGTTCTTCTCATACTATTCCAAAAAATAGAAGAAGAAAAATTTCCAAATCATTCTATTAGACCAGCATCACCATGATACTGAAACCAGAAAAATATTCCACAAAAACAAAACAAAATAAAACAAAACAAACAAACAAACAAACAAACAAACAAAAAACTATAGGTCACCTTCCCTAATGAACATGGATGCAGAAATTCTTATAAAATACTAGTAAATTAAATCCAAGATTACACTAAAAGAATCATTCACCATGATCAAGTGGAATTTATTCCTAAGAGGCAAAGGGTGGCTCAATATTGACAAATCAATCAACATATATACTACATTATTAAAAGAAAGGATAAGGATCATATGATCATTTCAATAGGTGAAAAAGTATTTGACAAAGCACAATATCCATCCATGACAAAAACCTTCAACGAAGTAGGTTTAAAGGGAACATTCATCAACATCCTAAAAACCATATTTGAAAAACCCACAACTAACATCATATTCAGTGGGGAAAAACTGAGAGCTTTTCCTCTATGTTCAGGAAAAAGACAGGGATGTCCCCTTTTACCACTGTTATTTGACATAGCACTGGAAGTCCTAGCCATAACAATAAGACAACAAGAAGAAATAAAAGGCATCCAAATCAGCAAGGAAGAAGTCACCCTTTCACTATTTGCAGACATGATACTTTATGTAGAAAACTCAGAGAGCCACCAAAAAATTCCTAGAATGGATACATAAATACAGTAAAGCCACAGGACACAAAATCAACATACAGAAATCTGTGGCATTTCTATACATCAATAATGAAGCAGCAGAAACAGAAATAAAGGAATCAGTCTCATTTACAATGGCACCAAAAACAATAAGATACCTAGGAATAAACCTAACCACGGAGGTGAGAGACCTATACTCTGAAAACTGTAAAATGCTGATGAAATAAATCAAAGAGGACACAAAGAAATGGAAAGACATTCCATGCTCATGGATCAGAAAAAAACATGTATTGTTAAAATGTCTATAATGCCTAAGGCAATGTACACATTTAATACAATTTCTATCAAAATACCACCAGCATTTTTCACAGGGCTAGAACAAACAATGCTAAAATTTGTAGGGAACCACAAAAGGCTCCAAAGAGCCAAAGAAACCTTGAAAAAGCAAAGCAAAGCTGGAGACATCACAATTCCAGACTTCATGCTATATTACAAAGCTGTAGTCATCAAGACAGTATGATACTGGCACAAAAATAGACACATGGATCAATTGAACAGGAAAGAATATCCAGAAATGAAGCCAAAACTACAGGTTCCATTAATCTTAGACAAGGAATGAAAGAATATAAAAAAAAAAAAAAAAAAAGGAATGAAAGAATATCAACGGGAAAAAAGACAGTCTCTTGAACAAATGGTTTTGGGAAAACTGGACAGCAGCATGCAAAAAATGAAACTTTCACTTTCTTACACCATACAGAAAAAATAGATTAAAAATGGATTAAAGACCTAAATGTAAGACATGAAACCATCAAAATCCTAAAAGAAAATACAGGCAATAACCTCTTTGACCTAAGCTATAGCAATTTCATACTAGATAATGGTCTCATGAGGCAAGGGAAACACGAGCAAAAGTAAACTATTAGGACTACATCAGATAAAAAGCCTCTGCACAGAGTGAAGAAAACAACAAAACTAACAGGCAACCTGTAGAATGAGGGAAGATACTTGTAAATGACATATCCAATAAAGGGTTAGTATCCAAGATCTATAAAAGACTTCTAGAACTCAACACCAAAAAAAAAAAAAAAAAAAACTAATACACAGTTTTAAAAAAATGGGCAGCATATATGAATGGACATTTTTCCAAAAAAGATATACGGATGTCCCTCAGACACACAAAAAATGGACAACGTCACTCATCATCGGGGAAATACAAATCTAAACTACAATGAGATATCATCTTACACCTGTCAGAATGGCTAAAATCAAGAACACAGGAAACGGCAGGTGATAGTGATGATGTGGAGAAAGGGGAACTCTCTTCTGCTGGTGGGAATGCAAACTGGTGCGACCACTCTAGAAAACAGTATGGAGGTTCCTCAAAAGGTTAAAAATAGAAATACCTTATGGTCCAGCAATTAGACAGGAATACAAAAATGCTAATTCAAAGGTATACATGCAACCCAGTGTTTATAACAGTATTATCAACAATAGCCAAATTAACGAAATATCCAAATGTCTCTTTACTGATGAATGGGTAAAGAAAAGTAGTATATATAAAATGGACTATTACTCAGCCACAAACAAATACTAGCCATTTGCAACAACAGGGATTGAGCTAGAGAGTACTATGATAAGCAAAATAAATCAGTCAGAGAAAGGCAAATATCCTCTGGTTTCACTCATGTGTGGAATTTAAGGAACAAAACAAAATGAGCAGAGGGGAAAATATTAAAAAAGAGAAAGAGAAAGGCAAACCAAGAAACAGACTCTTAACTACAGTGAACAAACTGATTCCAGAGGGGAGGTGGGTGGGGTGATGGGTGAAAGAGGTGATGGGGATTAAGGAGAACACTTGTGATGAGCACTGGGAGTTGTGTGGAAGTGATGAATCACTAAATTTTACACTTACAATTAATATTATGCTGTATGTTAACTAACTAGAATTTAATAAAAAGTCTTAAAAAAGAATTATTTTCCCTGAAGACAAATGAGTCAGCAAAACCTGTAAAAAAGTAAGAATATCTAGAAATTCAAGTCAAATATATAGACAGCATAATTTTCTTAGGCTGTCTCTATTTTCTATCCCTCTTTGTATTCCATTTCCTAGTCAAGACTAGCCATTGTAGAAATGTTAAATGCAGTATTAATACTTCATTATCCCTAAACAAGTCTATTTTACAATAAAGTAATCGTATGAATCCAATTTTAAGCCTTCTTAGCAAATCCACTCTGCAAAACTGTTTAACCACCTTTAAAAGTGTTATTTTTTGTAGAATTAATGTCATCAACACTGTTTTTAAAAATAAAATACATTTTCATATCTACATTTCAGAATGTCTCTGTTGAAAGCAATTACATGTCTACATTTTACAAGAAATACTATATATAGATGTACTCATGCCTTATAAAAGATCATCTGTTAAAGGGATTATAGTATGTCACTATTACTGGATATTTACTTTAAATGTTATAGACTCTGCACTATGAAGAAAAAGATTAGCTACAAAATACAAATATGGAACAAATATATTAGATATTTCATGGCAAAAATGTGATCATGGTAACAAAATTTTTGTGAGAAAATAAGAAATACATTTAATCTTACACTGTCTTCATAAAAAGCCAACTCAGTCCCTTAAAAGCCAGCTTTATTTTAAATTTTTCCAACTGCCATCTTTTCAGATTATAGTGACAAATACCTCTTCACTGTTTGGCCATTTCATCCTTTATGGACAAGATTGAAAAGGCTACAGCAATTGAATATGCCTGTGGAAAAGCCTTCAGAAAATACTCTTACACACTTACCTTATTAAAGAGATCGGAAGTAGTGCTCTTGCATGAACTGATATTTTGTTGCTACTTCTAGTAAAAATAATAAAATAGAAGGAAAAGGCTTTAAAAAAGATCTAATTCACATAAAATGATAGGGCACAGGGAACAACACAATTCTCTGGATCTGATACAGTGTTTTGAACGTCATTAGTACCATTCAAGCAAACTCAATGTCTACAGATTCTAAATAAGAAAACGAAATACTGTTGTCAGTAACAATTAGCCATTTACAGTCTCTTCAAAACAGAGTTCCATGACAGGTGGATAATTACCAATGAATTTTCAGCAGATCATGAACATCTGTTCAATGCTAAAGGTTTAAAAATTAACTGAAGCGAGGAAAAAATATTTCTAAAGTCTCAGATAAAATAATTTTTGCAGAGATTATTTTATTTCTTTCACAAAACCTAAAAAAAAAAAAAAAGAAATCAGTGTTCAGTGTAAGAGTTATCAGGGCAATAGCAAGTAATTAAGACAACTTATCTGCCTAAGATGCCAAATCATAATTAATTATAAATTTGCCAAAGTCATTCTTCCTGTAATTGAAGTAAAAAATTGATTAGAGAAATCACTTAAGTAGCTTGAGAGACAAGTTTGAGAAATCGAACATTAATCCGCATGAATTACCAACGTTTCTTCAATTGACACCTCAGACCTAACGTCGTTTCTGCTTTTGTTGCTGCATTACTCGTCCACTACATCTCACTCTTTAAGGAGGTTATTGGATGGTCTACAGGAGACTAATCTCTTCAAATATTCTTTTGCAGGTAACAGCTGCTCTGGCAATCCAAACAGCTGTGTAAAGCATGAACAATTGTCATCACTCTGGGGGTAATGAGAGTTTATAGCAGTGTTCTAGAGAGTTACCAGCTGCGTCTTTGGGTGTCATAAGCTTCTCAAGTCTTCTGATATCTCTTCATCACCAACCATTTTCTTATCATTTGATCTCATTTATAATATGCTCTTTACTATGAATCCCTCTGAATTACAAGAGTTTTTTATTTTTAATTGTTACATCAAATTGCAAAGAGGAAGAACATGCTATGTTTTTCTAGTGTTCCTCCCTTCTCAAGATCTCTAAATATGACAATCAACAAGACATTTTCAAATGCAAAATGCTGAACAGGAGTTTGGCTTATGACATAAACACGTACACACAAGAACTTTTTGTTTAGTATATGTTTCCCATGCTCTCTCGTGTATTCAAAGGCAATATTAGACAGAGGTAGCTCCTTACACAACTTTCCACCCCATATTTTTCGCTTAATTTAGATATTGGAAAGTTTATCATCTTTCAGGTACAAATTTATATCTTTGGGTAATGTAGAAATCTACCATACCCACTTATGTTGCACTTAACAATAATTCGAATTAAATTGTATCTATGTTTCCTTAGCGCTTCTATCCTTTCATTTTTATTCAAAGACAATTGAAAGATATGATCATCTTGCATTCATTTCATGTTGACTGAGTCACAGTACTAGGTCCTGTATTAGGCATTTAGATTGTGTATGCCTTGCATTGCATTAGTAATCAACATAAATAACTATCACATAGCATGACTTCCCAAGGTGAGAGGAGTAAGTAGAGAGTCACATTGTGGTTCAATTACATTCTCCTTTGGGGTCCTTTGCAGTTGTCACAGGTAAAGTACATTATAGTAATAAAACTTAATGACATAAGGAACAGATAATTTTTCAATGGAAAAGGACACTCTGTTCTTTGCGGCAAAAAATCTAAAGCACTATTTTGGGTACCCAAAGATATATGGAAATCCAGTAGCCATTTGGATATCTCACTTTGATATTCCAGGAAAAATCTCATTCAGTTCCTGATATTGAGCATCATTTTCAGTCAAATTCTAGAGTAGCAGTGCAGGTAAAAGATTGAAAATCTATCGGCAATGAAAGGAGGAAGGTGAAAGCATGAGAGAGGAATTGATGAGCAGCACAGCAAGAGAATTACAGTAAAATAAAACAGAGTGAGAGGAATACAGTTTGTAAAGGTAAAGGGAGAAAAAGAAAGTTGCATCTTCAGGCATAGAATCATTTTTAACATTTTATCCCCACTGGCCTGCAAAAGTATGTATTTTGTGACATATTAGTCAACATTAATTGTTTTTTTCTGCTGTAATGAGAAAACATTCCAACTTAATGATTTTGCAGTCTGTCATTCAGTAACTAAGTGTCTGTGTACACCAGGAACTCAGAACATGTTAGGTGAGAAATGTTGAGAAGTGCAGCAGTTTGATATCACAGAACAAACTTATTAAATGGATACATAGGTTCAATAAAAATATCAATTGTCAGCATTTGTGCACAGTTAGAATCCTCTCTGTACACACACACACACACACACACACACACACCCCTGATAGATACATCACACATACACTTGATAGATGCATCAAATTAAAAGGATTTAAATGAATTTGGGGTATGTTCTAGTTAGTCAAGGTATAATTCACTTGTGTTTCTTATTGAAGCTTAGTTTTTAGATGCATTAACGTAATTGCAATATCAGTTTAGCTTTAGTACAAAAATAGTGAAAATAAGGAGTTATTTGCATTATTGAACACCTACTAAACAAAGTATTTTTAACTTTAACACCTATTAAAACAAAGTATCAGCATTCCCGGTTTACAGATGAGACTACTCTTATTAGCTAGTTATCACGGAACAATATCCAGAAGCCTCTGTTTATAAGACTCTTTACATTTTAAAAAGAAAAAAAATCATTCAGAGAAGGATAGCTTCTATCCCTGGCATTTGTCATTACATTCTTCCAGTTATTATATCATTAGCCTGCATCATTCACCAAAGAACATTATTCTACATGTTAAATTGACTGATACACTGAAATGACAAAGTTTTAATCTTCACTAAAATTTTAAAAGACATACAGCTATATTTGGCTGGGGAAGCTGCCACTGATTCATTTATAGATTTTTTTTCTCTAACTGCAGTAAAGTTGCAGCCTTTCTTCCAAGCCTATCATACATTATAAAAGAGCAGTGCTTCAATTAATTCAATTTCCAGTAGAAGGATCTGGAAATAAAATTACTTGAACAGGATGTGGTTTAGTTGGTTAAGGGAAAAATGGCCTTTTAAAATTCAAAAATAAAATATTCTTTCCATTTAAGATAAAAGCAATCTAATGATGGCATGTATAGTGAAATGTTACATCCATTTAGAAGCAACATATTAAGTATCATAAGCATGGAAATTAGAATGCACTAGTCCCAGTGGCAATGGTGCATTCAGAAGTAGACAAAACCTAAGCTATCTCTATATTCATAATTGACAAAGAAAAAAGAATCCGTTTCTCTGTTTCTCTAATTTGAATGCCATGTACCTTCACTCCATAGGTACTTATTGATCCCATTCGTGTGTGTAGTCTATTGTTTTTAAGCACTGAAGAATTTTCATTTTCTAAATTGGATGTAGGGCTTGCTTTCTGTATATATAAAACCAATTCAGAGAAACAGGTTTTTATGTGCGTTTGTTGTAACACAAAGGAGTATCACAGAGCTCAGGGAATGAGACGTTAATGTTAGCCAGAGGAGGCTGGAAAAAATAAATCAGGACAGAAACCTTCTATTGGCAGCTGATGGCTAAGTATGAACATTAATATAAAGATTAAAAGAATAAACACATTTTGGGGTAGGCAATGATAGAAATAATCATTTTGAGTTAGGAATGAGCAGGAGATATTAAAAGTAAATAGGCTGTTGTCTTTCCAAGGTGAAGAACACGGGCTAGAGAACAGTGGAAAGTAGTACGGAAGAATCACAACTTTGGAAGTAACAGATAAATCCATGATTTCCTTTGTGATGATTTAATATATTATAAAAAAGCATGTACGTCTCATTGGTTAAAACATTATAAGACGTTTTCCATGTCTAATTCCATTGCATACTAAATAGTAAAGTGATATGCCAAGAAAGCATTTATTTAGTTGAAAAAGCTCTACACTATCTCCTAGAATCTTAAGTAGTATAGTGAGTTTCTCCATTGCCAACTCTAAGGAGCAGTTGGCACACTTGTAACTGAGTTGCTTTATAAGAGGGAGTAAAGGACTTTTTGTTTTTATTTTGTTTCCTTATCCAGTACATGAAGCATGATGATCAATTCCAATAGAAGACAAAAGAATGTGCTATGGAAAGGTGAGCAACATTATAATGCTTAGACAAATGCACCTTAACAGTAGAGGTCTGAGCAGGAGTAAAAGAAATCTCATGGTGAAAAGATCATTATTTTTCCTTCTCTCTTTCTGGTTTTCTAAGTACTTCTAGTGTATTATAATTATAAATATATTTTTACATATAGTTATAAATATAATCATAAATATCAACCATACCTACATATAATAGATTTAAGAATGATGAATATGCATGATATAATATATATTTAATTAATAAAATTATGAGGAGAAGTCTGGAAGATTAAAACCTCCATTTTAAAGGCAAAACTAAGGCCAACCATATGGATATATGATATATAATGTATAATATATAAATAATATATAAGTATATAATATATAATCATATAATAGAATGTTCTATATGTGACATAGCATATATAATTGAAGTTATTTTATGCCATATATAAAATAAATTTATAACATAATTATTAGATAGTATGTTTCAATTTAAAAGCCAAACTAATTTCCAGAAAAAATTATCATAATTAAATTTGAAGGAACTCATTTTTTAATATAACAAATGAACATTAATCTCTTTAAGAACAATGAATTCTGGACATCATTAAACCCGACTCTAAGCCATTCTCCTCATTATAAGAAACTTTACGGCCTGAAAAACTGCAAAAAGTTTATTTCATGTGAAATATGGTTTGTGTGTGTCAACTGTTACTCAAAAATAATCATCATCAGGAATTTTTATTTTAAATTTAAAATAATCCAAATTCTGAAAATAAGTGTATATTGAAGCCACAGACAGAAATATGTTGCCAAATCTATTCTTTAATAAGTTATGCTTTATTGGCCTGCACTCATCTTCTCTCTTTATAATTAATCTACTGCAACAGTGAGAAAGTTATTTTTAATGTTCTCTGAAGTTATTTACTGTATAAAATTATGCAGGACTCCTTGCACAACCCTAAGGAACAACCTTATCTTGGAGGAAAAGTTACCAAAACAATTTTATTTTTGTTCGGATGTTGGAAGTCTTTGCTTTGTTTTCTTTTTTTTTTCCCCCTTCAGAAGATTGCAAAAGTACTAGAATTAGAAAAATTATCCGAGGATGGCATGAAAATTCTGATGTTTTAAAGATTTGAAAAGCTGTAAGATTACCATCCAAATAAAAAGACAAATGTTTCACTAATGTTTCACTAGACATCATTTTTTAGTAAACAAAATTTAAATGTTGGAGAAAATAAGAAACAAAGGCAATTTTTTACAAATAGTACAAAATGGTTCAAAGACTCAGAAATGAATAATCACACTTAAAAGAAATTAGATTTATTCAGTAAAAATAAAATGCATAGGTCAAGGAATAAATAAGGAAAGAATTGTATTTATAGATACATGGGAAATGTAATATTGTCTGTGCAATAGTTTTACAGAATTCTATTTTGCTAAAAGCAGAATAATACTCAGTAATCAAATATGCTCTATTTTAGTTATAATGACCTTTTCTCTGCAATGAAATCACAGAAATTTGGAATTCTTACTCATAATAATGATATACTTATTGGTTTAGTGTTTTTTAAATGAAATTAGTTCCCAACATTTCTCCACAATTATAAAGAAGCAATTAAATTTGAGTGCAATTATTTTTATGTGTACTTTGAAATTGAAAATATATCTAGGTAATATATTTAGAATAAGCTTTATTGCACACATTCATTTTCCTATTGATTTTTAAGGAAGCTCAGCTTTTTTTTTCTTACAATGTATTACAAATATCTTCTTTTCATTTTTTTAATTTTTTAAAAAATGTTTTATTTATTTATTCATGAGACACTGAGAGAGAGGCAGAGACATAGGCAGAGGGAGAAGCAGGCTCCTCAAGGGGAGCCTCATGAGGGACTCAGTCCTGGGACCCTGGGACCACAACCTGAGCCAAAGGCAGGCTCTCAACCACTGAGCCACTCAGGCGTCCCTCCCTGTCTTTTCTTTTAAATTCTACTTAAGCTACTCAAATTTACTGAACACCCATAAATAAAGTTTATGGTAATACAGACTGTATTTTGGACAAATAATACTGTATTGTAGTCATTATAATTTTATGTATACAAAGTATTAATTAGTTAAGCATAAGCTTTAAAAAAAAAACTATGTTTTATGTTTTACTTTGTTCTCATTTTCCACTTTTTAAAACTGGCATGAATATCTAAAGGTGAGCCATTCAACAGGATAGCCCTCAGCTACATGTGGCTATTTAAATTTAAGTTAGAATTGAATAAAATATGATAAAATACAAAATTTGGTTCCTCAAAAACACTCACTTCATTTTTATCTCAGTAAATTTTAAAACACAGATCTTTGCCTCTTCCCATGTAGTTTATTTCTCTTGTTATAATACCCATACGACCCCCGTTCTCTTATTTGAATATTACCATCACCTCAGGATACTTGCTCAAACTTATCCCTGCTTTATCAACTCTAACCAAGTTACTAGATTTTACCGAGATTTTTGCTTGCTATGAATTCAAGGCCTACACTGTAGCATGTTTACTCCATAATTAATGATTACTTCTTTTGGGAATAGGCATTGGCCCTGGAGACTAACAGACCTGGGTTCAATGCCTGGCTCAGCTACTCATAAACTTGATGATCTCGGCAAATGATGTAGTCTATGCTTCATGCATGGAATTAGGACAATGATGGCATCTAATTTAGAATAATTTTATATGGCTTAAATGAGGTACTGAAAAAGTACTAAACCTTTGCTCTGGTCTGTGAACTTCAAAAGAGCCTTAGCTTCCCCCACCCTCCCACCCCCTGGGGGGGAGAGGATGGCTGGAGTGGGCTGGAGTTGGGTATTTCCTATGTGGCAGTATTTAGTATTGTTAGACTTTTTTCTATAAATTTTTACTTATTTGTTACCATTTTTGGTGCTTTTTGTTTCTTTTTGTTGTCTGATTTCTGTGGCTATGATTTTCAGTAGATGTTGAATAAAAGTGTGGTGAGAACAAACCTCATTGTCTTATGCCTGACCTTAGGGGAAAAGCTTTCAGTTTTTCACCATTAAGTATATTAGCTGTGGGTTTTTCATAAGGGGCCTTTATTATATTGAAGTATGTTAGTTCTAAACCTACTTTGTTGAGGATTTTTATGGTGAATGGTTGTTGTATTTTGTCATAGGCTTTTTCTGCATCTATTGAAATGATCATGTGGTTTTTATTCTTTCTCTTATTGAAGTTGTATAGCACAATGCTTAATTTGCAAATATTTAATCACTCTTGCATCCCAGGAATAAATTCCATTTGATTGTGGTGAATGATTATTTTTAACGTATTGTTGGATTTGGTGTGCTACTATTTTGTTGAGGTTGTGGCTTTAACATTCTTGCTTTATATTTAGAGACGTGGTGTTCTACTTTATGGAATTTGAAATTTTTGATTGATTTAATGTGAAATTTCATGTGTTTAAAAAAGTGTACTTTGTGAGTTTAAATTGTCTATATGGTTATTACATAATGCTTTATTATTTTACATCATATATAAATTTTATATAATTTCTATGATATAAATATATCATTTATATTTTATATCACTTATTATTACCTTTTTGTTTAATTTTGTTGCATATTACTACACTACTTTTTTCTGGTTAATACTTTTTTAAAAAAAGATTTATTTGTTTATGAAAGAGAGAGTGGGGGAAGGGATAGAAGAAGAGAGAAAGACAATCTCAAGGAAACTCCCTGCTAAGTGCAGAGCCCCACATGGGGCTTCATTTCATAACCTTGAGATCATGACCTGAGCCAAAATCAAGAGTCAGCTGCTCAACTGACTGAGCCACTCAGGTGCCCCCTTGGTTAGCACTTTTATCCATCCCTTCATTTTTAATTTCCATTTATGATTTTTTTAGATGTAAGCCTTGAAAACATCATATACCTAGAATTTGTTTTCTTACCTTAACCTAGTGTGCCTGTGTTAATAAGGAGGGCACAAGATGAGATGAGCACAGGGTGTTATACTGTATGTTGGCAAATTGAATTTAAATAAAACATATTTTTTAAAAAGTTATTTTAACTTATTGTGACTGATGGATATGCTTGAAATTATTCTTATATTCTTATTTTTCCATTTACATGATAATTTTTGTTTAGACACACACACTGCTCATTCAGGGAAATCTGTACAGTTCATGGGTTTTTTTTGTCCATTTTATTTTATTTTATTTTTTGAATAAAGCCAACCTAAGAGACGTGTAAAACATTTTCATGTCTTATAGATAGTCTTAGGAAAGAAAGAAGTTCGTAGCAAAAGACCATATTTGTATACTTGGAAAGTACAGCATTGCTTGGTAAATTATTTAAAAGAAATTTCCTTAAACATTTTTACAGTCTTACCAAAAAGAATCTAGTATCTTCCTACAGAAATTGTTATTTGGGTAACTTGATTAGTAAATTGGTTAGAAATAAATATCCTATTATACATTTGTGGCATAACGATTGACTAATGGTCTTCAGTAACTATTATTTATTTCTTGCCTCATTGCATGCCAATGATATCTTTTTTTAGAGGCCTAGAGAATTTCTAGTTTTATTCTTTTTTCACAAGGAGAGTCTAAGATAAATTAATTTTATAAATTTTGATTCCAGAATGAAGCACTTTTTATTCACAAAGTATGGAACTGGTAAAACACTTAATTTGGGACACACCAAGAAAACAGTAAGATTGCTATACAACACTTAGAATTACTATAGTTGATGTCTACAATCCATCCCAACCTTGGAAATCCATTCTTTCTGCATGGAGAATTAAAGAATCATTTTGGCCAAGTGGGAGAGAAGGTATACAATTCCTTTCAATGCCCTTGTGTCTTCCACTTCTCCACTAGCAATTGCACCTTTCTTTTTATTCTTCAAGGCCTGTATTGCTCACAGTCCAACTAGCATTTGCACACTAAAGCTAGAAAAGGCTACTTCCACAAAAAACTAGACTCAGATTTCCACTCCAGGCTTTTATAGAACTTTAAGCTACCTAAATTTGTCAGGTGGAAAGATATAATTATTATCAAATGAAGACATTGGCTTGGATTAGAACTGATTAAAACATATACAAATATGCCACACACACACACAAACACACACACACACACACACACACGAAAAGCTTGGAGATTTAAAGGAGAGAAATGAACAGAAAAGAACATGTTCTGGGAATTACAAGACTTGAATTCTGGTCCTTACTCAGCATTTATTAGCCATGTGGCCTTGCAAAAGTAAATTAAACCCATCTATGAATAGAAAGATGAAAATTAGATGAACTTTAAGGTCTGTTCTAGTTCTGCTACTGGAGACAATTTAATTTTTGAAGGAAAATATTGTTAAGCCTGAAATTTAAAAAGGTCAATTAACCAAAGTTCTCCAGGGAAATATGCCACTGACACAAAGATTTTTGTGGTAATAAAGAATGGAAGTCTGCTTTCAGAACATTATAAGCAATGTTGAGCTTTAAGACATGGTTTGTTAATTTATAGGTATAGAAAAGTGATTTGAAAGCACAAAAGTTTATACACATATTAAACTATACACTTAGAATTGCTATAAAAGCTCTCCTAAGCAAATTTTGAATTTAAAAGAATAAAACACTTTTAGACTCAGAGGGAAAGATAAGATAAAAAATATGAGAGGCAAAAATAGGAACCATGGTACTCTCCAGACACATTAATTTAACTAGAAAAACAATGAAAATATATATATAGACGTGATGAGTAACCTGTGGAACATTTTGAAACTTATCACTGATGTGACATCTATCTTTTAACCTATTTGCCTTCAAAAGCTTGAATTAAAGGAATCTCCTTCATCTGAAGTGTTATAAATAAGGCATCATTCTATTTGTTTTTAGGATTCTATACCTTTCCACAAGCTGTCGAGAGACTATTCCAACCCCATTGCAATTTAGCACAGCATTGACAACCTCCTTTTGCAATTTCATGTAGAAAATTATTATTCGGTGCAGCTGACACAATTTTTATGAAGGTAGCTAAGTGAAAATTAAAATTTTAAATTTCAATATGGAGAAAGAAAAAAAAAATCTTCTGACATTCAGAAGCTAGCCTGGTAATCACAGATAATGCATGTGGTCTCTGTTGAACACAAGAAATTCACAGAACTCTATAATACTAATATCAGAGAAGCAGCTGTGATAACAATAAAGCAAAGTTATAGCCATACCACCCAGAGAGGGACCTTCTGTATTCCCAGTGAGGAGAACACAGAACATTGTCCAAACCACAAAAAAACAAACAAACAAACAAACAAAAAAACACTAAAAAGGCTGACAGAATGGCTTCTGATTCTTATAATGACAACTTTTTTCTTTTTGATGAAAATGTGGAATTATATCCAATTCCTGACAACATTCGATATGTAGCAAACCCCATTTCTTGAAAAGCTCACAAAAATTACCGTAACACAAACACAAATCCCATAGGTCCTCTTGCTGAGATACCTACAGTTCTTCAGGATATACAACCTCTACCTTTTCAATGATGTAATAATTCCCAATTTTATCTTACTGCAGTGAAGTCCCTTGAGGTTTTTGACAGAAGTTGAGGATCCACCAAGATTCAGCTAAAGCCCTCACTGCCAAAGATAAAGACTAATGATAGTGTGCACATTGGCAATCCCCGTGGATAGACCCAGATGAAACTAAGCCTGTAGTTGGATGGTAAACTCAGGCTAAATTGAGCACCATTATTTTGCTGAAGCTCTTCATAGTTGAATTCATTTTGTTTTGGTTGTTTGCCAAGAAATAAAGTTATCTGGGAATTTTGGTTATCTGATTAGGTTTCTATAGTTTATAAATGATTTTTTTCTAGACTTCTAACTTCTATTACTATGTTTTTTAACTTGCCTTCTGTCTTGTGTGTTTTCTTGTTTTGTTTTGTCTCGTTTGAAATTTATAAAGAAAATAAAAATGGGAGAGTGGAGGTGGTTTGATTAACTTCCTTGAACCAGCTCTGGGATTGAAAAGTTCTTAAATTCTCCTCAGACTGGAGTCTGGAGAAATTTGTCCTTTGCTCACCATTTGACACCTTACAAAGAACTTCGTTCTCAGTTGTGTCTTTATGTTTCTGAGAATTTGTTTAGTTATCAGCTCAAATCAGAAGGCTTGCCAATTCTTTTTTGGTCAAGTTCCAGAGAACACAAGTTTGCAGAAGCATCATCCTTACAGATCATTGCAGATCTTATGTTGTCTTCTTAATATAAAATGTAACTATTTTAAGCCAAATATCCTCTTTATTCATATTTCTTTATTATAATGTTAAATTATATGTTTATTTCTCAAATTGGCACAATTTCCCCAGGACAATTTGAAATAGTAGGGACTACATTTTGAAATTTTGTGCTGAAAAGAATTAATCTACTAAGAGGAGCCTAGAACAAACAAACAACAGATGAACAGCTTTGAAGGAGGATAAAACATTTTGCTTATCAGATGAAATGTTCCACTCATGTTTCTACTTTGGAGATTAATAAGTATTTTAATAAATTATACAGCTTGTTAAATTTTTCAAGGGCCCAAGTTACTATTTCAGCCACACTTTTTTATCTTTTTGATGTATACATGTCAAATGCCTTTCACTGCATCTAAACTTTCTGCCTTCTCCTGGCAGAGAAAAGAACATTAGCTTTTTTTAAGTGATAATTTCATATATGTCTGAATTGTCTCCACCTCACGTCATTTCTTTGTTTTATTTCCTCTTGCCTTCTTTTTCCTCACTTTTGAAATTTTAAAGATTGATGAGGGAAAAATAATTGTATTGTTATGTGCATACTCTTAGGAATGTCTGATCTGGAAAGGCAGTCAAAAATGTCTAAAAGATACAAAGAGTGGTAATTAAACTCTTTTTTATGTCTTTTTATGACCTTACAAAGTATATTTGCATAATAGCCTTCATTCATATAGTTACTAGTTACAAAGAAAAAGTTCCAAGACAGAAGAAGAGCTTTTGGAATGATTTTTCAAAGTCTTTAAAATTTAGCTTACCATTTAAAAATGTCAGCACAATATTTTGCCTGTACAAGATCAGTATTAACTATCTTATGATTTGAGTTTAAACTTCTTGAATTTCCTGAATTGAATTTATGAGTTAAGTAGATTATAACATTTCCATAACTTGCTCAAAATAATATATGTATTAAAATAATATAAAATATATAATAAAACATTAGAACATGTAACATATAAAATTATGTATGTAGCTAAATGGAATGCTAATGACTAACACCTTTGTAAAGAGTTTATCTCATACTATCCTTTTTTTAAAGATTTTAATTTATGCATGAGAGACACAGAGAGAGAGAGGCAGAGACATAGGCAGAGGGAGAAGCAGGCTCCCCACAGGAAGCCTGATATGGGACTCCATCCGAGGACCCCGGGATCATGACCTGAGCTGAAGGTAGACGCTCAACCACTGAGCCACCCAGATGCCCCTAATTCATACTATCCTTAGCCAAAAATGATTATGTTTATTAATAACTAAAGATTATGTAGTAGGACAATTTCTTTTTTTGTTGTTTTTTTAGGACAATTTCTTAATAGAAGTGTATACTGTAAACACTGATCACAATATAATTGTAACTTACCTTATTTATTTAAATGGCTAAAATTGAGAAAACATGCAAAGGCCTTTCCTGATATTGTGTGTGTGTGTGTATTTTTTATATATATATATATATATATATATATATATATATATATATATATATAATACATTTTTTGTCACCTCAAAATTTGTTAAAGTAATATGAAATGAGTTGTCATGGAGAAAGAGAATAGCTAAACAATTTTCATTGTGTATCATTTTAATTTTTTTTATGTGCTTTTTTTCCTTGTGTCAGAAAAAAAGGAAAGTCATTAAATTTGGTTGATTACTATTTGGTTTAAATCATTATATATAAAGTTGATAATATAAATGAATGAAATCAACTAGGTAAAATAATTACAGAAAAGTATGAATATGTATAAAAGATAACAGATATGATTTTTCTCTTATTAAGAAAGTTTTCACAGTTTATCAAGGGAACAAATTTAATGGTATATTAACTAAAACAATATATATATATATTGTTTTATATATAACATATATATTGTTTTATATATAACATATAATATATATTGTTTATAATATATATATATGTATATATATCTTTTTTGTTTTTTGAGAGGAGAGAGAGAGAGCAGAGAAGGGCAAAGGGAGAAGGAGGGAGAGAATCCCAAACAGGCTCCATACTCAGGGTGGAACCCAAGCAGAGCTCGATCTCATGACCCTGAAATCATGACCTAAGCTATAATCAAGAGTCAGACACTTAACCAACTGAGCCACCCAAGAAATCCAATTAATTATATTTTAAAGCTTTAGCTAAAAGTTTTCAATGTATTGCCGATTTGTATGTTTACATATCTCTGTATGTCTCAATACAGATCTATAAACATGTTAATATTTAGCTTAATAAAAAAATATTTCATAAGTAACACATAAAATAAGGTAGAATCATGTCTTTCATTTCCTGTAAATTGCTATTTTCTGCCCATATGTAGAGAGCTTCATTTTTTTCACCAAAATGTTCTGTTAAATCTCCCTTTTAACATATTGTTAAACAGAATTGTGAAACATTTCTTACTTTTTAAAAATGTTAAAGTCCTAACCATCATTGTTGTTTATTACTTTATATTGTTAAAATTGTGTCTATAAATGCTTTTTCCTTTAAATATGTTGCTAATCTTGTCTTGTTTAAAACCTATGATTAACTTTGCCTTTCTCATATTCAGACCCCAAATTCTTAATAATACGTATCATATATGCATAAACCAATTATGATTTTCCTAAACTGGTCACTAGGAAACACAAAGATTTCCACATTTTTTCCAGATTTTGGCTATTCTAATAGAAATATAGCAGTATGTCATTATTGTTTTAGTTCGCATTTTCCTGATGGCATATGATGTGGCCTATTTTTTCATATGCTTTTCTTCCTCCTATATCTTCTTTTGTGAAGTTTCAGTTCAGATCTTAGGCTCAAGTTTTAATTGGGCTGCTTGTTTTCATATTGTTGATTTTTAAGAATTCCTTGTATATTTTGGATAACAATCTTTTATCCAACATGTCCTTTGCAAATATTTTCTTTTAGTCTCCAGGCTTTCCTCTTATTCTCTTGACATTATCTTTCACAAAACAGAAGTGACCAGGTACATTTCAATTTTAAAAAGGTACACTTATGATTAAATTCAAAGATTGGTAAATAAAGACTACAAATGGACTTGTTTCCAAGATTCTGAGTTCACAAAGTCTTTTTACATTTTTGTCCACAAAATGTTTGGACAGGCACTACTCTAAGGCCCCTGAAAATTATATGGAAATCATTAAAGAGCTATTGTTTGTTTTAATCTTCCTTTAAGTCCAAGAGCCAAAGCACATCTACCTTGTATCAAAGCAGTAGCAACAAAACTGATAAAAGTTTCAGTGGTTTTCTTTTCTTGATCTTACTAAACTTAATGATACTCTATGTTTTATAAACTCTTCTATTGACAGGAACATCACTTCTTCATTAATTGCCTTTCCTCCTATAACATAGTGTTTCCCCTTCATATGCAGCTATCCATTGGTGCAGAACTCTAAATAGAGTCACGTTTCGCCACTAATAATGAAGAAAACTAAGTCAATAATTGCTTAACTATGTTTGAATACTTATCCATATCATGTACACATTCTCTAAAATATCCTATGGATAAACATGTATTAAAATTTTAAACTTAAAAAAAAAACCTGAAAATGTCCAAGCAAGCTGCATTGTCACTGACATCAATTTACTATTAAAATATACAATTATTCTAGGAATTAAATAATTTAGTCAATTGGATCCATTGCCCTCACCAATAACTTCCAGCTAACAAATGATAGGGGAGAATGTATTTGTCCTAATACTATATATGATTATGGGTTATATGATAATATTAAAATACTTTGGAGGCAGATATTTCTTGCAGTCTATAGAAACCACCCATAGGAATGCCTGGGTGGCACAGTTGGTTGTGTCTGCCTTCAGCTCGGGTCATGATCCCAGGGTCCTGAGACTGAGCCTGGAGTCAGTCTTAGGAGGAGCCTATTTCACCCTCTGCCCCTCCCCAAGCTCATTCTCTTGCTTGTCTCTCTCATAAATAAGTAAAATCTTAAAAAGAAAAAAAAAAGAAACCTTAAATTTAAGATTGTTAGAAATTCACCAGAAACTAACCATAGAAGTGGGCTGCTTTTACCCATGACAACAGAATAGGTTAATGACCACAAAAGTGAACAACTTCTGAACAAGATGAGAGAACAAGATGAATTTTCTAATTCTGCAGTAGGCTCTTTCCTCTTTTTCTTGTATCATTAATCCTCCATACTATTACACTTTGACATGCTCTTTTAATTAACAAAAAGTTTCTCAATGTGCTCATTTTTACCTTCATCTTATTACTTTTAAACACTGTGATCTGTGATTGCTCTGAATTTAACCAATTGATGTACATGTAATTTCCTATGAAACCCTGCTGACAAAAAAAAAAAAAAAATAGCTGTCTTTTTAAACATTTCAGGGGATAAACATCTTTTAAAATTTTCTTCTGATACTTAAGTTTTCCTCATATAATTAATTCCAACTTCAATCTTGTTAATTTTGAACTTTGAGCCCAGATCAACAGATATTTGTGCTGAAGAATTACAGCAAAACCTAGCCCATAACCAGGAATGGAAAATAATACTGGATTCATCCTTACTACGATAGTCAGATTGTTCTCATTAGAGATATTCCAACTTGCTTTGCAGGAACTGTTTAATCCTTTCAAAGAATCTTCTGACCTTAAGGAAACAATAATTATCTCCTGATGAGGTAAATAATATTGTATTTCCAAAATTGTTTGCCCTTCTCATGAGAGCATAACTTGTACTCTGGGAGCTCAACGGAGCTGTTTAAACTCGGATTTATTAGCCAAAGTGTAATGGACAAATGTATAACCCTTGATTTCTGTTTATCTAGCCAAGAAGGCAGTTATATTATAGCAAACCACTTCTTGCTGCTCATATGTAAATACTGTGGGTTGCATAGAATAGCCTGTGACTAGGCTGAAAGGAAAGCTTACTGGATTTTTAGAAATGACACAGCTGGATTTAGGATAGGTTTTACTGTCTGGGTTTGGTAATTCAGGCTTCTATCTTCAAAATCTATTACAAAGACTGATAACCATTTTTGTTGAAGTATCCTGCTCAGTATCTTAAATGCTCCTGTCATTTCAAATGCACCAAAATGAATGGGAAAGGCTAATTCTATTCAAACTACAGACAAAATTCTGCAAGAAACTTCCTGATGAACAAAATCTTGGCAATAGTGAAGATGTGGATCAAAGATTAATACCCTAAGTCCTCAGTTCATCTACCCATGGATGAAAGCAGGGACTAAGAGAAAAGTGAGCGCTGACAGTTGGTGGCCCTGTGAATTAAGACTTAGTGTTGCTAGGGTTGTTTTGATACTCCCAACTAAGCTCTGATGATCTCCCATTGAATATAAAAATTGTGCAAGCACAAACATCAAGCAAGGCCTCTTGTGATCATGATATAAAAAGAACAAAAATGTGACAACTTAATAACCATGTCTAAGCACAGAAAAAACATTGTATAAACAAAAATAATAGTTAAACACCCATTTTCTGACTAAAATATGTAACTACTGCAACTTTATTAATTATAGCTTTAACCCACTTTGTTATTCTCATCTTCTAAATAAAAATTAAGATATTCAAACATAAAATCATCCCCACTTTCTGAGAGCATCCAATCCAGAGCAAAATCCTGCTTCATTTAATCTTCCTTCAAATTACTTCACAGAAGCACAAACCCAATAACATATTTCATGATTACTTTCTTGTTGGGAAATCACATAGTTAACCATTAAAAGAGCCAACAAATCCAACTTTACTCAACCATGGGTTTTAGTCAACTACTTACTTGTTTTTGGCTGGAGGACATCAACAAATATATACAAGGAAAGGCAATATGCTTTCTCTTTGTCATATGACTAAAATACTTAGTTTTAAAAATAAACTTGTTTCTATTTTAGTTTGTAAAAGCATAACTTGTCCATTTTGTTAAACTCGAAAAAGAAGAAAAAATAACATTCCATTATCTTACTACAGTGAAAAAAAATCATGCAACATGCCAGGTGCATCTGTCTAGGATTTGCCATCATCTCTCAATATCATTGAATAGCTTATCTCTCAATACCATCTCACCTATCACTTTAGGCAAAGTTTGAAAAGCTGCATAAATAAAGGGAATTCTTACACTACACTAAGATAAGGTCTCAAGAATTTCTAGTTTTTGTACATTATATTAATATAGTAGCAATGTTAAAACTAAAGAGACTTCATTTGTAACTAATGATCCTCTCTATTTAGAATCCAATACAATTTTGAAGTGAATATCTATGTGTTAGATTAGACTAAATCTATTCTATCAAATAGACCATAATGGTTCAAACTCAAAAAAGTTTAATTTTCTCTGATGTGACACCCTAGATGGGTTTTCCAACAAGGTAGACTGAGAAAAGAGTGATGTGTTTCACACAGAGATTGGAAGATCTGGAGAGAGTATATCCCTGCCATCTCCAATGCATCTCCAATAAGGCTCTGAGTTATCATCATTCCACACCCAGGGAAGAAAAAAGAATGGAGAAGAGCAGAAGCAAGAAGCAAGGTGTTTTGATCAGACCTGAAATTGGCCCATGTCACTTTCACTCACATTACATGTTGAGGACTTAGTCAAATAACTACACTCAGCTACAAAGAGACTGGCACCTTAAAATTCTATGTCTGTAGGAGAAGAGGTACCTGAATTTCAAAAATAGCTGTTGTTCTTTTCCCAACTGTGTAAGAAAAGTAATTAAATGGTTTTTCCCATCACATTGTCCCTGTCTATTTTACTAAGCATTTAACTACATAAAACTTGTATATATGAGTTGTATCTATATTTTGATCTTTTAAAAAATAACTATAGCATTTGAAGAAACTGTTCATCCAAATGGGTTTCTGGGGGATCCCTGGTTTTAGCGCCTGGCATGGAGCCTGCTTCTCCCTCCTCCTTTGTCTCTGCCTCTCTCTCTCTATGTCTATCATAAATAAATAAATAAATAAATAAATAAATAAATAAATAAATAAATAAATAAATAACAAATAAATAAATAAATGAATAATGAATCTTTACAAGTGGGTTTCTGTCTCATATAAAAATAGTTATACACCAGTCATTTGCTGAAGGCTCACATATGGAATTGTCACATAGTTTATGTTTAAAATACTTTAAAGGATCTGTTTTTATAAAATAAAATAGATTAAAATAAAATATTACTGAAAATGCATACAATCTAACAGCAGAACAAAGGTATATTAATAAAAACATGATTGAAATCTTTATAGAAATAAAAATCAACAAATCTTTAAGCATCAACTACATACAAGATACTTCTAAGCAAATCTGCACGCTATAAAGGAGATGGCAATATTCATTGTTAGTAGATCAAAAGCTGATTCAATTTTATCTTCTTTATTTATAGATTTCAAATTGCGAAAACATAACGTTTTTGTCAATAGCGTCTTAAATTGTGAGACTGAGAATACATCTAATTTGAAAATGTAAACAGTAAACCTAAAATATATTATTAAATGAGATAGATAATTGTACCGTATAAAACTAGGGAAATGTTTACCTTTGTAGAAAAGTAAGATCAAATTAATAAATATATGAAATCTTCACAAGCGAATATTTTCGGTGGGTGCTTTAGAGCAGACAATATTCATAAAAGCTCCCCTGGCATCCCAGCAGAGTGAAGGCTGTGGGAATTCCTTCCTTGGATTTGTTAAGCTGCTACAGATGGATAAATAACAGCATATATTTGCTGAAATGATTCTTCAAAGCTTGTAGTCTCCAGGGTGAAAATGTGATATAAAGTGGTTGAATTTTCTTGAAAAAAGCAGGTCAGTCATTCTCATTCTTTTAAAAAACAGATTTTTTAAAAAATAAAATAAAGTGGGTACAGGAAATAGCAATAATAAATTCTAAAAATTGCTAATTTAAAAGTAGATAAACACATTGGGGTTTCCCTTCTGGGTAATGGAATAGATGTACTTTTCTGTATTCTTTCCAGTTAGTACAACTAGCAAACGTGTACATTATAAAAACAAACATAAGAAATCTCTGAAAGGTGATGATTACAAGGCATATTGTCTAGGGAACTTAGGAAGCAAGAACAACATGATTATGTGTCCCCTTAGTTTTCTTTTTGCCTCCTGCGTCCCCAAAATGACAATAGGCAGAGACATATTCAGACACAACAAAAGTTGAGTCTCTCTAGCAAAAGTGCCAGGAAAAAGAAATCCTAGCAAGTCAGAAACCTTTTAGGCAATACAGCCAAACAACACTCCCATATACACCCATACACACACACACACACACACACACACACACACACATTTCTACTGTGACCCTACCTCTGTCCATGCCATAAAGGTAGATGGAGTCTTCCAGACTTTTGCCCTTTCCACATTGCAACCAGGCATCACAACGGTGATCCCAATTGGGTCAAATAGGAAGTCAGGACTTTCATCCCTACCAGGTGGTGAAAAGATCTGCCCTCAGTATTGGTATTAGTGGAAACCACTAAGAAGCCTGGACTTACCCCAATACCCAGCAGCAAGGAGATGCTGCTCCCTGTCCTCACTGGGGTGGTGTCAGAAGAGGCACAGTGAAGTGGGAGGATTTGCACCACCTTTGTAGCAATGAGACCACTGTCACTGCCCTTCAGTGATGCCTCCTCAACAGCAAGAGGAGCCTAAGGAGATACAACTACTAAATGTAACATGTATGCTGCATAGGATATTGGATCAGAAACAGGACACTAGGTTAAACCTGCTGGGATCTGAATAAATTACGGGCTTTGATTAATAATAATGTATCAATATTGGCTCATTATTTATAAATGTGTACATATCAACAAAATATATTAATAAAAGGGAATCCAGGTATAGAATATATGGGAACTCTCTGTAATATCCTTTCAATTTTTCTGTAAATCTCACATTGTTCTAAAAAATTGTCAATAAAACACACAAACGTGCACATACCTGCACCCACACACCTTAAAAGTGAAAAGGCAAGATATAGAGTGGAAGAAATTATCTGTAATGCATACATCCAACAGAGGTCCCATGTACAAGATACATAAAGATAGATACACATCAATAAGAAAAGGACAAATGACTTAATTTTTTTAGAAATGTCAAGAGATATGTTCAAATTCATAACACTAAAAGAATAACCAAATGGCAATGGACATAGAAATAGTGTTCAATCTTATTAGCCAACAGGTAAATGCAAAATAAATCCACAATGTAATACTATCACAATCCCACGGAAATATATCAAATAAAAGAGACCAAAGAAATGAAGTGTAAAAAAAAAAAAAGAAAAGAAAAGAAATGAAGTGTTCGCTAGGAGTTAAAACAACCAGTGCTTTCATATAATGCCAGTGGGGTGATTCATTTGCATAAACACTTTGGAAAATAATTTGGCGTTATCTGCTAAAGCTGAGCAAATATCCCAAAACCCAGTAATTCTACTCCAACAAAAATATAAATGTGTGTATACATGTGCATATCTGCCTGTGTTTATGTCTCAGACATGAACAAATGTATATAATGTATATATAATATAATATATTACTATGATTTCCAAACTGGAACCTACTCAAATTGCTATTAACAGTAGATTGCATAAATAAATTATGGTACAATCACATGAAGGAATACTAAAATAGTAATGAGAATGTTCTACAGTGATTCATAATACTACAAATTAATTTCACAAATGTGAAATTGAGCAAAAGAAGCCTGACACAAAAGACTTTACATTTCAAAGGCAGGGACTTAGACTACAAAGAAGCATAGGAAGGTGGGGCTTCCGGAGTGCTATTTATTTTCCTGGTTCTTGGTTAGGGATCTGCTTACATGGAGAGGTTTGCTTTGTGAACATTCATCCAGCAGTGCATTTATTTTTATGTGCACTTTTCTGTATGCTACTTTTTAAAAAATGAAAAAAAATGAATCAGTCTGTATATATTGATACAGAAGCATTCCATAATTTATTGCGGAGGAAAAAAGAGGTTGTACTATAGAATAAACCTACATGTTTAATTTTTGAAAGCATAATGACAAATGAGTTTTAAATATGTAAATAATAAACATCTGGAAGTGGCAGAAAAAGCACTTTGCTATTGTATTTGCATTTTTGCAATGAACTTAAATATTTTGTATTAAAAATACTTCTTATTTAATGAAATTATTACTTATTTGTTGTATACATAATTTCAACTTTCTTCTTGCTATTTTATATATCTCTATAAACTGCATTTCCCCCCTTGGGACAAGAAGGATTAACAAAATAATGCACCCTGTATTAGGCAAGGTCCTGCAGAGAAGAACTAAGAGGATATAGGGACATATAGAAGAGGAGATTTGTTATAGGAATTGGCTCATTTGGTTATGGAGGCTGAGAAGTCTCACAACCTGCCATCTGCATGCTGGAGAACCAGAGAGTCAGAAACAGAAAGCTACGAATCCCTCCAAGTCTGGAGGCCTGAGAACTGGGAGCTCTGAAGTACAAGAGAAAATAGATGTCCCCCCGTTCAAGAAAAGAGAGAAAGAAGTCACCCTTTCTTAACCTTTTTGTTGTTTCTGGGTCCTTAATAAACAGATGATGCCCACCCATATTGGTAAGGGCAATCTCCTTCCTCAGTCTACTGAATCAAATGCTAATCTCTTCCAGAAACATCCTCACAGGCACACCCAGAAATAATGTTTCACCTGCTGCCTGGACATATTTAGTCCAGTCAGGTAGACATATAAAATTAACCACAGCACACGTTAGAAAAAAACCAAACAACCCCACGCATATCTAAAGGATCCTCACTTTCTACTCAATAAATGAAAGATTCTTATCCTGGTATTATTAGACTAATGTCTAAAATCCACTTTTCGAAATGTAACTCCCACTACTTTCTTCTAGGATTCTCCTGGTCACGTTAAACCAGCTGACTCACTCCTTCCCAGTGATATCCTACTTGCCTGTCTCATAATTTTGCTTGCTCTAATTGTTTAGAAAGAAAACTTTCCTTTATCGCTTTCCAGCTCAATTGACTTACATTCCTTCATGGCCATTCCCAGTGCAACAGTAATTCCGGGTCTTCTTGATGGAATAGAGTATTTAGTAACTGCTATCACACTTTAATTCAGATATTGGTGTTATTTTATTCTTTATGGGAATTTTCTTTTTCACTTAAATGTTTTATTTTATGTACCTTTATGCTCTTCACTGAGGTATGATTGACATGCAAATGCTACATATCTTTAATGTATACAACTTGATGAGTTTGGGGACGACTGTATACCCATAAAACCATCACACCAACAATGTTATCAACACATTCATCACCTCCTAAAGAGTTATCCTATTCCCATTATTATTACTATTATTAGTGAATATGTTAAGAACAATTAACATAGGATCTACCCCTTAGCAAATTTTCAGTATATAATACAGCACTGCATGCTATAGTCACTACACTATATAACAGGTCTCAGAGCTAATTTATCTTGCATAACTAAAGATTTGTCTTCTTCGGACATCACCTTCCCATGTTTCCCTTCCCCTTCTTCTGGCAACCTCCATTCTAATATCTGCTTTTATGAATTTGACTCATCATATGCCTCATATAAGTGAAATTATACAGTATTTATCTTTCTATGTCTGGCTTATTTCACTTTTTTATATCTTTTAAGATTTTATCTTATTTTGGTAGGTCTATATTATTTATTTTTTCCCCTTTTGTATTTTGACTTATCCCTTGAATGGTAAACAAATGAATTCATTTGAGACAGAGCATTCAGCGAGGGACAAAAATGCTTTTATAACCACTATGAATTCATCATGATTTCCTGTTTTAGTTAAAAACTCACAGAGTCCCAAATACACCTTGAATTTTCCCACTGTTTCCTAAGCCTACAATATTCTTCCTACATATTCTTTTCTGTCTACAGAAATTCTCTAAAACCCAGTTCCAATGGGCTTTTCTCCTTTAAATTTATTTTCACATTTTAAGTCTTAAAACTTAAATCACATATCCATTGTGTTTTTTAGATTGGATTTCATTTGTTCAGAACTTCCATGCACTAGGAAACAAGTAGATAGGGAAAAATGCCCAGTAAGACAATCCTTGTTATATTTTAATGAGTGAGATGAAATACTTTGTTTCCATGATATTTCTCAGAACAGATTTGAATAAATAATGAATAACTACTTAAATTTATTTCCATTTATTTAAATACTTCCTTAAAAATCAGTTTGTCCAAGAGTGGTAAATAAATATCTATTTTTAGTTGACTATTTTTTTCAGTTTTATTGAGCCATATTTGGCACACACTACCGTGTAAGTATACAGTAAATGACTTGATTTATGTATATTGAGAAATGATTACCATGATGAGTTTAGTTAATATCCGTTACCTCATACAGCTACATAAAAAAAGAGGAAACCCTGGTTTTATTCTTCTGATGAGAACACTAAGGATTTACTAGTTTAACAACTTTCAAGTATGCCATACAGCAGGGCTAACTATAATCATCATGTTTCACCTTACATCCTCAATACTTATTTAACTTATATTTAGAAGTTTGTACCTTTTGATCACCTTCATCCATTTCTTCTCCCCTCTCCATTATAGCCACAAATCTGATATCTTTCTTTCTCAATGAATTTTTGTTATTGTTATGGTTTTGGTTTCCACATGTAAATGAGATATAATACACTATTACCTTTTTCTGTCTGACTTATTTCACTTAGCAAAATGCCCTCAAGTTCTACCCATATTGCAAGTGGCAGGATTTTCTTCCTTTTTTGTGGCTGAACAGTGTTCCATTGGTTGTGTGGAATACACTTCTTTATCAATTCATCCATTGATAGACACTAAGGTTGTTTCCATGCTTTGGCTACTGTAAAGAAGCTGCAGTTAGCATGGGAGTCAGTTATCTCGTTGACATAGTAATTTCTTCTCTTTCAGATACATACCCAGAAGTGAAAATGCTAGATCATATGCTAGTTCTATTTTTTATTTTTTTGAGAAACAGCCATACTGTTTTGCATAGTGGCTGTGCCATTTTTTAAATTTAAATTCAATTAATTAACATATAGTGTATTATTAGTTTCAGAGGTAGAAGTCAGTGATTCATCAGTCTTATATAACACCCAGTGCCCATTACATCACATGCCCTCCTTAATGTCCACCATCCAGGTCTCCCATCCCCTCAGAGCCCTCCCCTCCAGCAAACCTCAATTTGTTTCTTCCTATGATTATGCCATTTTACTTTCCCTCCAATGGGGCATAAGGATTTCTCCACATCCTCACCAGATTTTTTTTTCTCTTATCATTTTCTTGATAACCATTCTAAAAGGTTTGGGGTGATACCTCATTGTAGTCTTGATTCACATTCCCCTAATGCTTAGATGTTGAGCACCTTTTCATCCACCTGTTGGCCATTTGAATAGCTACTTTAGAGAAATGTTTATTCGTTTTCTTTTCTAGTTTTTAATTGGATTGTTTGTTTTTTTTTTACTATTGAGTTATATGTTATTTATGTTTTACATTTTAATCCTTTATCAGATATATGGTTTGTAAACATTTGTTCCCACTCTATAGGTTTTAATTTCATTGATCATTACTTTTGTTGTGCAGAAGCTTTTTAATTTGATGTAATCCCACTGGTTGAATTTTAATTTTGTCCCTTGTGCATTAAGTGGCATATCCAAAAATCTCTTGCCAAAACCAATGTTCAGAAACGTTTTTCCCTTTGTTTTAAGAGCATTGTGATTTCAGGTCTCACATTTAAGTCTTTATTCCATTTTTAGTTAATTTTTGTGAGTGATATAATAAGGCGTCTAGTTTCATTCTTTTACATGTGAATATCTAATTTATTTAGTACCATTTATTGAAGAGACTATCTTTTCCCCACTGAGAATTCTTGGCTTCTTTGTCAATTATTACTTGGTCATGAATATTTATTGAGTTTAGTCACATGTCCATCTATACCATAAAATACTACAGGACAATTATTTTGCTAAGAAGAGGATAGAAAAAAAAAGTAAAGCATATCTTACATAATGATTTAGAGAAAATACAATAATATGTACAGTGTCATTGTAATAATGTGAAATTTGTACCAGTGTTAGTAAATTAGAGAGAACATTATCTTTGATCATATTTGTGAGTATATGTGTGTTAGAAATATATTCTAGAAAAAAAGGCAAGTTTACTGATATTCATTGAAGAAAACTCTAAAACAAAAACAGCTTATTACACTCACTGAATTTAAGAACTCTGACCTGAAGAAGGCACTTTTTTAAGCCATCAGAAGCTGGTTATATAATATGACAAAGATACATTTGCATTATTCCTTAAGAAACTACAAGAGGTAGATCACATCATCTTAAAAATAACTATATTATAGTTAACGGAGCTTCATGTCATAACATTTTCAGCAAATAAATTTCTCCATCAAGCTCACCTCATGTCTGTTTCTTATTCCCTGTTGGACAGTCACCTAATTAACAGAACTTTATTCTGTCTTAGATCATCTGGTGCTTTCAAAGGTCAATATTTTTAAAAGTAACGGATATTACTACATGTGGTCTCTTAGAAACACAGAATGAACTAGAAAAGAATAACACTTTTAAATTTATGTTATTTAAATACAATTTAAATTATTCATGTTATAAGGCCAACTAGTCGCATATGAGCATTTTATATTTTTATGCCAACCCTCGCTCCAGTTTCTAAACTTTACGAAAAGGAGAGGCAAGTTCTGTTCCTGCAGTGTTCTACACTTCTCTCTCACTTCATTTATTTTCCCTCCTCCCAAAATGACAGCAATCAGTGTCTCAGTAACTCTAAAATCAGGGATGCTATCAGAAAAAAATCGAGGAGTGGCTTATTCAATCTGAACTTTAATTCATTCAGAGTGATAGGATTTTGACCTTTGCTTGTGAGTCTTGGCATCTTAGAACATGTAGTTTTAGCCATGGTCACTGAAACGTTTTCAATCAGATGCTGAAGTGTTTCCAGAGGGGCCTGGACTTTACTTACTTTTGACAACAAAGATATATTTTGTATTTTTCTTCATATCTACCATCTGTTCACTAGATTCAATGAATAAACTGTTCCTTAACTATTAGATATTAATTGGATGACAGAACCAAGTAAAACTTTTTTTTTTAAGAGTGCAAATAAACCATCCTACTAAATATATAGCATAATGGAATGGTAAAGAATGTTAGATGCTGGAGGAGCCCCTGTGTGGCTCAGTTGGCTAAGTGTCTGACTCTTGATTTTGGCTCAGGTCATGATCTCAGGGGCGTGAAATCAAGTCCTGGGTGGGGCTCCACACGGGGCTGAGCATGGAGTCTGCTTAAGAATCTCTTTCTCCCTCGCCCTTTGCCTCTCCCTGAGGTCTCTCTCTCTCTCTCTCTCTCTCTCTCTCAGAAAAGGATGTTAGATGCTGGAAAACAAAGATGTATTAAAATGAATTTGACTTTCATTTTGATTATAATTGATCCCAAATAAAGTTGATATAGAATAGTTTTCTCAATTATAATTGAAAACAGTTTATCAACACAGGGTAACATCATCCCCTCATCCATTTTAATTTTCCTCTGCTTTCCCTCACACATACTAATTCCTATTTCCTCCATCATAATATAACATTTAATACCATCTTATATCTTATTGTATGCTATGAAGACTTACTGTGGTATCCTTGTCCTCCAGGAAGGGTATCCACGTCCTACTCCCTGAAACGTGGGAAAATGTGCTGTTACATGGCAACAGAGAACTAAACTTGTTGTTGTCACTTTCCATTTGAATAAAAGATTTATTTTCTTCTCAGGAAAAATAGGAAGTTAGGAAAACATTGCATTTTACAGCCAACATTTGTAGTTAGCCCTAATCCTTCCTGGCACAGCTCTCATTAACATTAGCTTTTTCACCAGAACCAAAATAGGCACCCCTGATGGAACCAGCATGGAAGACCCTGGAAGGTTGCATGTTCTTGGAGTGAGAAACATAAGACAGGCGGAAGTTACTGAGAGTGCCATCTTTTGAAGCAGCCCCTCCCTTTCCATTTTAGAGAATTTGCCTAAATTGTGGAACTAGTCAGCACTTAGAGCAGGTGCCTCCTCTCCTTATAAAATGGGCCACCCTTCTCCAAAGAACTTGGGCTTCCTACACCCTCATATTCCCTAATCCAAAGGATGCTAATCAATTGACTGTGAAACAAATGATTATCCTGGATTATGTGGGGGGCTAAATGTTATCACAAGGGTCCTTTAGGAAAAGGAACAGGGAGGCAAATGAGGAGGTTTTAGTCACTTCAAAGGGAATGCAGCTCTGCCCACTTGATTTTAGCCCAATGAGACCAATTTGAGACTTGTGGTCT
This sequence comes from Canis aureus, assembly GCF_053574225.1. Taxonomy (NCBI): domain Eukaryota; kingdom Metazoa; phylum Chordata; class Mammalia; order Carnivora; family Canidae; genus Canis; species Canis aureus. Next base: position 35,875,324 of record NC_135641.1, on the reverse strand, counting down.
TTACCACTCTAAAGTAATAAATTATTGTGTTGTTTTAAGACACTAAGATTTTGGCAGTTTATACATCACTAGCAGAAAATTATACACTAATTTAGCTCCACTTCTATTTCTATGGACTGTATTAAGTAGCCAGTAATTTTGCTGTTCTAAATGTTGCCTTTTTGACACACTTTGCTCTAAATGAATATAACTGTGTCCAAACCTGGAGATACTTATTATTCAGCTAGTACTTTATCAATCATCTGCAAATACATATCTACATTTCTTTTTACCTAGCTCTTTTATAGCTTATTTAAATGTTTACTATCATCATGGAAATTATTACAAAAAAACTTGCAGCTATTGTTATGCTTTTATCACACTTCAGTTCATATACAAAAAATAACAGTAAGTAAAACTATTAAATGATCTCAGTATAAATCTAAGACTAGTTTATATTTATCTCCCACTATAGTGGTAATGATAGAGTTAGAAAGATAGGTCCAAAAAAAAAAAAAAAAAAAGAAAGATAGGTCCATTTTCTCAACTCATCTGGCCATCTTTTAAACTTTTGTAAGTAACTTTATTTACAAATTGGTTTCATAAGTAACTTACAGCTGTCACAAATTAAAGGAAATGTTTTTTAATGTCTAATAATACCAAGTTTTCTGTGCGCTATAGCCAATGTCAAGTGCACCCTAGATAAAATTAAATTAAATTAAATTAAATAATAAAATATTTATTAATTAGAAATTAAATTTTATTAACAGAAAAACTCAATAAACTGCTAATGACTTGGTTTTATTATTTTGTGCTTAAGTATGAATATTTTAGTAGCAGTAAACTTAATAGTCTCAGCATTTTTTGTAAAAACTTTTGGCACATGTTTGTTTAATTTGATTGTGAAGTATTGCATAAAGCAGAAAATTTACAATTTTATTGCCAAACAGCTTTATATATATTTTATACATTGCTAGATATTAAGACAAATCAGCAGACCTTTGCATATTAATTATGCACCTGAATTATTATATCATCGTATTTCTAAAGGAAAGCGGCTTTCTGTATCCTAGAATTTGTTGAATTAAATGTAATGTCTGTACAAACACACCTCTACTCCACCTTTATAGTGAACCACCACTGACTAATGAATGACAGAAAAAATAAGGAATAAAAAAAAGAATAAATTTTCCTGTGGTCATAAATATTGAAATTATTATTGTTGCAACATTTTCAATAATCTGGGTAGAAGGAAAGTTTTTTTTTTTTATCAAAACTGAAAACTTAATTGCTTATACTTGCAATTATATCTACAATGTATAACACTATTATGCCTTCACCACAGCAAATGTGAAATATGTCAAAAGTTTAAGGCCATTGTAATTATAATAAAGCTGGCAATTTAATAGGAAAAAAGTTTCTGAACTTTCAGAAATGCAGTGAATTATCTGCATTCCATTCCTGCAATTTTACACAAATTAGTAAGATCACTCTGATTTCTAGTAAGCTACTGTTCCTCAACTTCCCCCAAATTCTCAATTTATCAATGAAGGAAATTTAGCTCATTTGGAATAAAATCTTCTTTCCTATTTTATCAAAATCTTCCTAATGTCTCCATATTTTTGAGGGAGAGAGTTTAAATTATTTCATTAATCAAGTATAATGCTTGTAATTGTAAAATGGATAACTAGTCCTGAATTTTGTATTAAGTGGTAACCTCTATATTTTATTCCTAAAAAAAGACTGATTATGAGAACTTAGATACAGAATGAATTTGGAAAGATTTGGGTGGAGTGCTTGTTCCTTATCTAGGCTAATTAATGTAATTAGGCAAATGCATTGCCTTATCCTTTCAGAGAGGTTATTTAACTGCTTCCTTATCTATTAAATTGTAATACTACTTTAGAAATAACGAATAATATTGTAAATAAAAAGTGGATCAACTTGAAGATAGAGGGAGGAGAGAAAAATCTCAGATTCGGATTTGAAAGTGAAGTCATAAGTATATATGCATATATTTTTTTTTCTTTTTGGCCTTTGCATCATTTGTGATCATTTTCTCTGCGAGGCTGAGTTCATTTCTCTTTTGCATTGTGCATTTTATGTGTAAACATTAACTGCTGTGCCCAGGCTAATTCACTTGAGGATATTTGACTTATTCACATGAATTCAGTAACATCGGCACATACATAAAACACTCTCCTGTTAACAGTTATAAAATAACAGAGAAAAATTGGAATTACATGATAAACTTACATATATACTAACACATTTTTTGATAATAGTATAGGTAATCTATAAAACAGCCTAAAATATATAGCTACAAAAGAGGACAATAATTCTATAATAATTTTAAATCTGAAAGAAAAGCATTATACGAATCTAAAAAAAAGAATTAAACCTAAGAAGGAATTATATTCATAAATTTATAAAATAAAGTAAATGATTTTGTTATCTTTCCATTGTTGCTGTTTGTTTTTAGAAAATAATATAAAAATTCCTTTTTCTGCACATCCTCTTCAACACTTGGTATTTTTTTGTCTTTTTGATAAAAGCTATGCTAACAGGTGTAAGGTGATTTCTCGTTGAGGTTTTGATATGCATTTCTCTGATAATTAGTGATGTTGACCTCTTTTTCATTACCCGTTGGCCAATTATATATGTTCTTTTGGAAAAATATTTATTCAGGTTTTCTGCCCATTTCTTAATTGGGTTATTTGCTTTTTGGCTATGGAATTGTAGTTCCTCATTAATCCCTTTTCAGATATTTGGATTGCAAATATTTTCTCCCATTCTGTATGTTGCCTTTTCATTTTGCTGATAGTTAAGTGGGGAAAATGAGAAGATGTTGATCAAAGGGTACAAAGTTGCAGTAATATAAAATTAACAAATTCTGGAGATCTAATGTACAGCATGGTTACTAGAGTTAATAGCAACACATTGTAATTGGAAATTTATTAGAAAAGTAGATCTCAGATGTTCTCACCGTACACACACACCCACAGAAGTAATTATGTGAGGAGATGGGTATGTAAATTACCTGATTATACCAATCATTTCACTTATATATGTATATCAAAACATCATATTGTACATCTTAAATATACACAGATTTTATTAAAAATAAATTTTAAAAGAAAATAATGTATATAAAAACATAAAAAATACGTATTTTGTTTTAGTATGTTTTAATCACTGTTGATATTTTCTGTAACTCGTTTTGAAAATATTCAAGCTCCTATTAACGATGAGGGCTTAAGTAATTTTTCAGAGATAACAAAGGTAGCAAGAGGCATCTATCCTAAACCCCAAGAAGCAAAATACTTTATTTCTAAATATATTATGATTTTGAGGAGCTTAATGCATCACTAAGAACAAGATAATGTATTTTAAGTAACATTTTAAAATAAATTTGTTATATAAAAACTTAAGATCTGTGCTTAATCCATCATTTGCGAATGATTCTTGTTTTGTCAATTTTAATAATTCAAGGAAATCAACCTTATTCACTACTTACAAATTGAGCACTAAATCTTACAAACAAATGTCTCATACATCTCACAAAACCACAAACTATTATCATATCTAGTGCATAAATTAGAAATCTAGTATCAATGGGTTATGTAATTTGTCCGAAGTCAATAGCTCTTTAGTTTATGAAGTGTTTCATCCTGGCTTATTTTTTTGTGTTTTGGGTGTAATTTCCTAAAGCATGGCCACTGAGATTCTCAACTGAGTTAGATAGATAGCTCTGAAACAATTTGTGGAGGGAAAGGTAAGACATGACTGGCACCAAAAAATTGTCCCCTGAAAAATTACTGTTCGTTAAAGCCATTCAACTTTGCAGATTATTAATGGAGGCCATGTTCCCAGAGTGTAATTACTTTGTCAAACACTAAACACATTTTACAGTTCTTTATAAATAAATTCAAAAAGCTTTAAATATTAAACATTGGTAACTCATAAACTCTATTAAACTTTTTTGTCATCATTATTACTTAGATAACTGTATTAATGATTCAACATTTCCATACAACACCGAGTACCCATCCCAAGTGCCAAGTGCACTCCTTAATCCTCATCACCTGTTCAACATGTCTCCCAAACCCATCTCCCCTCTGGTAGCCATCAGTTGATTCTCTACAGCTAAGTCTGTTTCTTGCTTTGCCTCCCTCTCTCTCTTGTTCCCTGTCTCTCTCTTTTCACCCCTTTGCTCATTTAAGCACAAATTCTCTCCCTCATTTGACAGTAAAGTCTTTCTCACCATGGTTGATGAGTATTTACTAACACACATGTACATACACACAATAAAAGCACTAGATCTTCTTTATTTTCTGGTAAATTAATTATTTTAATGTTATTTTTAAAAACATAGTGAGTATAGTCTATTTTCTAAGTCTATATTCAGTTTTGGGGATATGGTGGTAAATAAGCCAGAGCCTCTGCCCTGATAAATCTTATAATCTAGTGGAAATGGTGTTAAAGAAAGTATTTTACTATTAATTATTCAATTTCACGTTTAATAAGTGTGAAGCACCATAAAAGATTATCAGATGGGAAAAGGTGCTGCCAATCTAGTCCAGAAAGGTCACAGAGTGTGTACTGGACAATATTATGTTGGATTTTCTGAGCTATTAACAATTAGGTAAGGAATGCTTGATTAAATCCAGTTACTTCTAGATAAAAAGAAGAGTAGTACCAACACCTTAATTGTGAAGGTGAAAGAAATATTAAAGAAACTGAAAGGATAGTGAATTTGAAGAATATAGAGAGAGGTGTGAATGGCAAAATTAAGCAGGAGACACACAAGTAGGGCCCAGCTAATCCAATAGGCCCCAAAAAGAATTCAAGCATTTCTCTGTTAAAGAATAAGAAATTGCTTGTTTTGTAGGTCAAAAATGATTTGCCCCTGGCAATATCATGTGTTTCTACCTTTAAAATAAAATGAAGCACTTTGAAAAACTTGAATCATTTATAGGACAGAGTTGAAAGTGACAAAAATTAAATTAGGAAAATCAGTCAAGAGACTTTTAAGTAGGGGGGCCTGGGTGTGAGCATCTGCCTTTGGCTCAGGGCATGATCCTGGGGTCCTGGGATGGAGTCCCACATCAAGCTCCCCTGGGAGGAGCCTGTTTCTCCCTCTGCTTATGTCTCTGTCTCTCTGTGTGTGTGTGTGTGTGTGTGTGTGTCTCAGGAATAAGCAAATAAACAATCTAAAAAAGAGAGAGAGAGAAAGAGAGAGAGAGAGAGACTCTCTCCATGCCCCCACCCAGGAACCCCTGGCAACCACCATTTTATTCTACGATTTTGGTTACTTTAGATTTCCTCACATAAATGGAATCATACAGATTTGTCCTTCTGAGAGTGGCTTGTTTTATTTGGTATAATGTGTCAGGTTCATCCATGCTATCTCTAGTTTCAGTTATATAAGATGAACAAATTAGAGATCTGCTATACAACATGGTAGGTCTAGTTAATAACATGGTATTTTGTACACTCATATTTTGCTTAAAGGATAATTCTTACATTAAACATTCTTAACACACACAATACAACACACACACACACACACACATACACACACTTCCATACAAAAGGGACACATGGAAACTTTTGAAGGTGATGGATGTGTCTATTACCTTGATCACGGCGATAGTGTCATCGGTGTAGGCATTTGTCCAAACTCATCAAATTGTATACATTGAACATGCACAGGTTTTTTTAAACATATCAATTATACCTGAATAAAACTGCTAGAAAAAGAAAAAGAGACTATTTAATAGTTAGAAAAATGATCCATGGATGTTGTATGGAGAATCAAACAAGATTACTGACAGAGTGATCTAACTTGAACAAGTGAGAAGTCAATTTTCCTTTAAAAAATATACTTCTCATTTTCTGTGCTATTTGCCGTTTAACTGTTTCCATATGCATTTCTATTTTAACTTGCATTTCTATTCTTTCTCTATCTATGAAGCACATAAACACAAAATGTCTGTCAATTAGTGAATCTACAAAATTTGTTCTATTTATTCTAACATTTTATATTGAGCCAGAATTGCTAAGTGTTCTCTTTTAGTGTATTCTATTATGTTAAACATAACTTGACAGTTAACTTTAATCAAACCAGAGATGTTATTTACAATTGATTCATTACAAAGGCCAAAGGCATACGTGATGTTTTATAAATCTGATTCTTCTCAAAGGTTTCCTTCTTAGGGATAGGCTTAAAATATGAGAGAAAGAGTCAGAGTTTTGACAATGCATGCCATTATAATCACCGGAATCAAAATATAAATCAATTTTATCACTCTCAGGAATTCCCAGTGCCTCTTTGTTGACATATCATCCCGAAGCAACCAGTGATCTGTTCTCTGACCTTATTTTCTTTCCTTTTCCAGAATGTCATGTATATGGAATCATGTAACATGTGGCCTTTTGAGTATGACTACTTTCATTTAAAAGGATGCATTTGATAGTACTTGTTATTGCAGGCATTAGCTACCCATTCCTTTTTATGTCATTGTAGAGATCTAGTTTATCTGTTCATCAGTTGGAGGATATCTGGCTTGTTTTTAGTTGGGAGATTGTGAATAACAATGCTATAAACATTTAAATAAAGTTTTTCGGTGAAAATATTTTTTCATTTAATTTAGGTAAATATTTAGAAGTGGAATTGCTAAATTGTATAGATGGATGTTTTACTTTACAAAACTTCCAAACTTTTTTTCACTGTTTTTCAAAGCTGCTGTACCTCTCTTACGTACAGCTACTCTACATACTCAGCAGGATTTGGTGTTATTATAATAATAATTATTATTATTTAGTAGTTATAACTTCAAGTAGTTTTAATTTATATTCATATACCTTCTTTAACAAAGTGTTCAAATAATTTGCCTATCTTTAGGCGGGTATGCTATTTTCTTACCTTTGAGACAAATTTATATACATACATATATAATATTAATATAATAGAGATAAAAGTTCTCTACAAGATATTTACTTTGCAATTATTTTTCTAGTGTGTAGCTTGTATTAACAGTTCCTTTCAAAGAACAGAAATCCTTAACTCTGATAAAGTCAATTTTTCAGTTTTTAATTTTATGGAATGTACTTTCTATTGTATCTAAGAAATCTTTGCCTATCCCAAGGAATTAAAACACTTGTATTCTGTGTTTTGTTCTATAAATTTTATGGTTTCATATTTCACATTTAGGTCAATGATACTATTGCGTTAATTTTTAGAAATGTTCAGAAATATGGATTGAGGATCCTTTTTATTGGTAAATACCGTTTCTTTAGGACGACATTGAAAATACTATTCCTTCTTCACTGAATTACCTTTCCATAGTTGTTCCAAATTAATTGCAATTCATTGAAAATGAATATTTTCAATATTTGTAAATTCAAATCTAAAATCTTAATTCTATTTCAGTATGTCTATCTTTGATTAACGTAGCTGAATCTTGGAGTTGAGTTGTTTGAATGATCCAACTTTTTTTTTTCCAAAAACAAAACCAAAAAATAAACAAAAGCCACCTTTTTTTGGCTCTTCTAGTTCCTTTGTCTATCCACATGAATTTTAAGATCAGCTTAGCAATTTCTACAAAGTCATTACTAAGATTTTGGTATGGATTGCATTGAATCTGTATGTCTGTTTCGGAAAATTAATATTTTGAGTTTCTCAAACTATCAGCATGGAATAACCCTTCAATTATTTGGGTGTTCTTTGATTTTTTTCATCAATGTTTTGCAGTTTTTGGTATACAGAACCTATACTTTTGATGGTATTGTGAATGTTCTTTGTTTATAAAATTTCAATTTCTATTTGGTCCTAACCAGTCTTTAGGGATAACCAAAATATTTCATTTTTTTAAGTTTTAGGTGAATTATAACTTACTATATTTGTATTGGACTAATATCTGATATTTATGTTTATCAAGCATCAGATATCAGTTACCTATGTGCCATAGACTACACTACACTACAAAGTAACTTAATTACTTCTCATAATGCCTTGTGGTAGGTGTTTTAATTTCTGTTAATTTTTGGATGAAAATTTAAGAAACAGTAAATTAAAGTTATATACTCAAACAACATGATCAATTTTCAAATATTGACCTTGTTTCTGACACTATGAGGAAAGCATTCAGCCTTTCAGCTTTAAGTATGTTGCTAAATATAGGATTTGTACAAACCCTTTATCTGGAAAGTTTCCTTCTAGTCCTAATGTTCTAAATGTACTTATAAATGCGTATTAAATTTTGTAAAATGTTTTTGCCTCACCTATCAAAGATTATCGTATGATTCTTCATCATTGATCAGCTGATGTGGTAAATTACCTTGAATGAGCTGAATGCCTATCATGATTTCCATTTGTTCATGATGTGCTGTTTTAGACATGTGGTTAGATTTAGTATCTATTGTAGTGTTGTATATTTGTGCATTTTATGATCATGGAGCATATTGGCCTATAATTACATTTTCTTGAATTGGCACATTTTTTTCTTGTGACTCAAGATAGATTCTGGTTCTATAAAATGCGGTCTGTCACTTCTATATTCTGGAGAGTGTGCATGGAATCAGTATTACTTCCTTAATGTTTGCTACTATTTCCAAGTGACCACATTGCAACCTAAAACTGTCCCTCTTGAGTGGTTTATTATTACAAATTGAATATCTTTAACATATAGGGCTATTTATTTTGTTTAATTATTTCTGATGAGCTTTGGAAGATTTTGTGTCTCAAGAAATATGACCATTTCACCTAGGTAATTGGCATAGAATTATTTGTAGCATTCACTTAGTAACTTTTTAATATCTGTAGGTTCTGTAGTAAAGTGCCTATTTCATTTCTAATACAGGTATGTCATATCTTGGTCAATCTGGTTAGTGTTTTATCAATGTTATTGGTCTTTTCAAAAAGCTAACTTTAACTTTTATTGTTTTTCTCTCTTTTTCCCCATTCTCAATATATTTTCTACTGTCGTGTTTAGCATTTTCTTTATTGTCTTGCTTTGTGCTTGACTGAGGTTTCTTTTTTCTAGCATGTTAAGGTATAAGCTTAGGTAATTGATTAGAGACCTTTCATCTAATATAAACATGGAATATTATAATTACTATCTAGCCCTTTGTTAGCTGAATCTAAAAAATTTATGAGTTGTGTTTTCTTTTAACTTGACTCGAAGTATTCTCTAATTTTCCTATGATTTTCTGTTTAATCCATTGGCTTTTGCAGTCTACAACTGTAATTGTGTTTTTGTGTATTTGTTCCATCTATTCTATTATTTATGCTTAATGCATTTTGAAACTGTTGTTACATATATGTGCATTTAGGTTTACATTTCTTGGTGAATTAATCTTTTTATTTTTATGTAATATCCTCCTTTGTTCTTGGGAATATTACTTCTGAATATACTCTGTTTGATATTAGTATCCCCAGGTCTCTGTTGATTCACGTTTGCATGTTTTATTATTCCACATATTTTTAATCTTAACTTACCTATATTATTTTTAAAAAGATTTTATTTGTTTATTCATGAGAGACACAGAGAGGCAGGGACATAGGCAGAGGGAGAAGCAGGCTCCCTGCAAGGAGCCTGAGGCGGGACTTGATCCCAGGACCCCAGGAGCATGACCTGAGCCAAAGGTAGACACTCAACCATTGAGCCACCCAGGTGCCCCAATCTATCTATATCTTTATATTTGAAGACAGTTTGTATGGGTAGCTAATTGTTGGAATTGTTAGATTTTGCTTTTTTTTTTTTTTGTTAAGTAGCCTCCATGCTAGCATGGAATCTGATATGAGGCCTCAACTCACAACCCCAAGATTGAGTTCTGAGCTGAGATCAAGATTCCATTGCCTAAGTGAGTCACCCAGGCAATCTTTGGTAGTATTTGCTGTTTAATAGGTATGTTTAGACTGCTTATATATAAGTTGACTTAATATATGATATAATATATGATATAAGCATATAATTAACTGCCCTCTAAGTAGTTATAGTTTCTATTTGTTTCATTTGTTCTTTGTTTCTTGTTTTTCCTCTTTTTTGGTGTAATAGAAACATTTTATCATTTGATTTTGTCTTTACTTTTGGCTTAATTTTTATATCTCTCTTAAAAAAGTAATGAGTATACTATATATGTTTTAATTAATGGCAATCTAATTTCAAATGGTATGTTACTTTGTATGCTGTGTAAGGACCTCAATATCTGGGTATTTCCAATTGGCTTTCCATATTTTCTGCTATTTTGTCATATGTCTTACTTTTATAGAAGTTATAAACACAAAATTAATTCATGTTGTTTCTGCTTTGATCAGTTATTTTAAATCAATTAAAATATAACAAAAAATCAATTTATTTCATTAATACCATTTCTAAAGTTTTAATTTCTTTGTCTGCATCCAGGTTTCTCTCCTGTGCCATTGCTCTTCTGGGCTAAAGAAAGCACTTTAATATACCTTTAGGATAAATCCACTGTTAATAAGTTCTCTGCCTTTTTTTGTATTTCTAAGGAAATCAGTACTTACTTTCCATTTTTGAAAGATACATTTACTGAGTATAGGATTCTGGGTTAGTCTAGTGTGTGTGTGTGTGTGTGTGTGTGTGTGTGTGTGTGGTGTGTTAGATAACTCTAAGAATATCGTCTTTACCTTCTGGATTGTACTGTTCTGAGAAGAAACGTGCTATATTTCTCACCTTTGACCCCCTACATGTAATGAATCTCTTTTTCTTGATACCTTCAAGATTTTCTCCTTCCCATTAATCTTCAGCTACTAGGATATTATGAGTTTAGGGACATTTTGTTTGTTTATTTCATGCCTTTTGATGTTCTCTGAGTTCTTGGATATTTGTTTTGATGTTTTTTATGATTTTTTTTAAATCTCAAATATTATCTCCAAATATTTATTATTTCTATCTTCTTCTGAGATTCAAATTAAGTTAGACCATTTGAAATTGTCCCGTAGTAGTTGTTTTTTTTTTCACTTTTTATTTAACTTTGTTTCTGCTTGAGTTTTTTTTTTTTTTTTTTTTTTTTTTTTTGCTTGAGTATTTTGTATTGATCTATCTTATTTCCTGATTGCTTTCTCAATTGTGTTGGCTTGAAAATGAATTCAAAGCCATCCTTCATCTCTTTTAGTGTGCTTTCACCTATAGCATATCCATTTCCTCATTACTCTTCTCATCTCTCAGTCAAAATTAACTGTTTCTCCATTCATGTTGTTTATTTTATGCACTATAGCTTTTAACATATTAATCATACTTGTTTTCAATCCCTTGTCTGAAAATGCTGACATCTGGTTCATTTCAGAATCTAATTCTGATGATTGCTTTGTTTCTTGACAGTATGTAGATTTATTCTTACTCCTCTATGAGCCTCATCATTATTGGTCGAATGTCAGACATCTTTTGTATGACAGTAGAAAATGTTATAAATATTATTCATTTCTGGAAATGAGAATTCATTTTCTTTCTAGTGAGGGATTTGAATCATTGACAACCTGAGCTGGGTTTGGCATTTGTTGCTCCTACAGTTATTCTCAGTGAAACAATGATTTTCAGTTCCTCTAGTGTTACCTTATGGGTAGATTGAGACTGATTTTCTATAGGATTTTTCTCATATTTTCTCCACACTCAGTTTATGTCTTTTTGTACCTACAACCTAGAGCATGTTTCTCCTTGCTGCTTCCCCTCTTTTGCAGTTTTTTTTTTAAGATTCTACTTATTTATTCATGAGAGACACAGAAAGAGAGGCAGAGACATATGCAGAGGGAAAAGCAGGACTCCACCCCAAGATCATGACCTGAGCCAAAGGGAGATGCTCAACTACTGCGCCACCCAGGTGCCCCTCACAGTTCTTTTTTACTAAACTCTTACTAGCCTTACGTTGGGAGTCCTGCTGTGTTGTTATCATGGGTCATCAGTCTTGGGTAGGTGCTATGGCCCTTTGTCTCATGGATGGGACTTAGTGATTCCATCCCTCCTTTCCCAGCAGAAGGTGGTTCCTAGTGGTTTATGGCCTTGTCCCTCCCAGCTGCAGTGTATTTTGTTGGTGATGCAGTCCAGCACCCTTCCCACTGTTTCTGCAGCAGTTGCTTTTCTCCACGCTGAGGCCTGAACTCTAGAGGAAGCTTTCTTCAATCTCTGGCTTTGACTCTTATCTTTTTTTGTGTGTATCTAGAAAGTTCCGTAAAGAAGAGCCTGTGTATAGGTATGAATTCCCCTTGAGTATGCAGCTCATGAATATACTCACAAATTACCCAAGATTCTATCTTTAGCAATTGGCTAAACATTTTAGCTGAAATCTTCTAACGGGCTTTATTGACAACTGGTACAAATAGCTTATGTGTACTTTCTTGTATCTAGAATAAACTTAACATTATCTAGTTCCACCTTGTCATTTGATAGATGAGGACTTTGAATCTCACAATAATAAACTGACTTAACTCTAATATACAGGTCTAGCTGTAGTTACCTAAAGTCAGTATTCTTTCCATAGTTTCCATGTTACAGGTAGATGCTTCTATGCAAAATGTGTCTAGGTCTGTGTTTTCCTTATATTCGTATCCCCAGTGCCTGGAAATATGTCATGCATGTAGTAGATGCTCAATTAACATTTTCTTAAATATTAATTGACATTCCATTGTTTAATTCCACCACATATAGCTTACCCATCATTCAATCTAACCCCTCAAAAAATTTTATGGAACTCCATGTAGAACCTAAACTAAGGTAAAATAAAATAAGAGAATATACAAGAGATATAATTATTTAAGTTATGAGCAGAGCAAGGCAATTGCCTACATGATATGATTAATTTAAGTACTATTACTCTCCATTCTTAAATCGTTTGCTAATATCTCTATTCCATGATTGGAAATTCATTTCTTTATTTTAACATATCCCTTTAGACTTATTAAAATAAAATACCTCTAGAGAAGTATGAATCATAAAAATCTAGTTTACACTAATTCGGTTTATTCAGTAGAAAAAAAGAAAGGCCAATGTGGAGAGTATTGTTAGGTATTGGGATTGGGTTTGGGGAAATGAAACTTGAATGGACATTTACTGAATACATAATATGTAATTCTGACTTTTATAGGCATTTTAATGCTAAAATTTGGCTGGTTCTTTCTATATACATCTTTTTCCAAAAGAAAAAAAATGATACTCAGAAATGTGTTTCAATTTGCCCTTGTTACTGTATAAAACTAGAATTCATAGCTCCATCAAGTACTGTGTACTTTTTCACTGTTCTGAAGTATCTTCCTGAGGTAAGGAAGATAAAAATGTGGAAGAAGAAGTCCACAGACAAGATTTAGAATATTGTTCTTTGTAGTTCTGCTAGATAGTAATTTAAAAAGAAAAAAAAAATAGAGCTAAATGAAGATACAAAGATATGTCTTAGATCCTGACAGGTTGAAGGGTTTTTAAAACTCTTTGGATTAATTTGAAACAGAAGAGTGAAAAGCAGGTGGTTGTCACTTTATTTAACTTTCATTATAGTAAGATGTATTTAAAGGGGGAATACTGAAAATGTGTCTCAATAAACTATCACTTTAATTTTTATATGCTCATTCCTTGTGACTACAAAATATTTGGACTGGCCTTTTATAGGCTTTTAAGACCCTGATCTCACACAATTTTAAAGAAATTCAAGTTCTCTCTCTATTTTAACAAAATGCATATTCATAGAAAAAGAAAAGGAAAACTACAGATAAAATGGATTTTTAAAATATGTCTGACAAAAATAGACCTCTTTTTTTGATCTTTTGAATAGCAGCTTTGCTATATTCCTCCTTTTCATATAAAAGGATGAAGTAGTGTATTGTTAATCATTTTCATGCACTGTGACTATTAACATTCTTTAATTATCCTGTTAATCAGTGTAAATGTCACCTGTTACAATATTCATACACTGCATCTATGTCATCCATTAGTCTAATTAATTAAAAACTCAAAGTTATTTATTGATTCATAAAATAAGTGGATACAGTTCATATACCTCTATAAATTTGCTGAATTAAAATTTTACATGTGAGCTGCATTTATCTTTCACTTTCCCACCCTCAAGTCAGAAAATTCTATGTTTTTTGGTGTTCTTATGTTCTTATTCTTTATTTATGCAATGCCAGCCATCCCTTTAAAGAGCATTTACTTTTGAAGTTAGGTAAAATAAGAATCAGTTATGAACAAAATAAAGACTTGCCTTCATGAAACTTGCTTTTTAATGGAGGAATACAGACAATTACAACCAATGCAGCCAATGAGTAAATTATACAGTATGTTAGAAAGTAATAATTGATACAGAAAAATACAGAGAAGCCTAAGGAGAAAAACCATGTAAGCAATTTGAATAAAATGGTCAGGAAAGACCTCATTAATAAAAAAGAAAAGAAAAAAAAAGAAAAGAAAAGAAGTAGAAATGAGACCATAGACTATGTTACCTTCACAGTTTTTTTGGAGCATCTACTCCCTTCTCAATATCCAAATATTCTTTCATTCTTTTTCCATATTCTTGCTAAGCAGAATTCCTTGCATATATTTAAAGTATTAGAAAGAATATATAGAGGCTTGGCTCCTGACTGCTTCTGTTTTAAATCCATTCCAAACCCACAAAGCAAGGAGTTATGATGCCCAGTAACCAGTTTAGACTGAAGGAGAATCATATGGGGGATAAAAAATGATGCAATATTTCAGTAAATAATTGTAATTCAAAAGTTTTTGACTCTCAAGGAGTTAATACATTGAATGTGAAGTTAAGACATACACATGTAAAATGACAATTACTATTAGATTGTAGAAAATCGGTAGATTTTAATATGTCATTTGATACGGTAAGTGATAGATAAGCAAAAATATGTGGATAATACTGATCTTATATACTTTTCATTTCAAGCCAGGAAGAAGAAATAATGTGATTTGCTATGGTTTGCAGCCCTTCAACGATTCAATTTTAAGATTGTTGTTTCTGCAAGCAGCTGTCCTGTCCCAGAAATTAGATAGGCTACTTAAATAATTTGAACTTCAACTTCTTCAAAATTAAAATGGATAAAACTTATTTTCCTACATCTTACCTGAAATTGTATGGAAAATAATTTACAAAGTTGTATGTTTGTTTCTTAGAACATGTTGTATCTCTCTGAATACCTTTTTAAATCATATTTAAGTTCATAAAACGAGCATATTTTATTACATATGAAATAATATAGTGCCAAAGTGTCATATAATTTCATCTAGCTCTCTTATATCCAAATAAACAGATGTTATAAGTATGATGGTTGACTATCTATTTTCTCCTTAAGTTCATCCAGGATATATTTTTATTTTTGAGAAATGAAGAGAGAAGTGTCTGTTTAGTAGCTCTGTTTTCATAATACTATATTTTTCAATTACCTGTAAACCTTGGGCTACTATGAGAACATATTATATCATTTTAACAATTACTTTGTTAAAAAAATCACGATAGGAATTTTGATTGTTTTCACATACTCCATGTTTTTTAAAACAGGAAAATTCATTAAAAAATATATGCTGTATATCACTACTACATCACTAGTACTGTAAATTTTCTTCTAAAGTGTACTATAGCTGTGTAAGCAATTGGTCTAAATTATGTTTATTAATTTGGGATGAGGAGCAGCATATGAGTACTAGAAACCCACTTTGGGCCTCAAGCCTCTGGCAATTCTTTCCCTATGCTGTTTCCCAGGATTGTGTTTGTAGTGAGCAACCTTGAGAGGTGAGGTGTTACAAGATAAAAATCGGGTTTACTTACTGCTTGATATAAAAGCAGTAATTCCCAAAGGTCAGTGCTCCCCAACTATGAAGAACCCCACAGTGTATGTAACATGAATGCTTCATGGATGGCAACCTGGCCATTCATGTTGCCCCAAAGAGAATGGGGGCAGAGTGAGCTGACACAAATATGCTGATGGTCATGCTGCTTGCTGTGCTATGTCCCTAACTCAGCACTTTCTTATCTTCTAGCATATGTAACAATTGAGGTCCACTTATTAAGTCACGTGTAGAATACAATCAAATCCCAGATTCCACAATGAGCAATACATAAATTACAGAAAACAACTGCCTTACTAGAAAAAAATCAGGTGGAAAATATGGTCCCTTTTCAGGATTCATTCTTAAACACATGCAAGAATATAGATAGAAAGAGAGAGAGAGAGAGAGAGAGACTACCCCAAATCTTGAATAACATGAGAAATGTATCTTATTAAAATCTTAAAATTACACATGCAGCTTATTTGTCAGGTAGAGTTTTATCATGTTTTTGTCTTTTAGAAATATAAAGGTAATCCCTCACATCTTTAGAAATATATTTCCTTTCATAGTGTTACTTTCAGATGGTAACATTCAGTGCAGGAATTACAAAGCATCTGAGAAATCATTCTCTGGAAGCAATCTTTGCCATTATGAGCCTCTGCTAACTTACATGGTCAATTTAATATAAATTTTTACTTTCAAAAGATGACAGTGTCCTACTTAGTAGTCAGAAAATAATATGAAGTCAAGTTCTTAACTGCAAAATAATTTCAAGGAAATGTTACCAAAATAAATTGAAATATTCTCTTTGGTCTGCTGCTTGAGATATCTGATATAACATAGGGTGTTAGCTCAAAAAGAAAAATTAAATTTATTTTTACAAAAGATATCTGGAGCACTTATTTTTTTTCATAATCCATAGCTCTTTAACTATTTTCTTTTAAGATGCACTGAGCTATTTTAATTGAGGGGAAAGCCCATAGAAGCAGCTTGCTTTAAATCCTAGCTTTTCCCTTTCTGCTAGATTGATTTTTTGGTATTTATAACCAGGGCCCATAATATTAGCCACCGTGGACTGGCTTTAACTTTTTTATAGTCATTATGGTATTTTCTGTTTCTGTAATCATGATAAATATAGCAAAATCTACTTTTAATACTTTACTAGGGACATAGGGATCTGTTACAAAATAGGGGAAAATAAATTGGAGGGAATAAAAATAAATTAAAAAGGATATTGCTTGACAACTTTAATAGCATGGTAATAATAACATGTATTGAAACTAAAACTTATAATTTTTGTAAACAAAAACATAAACTCTCAAATTGCAAAACCCCAAGAGCAAGCAGGCATGTTCTAGCAAGTATATCTATGCTTTTAAAGCCTGATACTGTCGCTAGAGGACAATTGAGTAATAATAATCAACTACAGAAGAAAGTGCTCTTGCTCAATAAAGATAATCTGGACAGCATGCAGCCAAGAAATTTTAATACTGCCCACATAAATTTCAGGAGGCCTATGAAATCATACTCCACCTGTCATTTAGGACTTAGCACATTTTACTGGAATTTTCTTCGCTAAATGAAATGTAATAGGGACAGAAATAAATTCTACTAGAAGACTAGGTCGTTAACAGTAAGAAGCACTAGCAGAAATGGTACGTTGGTGAGCTGAGAACCAGAAGCCTTTCAAAAATAGCCCCCTTCGCTTGGAATCTCAGTCATAGTAGATTTACACATTGACATTCTAGAGACAAAATGCCCAAGAACAAACCTACTTTTGTTGTATTAATCGAGTGCTGGGAAAAGCAGGTGTGGAATTTTCATGTTCAGATAGATAGTTGGGAGAGGTGGAGCCAGGTCAAAAATGGCAGAGCCTTTAGTAGTTAAGCAGTGAGTGTGGAGAGAAGGGAATTGTGACAATAAGAGAACTGTTTTTGGAACTCCATGGTATTATTTTTAACCAGCTACAATTTTCTTAACCTTTAAGATTAGCTTGGCTTAACCTCAAGACTCCTTTTATGGATTTCTGATAACATTTGAAGGCAGAGGTAACTTTGTAGAGTGTCTCTGTATTTGAGACAAATTATATTTGTAATAATTTGAGCATGTCTCAAGATATATCTAAAGCAATATGGAGGTCGTCAATATGGTGTGCATAGTACAAATACAAATTCTAAGATTTTAAGCGACCTTTGTACATCAAATAATTTATAGAATTATTTTTTTAAAGATTTTATTTATTTATTCACGAGAGACACACACATAGAGAGAGAGAGAGAGGCAGAGACACAAGCAGAGGGAGAGGCAGGCCCCATGCAGGGAACCCGACGTGGGACTCGATCCCAGGACCCCAGGGTCATGCCCTGGGCTGAAGGCAGACGCTAAACCGCTGAGCCACCTAAGCTGCCCAATTTCTGCAATTATCACTTCAGTTAGGATACAAGAATGATATTTTGTGGTGGTATTTGTATCCTTTATCACAATTGTAATAAAAAGTATTTTTCAGATCCATGTTTGCTGTTCAATTTTCTGACTCCGTGATGACGCTGATTCTATTACTCTGACCGTTCAATAAATATTTGTTGAAATAATGTGGAATAATGAATCTGCATAGAGTGAAGAAGCCTATAGGGGGATCCCTATGAAAGAAGAGGGCAGAACCAGAGAATGAAGAAGATCTGGCTCCCGGCCACATCAGTCCTAGAGAGCTATCTGTGCTCTCACATGGAAGGCTCAGTTATCCACAGAGCTGTTTGCTTTGGTGACAGTTGGCCATCATATTTAGATATTTTATATTCTTTGTCAATTGTGTCACTATCATTACTTCATTCATTTTGCACATTAGTCCTTTTAACTAATGTATAACTGATTTTTTAATAGAATTCTTGTAATCCTAACAAGAATTTTAGAGGTAGATTTTGATGAAGTTTGGTGAAGTGTCATGTAGACACTATAGTGTCAGTCATTAACTTAAAAATATCAGTCCTGAAGCCACATTGCCTGGGTTCAAATGTCTTTCTGTTCTTGCTATTTCATGTATTTGATAACTCTGTGGAAATTGAAGCACTCCAAATCCTGGAAGAGAGCTCCTGGCATCACCAGAGACTGTAAGATCACCAGAAGGCTCTTCAAGATTCCATGACCATGTTTTAATGAGGTATGCATTGAAGTCACATCAACACTTCACCTCACATGACCAGAAATCATATGGCCTGTATATAGTATTGCAGTTAAGTGAAAAATGAACCTAGTTTCTGATCCCTACCACTTTTCTTTTTAAACAATGCTTTTATAACAATCAGATGAACAACTCTTGACACTCATGATCTCCAACTCATACTCAGGGGGAAGGTCTTGTATTTCCCCCTTCCATTTACCCAAGCAGCAGGCTCCCTAGTGAATTCCAAAACAGCATCCCTCCTCCAAGCATTTATCATTGTTGGGTTCTTTTTTGCTGATCATAAAATGGTGACTCCCGGGCAGCCTGGGTGGCTCAGTGGTTTAGTGCCTGCCTTCAGCCCAGGGCCTGATCCTGGAGGCCCTGGATTACCCCATGTCGGGCTCCTTGCATGGAGCCTGCTTCTCCCTCTGCCTGTGTCTCTGCCTCTCTCTGTGTCTCTCATGAATAAATAAATAAAATCTTTTAAAAAAATTAAAATGGTGACTCCCACTCTTCTCATGAACTCGACCTTCAGTACCGGGAGTAGACTGGATAATGATCCCACAGATGTCCTTATCCTAATCTCTGGAACCTGTAAATGTTATTTTATATAGCAAAAGAAACTTTGCAGTTAGGATTAAGAAAAGGATTTTGAGATGAGAAAATGATCTCGGTGGGCCTAATTTAATCAGAAGGGTCCTTTATAAGAGTCAAGCAGATCAGAGAGAGAAAAAGATGATGTTGATAATGGAAGCAGAGATTAAGTGATATTGCCAGGAACCAAAGAGTGCTGGTATTCTCTAGAATCTAAGAAGCAAGAAACCACTAACCTTGACAGAACTTTGATTCTGGTCTGGTCAGGTCCATGTCAGACAAGTCACCTACAAAACTGTAAAAGATTAAATTTTTGTTGTTTCAAATAACTAAGTTTATGGTAATTTGTCATATCTGCAATTGGAAACTACAAGCATTCGTCAAAGATATTGCAGGTTCAATCTCAGACCACTGCAATGAAGTGAATACTGTAATAAAGCAAGTTGAATTAATTTTTTGGTCTCCCAGTACATGTAAAAGTTATATTTCCACTTAATGCGCAATAAATAGCATTAAGTTTAAAATAGCAATGTATATATCTTAATTAAAAAATCCTTAGTTTCTAAAAAATTCTAGCCATCATTTGAGTTTTCAACGACTCATAATCACTGAGCACGGGTGATCATAACAAATATAATAATAATGAAAATGTTTGAAATATTGTGAGAATTACCAAAACATGATGCGGAGATACGAAGTGAGCCTTTGTACCTATATAGACTTGATTGACACAGGTTGCCACAAACTTTCATTTGCAGAGAACAATATTTGCCAAGCACAATAAAACAAGGTACACCTGTAATACAAAACTTGTCTGTGTATATATTTATTGAGAAGGGCGAGTGGAATAATTTTAAGGGGAAGAAGCATGACATATCTAAAATTTCTATGAAGCTGAAGTTGCCATATATCAAAGCTCATGTGTTTCCAGATGTAAATTCAAATTCTCAACAAGTTTTTGCCTTTGATATAAGTGATGTTTATAATAATTTTCTACAGTCTGTAGTCCTGTAGTTCTGCATCCTGTGATCCCACTTGGAGACATGCTAGAATAGGATCTTTTTGCTTTCAAATGCCTCTACAGAGGCACTTATCAAAGCTGTGAATATAGTATCTGCTTATCCTGGTTGACTCAAAATCTTTCAAAGGGACGCAGTACGTACTGTGGTAGCTCGATATTCCCCAGGCATTTGTACAGGAGAGAATTCAAGAGGGGCTGAAAGTGGCATTGCTATGTGCAAGTTATAAATAAGCTTAAAAGATACCAGGCTTATGTGGGGATCTTTTTTCAATTTTTCAGAATTAACTTCACAGCAGAAATAGAAGCATTTCTCAAAGTTGAAAGGTGAGCGTAAACTATGTGAAATATAACGCAAAATTCAGGAGTTGAGGATATATGGACACAAAAAAATTTTTGAGAAAAATAAGTAATTGTAATACTTGGTAAAGGAATGTATTAAATATTGACAAGTAAATGGATTCCTTCTGTTCACAGAATATGGGGCTTCTCTCCATGTCAGAGAAAGGTGCAAATATTTACCAGTTTCTTTATTACTTTTAAGAAAAGAGAAACTTCCCAGAATAGAGCTTCTTAACAATTTATTTACAGGTATGAAACCGAATAAAGAATCAATTTTTTTTACCTTGTGAAGGAGCCACTACAGTAGGATATGTCAGTTTTCAATTGAAGTTTGAATAAAAGATATTTTGGCCAGAGCCATGTTAAAAGAATTAACAACACTTATCATAAAGTACAAGTACTAAACATAGATGTCTATACTTATTCCAGGCATGCCTATTTATCTACCTTTACAAGAGCAAAAAATCTTAATTAACTTCTCTGAAAATGCAATGTTCTGATAAGCAATATCACAAGGCTGGATTTGAATGAATAAATAAACCACCACTAGGATGGGACAGAAACAGGAACGTGTTGGAGAAAGAGATCTAAAGCCCTCAGAAGACCACGGTTCTAGATTTTGTTCCCACTACTAAAGCACCAGGTCTACTTGGATTAATCAACTTGGTTGTATAGTTGCTACTAATCCCCATTCTCGACTCTACTTAATAATACCTACTTTAGGTTGAAAGACAGAAAAGTTGAAGTATATAAAAGCATACTTTTAAATTTCAAATACTATATGAATTTTCACATGAAAAAAAAAAAGCCCATTTGAAATTACCATTAGAAGAATGTTCATCCTAGCTCATTCTCAGAAAGGATGAGGAGCACTTCACTTCTAACCCTGTATTTTTCTTCCATAAAACTTCTTTCTTATCAGTGAGAGCTCAGGTGTGGTCGGTAGGTTTTAGTATCATATCAGCCTCCAAATCTGCATCAAATAACACAAATTTAAATAAAAATTGTGTTCCTGGAATGTGTATTAGTTTTCTATAGCTGTCTCACAAATTCTTTCAAATTCACCAGCTTAAAAAAATACACCCACTTATTTTTTGCCCATCTCCCTGAGTCAGGCGTGCAGGTACAGTTAAGCTGGGTCTTCTCTGGTCGTAGAAGACTGCCATCTGGTCCTAAGCTGGACCTGCACCTCCTCACCAGACCTCTTCCAAGCTTGTGTGGGTTTTTTTTTTTAATAAATTTATTTTTTATTGGTGTTCAATTTGCCAACATACAGAATAACACCCAGTGCTCATCTCGTCAAGTGCCCCCCTCAGTGCCCGTCACCCATTCACCCCCACCACCCGCCCTCCTCCCCTTCCCCCACCCCTAGTTCGTTTCCCAGAGTTAGGAGTCTTTATGTTCTGTCTCCCTTTCTGATATTTCCCACACATTTCTTCTCCCTTCCCCTCTATTCCCTTTCACTATTACTTATATTCCCCAAATGAATGAGACCATATAATGTTTGTCCTTCTCCGATTGACTTATTTCACTCAGCATAATACCCTCCAGTTCCATCCACGTTGAAGCAAATGGTGGGTATTTGTCATTTCTAATGGCTGAGGAATATTCCATTGTATACATAGACCACAGCTTCTTTATCCATTCATCTTTCGATGGACACCGAGGCTCCTTTCACAGTTTGGCTATTGTGGCCATTGCTGCTAGAAACATCAGGGTGCAGGTGTCCAGGCGTTTCATTGCATCTGTATCTTTGGGGTAAATCCCCAGCAGTGCAATTGCTGGGTCATAGGGCAGGTCTATTTTTAACTCTTTGAGGAACCTCCACAGAGTTTTCCAGAGTGGCTGCACCAGTTCACATCCCCACCAACAGTGCAAGAGGGTTCCCCTTTCTCCACATCCTCTCCAACATTTGTGGTTTCCTGCCTTGTTAATTTTCCCCATTCTCACTGGTGTGAGGTGGGATCTCATTGTGGTTTTGATTTGTATTTCCCTGATGGCAAGTGATGCAGAGCATTTTCTCATGTGCATGTTGGCCATGTCTATGTCTTCCTCTGTGAGATTTCTCTTCATGTCTTTTGCCCATTTCATGATTGGATTGTTTGTTTCTTTGCTGTCGAGTTTAATAAGTTCTTTATAGATCGTGGAAACTAGCCCTTTATCTGATATGTCATTTGCAAATATCTTCTCCCATTCTGTAGGTTGTCTTTTAGTTTTGTTGACTTTCTTTTGCTGTACAGAAGCTTTTTATCTTGATGAAGTCCCAATAGTTCATTTTTGCTTTTGTTTCTTTTGCCTTCGTGGATGTATCTTGCAAGAAGTTACTGTGGCTGAGTTCAAAAAGGGTGTTGCCTGTGTTCTCCTCTAGGATTTTGATGGCATCTTGTCTCACATTAAGATCTTTCATCGATTTTGAGTTTATCTTTGTGTATGGTGAAAGAGAGTGGTCTAGTTTCATTTTTCTGCATGTGTCTATCCAGTTTTCCCAGCACCATTTATTGAAGAGACTGTCTTTCTTCCAAGGATAGTCTTTCCTCCTTTATCGAATATTAGTTGACCGTAAAGTTAAGCTTGTGTGGTTGTTGAGAGAATTCACTTCCTTGCAGTGGTGGAAGTGAGATCCTCAGGTCCTGAGGTCATCTCTTTTCACAGGACATTCACAAAATGGTTGTTTGCTGTCTTCAGGATGACCAGGACAGTGTCTTTGATGCTTCAGCATCTTTTAAAGATCACGTCCAATCAGGCAGGCCCATTGAGCAGAACCCTTCTTTTGATTGACTCAACGTCAACTGATGTGAGACCTTAATTCCATATGCAGATGCCTTTCCCTTCGCCATGGAATCTAATCAGAGGGCTAACACCATTGTATTTGCCTCTCCTGCCTACACTCAAAGGATTGGATTATAGAAGCCACATATGCCAGGAGTCAGGACGCCGTTAGAATTCTGGCTCCCACCATGTATAAATGGAATAAAACTTCAAGCAAAGTGTCCTAACTCTTGTCTGCAAGCACCTCCTAACCTTGTCCTATTTCTAATCAGATTATTGTTTTGAAGATTCCCTTCCCCATAATGTAGACATTCTAGAGTTACAACTGCTAGTACTGCGTTTCACTCTCCTTCAATTCACCATTTCTCAACTTTCTTTTTTTCATAATCACTCCCATGGATCCATTTAAGACATTTCTTTTTTCCAATAATCCCACATGAAAATTTAATACCATAGATCATATGTATACATTTGTTTACATGTTCTATATATTCCTGTGCTTTATATATAACAAAGAGGAAGACTGCTCAGGAACTGGTTTTTGCTCCCTTGGGTGCAATATCGCCCCCGCTGAGAACGAGCGCTCTAAGAAAAAGTTCTTGATTCTCTTTGTTACTCAGCTTTGGATACAGCACCAAAACCAATTTAATACTGCATAATTCATAGAAATGGATGAATGCGTGCGTGCTTATGAAGCAAGCCCTTAACCTAGAGGCTAGCTATAGAATTTGTGAAAAGTGTTCTTTTCCTTTGGTACATTTCTTCTTTGACTTTGATTGAATTTGGTGCCCGAGTTTGAATTACATCATTTGTGGCAAATATCCGTACACAGGGATGGACAGAGGCAGGAACTAAAATTTAGAATAGCCATTGATTTCTGGGTATTAACAACCGAACACATGGTTGTATAGAATGTAGTGATATCAGTGGACCATAATTATTCATGCATCTCAATTATTCATAGTCTCCCTTACTCCCAGAGTATGGATAATCACTATGTCTTCCTTATGTGAAACACTGATTAAAAATAATAACTCAACTAGTGCTTGAAAAACAATTAGGATACTTATAAAATATTTTTTAATCATATTGTCATTTTCTTTACTCGACTCTCTGGCATAGATAGTTAACTGCTATAAAAATGTCACATGAATTAAGAACAAGACTTGAAAATACTTAAGAGTATTCATGGAATGTACTGGATGGAGGAGCAAAGGCTGAATGACAGAAAGCACTACTGTCAAGCTGGTGGAGACACTATGTTACATTGTGTTACACCGAGCAACACAATACAAGCTCCTCTCAGGTATACCTGTCTGGGTACAATGTATAGGTTGTCCCTAATGTCGGGAGATATGAATGCAGCTCCATCGTGCCATCAAGCATGAGGTTGATCTAGAAAAAAAAATTATGTTTCCACACTTCACAGACACCCCACAAAAATGAATTCTTAGTGCAAGAAACAGTAGGGAGTGTGAACACATACTAGATGGCCATAGCAACCCAGAGTGAAATGTCTGTATCTGTTTTACCATGAATGTTTTGGTTTCCTGCACAGTGACTGAAGCGTAGTATATAGCACTCTTTCCCTGCAATTCCTTCTTTCAAGAAACGTTCACTGATTGTCTACTATGTGGTAGGAGCAATTCTAGATATTTGATACAAATGGTGAATAACCTTGAAGTGTTCAGAATCCAGCACAACAGTTCTAGAAATGTGATGTGTATCACCTGCAAAGCTCGTTAAAACATAGATTCCTGGATCCTACCCCGAGAGAATCTTTTCAAATAAGTTTGAAAATCAGCCCCACGATTCCACATGTCTAGCGGGAAGCCAGAGCTTATGTGGCTGGTCTACAAACCGCACTTACCTGAGAGGTGATCAGTGATATAACATAATGCATTTTGGAAAAAAAAATGCATTTTGAGCAACAAGTTTATTCTTCTTTGATTCATTCTGGACATGCTTCTTCCTTCTACTCAGATCCCTCACTATTCTATTATTTCTGCTACCTTCCCTTCCTTCACAATTGCCTCTGGGGTGTTTATTTTCATACTTCTGAGTTCTAAGATGGTTTTTCAAAAAACAAAACAAAACATGAGATCTCTTCTTAATAGTAATATCCTTTCGCTGACAGCTCTTTAAATACTTTGTTCTCCTTACTACATTTATAACCAAACAAGAAAAGAAGTATGTTATAAGAAAATGTTTGAGGGTAAATAATGCAAGCCAGAGTTCTGGAGAGAGCAAAATTTAGTCAGAAGAAGAATTCCTTATCTTCCAAATATGTGAATTGAAGCAACCTTACGTAGGCAGTAAACAGAGTTTAATGTTGTAAATAAGCAAAACTTACACCCAAAGTAATCACCATATTGGTATACTTAATCATTCTTGCAACATATGCTATCTAGGCACAGTGCAAAGTGGGATATTTGTAATGATAAAGCTAATCCTGTATTTTTCCCCTTCTTGAATCAATGTTACTTCTTTAAGATCTATAAATAACGGCAAAGCAATAGGTTTTCTAATAACATGCACAATTTAATATTCCTCTCTTACCCATACATTAAAGAAACACACATTCTTACATAATATACTTAAGTAATTAGGGTTCCTCTTCTGAGCTCTAGTCAATGGTACTAGAAACATTTTTCAGTATATATGTTATCTGTGTCTGTGTCTAAGCAAGAGGAAAAGAGTGATGAGAGAAAGTGAAGAGGAGAGCAGGAGCATGGAGGAAAGAAAGAAGAGGAAACTGAAAACAACACCATGGGTTTCATCCATAAAAATAGCAAGTCTCCATTCAGTAAGCCAGAATTAATTGTATGATCAATTCACTCCTTTCATTTAAAATGCCCGAGGACACTTGCTTGTTACGTACTCATGATAAATATATTTTTTAAGGTTTGAGCTCTTCATACAGAAAATGTTTATTGGAAAAAAGTTCTTTTTGTTGATACATATATTTATCCTTTTAAAAAATATACTTTATTTATTTGTTTATTTTGAAAGAGAGAGTGTCCACATGGAGGTGGGTATGGAGAGGGACAAAAACAGGAGAGAATTTAAAGCTGACTCCATGCCAGACTGGGCTCCAGCTGGATCTGACCTGAGACCCTGAGACCATGATCTGAGCTGAAACCAAGAGTGGGCTAGGATGCTTAAATCGCCTGTGCCACTCAGGCACCCCAATACGTGTATTTATGAATTACTTAGAACTTATAGTCAGTGACCGCTAATGAATGAGAAATAAAATGTGTAATTAATGGATTTTCAGGATAGGAGTTAGTGAGTAAACTGTAATGATGATTTTGCCTCCTGCATTTCTACTGAACAGATCACATAATGTATTCTGATTACCATAGTGAGTAGTGAGGAGAATTTTTTTTCTTGTCATGAGGATTTTTTTTTTTTTTGTGATGAGGATTTTTAAAAATATTTCTGTCACAATGAATCTATCATGAATTTAAATTAGCACTGAGCAGGTTTTTGTAGTAGCGAAATACTAAAATATTGGTTTCTTTCTAAAGATTGCATGTGCACACAGATGCAATGCTTTGAAATTGTCAGTTTCCTTCTTTTTTTTTTTTTAGCACAAATCCCTAAGTTTAAAGTTAATTGCTACTATTGCTTCACATTCATAGAGCACTGAGAAATTCAAGAAATTTACAGAGCCCTGGACAGTGACTTCAAATCTTCAAAGCCTCAGTGTGAATATGATAAGAAATAATAACCCATTGTATAGCCCTTCATTAAGTGTTTATTTGTCTTAAAAAATCAAGATTGTTCATTCTCTATACAGATGGAAAGGAAACTACTAAGCCATGAAATTCAGTTGGAATTGAATGCAGCAGTGTATGGATGAGCACATGTCTCAACTTCAGCCATAAAACATGCATTAGCTATTTCTGATGCTTGGGCCTCTCTCTTTTATCTCATTTGGCCAAGTATACCAAAAAAACAAAAACATAAAAACAAAAAAATTAGCACAAAAGGTATCACTGTTTAGTCTCTCACAGAATTTGTCAGACAGAAATATTTCTAATTTATAGAGCACCGTGTTTAGACCAGAATGCTCAAATTTTACTGTGCACCCATACCATTTGGGAATTTTGTTAAAACGTAGCCTCTAATTCAGTAGTTTGACGTAGGTCTAGGAATTCTGCATTTCTTTTCTTTTTGTAAAGATTGTATTTACTTATTTATTTTAGAGAGAGAGAATGTTCATGAGAGAGGAGTGGGGAGGGGTAAAGGGAAAAGGAGAGAATCTCACGCAAACTCCATGCTGAGCCTGAGATGGGGCTCTATCTCAAGACCCCAAGGGCATGACCAGAGCCAAAATCAAGAGTTGGACACTTATCAACCGAGTCACCCAGGCACCCCAGGAATTCTGCATTTATAACAAGCTTAAAGTCATGCTGACATACTAGTTTTCCTAAGGGTGAGATATATATGAGAACTTCCTTGGGTCAGACAATGCTCCACTACTAAATTTTGGAGGCCACTTGAGGGTTTCCAGAAACTTCCTGGGGAATGAACGTACTGGTGTGGGATTTTCAGATGTGAAAATAAAAACACTGAGACTTTATTTGAAATAATATTTCAATCTTTTTTCTGGTCATAAAAAGAATTTCCTACAATGCACACATACAACCACGAATGCTTACATACACGTGTGTAAGCATACATGCAGACAACTAACCAACCCAACCCAACCAATTACATAATATTATATTCAAAACCAATGCTTACAATACCTAGTCAACAACCTCTGTTCTATCATTTATAATTATGGTCCAAAATAATAGAAATATTTGAGGCAGGGAATTTTTAAAACCTGTTGATGGTAACTTACTATTATTTCTTCTCTTTTTACTAGTTGTAGATTCAATACATGAAAGGCTAAGCCATAATTATTTGAAAAGAGGAAAACATTGTGACTCTATATATGATAAAAAAGGGAGGCTGAAGTGGATTCAGAAGAGATAGGGTCTACTTTTTGTCTGTAATATTCCAGAGAAGAGAAGACCTGCATGATTTATCAAATAGTTGTCATATCAACCCCCTAGATTGACAGCAAGGCTTAGAAAATTATCACTTACTCAGCAGGATATGAAGCCAGACTTACCTCTAGAAGCCGGGGTAGTGAGTTCTGAGTTTGCTCCCCAAACTACCAATATAGGACTAAATGCAAGATTCCATATATCCTACAGCATATCTTTCAGAGAACCTGAGTTCTTGAATTATGGACACTAGACCTATTATTCCATTTTTACCATCATATGATACTGATTTCCAACTTGTAAAAACCAAGAAAAATATTTTTCTTGAAGTACAATTAACATTCAGTGTCAGTAGTTTAAGGTGTACAGTATCATTATTAAAATGATAAATACATGTCTTTTTAATGGGCATCCTTCAACTTTCAACACATGGTTGGGAAAAAAATCAACATGAAAGGTAGCAACAAGCAGCAATAGGTAACAAGGGAAAATATACTTGGAGTTTGGAAGCAAATCAGTATATTATATAAAAGTAATTGCAGGGATGCTTTTATTTGGTATTGTGAAGTCATATTATTTTTACAAATGCTTTTATGATCCAAAGGGTGCTTTGAATAGCCAAGCAAAAAATATTTACATACAAATGAATCAGAGGTCAACTAAAAATTAACTTGGAAAATACCATAAAATCAAACAAATTTAGGAAGTACACAGAAAACAATGTGTATAATTTATGTATCTATTTTGGAGCACCAAATTATACGTGAAATGAAAAATCTTCTACATGTTGGTGAGCTGAAGAGCAGCAAAGTCTCCTAAATATGTACCATGGTGTCTGAGGTTGAAACATTACGTGGTACTAAAAAGTGTTTTCAAGTTAGTTCTAATCACATTTTCTAGATGTGATTCAAGAGAGTAAAAATTCTGAGTCTGGTTTAGAGTCATACACAGGGGTAAAATAAAAATGTCACAGAACAAGTAAAATATATTCAAGTTTCCCAGGAGGAAAAAGAAATAGCCTCACCTGGGGAGAGGCCTGACTGCTCTCAAGAAATGTTACATAACACAGTATCCACAGAAGAACTGCAGAGATGATTTATGGAGCCTGAGGGAGATACAAAGTACACTGGAACATAAACATATGAGCAGGTGGGAAATAGTCTGGAATATGAAAATAGATGAGGGTGAATGGGAGAAGGTCTTTCATTATGTATCACCAGTTAGAATTTAATGGAAATCCAATACAGAATCTTCTTTAGATGGAACAGTAGAATTTAAAAAACAGAACCTAAGCAAATAGAAAATAACCATTCATGTTAGGAGGCAGAAGACTCCCAAGAAGGCATTGCTAGTGAATAGCTTCAGATTTTATTTTACGGTCATTAGTATATAAAGATCTGTAATTAGAGGAAGAGACAGGTAAGTCAATAGCAAGATGTCATGTTTAATTTAGAGCTTTGACATTACAAAGCCTTAGTCCAACTTTGGGCTGCTTCCCAGGGAATGGCTTTAGTTCTGCAAATACAATGCTTCTGCATTTGGTATAATATGTGACAATTTTTCAAAAATAAAGAAACACTACTGCTGCCACTGAATGGCTTAGGATAGAATGATTTCACTTGTTTTATTTTTAAACTAGGTGAATAAATTGGGAACCCTGGGTGGCGCAGTGGTTTGGCGCCTGCCTTTGGCCCAGGGCGTGATCCTGGAGACCCGGGATCGAATCCCACGTCAGGCTCCGGTGCATGGAGCCTGCTTCTCCCTCTGCCTATGTCTCTGCCTCTCTCTCTCTCTCTCTCTCTCTCTCTCTTTGTGTGTATCATAAATAAATTTAAAAAATAAAAAAAATAAACTAGGTGAATAAATACCACTCAAACATACTTCAAATGACAAACATCATTGTATTTGGAAAATATGAAAGGATCTCCTGGAGAATCTGACTAGTGGGTCCATACAGAATATGTGCCTCGGCTAATTAATGGATATGATCATGTAACATGAAGGACCATGAATTACTTTGAGGAAATGGACATTTCTAAAATGTTCTAAATTCTTCTAATGGCTTCAATATACTTTTTTTTTTTTATTTCTTACATTGATTCTTCAAGGCGATTTTTTTTTTAGTCCCATAGGGTTTCTTTATTTCTACGCACATTCATTTCTACTCTGTTTAATAAATTATTTTAATCACTTTTGCATATCTGTTAACATTTTCGGAGATGGCATATCTGGTGTTCAGAACTTTTTTTTTTTATTGGAGTTCAATTTGCCAACATATAGCATAACACCCAGTGCTCATCCCATCATCAGGACGATTTAAAAGGACAAACAGACACTTAGAAACTTACTCTACATTTCCCTAAGCCCACATGCCTCTTCTAAAGCTGCTCTTTAAACAATTAGACTGTTATATAGGGTGTCAGTATCCAGTTAAATTGAATACGGCTATGATATTCCATTGTTCCAGAGGCAAACTGCTTGACATACAGTCATGTAGAATTGCTCAATTGTTCCTGAAGAAGAAACTGACCCATAATATCATATTAATGCTGATAAGATTTCTCCCATAAAGATGTATAACAGATGCACATTGCTAAACATTGTTATTGCTCTTAATATATTTTAGATCTGTAGCCTTTTTGTTTAAAGATCTTATTTATATATTTGAGAGGGAAAGAGTGGGCAAGAGCACAAGTATAGGGAGAGGCAGAGGGAGAGGGAGAAAAATACTCCCAGCTGAGCGGGGAGCTGGACACAGGCTCCATGAGGGCCCCATCCCCAGGATCCGGAGATCGCAACCTGAGCCAACATCAGATGCTCAACCAACTGAGCCCCCCATGCACCTCAGTTCTGTTGCTTTTTGAGAAGAGACAGATCTGGATATCAAGAAGGCTTACCCCCTCCCCCCCTTCTCCACCACAAAAACTTTTGAGGAACTTAGTAGAAAGTAGGCTCAGCTGATCCCAGTTAGCTCAGTGGCACAGGCTGCTTCTAGCTGCTAATTCTAGAGGCTCTTTGTCAAAATCTCCCTCCTCTACCGGGGAGCTTCTACCGTTAGGTAGTCACACGGAAGTTTCTCATCCACTGTTTGCATAAATATGGTGACAATTACAGGGAAGGATTCCACTTAGCCTAAAAGTGAGCTTTAATGCAGGCAGTCCACCTATGTCTGGAATAAGCTATGCAATGATAAGTTTGGTAAATCAGGCACTTCATTACCTCCCTGCTAGTAAAGTTTTTCCCAGTAAATCTTCTATCTGCACATATGGCTTTTGTGGTGAGTTGTAGTCCGTTTGGGATGCTGTAACTAAAAATACCAAAGACTAAGTGGCTTAAAAAACAAATATTTATTTCTCACAATTCTGGAGGCTGGAAAGTCCAAGATACAGTCATTAACAGAGCCATGGTCTGGTGATAAACCTGCTTCCAGGTTCATAGACAGCCATCTTCCTGCTGTGTCCTCACTTGGAAAAAAATTAGAGAGCTCTCTGTAGTTTATTTTTAAGGGCACTAATTCCATTCAGGATGGCTTCATCCTCATCACCTACACTCCCCCCCCCAAAGGTTCCTAATTCCATCATTTTAGAGGTTAGGATTTCAACACCAGAAATTTGGGAGAACACAAACATTCAGTCCATAACGTGTGTTTCTATGACTCCAACATAGGATTGGTATTGACCATACAAAGATACACTCCAGTTATATCAATGCTATTGGATTTTAAAATGGTATATATCCAAGCCCCACACGCCACACCATAGTGGAAGATATCCGTTCTAGGGGCAGTAGCAGGTTATAGGGAATTCTGGTGGCCAAGTTCTGCAAATATTCAAGTGGCAATATGATGTGCCCCCAGCTCAGCATCTTCCAAAAGGGCCACTGAGAAAATTGTTCCAAACCCTACAGAGAGTAGCATAGGTATGATGGCTGCTAGCTCCATACCTAGAGCAGTAGGGAAGCAATAGGATGTGTTAACCCAGATTCTAACTTTATAAAAGTTTGCTATTGACCCTAAGGGGGATAAAACAGCAGCAGAACAGTCAGTCACCAAAACCCCCAAATAAGAGGCAATTTGAAAGAGCATAAGAAACTTAAAGCAAATAAAGTCCCTAAAACACGTAGATCATTACAAGTAAGGTTGTATTTGCTACCAAAGGAAAACCCTGTGTAGTAAGACTAGTAGCAGAAAAAAAGGAGGCCAGACAATTTAGAGCTTGGAAAAATCCTGCAAGATTATATGCACTTTATGGCTGCTGGTTGGGGGAATGATAAGATCAAAGGGACCAACAAAGCTCACAGATAGGAGCATTCAGTGCACAACCAAGCAGATGGCCTGATGCAAAAATTGAGAATGCATTTGGCTGCTTTTCTGGAGCAAAAAGTAAATAAGTTGATTCCCAGACTTTAGAGAATTAACAGGATAGATGAGGCAGAGACAAGAACCAGGTCAGGGAACAGAGGGGAGGGGAAGACGCTCAAAATATTCCTGAACTACCTAGATATTGGGAATGACATGGCTCTTAATTTATTATGTGTGGACTGTCCTTGTTTTCCCTTTGTTAGGCTGTAAAATTATATAAATATTCTAGGTGCAAGATTGCATAGACATGTTGCTTGGCTACAATCATTACCTGGTCTGTTTTTGGCTGCTATGAAAGTTGGAAAATTTATGAAAGATAGTGGTCTGTACTCATAAAGCTTGCTAATATTGACAGTCATGATAATGTTTCATTCCAGAAGAAGAAACTGTAATGGCCTCATAATGGGTTGAACTGTGTCCCATGCAAAATTCATACATTGAAGTTCTAACCCCCAGTACCTCAGAATGGAATCTTACTTGCAGGTGGAGTCTTTCAGAGGTAATCAAGTTACAATGAGATAATTAGGGAGAGCCAAATGCAATATGACTGGTGTCATTGTAAAAAGGGGAATTTTGGACATAGGGATACCTGGGGGGACACCATGTGAAGATGGATGTATGAAATGCTCTGCAAGTCAGGAAGCATCAGAGATTGCCACCGACTCACCAGAAGCCAGAGGAGAAGCATGGGACCTATTCTTCCTCACAACCTTCAAAAAAAATTAACCCTACCAATACCTGGCTACTGTACATCTAGCTTCCAGAACTCTGAGAATATAAATTTTTCTTGTTTAAACCAGCCAGCATGTGGTATTTTGGTATGACAGCTCTAGTAAACTAATTTAGGTCTTCATAGGCAAAGTTCACTACAGAAGAAAGTTCTGTGCAATGCTATCTTCAACTCCAGAGCCCAGTCTGGCCAGTGAAAGTCCTACTGAGGACTAACAGAGCTTCGACAGGAAAGTGGCCACCGTTGCTCCTTTACAACTGCAAATCAGAACGATGTTGCTGCCATGGCTGGAGCTCGCTATGTAGCCTTGGACATTGCTACTGCTTTGGCTCTTGTATGACTTACTCTGCAAAGAAAAGCAAAATCATTTTGCTTTGAACCAATATGGCCCATTAGAGAAGTTTACTTTCCCGACCTCATCAGGATACATCATCAGAACATTAGATAAACCTAAGTACAATACGACGTGCTGGGGAATGTTCAGGCAATCTGCTACAGTGACATCTACACTTGGGAAGATACCGATGCTTTTTTCTAACATAAACATAAAAAGAAAGAAGTGTAGGTACTTCTTTACCTAAAAAGGAGTACCCCACAAAATTCAATTTTACTTTTATAAGCATTCAGTTCTGATATTTCATAGTTTCCTTTGTTTTCTTCCTTAACCCAGGAGTTAATTTGAGGTCCATCAACTCAATTCAAATCGTTTGGGGGATTTTCTAGATTCTTCAATTGGCACTGTTTACTAATTTCATCCAGTGTGGTTGGAGAACATAGTCTGTATGACTTCAATCATCTGAAATTTGCTAAGGAGAACTTTATAAATGTCAATTAGGTCCAATGGACTGATAGTGTTCATATTTTTTATAGTTTGTGTTGTGCATTATATCTTTTCCATTTTCTCATTTTCTACTCACTTATGTCCCTATATTTGAAATTCATCTTTTGTAATTGGCATACAGCTTCATTTATCTTAAAATATCTTTTTTTCACCTTCATTTTTAAGTATATGTTCACTGGCTAAAGAATTATGCATTGATACCTATTGTTTTTATTTTCTCCTTCAGTTCTTTAAAGTTTCTGTCCAGAGGCATGTGGGTGGCTCAGGCGGTTAAGCATCCGCCTTCCACTCAGGTCATGATCCCAGGGTCCTGGGATCGAGCCCTGCATCGGGCTCTCTGCTGCTTCAACTACTTGTACTTTCTCGCTCTCTCCTTTTTCTATCAAGTAAATAAATAACATCATGAAAGAAAGAAAGAGAGAAAGAGAGAAAGAAGAAAGAAAGAAAGAAAGAAAGAAAGAAAGAAAGAAAGAAAGAAAAGAAAGAAAGAAGAAAAAAAGAAAGAAAGAAAGAAAAAAGTTTCTGTCCATTGTAAGTCAGCTATTACTCTTTGTTTTGGAACTCCTGTGATATCTTTTTATCTGGGTTATTTTTGAGATTTATTTTAATCTATGGTTTTTAGCAATTAAAGCAAAGTGTGATTTGGTATGATTTTCTTTCTAATTAATCTATTTTGTGTTTTCTGAGCTTCCTAGATCTGCTTCTGAGCAATTATTGCCTCCTTGTTACTGGGCCCTGCTTGATATAAGTCATCTCACTGAAAGAAAAGTCATGACTCAAACATTCTTATTCTGTAGCAGGTTTTTCAGAAATAAATTTCCATCAAGTGAGGCAAATTTTCCATAGTCCCATTGTGAAATGGAAATTATAACTCCAATGAAGGGCAAACCTTCTATCAAGAATATAAACAGCTTTCCCAATTAGACACTGGGAAGGCCTTTGTACAATAACGATAATTTTTAAAAATTGATTTAAGTACATATTTCTTACAATGCCTGACATCTAAATTGAAAGCATGCTTAAATAATAAAACAGCCCACCTCTAAAGTTGTGATAAAACCAGTAGAATACTATAACAATTCATCCTAAAGATGACAAATTGTTGATACCCCAATCTATTAAGTCCATTTTATTCTAATACTCTTCCTAAAGATAGATAGAATTATTCAACATTGGCTCTATTGACATTTGGGGTCAGATCATTGTTTCTTTGGGGAACAATTATAGGCATTGTAGTATGATTAGTAACGTTTCTAGCCTCTAGGTACCAGGTACCAATAGCATCCACTTCCACTGCCAGTTATGATAATTAAAAAAGTCTCCAGACATTGTCGCATGTTCCCTGCAGGGAAAATAACCTCCAATTGAGAACCACTCTTATAGAGTAAACCTTCCTTAAAGTAGATCTTGGTTCAGGGTTTTTTGGAGGAGAGGGTAGAGGTGTTACTAATGGCCTATATAGATAGGAGTATTGGTCTATTCAGGCCTGAATAGCTAAAGGCTTGCTACCTCTGGAAACACGCACAACTTATTAATAAATTTGATCTTCATATATCACTTATGAATTTCTAAGTGAAGTGACACATCTAGAGAGAACCATCTGGATTTACAATGTCAGGCATATTAGTCCTCATCTATTCTACAGCCCACTAAATCCATGTTGTAAGCCATCATAATAATGGAACCACCAAAAAGGATGAGAATGGCCAGTTAGAACCTTTTCTGATTTATGTATTGCCATAGGGTCAGCCTTTTCAATGATCACTTCTATAGGATCATCTGGTCCCTTTCTAGTCAGTTATTAAAGTAACACATGATAATGCACACTTAGCTGACTTCCCACACATCCAAAGCCAGGGAGAAAAGGATTGTGAGAGGAAACAGTTTAGTACCAAAGTGATCCTTGTACTTTTATAGTGCCTTTTTTGATCTCAGCAAATGGATAGATGATAGATAGATAGATAGATAGATAGATAGATAGATAGATGATAGATAATATTGCTCAGATGAGGGACACCTGATGAGCATGAACACTGACACAGACTTTACTTCAGGTGATTCCACAGCCACTGTACTCTGCCTCATGGTGACAAAAAGATAATTATTGGGTATCTATGGAATTTATCACTCCAGAAAAGGGAATAGGAACAACTGTCCATCTCATCCATGAGAGCGCATGGCATTCAATCTTGGAAAGCATTAAGAGACCAGAGAAAGATGGTAAATATCTTTCTCCTTTTTTAACAGATAGGGACAAACTGTTAGAATCAACCTCTGATGATTTTCCCAGGCAGTAGCTCATAAAGTAACTTCTTCACAATTTTGGATATGTCACTTCCCATCTAATCCAGTTATATAAATCCTTATTTATTCTCACGACCTAGAAAGTGTCTTAATGTTCTCTATGACTGAAGTGAAACAGAGATAACGGGGGTAAAATGAAATAGTTCCATAAGCATTGGGAGGGGTGGATCTGGAGTATCTTGGGGGCCAATTTCCTCCCTTCTTTTTGTAGTAAAGAGATGACTCAGCAGGTTTGAGTTAGCACAACACAAGAATGGGTTAATACCAGAACTGCTGTTGGACATTTCTTCTTTCATCAGGCCTCCTTTTCAGCCAGAAAACTTCTATTTTTACATGTTCATATAACTGTTTCTTACCAGTTGACAAAAAAAATCTGTAATTAATATAGGTGGGCATCTTTACTGAAAAGTTGGCTGTGGTGGATAAAGTCCATCTATACTCAACCTAAACTTGGGCTCAGGACTAACCTTTTGAGATCATGATGTTCTCCTACTTAAATTTCTACTTAAACTCCATGCATGTAAATTTTCCCCAATAAACTTTCTTTTATGCCAACCCTATCTGTAAATTCATGGTATCTGTCCATAACCCTTTAATATCATAATTTTATTCTAGAACATCCTATAATGCTTATAATTATTATAAATTTTTATATTAAAAAGAAATATTTACTATGCTAACATTATTTTAAATAGTATGTTGGAACTCTAAAATGACATTAATGTATTCAATCAAACTTTAAAATCTCTTATAAAACTACATGTATAGTAATGAAAATATATTTCATGACATTTTGATTAAATCTCAGATGCTCATGGACTTTAATACTAGCATTATCATTATATCCATTTTGCTGTAGAGGAAAAGTAAAATTGATTTGATAATATATTCTTGATAATTAAGACTATGCACACTAAAGAAAATAAAAAATGAACTGTCAACCAATCTTGTCTTAAAATTCAAATCCAGAATCTTTTTTCCCCAAAATTATTTCTGACACTAATGTAATTTGTGTTCAAAACATTTCAAAGTTTATTTTTTTCCTTAACAAGCAAAGTATTGCTAACAGAATGTAATGAGTTTTAATAAAATTTCCATATGTAGCCTGGTCTATGGCAGGGCCAGTAAGAGACCTCAGTTTCTCTTCCAATGGGACTGTGTTTTCCCTGTCCTGAGGAGTCTGCACCTCCCTGACCAGACATGGAAGAAAAAAGAGCAAAGCTTAGAGAGGCTGCAGAGAGAAGACAAAAGGAGCCTGCATCTAAGGACATTTTGGATGTTTGGTCTGTGGAAGTAGAAAAAGAAAAAGAAAAAATTAGAAAACCAAATTGCTGCATCTGGGCACCCATCAGAAAATGGACTTAGGTGGACAGTTTCTTAAGCATAACATGGGTGGAAAATCCTACTGCCAATAACTAATATCTGATACTAAGTGAATGTCCTCAGTTTAATTTTTTCTCTTTGAATAAATGAAGATTCAGACTTTGTAATGTTAGTGTCAATAAATCCAGTCAGGGCTTTGTCAATATTGATATATTGAAAACACTTTTGATTTTCAAGCCGAGAAAATGGACAGACCTTTCATTAAGTATTTATTTTCCTGCATTTGCTCTTCTGTAGGTCCTGGATGACTTGCCATTTTTTAGTAGTTAAAACATGGACCTAAAAAGTGAATATAAATATGTTGTGTGTAAAACGTCTGCATACATCTCAAACATCTAAGTTTGCCTTTCTATTTTCTCTCCTTTATAAAATGACCTAACAATCTTATATTTTTCTGCTTAGCCTTGTATTTCTTTTTATTTCATTATCTATGAAGATAATGTTTAAACTTATGGACTTCATGCATTTAAACTTATCAGGAAAAATTTTGAAAAATCATTTGAAGTGCTAATGCAAAAGAACATTGTAAATTTTTATAACATATTAAGTAATGAATATTTGTGGAAAACGTTTAATTTTCCTAATTTATTTTCTATTTTTATGGCTTATAAAATTAACAGTGTTTTACACTGCAATAAAGTGGGGGGGTTGCTTGCTTAAAAAAATCCATATATAGGGATCCCTGGGTGGCGCAGCGGTTTAGCGCCTGCCTTTGGCCCAGGGCGCGATCCTGGAGACCCGGAATCGAATCCCACGTCGGGCTCCCGGTACATGGAGCCTGCTTCTCCCTCTGCCTGTGTCTCTGCCTTTCTCTCTCTCTCTGTGTGACTATCATAAATAAATAAAAATTTTAAAAAAATCCATATATATTTTTATAGTGAAAGCTACATAGCATCAGTTCTTGGATATGACACCAATGGATGTGATGTGGTAAGAAGCCTTACAAAGGGTATTTATTATGTAACTTCATTTACATGAACTTTTAGAATGGACACAAATTTCAGCACAGTGGCTGTCACTTGGAGGCTGGAATTTGGATTGATTTGAAAAGGGTATGAGGACACTTTCTGGAACAATAATAATATTTTATACTTTAATACGATTTGGTCACACAGGTGAAATCCTTTTTCTAAAGTTAGATGAAGTACACTTAAGGGTTTTGCATTTTATTTTCAATAAATAAAAAGAAATATTGAAATAAAATTAACAAGAATGCTGAGAACATTTAGGAATAAGTTTGCTGATGTCTGCAATTTACCTTGAAATGCATCCAAAAGAAGATGAACTGATAGATGGGCATTTAATGGTAAAATGGAAGTAGTGGGTATATAGGTGTTCACCAAAAAATTATTTTAACTCTGCTATATTTTTGAAAAATTTTTAATCAAATGTTGGAAACATATGAAATAAGATAAAGCAAACATTTGAATTACCAGATAAACACAAGACTTATTGGAAATTAAGAATAATATATAGGGAAAGTATTTGGTTGAGCATTCCACTCTTGGTTTCAGCTCAGATTTTGATCTCAGGCTCCTGAGATAGAGCTTCAAGTTGGGCTCTGCGCTCAGCACAGTGTCTGCTTGGGTTTCTCTTTCCCTCTCACTCTGTCCTTCCCCCCTGCTTTCTCTCCCTCTCTCAAAAACTAAGTAAATCTCTTTTTTTTTTTAAGTATTAATATAGAATTGGGGCGCCTGGGTGGCTCAGTCAATTAGTGTCAGACTCTCAATTTTGGCTCAGCTCATGATCTCAGGGCTTTGAGATCTAGCCCCCCCATGGGACTTGGTGCTTAGTAGGGGGTCTTCTTGAGATTCTTTCCCTCTGCCCTTACCCCTGTTCCCACTCTCTAGCTTCCAATAAATAAATACATCTTTTAAAAAAGAATACTATATAACTAGCAAGAGAACCACTCCGACCACATAGCTGCAGAGAATATTGCCAATGCCTTGTAAAATAAAGACTGAATCTATACACAATGTGGAAACTATTATTAGGATGAGAAAAACTTAAGTTGTAAAGATTGAAGATTTGTGGGGTGTATCAGATTTTCCCCTCTTAGGATTATTCTCAAAAGTAACATAAAAGAAGTGATTATTTAAAGTAATATATTCTGTAGAATACTAATATAAAAAATATGTAAAATCTAAAGAGAAGCAGAGCAAATGGAATATTAAATTATTTTCTAAAAATTAGACTTGCCCCTAATCTGATTCTCTTCAGAAGGTCGTAAACTCCTTGTTACAGAAAATATTCAGCATATCTTTGAAATTTTTCAGCAGTATAGTGAAACTACTAGGCCAGCACAGTGTGTAACATTCTTAAGTTCCCAACTTGTAAAACTTCTTATTATGGCTCATGGTAATTCTATTCTTTAAAATGATCATGTCTTATTATTTAGCAGCTAAATTTTCCATTTCAAAAAATAATTAAAGTAGCTTGTATAAATATCCTTCTTACAAATCTCTTTATCCCTCCACTAAATTAAACTTAGCTGTAAAAGTAACCAATTTTCATATCTCTTATTTCAATCTCCAATATGTCTCCAAAATGTTCATTTGGGACTATAGAGTACATCCTAACTTCAATTTAAATTGTAACTGGAGCTTTCCACCACCTTGCTTATTCTCTTTCTAGTTCTTTATAAGTCAGCATATCTTTATTCAATTCTAACTTCTTTATGTATATTGCTCTTTATATATTGAACAAAAAATTTGTGTCACTTAAATTCTGAACAATAATCAGGTATCATTTGGGAACTATTAATCTGATTCACAGGTCTTATTTCTTGAGATTATTGTTTAATAAGATTATTTGAGTGGTCTAGTAATTTATATTTTAAGCATGCATCATGGTTTATTCTGATTAACATAAAACTTTAAGAACCATTATTTTTAATGAGGTCCAAAATAATTTCATCCTATCTTTGTTACCTAATATTTCTCACAAATGCCCATGAGAGTAGACTCATTGGCTTAAGTTATACATATTTATTAATACCTTAATTTATAAAAGATTATTAACTAAGTAACTCTTTTATCATGGCTTAGTCTGTGGAAATAAGTAGAAATGGATCATATAAGACTTATTGGCTCTAAAAGAATTCACATACAAAAGTCATTTAGACTCCACTCTTAAACTCTTTCAAAATTCCTTAAAAAATACTGAAGTTAAACAGGGGAGTTTGCCAGGAGCGGATAGAAGTGAGGCTAGAATCTCTTAATAAGCAGTGTTAATAAACTACATTATTTTAACTACGTCAAATACAACATTAACATTGCATTAACTACAACAATCACTATAGCCAAACAATACCTATATGAATTGCTGCCTGAAATATAAAAAATTCTGATATTGTTAGGCATCTGGGTGGCTCCGTTGATTAAGCATCTAACTCTTGTTTTGGGCTTAGGTCATTATCTCAGGGAAGATTGAGCCCTGTGTCAGGCTCCATGATCAATGGGGAGTCTGCTTGAGATTTTCTCTCCCACTCTGACTCTGCCCCTCCTCCTTTCCTGCTCGCTTTCTCTCTCAAATAAATAAATAAGTTGTTTTTTTAACTCTGATATTGTGTTATTTTATATATTTTAAGGGCACTTATAATTTAAATTATAACAAATTTAAATTATAATTTAAATTATAACAAAATAAGAATTTAAATACATCATATGTAATCGTAACCATGAAAGTTAGAATTCAACAAGAACAGGTTTGAAAATGGTTATCAGAATCAAATAATGGGGTATAATTTTGTAGCTGAAGTCAGTCTAAAGGATAGTGTTTTACTAGAAATCCATCATGGAAAACAAATCTTAGAACTAAATTTGTTTGCATTTTGGAGAGCCAGAAGTAGGAAGAAAGTGAAATGGGGTAATATTGAGGGTAACATAAAGAAACAGATCAAATGAGGTTCAAAAAGTCAAGTACCATGATCAAATAAGGTATGTTAAATAACAGGGTGAGGGTGAGGTCAGGGAACAAATCTGAAGAAATTAGTTTATGCCAACATAACATTTTTTTTGTCTTTTTCCCCCACTGAGTATTTTATCCTTTATTGCTTTTCTTTCTGCCTTAGGGCAGATTAGTTTCATGTTTCAAGAGCGTGTTTCAGATTTAAGGAAAATGACATAGTTTTGTTGTATTTGCTTTCAGTAAGTCACTAGACAATTTCTCATATTACCCTCAAGGGAATGATTATATAACAAAATCTTGATGACAAATAGGTGAAATTATAACTATCTTTGTGATCAAATTTTTAAAGGTTGATTATTATAGTGAGGTTAAGCTAGAGGAAAGGGATGACTGGGTGGCTGGCTCAGTGGTTGAGCATCTGCCTTTGGCTCAGGGTGTAATCTCAGGGTCCTGGGATCGAGTTCCACATCAGGATCCCCTGCAGGGAGCCTGCTTCTCCCTCTGCCTATGTCTCCGCCTCTCTCTGTGTGTCTCTCCTGAATAAATAAATAAAATCTTAAAAAAAAAAAAAAGCTAGAGGAAAGATACTAGAG
The DNA here is from genome assembly GCF_053574225.1 of Canis aureus. Classification (NCBI taxonomy): domain Eukaryota; kingdom Metazoa; phylum Chordata; class Mammalia; order Carnivora; family Canidae; genus Canis; species Canis aureus. The sequence goes on along the minus strand of NC_135641.1, from coordinate 35,832,557 downwards.
ATAGAATCTAGTAAAAATACAAGACTCATAAGGCCATATAATATTTACTGTGTTTAATTTAGATGATAACACAGAAAACATGATTAGAATTTGTGTTTGAGGTTCAGTTGGTAATATTAGCCAATAAATTGAATGAAATAATTAATGCTAACAATATTTTTATCAAATAGAAAACTAATATGAACTGAACAATAAAATTAAGTGTATAAATCTGAAGATACATTTTCCATCCAAGATGAGAGAGTCAGTTGACTAATTTCAAAACATTTTAACCAGGTTGGTAAACTGTTTATGTAAAAAGTTATCTTAGTTGTTATCTTATTGCAAGACAATAAAACTCACATGACCTTGAAGGAGGCAATCTGGAGCATCTTGTCTGTCTAGGACTAACCACACCTGTGTGTCTTAGTATCCCACCTTAATAAGATTACTAAAAATTGTACTAAATTCGGAATCAGGAAGGCAGTAAAGAATGATGAGAGGACTGTCAGTTGTGTCATATAAATGAAGGTGGCTGGAATTATAGTTGCTTAGCCAAGAGAAGAGAACTGTTTGGGTGAGGGAGAGACACCATCTCAGTCTTAATTTTCTTACATTGCTCAAGTTTATTAGTATGCAATGCACTAATAGCTATTTCTCTGATTACTTGACAACACATGTAGTCTTGCTGTTCAAGTTGTCTTAGAATCATTGATCCCAACATCAAAGTGTAGATGGATTTGAAGGGCTGTCATGTGAAAATAAGTAGACTTCTCTTTTTACTCCAGAGTGCAAAAGTAGAATAAATAGTTAGATAAATCAAGGAGATGGATGTTTATCTCCATATACTGAATAATTATCTAACAATTCAGCTTATTATCAGTAATATTTAAGTAAAGGCAACATATACAACCATTTTCAATCATGTGATATAAAATAGATTCTTGTTTTAAGAAAAAAGAAGTCTCACCAACAACCATTAATGTCCATTTCAAATCTCAGATTGTAATATTTTAATTTGGTAGAAAAAAATTTGTCAAATAATTTTTCATTTACATTGAAATATTGCATTAATTAAATAATCACAATAACAAAAACTCTTTAGTCTCTTTATTTTCTGTTTCATCTGTACTCCACTCAGCAGGCAGCTACTGTTAGAATGGATATAATTCTCTATATTACTAATATCTGGCAAATAGTATGTGCTGACTCAAATCATTCTGTTAAAGTGGAGATGAAACTTCATGCCTTCAAAATTAATCTACAATCCTAGAATTTTTAGCATTGGTACCATTTTGAATAAGATACTCCCCAAACAATAATGATATAGTACTGCTTTAATCAGAAAGAGAAGCACTTGAACTCATTATACATGGCTTAATTCATCATCTGGCAGAAATTGGGCCCTGTGGAAGTTAAATGTGAGGGTTCTAGGGTGGGAAGTACTACCTAAGGAAGGCAAATTCAGTCATGGTGTTGGTGTTGAGACTGTCTCATTGGCTTGAGTGTTGTTAAAGTTATGTATCTATTGGGAAAAATTAAGGCAAACTTAGCTGGCACCGCAGTTTTGCCCTAGTCTTTTTTTATAAAAATTAACAAAAGTGGTAACAATTTTATTGTGGAAATTTACTCTCAACAAATTTTAAATGCACAAAACAAAACAAAAAGTAAATGCACAAAACACTTGTGAACTATACACACAATGTTATATAGGGGATCTCTAGAACACAACCATCTCATATACTTTATACCCATTGAACAGCAACTCCCTATTTGCCCCTCCCCATAGCTCCTAAAGCCACCATTCTTTTTTTAAAAAGATTTATTTATTTATTCATGAGAGAGAGGTAGAGACATAGGCAGAGGGAGAAGCAGGCTCCCTGTGGGAAGCCTGATGTGGGACTCGATCCCAGGATCCCAGGATCATGACCTGAGCCAAAGGCAGAGAGAGGCTCAACCACTGAGCTACTCAGGTGTCCCCAAAACCACATCAACTCTGTTTTTATGAGTTTCACTATTTTAGATATGTCCTATAAATGGAATCATGCTGCATTTGTTCTTACCTAACTGGTTTATTTCACTTAGCACAATGTTCTCCAGCTTCATTCATGTTTTCACATATGGTAGAATTTTCTCCTTTTTAAAGACTGATAAGGGGCACCTGCGTGGCTCAGTCAGTTAAGTAATCGACCTGATTTCAGTTCAGGTCATGATCTCAAGGTTGTGAGATTGAACCTGGTGTCGAACTCCACACTGGGCATGGAGTCTGTTTGAGTTCTCTGACCCTGCCTCCCATGTGTGCCTACTCTCCTTCTCTCAATCTCTGTCTCTCTCTTAAAAAAAAAAAAGAAGAAGAAGAAGAAGAGAAAAAAGAAAAAGAAAGAAAAGCAAAAGACTGAATAAGATTCCATTGTATGTATATAACACATCTTTAAATCCATTCAAATCCATTCATCTACTGATGGACAACATGTAGAACATGTAAGTTGTTTCTGTATCTGGTCTATTGTGAATAATGCTGCAGAGAACATGGAAATGCAGATATCCCTCTGAGTTCCTGATTTCAATTATTTAGAATATATACCCAGAAGTGGAATTGCTGGATCATATGGTAGCCCTATTTCTATTTTTTTCTTTCTTTTTTTTTTTTTTTTGAGAAACCTTCATAGTGTTTTCCATTGTAGCTGCATCATTTAGCATTTCCACCAAGAGTATACAAAGGTTTCGATTTCTTCTCATCTTCATCAGTGCTTGTTATCTTTTGTTTTCTGAAGTAAACCCACATTTATATTATCAACTAATCCTCAACAAGTGTGTCAAAAATAAACAATGGGTAAAGGATAGTCTTTTTAAATGGTGTTGGTGAAAATGGATATTCACATATGAATGAAATTGTTTTTTTAAATGATTTTATTTATTTATTCATGAGAGACACGGAGAGAAGGCAGAGACATAGGCAGAGGGAGAAACAGGGAGCCCGATGTGGGATTCGATCCCAGAACTACAGGATCACGCCCTGAGCTGAAGGCAATTGCTCAACCACTGAGCCACCCAAGCGTCCCTGAAATTGGATCTTTATGTTATACTATACATAAATACCAACTTAAAATAGATAAAAAATGTAAACATAGTCACAGGAAAATACATAGGGGAAAGCTTCATGACATTAGAAAATGAAGTAATTTCTTGCACAGACTCCAAAAACACAAGCAACAGAAATAAAAATAGACAAGTGGGAGGACATTAAACTAAAAATCTCTGCACAAAAAGGAAACAATCAATAGAATGAATGAAAGATTCTGTGTTCAAACAAATTTGAGATCCAACAGATTCATTTTCCCACAAGCTCTTGGAAAGACACAAACCACATTAGCATTTGAAGGCTCTGAAAAGTCCTGAAATAAACCCTTTATATATATCTATCTCTACATTTCACAAACTTCATTTAATAAAGCCCCAAGTATCATATCTATTAACCTTCTGAAAAATTAGCCATAAAATCCAAAAGTACACATGGGAGCATTTTTTTTCTACAAAAGAGCTAAGAAGATCTTTTGATGTGAAGTCAGAAAGTCTCATATAGTATGGCATAGGCAAAAAGCCTAAGTCACCAATAAAAAAGAAACTCATTTGAATAGCAATTTATAATTTTGATAATCTTTTTTTTTAATTTTTTAAAATTTTGATAATCTTAAAGAAAATGATCATCACTCTAAATCTGGAAGAAAAATAGCCTTTCTCCTTTTTATAGGTGAGACGATAATCTCAGAAAAATTAAGTGATGTAACCAAGATCCACCAGCTTGTACTCTGCTCATTCATCCGTATCATTGTAATGTGCAGTGTATCATCCATAGACTGGTTATATTTCTGATTTATCTAATGTGAGGGTTTTTTTTTTTTTCATTTAACCTAAACCCTCTTCTGCAGAAGTGTTGACATTTTAAAGCTGCTCTAGTTCAATTCCATTTACTGCATCAATGCCAATTTCTCCAATTAGTCTGACAACACATATAGTGTCAGTAGTCAACTTGTCTTGGAATCATTGATCCCAAGACCAACGAATAAGTACTGCTGATCTTCAAACCAGTGATCAGAATGGCCTTCCTAATTATGGCTGTTCTCTTTCCTTTTTATCTGTATGGCACAAGCATTCTTAACAGACTTGAGTCATCTGCCTAGAAGCTGCTGTCATTACTCATTAGAATTTCACATCCAAGAGATGTAAACAAGTCTGGTTTCCATCTTTAGACTAAAAAGCCTTAGGAACAATTTCTTTTTTCACATTGCCAGATTTAAAATTGTCTTTGTCATTTTATTTAATATTTCACAACTTGCTTTTTTTCACAGAGGAAATTAAAATCATTTCCTATGAAATTACACATACATAAAACTTCCCCTAAAATTTATCTTTTTCTATAAATTTACAAAGTACACTTTGATCTCCCATCTATATATCATGACACATTCAGAAATGGTGATAATCTGACAATTATTTAGTCTTCCAATAGGTTTGTAACATCTCCATATACACTGTTGCAATATTATTTCTCTGGAGTTTTAAGTAAGTATATATTTAGGAAATGTGTGCTGAGGGATGCCTGAGTGGCTCAGTGGTTAAGCGTCTGCCTTTGGCTCAGGGCATGACCCTGGGTTCCTGAGATCAAGTTCTGCATCGGGTTTCCTGCATGGACCCTGTTACTCCCTCTGCCTATGTCTCTGCCTCTCGCTCTCTGTGTCTGTCATGAATAAATAAATAAATAAAATCTTTAAAAAAAAAGAAATGTGTACTGAAATGATATAATTCTTTTGTTTATTTGCCCAGATTTAGTTACTTAATTGGACATACATATAACCATTTAGATTACTAGTTGGGCTAAAACCCAAACTCTAGGAGTTGCTTTTTCAAAATGAGGTAACTTGAATGTATATGCTTCTCAGATATTCAGGGTTCCCCAATTCAGTAGATTACCAAGGTATTATTATTTCTCTCTCGTTGCCTGACTTTTGGCCTTTTCAATGCTCTTACACACCACTAATAAAGGATGAACAGAAGAGATATTACACTTAAATTAGCCTACTTGTTAGTCAGTCACTGAGTCAGCAAGGACCTGCTGGGAGTCCATAGCATACAAATTATAGCAATTTTCTCTTTTGTAATAGCTTAGTGAGAGAAAAGCTGAAACTTTTTTTAAACTATAGTATAATCGTTATGGCTTTTATGATTTTCAGTTATGTATATTCTATTACAATGTGTATTAGTTATTTTTAATTCCTATTTATATCTCTATGTTTAAGTGTAATTTCTCTTAGAAAAATATGTCATACTATGAAGTTTGAAATATAAGCTCTGTATAATGATGGTACTAGACTCTCACTCCTTTATAATACTTTATAATACTTTTAATATTTTTCTGTTAAAATAATGATAACTTTTAAATTTTTTTTAAAAAGTATAACTTTACTAAAGTTTAAAGAAAATAGTCAATAACTTACACAGCAATTATAGGGTTTCTGGTAACTGCAATCAGAAATACTATGATTCAAAAGACATAATTGTGAACACACATGTTCTTCATTCTGGTGCATAAGAATTTGGATTGCTAGGAAATGAATGGGAGATGTTTGTTTCTTGCCTTACCCACCCCACATTTCACCCCCATTTACTCAGTCTCTGGAGGCATAAGCTGCACTGACTAGATGAATCAATCCCTGTGTCTTATAAAGCTCCAGAGTTATGTGTGTCCATTCTGTCAAACATGAATGGCTTTACCTCTATGTGTTGTTCAAAGATAGCACAGTAGGGCTCAGTGGGATACATGGTTCCCGAATATGAAGGACAAGAAGAGTCCACGAAACAAGGTATACATTTCTAAGCCTTATATTTGGTAAAAGAAGAAATTCCACCTAAGAACTGGAGCAAAAATATGCCTCAAATAGCCAGACGCCTGGCAGGAGACAAAGTTTAAGGAAACCTGATTTTAGGCCAGCATAGTTCCACTATTGAATCATTTACCAGACACTGGAAAATGCACAAGGACATCCTCTCGCAGCCACCTTTCAACTCTTTTTCACAAGAAAAATTTATTCTCTACCCACATAAGCCATAAATAATGGCAAGAAATCTTCAAGGCATATTTGGCTACAAATGTAAAGTTTAGATGGAATTCATCTTGGTGGAAATACTAAATTTTAAAACAAAAATAACAGTCGCCTATGGAGAACACCAGAAAACAAAAACAAACTTTCTTCCTCCTTTCTCTCTCTGAATTTCTATATCTATAAGATCTATAACCAAAGAATATAAATAGTAGAGCACCCTGAAGTGTTTAGGAAAAAAAAAATCTTACATTATTAGAAACCTCTTTTAATGGCCTCAGTAGGGAACAAGATATTTCCTTTATGACTCAAGAACAGGAAGTCTCAAAGGAAAGTTTAGGAGTTTGAAAGTTTAGGGCTGAGAAAGTCTAAAAATAATAAAGGGCTTAGTCTAGTCTGCAAGTAGGTTTTTTGTTACTGTTTGTAAGAGAAAAGAAGTCATAAAACAATTTTGGACATACAAATTCCAAATATAGGTTGTAATACTATATTCTAAAATTTCACTTACAAGCATTGTAGTGTTGACCAACATTATCTCCATGGTAAGCAGTCCATTAACTAGATGTCCCTACCAGGTGCCTTGGAGGAAGCTGCTTGCCTCCTGCAGTTCACACTAGTATGTTTGTTTGTTTGTTGGTCAAAATATAAAAGCAGGAGATTTCATTTAAAGATCCAGATTTTCCATTTCTTTTGAAAAATGGAAGTATCTGGCAATGTCAGTACTGGCCTGCATTGCCACAAGCCAGCCATCTGTTTGAGTTGACTGGTATGGTTCATTAGATGAATCACACTCACCCTACTCATAACTACCCTTCCAGGTCTCTTACACTAGATTGTTTTGCCCATTACAAACAGATTTATTTATTTTTATTTTTTTTAAAGATTTTACTTATTTATTCATGAGACACAGAGAGAGAGAGAGAGAGAGAGAGAGAGAGAGAGAGAAAGAGAGGCAGAGACACAGGCAGAGGGAGAAGCAGGCTCCATGCAGGGAGCCCAATGTGGAACTCGATCCTGGGTCTCCAGGGTCACACCCTGGGCGGAAGGAAGGTGCTCAACTGCTGAGCCACCCAGACATCCCTACAAACAGATTTAAATTTAAATTTAAATTTCTAAATTTCTAATCTTTGTTGTATCTTGGGCATATCCTATTTTCATGAAAAATGTGTATACGTTAATTAAAGCTACACTTTTTATTGTTTCTATCATACTGCCATATATCTCCAATTCCTAAAAATAAATATGTAGTTTAAAAAGTTCGCTGAGGCATAAACCAAAGAATTCTTTAACACACAGTTTCTTTTAAGCAAGAATTAGGATTTCTAGGAATTTATCTTTAATTCTTTCAAGAATTGGTCAGAATATGAAGCCAATTAAGGCTGGAGGCAATATATTGCCTCTGATGGATTTTTATAAAGAAAGCTAATGAAGTTAGTAATAGTTCATAACTGTGTGGTGAATTCTGTAGCCAACGTTCTTGTTCAGTTGGACACTGACCAGAGGAAACCTGATTTACACTTTGTTAAGGATTAAATATCCCATAAATTAACTGGCCACAACACATAAGCACACTGGTAATCTTGATGTGACAGGTTATGGGTGATTTTGTTTCATTAGAAATGTCTGCATTCTGGGAAATTTCACACTGAGTATATATTCATTATGTAATCAGATCAAATAAATACTATTTCTCAATTTTATCTTTATAAACTATATATTGAAACATTTTTGTATAATTTCCTAATCAAATTTTTTCACCTAAAAAGACAGTAGTAGTACTTACTTCATATCCAGCTTTTGAAGTTAGTTAAACTTAAAGCCAGACAATCTCACGTGTTCATAATAGCACAATTAATCTGGCCTCTTTTATTTTTTACCAATAAAAATAGTAACTAAAATAGCTAAATAGAATTTTCCTAACTTTTAAAAACAATCTTGCCACCAGAGTTAAAAACTACAGTTGGGATGTTAACTGCTCTGTTCTTTTGCTTTTATAATTTCCTATAATGGAATAAAAATATACACTTGTTAATAATGTGATTTAATATAAGCTCTTTTTTCATTACTCATTATTTAACTTAAAAGTTTATTCTAAAATAAATAACTATACTATGTATAAATAATAATATATTTAATTGTAATAAGGTTCAGGGTGAATAAATAGAATAAAAATTGCTAATTCCTTTGGGATCCCTGGGTGGCTCAGCAGTTTGGCGCCTGCCTTTGGGTGCCAGGACGTGATCCTGGAGACCTGGGATCAAGTCCTGCATCGGGCTCCCTCCATGGAGCCTGCTTCTCCCTCTGCCTGTGTCTCTGCCTCTCTATGTCTCTCTGTCTCTGTGTGTGTCTCTCATGAATAAATAAAATCTTTTAAAAATTGCTAATTCATTCAAAATAAAATATATATATTAAAATATATATACATACATATATATATATTTTTTTTTTACTTAAAATATTGACTTAAGTTGTACCTGAGTGGCTCAGTCAGTTGAGGGTCGAATTCTTCAGTTAGGCTCAGATCATGATGTTGGGGGCAGTTGGATCATGCCCTGAGTCCAGAGTTCAGAGTTTTATTTGTCCCTCCCTCTGTACATCCTCACAGTTGTGCTCTCTCTCTCTCTAATGAATAACATCTTTTAAGGAAATAAAATAAAATACAATACTGACTTAGATGTATGTAAGCTATTGGTATATTATCAGTTTATTACCGTTATAAGGCATATGCATTTTATAAATAAATATGTACGTTATAAATATAACACACTTTTAAAATATTGCAGAATGCATCAATACATAAATAATGCAAAACATCCATTCCTAAATATAATAATATAATTTTGAAAGCAAATGAATACAGAGACACCCTTCCTCACAACAGTCAGTTGGCTTCTGTGCTTAATGATGGCATTCCGTGCTTTCTCCAACAATAATCATTTGTATTAATGTGGCAGATATGTGGACAGAAAACCAGGGTGTCCTGGAATAACACCAGCCAGGATAAAAAGGTGGTAGCAGAGATCAGAATAGCTCTCTCTTCCATCTATTTCTGCTTGCTCTTTTCTTTGGTGTCCACAACTTGTAAGAAATGTCTTTCTCTTTTCTTTTTTTCTTAAATGTTCTGTGATTAGCCCTAAGATTTTATTCTCTAACAGTCAGCCTTGACTCTTGGATCAAACTCTTTTAATTTTATTTTTAACACTGTTTAGACTCTTAAACAATGATTGAGAACAACAAAGAGTTTTGTTGTTTGAGTTATCATTTGATACTTAATATATTAAAAATTATAACAGAACTTTTATAAGTATTTACCAATTGATTTAAAAATAATAACTCATATAAATATAAGTAACTAGTTTATGAAAAATAATTATGTTTTAAAAGAAAATTAGAAAATTAGTGGCATTGTTTGATATGTTTGCAAATCTCCTTTATGTTGACTTTGTAAATAATAACTGGAATCTCATCCTGGCCTCTGTATTTTACCTGTTGAGATCTCACACACCATGTAGTCCCTGGAGAAGATAATTGTACACTCATGAGAAAACACAAGTGAGAGGTTAAACATCTGGGTAGCATTATGAAAACAGTTTGACTTTGCAAACCCCCTGAAGAGTCTTGGGCACTCCTAGCGGTATCCCCACCATATTTCAGAACCACCAGCTGGGCCAGTTTTGTCTCAGCAATTATTAAAGGGCAAATTATACACCTTAAACTATATACAAATTAAGTCTTGAAGTTTTAGCTCCAGAAAATAGACTCATCCACAGCCCAGAGTAACATGAGGACAGAAGGGAAAGAGGACTCTCCAATTTCTGCAATATTCCCTGGATCATTTTTTTATCATCATCAAAAGTGCATGAAATCAACTTATTTGACTGTATGCAAACATGTTATATGAACCAAACTTAATAAATGAATCAGGGCCAGTAATAATTGTTGGTCCTAAACACTCTAAAATAGTTTCTGTAAAGCAGGCAACATGCTTAAAAATGAAGAATTTAAGATTCAAAGAGACTTTTACTTTGAGTTTAGACTTACTTACTCTTTTTTGGCTCTATGTGAGTCAGTATGACCTGACTCCAAACTTTGCCTCCATTTAGGTGAGAACTATCTACCAGTTAATCATATTCCATACAGAACCGCTAGATGCTTGTAAAATAATAGTAATGACATAATTAATGAATATTCACTTAGTGTACTACACATTAACAAGTCAGAATCTTTAAAAAAGAAAAAATATAACTGTATTTAGCAAGTACTCACAAACCGTCAAAAGAAACTGATCGTGTTGGTTTTGTTTTGTGTCGTTTTGACATTAGAGTATAGGTTTCTGTGTAAATTGGTGAAAAAGATCCTTAACTCCAGGCTTTGGCTTGAGGTCTTCTTTCCCATTGGGTTTCAGGAAAACTGCATAACAATAACCTGATGCTATGTTTTCTAGGTCTAACAAGCCTGGCTCTTCTGTAATATCCCATTTTATCTCCTATCTGGAACTATAAATTTCATTTTTAATAAGGCAAATACCCAAGTATCAGGGAAATAGATTAATATACACCAGGTAACAGTAGGTGCCTTTAGAAAGTCTAACTAGTTGTAGCATTTGAAAAATCCACAATAAGTACCTTTAACCTCTCCAAATAAGTTGGAATGATTTTCATTTCATCTTGAATATTTTTTCTACTTGATATTAATATTACGACTCTAAGTATATTACACTGCTTGGTAACTTTGTAATTTTTTGAGATGCTCCTAGAATTTACCATGTATATCTCACATTACAGGCTTTTAAAAATATCCATATAAAATTCAAAAGAAGAAATATGTTTTTAGAAAATTACATAATGTGAAATAAAATACTTTGTTGGGAGCATTATCTCATTGATGTTATTCTCTAAAGATGTACACATTAAAGATTTTGTAATTTGTTTTGAGTAACTATCATTATAACTTGTAACATCAAGGGTGTACAAACTAATTTTATTAGTATAGTTATTATAAATATTTATAAATTTTAATTAATGTTTTATCAATATTTATACCTCTGTTTATAAGATCTGTTTGCCTTCTGGCTCTCCATCCACCTCCACATACCTACTTTACCTTATTTCATCATTATTCACATTGAAACAGTTATGTGCCTCCATGTCTGCTTTATTTTTTATTCAAAAATAGTTTTTGAAGGGAGAATAGTGAAAGTGGTTAAATTGTGGAAGTATGCTATAAGCTTCCCAATGTAAAGACTGTGATTCATCATTTATCTTTTTGCGATTCTCTTTGTTTTGTGATTTAAAGCTTACTTGGAAAGAAATAGTTACATATACTAGCCTGTTTTTTTTTTTTAAGTGTTGCAGTGTTTATGGTGGAAAATGTTGAAATATAAAGTTCTTTATGAATTCAATGTTAATGGGTTAAATTTCTATTTTCACTACTTACAACATTTTAATCTGCTTTCTCAATCAGCTAAATATAATTCTCTTGCTTAAAAAAAAGAAATTTTGAAAGGTAAAAAATTAAGAAGAGAGTGATTTAATCAACAAGGAATAGAAATGATACCATAATATGAAATATTGTTCTGTCCAACAGTTATTATAATGCAAAATAAAATCAGAAACAATTAATAGGTTTACTGTTGAGTAACTAATCAGTAATATATTTTGTGACACACATTTGAGATAAAGCAAGTAGTGTAAAAGTCACCTGTTGAAGAAAATACAATTTATACGAGCTCCAGGACTATCGCGAATGCAGGTCCGAGACCTATTCAAGGTGGAAACTGAAAGCCGGGATCAGTTCTTCCTCGATTGTTCTGGCATTTATTTCCTCTCCTCACTAGAGGAATGAGGAATAGTTTTTGGCCATTACGATGACTATGTCCATATTAATATTTACCATATCACTTGTGAAACAAATATGGCTAGGAAAATTGGATACACAAAATAGTTTCCCACTGAATCACTACTTGAATTTAAACAACAGCAGACTTTAGTGCATATTAAATAAGAACTTTACTATACTAGACTTCTGAAATAATAAATTTACCAACAACTCAAGGATTACAAGAGAGAAGACAGTTTTCTTAAAATATATGCACTGTCCAAAAAATATATGAGTCAAAATTACTATCATGCAAATTAGACTGAGGTAGAAAACAATTATTTGGATAAAGAATTTTATTCTCTAATGCCACTTACCAGGAAGTTATAAAAATCCTGGGTTGTTATAAATTTAACAATATACTTTTGAAATGTACTTGTTACTGCATTGGGGCTAAGTAAACATAAAAGCATATAAATAATACTACATTTTTGTGAACACACACATGTGCCTATAAGAATAAATATATTTAAACATTGAAATTTAATGAAGAAAAAACAATGCAGGATGTAGATGTTAATGAAGACATTAAACTTGATCTAGGTTATGAAACTTAGATCTGGTTGTAAATTTAAAAAAAAGAGTAGGGAAGGAACTCTTGTTTATTAATGTCTACAACATGGTAGGTAGTTAATTTAAGCACTAACATTTATTCCTGCATGCTCACTAATAAAGTTGTTCAAAATGCTCTTTATGGATGAGCTGCAATAATCTGCAAAATAATTTTATCATAATTATACTGATGAGAAAACTGGCTTAGCTAGGATAAAATGACTCATATTTCATACAAACATCAGAGCAGATCTTTAGGATGAGTATTTTTGGTCAGAAAGTTCAAGCAAATTGGCCAAGGACACATGCTGGTGAATAGTGGAGCCAAAATGTATTTTAGACTTTACTCATTACAGCATCTCGCCCTTTTCCCATTACGTTGTGTTGCATGTATAAGCATTTCAGCATAGGTAAAAACAAGCACGATGAATGAAGTCTCTAAGAGAATCATCTGTGATAAAAAAAGCCACCTCTCCTGGGGGGAGATTTAAGTCACACTATAATTATGAATAGGAATAAAAGATAAAAAGCTTAATTTTTTAAAATCTTAAGGCTCTAACATTCATGTTAAAATTCAATTTTAATCACAAAGGGATACCTGGGTGGCTCAGTCAGTTAAGCGTCTACCTTGGGCTCAGGTCATGATCAGGGTCCTGGGAAGGTGCCCCATCGATTCAGGTCCCTGCTCAGTGGGGAATCTGCTTCTCCCTTTGCTTCGCCTCATGCTCCTGTGTACTCTATCAAATAAATAATTAAAATCTTTTTTTTAAAAAAAGAAGATTTAATCATGGAGATAAAATAATAGTCCTCCATCAAAGAGTATAAATACCTCTAAATTGTAATTAATTTATGAGATTACTTAGTCCTCAAGCAAGCTTAGAAGTCAGAGATTCTCAAGCGTTTTCATTTCAGGACTTCTTAATACTCTTAAAAGTTGAGAACTTCTAAGAGTTTTTGTTTATATGGGGGTTCTACATAAATGTATACATATATATATGCATATACATATAATTGTTAAATATAAGTTGTTATATCTATTCCACATTAGACATTAAAATGAGAAATTTTGGAAATATTTGTTAATAATTATTTAAAATAATAAACCCATTACCCATCAATGCAATACATTAAAAAAAAACCTTAACTTCCAAACACACAAAAAAATGTAACAAGTGCAATTGTTTTACATTTTGTCAACACTCTTTAATGTTGGCTTCATAGAACAGAACAGAATTCTCTGTGTCTACTATCAATCTACTGTTATATCAGATATCATGCAGTCCCTGGAAAACCCCATGGTACACTTTTGAAGTCTAAAGTAAAAAAAAAAAAAAAAAAGATGAAAACATTATCATTTAAAAAACATGTGACATCACAGATTTCGTAGAGTATTCTGAAGATTGGCTTCCTGAATGGGTAAATTTTAATGAAAAGAAAAAAATCAAGTCAAGGGAGCTTCTGGGAACAGACTGCATGAATCCAAATTCCAACTACGACAAGCTACTAGCTGTGTGACCTTAGGCAAGGTATATAACTTCTCTGTTTTCATTTCCTCACCTGAAATATAACCATAATAGCTATACTTTCCTCACAGAACCAGCATTTTGTGTTATTTTTTAAACACTTAAAAAGAGTGCATGGCACAGAAACTATATGATGTTTAATAAATAAATTAAAAAGTCTAAAAGCAGGGATGGGTAGGGTCACTGATCATCCATTTAGTGGAAAACAGGTCAGAAAAAGAAAAAAAATATTCTTTTTTTAAAGATTTTATTTATTTATTCATGAGAGACACAGAGTGAGGCATAGATACAGGCAGAGGACGAAGCAGGCTCCTCGCAGAGAGCCCGATGTGGGACTCGAGCCTGGGACCCCAGGATCATGCCCTGAGCTGAAGGTAGATGCTCAACCTCTGAGCCACCCAGGGATCCCAGGTCATATTATTCTTGTATCTAAATACTTAGCTCGATCAAATTTCATGGTTAAGAATCACTGCCAAAAACAGCTTGACATTCAGTGCTTAAATAAAATTATTAATTTTTAAAATACAACAGTATTTGTATTAATCTTTTTTTCCCACATCAGACAAATTCTTCCTAAGGCACAGGAAAACTGATAAATTTTTTCTCCAGTAATCAAAACAAAACAAAGCACAGACCCACACCGATAGCTCTTGAGAAACACGGCAGCCTAATTCTCCACAGAAGTAAAACAGAAGTGACAAAATCATCATTAAAAGAGCTAATGTGAGTGATATTAAATATGACCAGCTGATAGGTGATATATTAGAAATGGTTATCCCAGAAATGTTGTCAGACCCAACTCATCCTTGGGGCCATATCTTGCCTTAGTAAAATAAGAATTTTATCTTCATCAATCCACTGAGGTGAAGGCATCTTCATCCGTTTAAATTGGGTGACAGTGACAACAAAAACTAATTTGCAGGAGATCTTGAATACTAAGCTATTTTTAATTTAATTTTTAAAATTCCTTGACACGTGTTTTATCTTCTAGAAAATTTATTAGCGAAAGAATAAAAGATAAAATTTGACAACAGCCTTTTCTAAGTACCACCAGTAAAGATATAAATGAATAAAGCTTCTTATTAGAAGTTTTCTGATATCTCTCCATCCCAGGCTTTATTTACTCTCAGTTGAAAAGGACTTCATGCTTCTTGGTATTCTCATAATAGTTTATCTCACTACTTTTTTGTGTGGCATTTATTTTCTACCTTGCAATAAAATGTTTAAATGTAAAAATAATATATCTTCCTCCACAAAGACTCACTGAGGTGTGGAAAAGGAATCCTCTGCAGGCCTCAGGCAGGGCTACACACAAAGTGGGCACTTAATCTATTTGCAACAAGTAAATTAAAAGCCTTATTTTAAAAATAGCTTCTACAAAGATGCTGGAAACAGTACTTGAGCAAGAGTCCTCATACTGTCCTCTGAGGAACATTTTGTTGAACAGAGTGGAAAAAGAATAAGTTTTCAGATAAATGTATTTTACTCAGTTTTGATGTGATTTTTCTGTTCCTTTGGGAATTGCTCCATGTTATACATGATGAAAAAGATTTCATAGTGAATGATAGATTTATTCTTCTAATTTTATGTTATGTATAGAGGATCATGTGCATTTTTTAAAATGTAAATCATAAAGAGTTTCCATGTAATTTTCTTTTTCTTAGAACATTTTTTCTTGCAGAAAACTAAATGCTATTTTAAAATATAATATCACAAAAAAAGGATTTTATAGATAAGTAGTAAAATTTGTTTTTCTTTTAAAATAATTAGGTAATAATATATGTGAATTATTATACCTAACATGTAAAAGAACACACAAGTAGAATGTTAAACATTACTGAAATTATTTGAACATATTCTGTTTATTTTTCATTACAACAGTTAAAGATTAGGCATAATAATGACTAATAAGTTCTATATTGTAATTAGAAAAAAAATTTTAATGTGCATATTGATATACAGAATTTATAAACAGCCTGGTCACCAAGCCTGCTTTTTTCACCCTTCCCCAACCAAAAAGTGTGCTCCCAGAGATAATGTTCTAATTAACCAAAATGAAACTAACATATTGAACTCTGAGTTCGAATGCAAGGTGTCATGGCAACCAGGAGAAGAGAGTTTGTTTTCAGTGTGTGCTGAGATTGGTTAAAAACAAAAACTCATTGAGGTAAAAATGAAATGATAAATCCTCTTAAAAAGGTAGGGAGTAAGCTTTTTCTACTGCCTGATTTTATGATAAAAAAAATAGGATGAACCTTTCTGTTTCCTTCTAGTTAGCATAAGTGATCATAATGATATATCTTATGTGTTTCTTGCTTTCTTTGTCAGAAGCAGTACTCCTCCATGCAAGAGATTTACTGGAAATCACTGAATATTCTTATTTTTAAATTTTTGTTGGAATACATTTTATATGATTAGTTCACTATTAAAAAGAATCATTATCTTACCCATACATGATCCATAGTATAACAATACAATATGAATAAAAAATAACTTGTCAAATCCTTTCCCAGCATAACATTGCAGATAAATTCATCAATTAATACATTAAAAGAAACATGTTTAAAAACATTTTTGTTTTTCAATTATTGTTCCTGAAGCAATTTCAAATAAAATATAACATCTTGCATTTTAATGGAAACATGATATGCTGATTTATGAGTTACTCAAGAAAACGACTCTGGAAATATAGCACACTTGTAAATATAACCTAAATAATACTATATATTTTTCTATATACTGTGTCTTTAGATAATATTCTTTGATCTATAGAAATACTTTCTATGATATTTTTTCTATGTGAATAAATAACATTTCGAACCATATTATGTTTATGTCAAATAATGTCTAGTCGATAGATAATATCATTTTTACCTGTAAGAATTACCTGATACTGAGATTCCTCCGTGGCTCAGTTTGTTGAGCATCTGACTCTTGATTTGAGCTCAGGTCATGATCTCAGGATTGTGAGATCAAGCCTTGCATCTGATTCCACCTAGGCATGAACCCTGCTTGGGATTCTCTCTCTCCCTCTTCCTCTGATCCTCTGGCCCTGTCACCACCCTCACTTTTGCTCTCTCTCTCTCTCTCTCTCTCTCTCTCAAAAAAAAAATTAAAAGAATGATCTGATACTAAAATATTCTATTTCAGATTTGTATTACATATGTCTGTATATATAAAAATACATATGTGTATGCATATACAATTAAATCTATGATATTTATTTTTAGGTAAGCATTATGCAATTCTTGTCCTATAAGAAATGCTATTTTCTAATACTGTTAAAATTTTATGATGTTTAAATAATGCTCATATTGATAGAACAGATTTTTTTTTCTCTCTACATATTTGAAAGGTTGTTTTATCTTTCCAGACTCCCTGCAAGGCAAGGATAATGCATTATTAGTCCTCATAAAAGATATAATATCCTAAGAAAAAAATATATATACATGAATATTCAGACTAATCTAATCAATGGCAGAGATAAAAGTGTATCTTATGACTTCTAAGGCAAGCATTATGGGATCCAGCATATAATCCTGCCTGCAACACCAAATTTATTTCCAGGAGTATCAGATCTGGAGAAAACAAATTATTTCTCTCAACAAGAAAGAAAATGCAATTTGTGAAAATTTAAATGAATAATACATTAACATATGGAATGAGAAACTACCTGTGATATGAAAAAGGGTGATAATTGTTAGAGTTGATGAACCAATATAGATATATTATTATTAACTAAAGTCCCTGATTTACATTAGGGTTCACTGTTTGCGTTCATACTATGAATTTTGACAAAAGTATAATAATAACATGTAGCCACCATTATAGTATTGTATAGAAAAATTCCTAAAAATCCCTTGTGTTCCATCTATTCAACTCCCCTCTCCTTCCCCCTCAGACCCCTGAAGACCACTAATCTTTCTCCTGTCTTTATAGTTTTGCCTTTTCTAGAATGTCATATAATTAGCATAATACAGTATGTAGCTCTTTCAGATTGTCTTTACTTAGCGATATGCATTTAAAGTCCTTCAAAAAAAAATAAAGTCCTTCAATGTCTCTTTGTGGCTTAACATCTTTTTTTCTTTTTTTGGTATTACTGATTAAATAAATGTATGAATATACCACAGTTTGTTCTGCATTTTCCTATATTGAAGGATATCCTGGTTGCTTTCAAGTTTCGGCAATTATGAATAGAACTGCTGCAAATATTCACATTCAGGGTTTTGTATGGACATATTTTCAATTTGAGTAAATCCCAAAAAGCTCAGTTGCTAGATCATCTGGTAAGAGTTTGTTTACTTTTCTAAGAAACTGCCAGACTCTTCAAATGATTATACATCTTTTATATTATTATTTGAACTTTTCTTTTCCTCTTTTTGTTTACCAAATTTCCATGATTCCATCTCCCCATTAATCCTAATCAGATGCATATATTATTTTTTAATAATGTTATTTATTTATTTGAGAGAGAGACACAGAAAGCATGAGCAGGGGAAGAGGAAGAAGCAGACTTTCCACTGAGCAGGGAGCCTGAAGTGGGGCTCGAACCCAGGACCCTGAATCATGACCTGAGCCACAAACAGATGCTTAACCCACTGAGCCACCCAGGTGACCCAGACATATATATCACTTATAAAGAGAAAAACAGACTTTTTTCCATTGATATATTATTTTTCTTAACATGTACCCCAATTTTCCACATTTCTTTGCTACTTTTCTCTCAGGAGTATAAAACTTTAAAATCTCCCCTACCACACATCTCATTCCCCAAGTTCCCAAGTCTCAAGTTCCCAAATTTTATGGCTGCTTCAGTACGGACTACAATCCTCCACTACAATATTTCTCCTTTGGCTCAAAACTCAAAATTCTATATAGAAATCACTACACATTGTCATACAGTGTGTTTTAACTATTGCTCCTCTCTATCCATCTCTCAACTGTGGTAAGTTTTTGAGTTTGTGGCTATTTTCGAATATCTTTGTTTCACCCTGAGTGACAATGTGGGTGGATAAAGGGCCCCACAGCAGGCTCCAGTGTTACATATCAGAAGCCCAATGCCAGTTGCACATCTTTGTTCTTTCTCTCTGCAAACTTGTAATATTTTTATCTTCTTATTTAGAGTTCAGCAATTTTACCAGAATTTATCCTCTCTGTGCTTTTTCTCATTAATTTACCCTGAGTAATGGTGACACTTTTCAATACGTAGACTCAGATCTTTCCTACTAAGGGAAAATTTTATTCTATAAATTGTTTAATTATTGCCTTTCCCACATCTGTTCCATTTCCTCTTTTCAGATCTATCTTTCAAAGTCTTTTTTAAAAAATAATCTCCTTCATGATTACTTCACTTTAATGTTTTGCTTTGTGCTTTGAGATTTTCTTGCCCTTGATTTTCCAGAGCATTAATTTTAGCCTCAGAAGGGAACAACTAATCATTTATTTCATCTATTTAATTTTTGATTTAAGAATTATTTAAACTCTAAGGAATATTATGATATTTTTTGTAGATGGTTCTGTGTGGATGTGTGTGAGAGACAGAGACAGAGACAGAAAAAGACCGAGAGAGAGAGAGATGCATCCATCCTTCCTCCTACTGTTGCATTTCATTTGGCTTGTATTTTGGTTGTAATACTTTCTTGTCTGGCGATCTATTATCTCTTTTTTTGAGCTCATTTTGTGTTCTCCAATCCAGTTACCTAAATATGTGTGATGGTGAATTCCTGTGGTAGGTGGGTGCGACGGAAGTGTTTCACCATATCCAGTACTCTCTGGAAGCACGTAGAAAATGCTTCTCTGCTTGTTCATCTTCCTAACTATTCCAGCCTTAAAAAGTAGAGAAGATTCAGCCCATTAGTGCAATGCTTTCCTGAACTTTAAATGTCTGAGGAAAAAACACAGTTGCGTGTCATGGATACTGAAGTTCCCCCTCAGATTCCTGAGAGAGTGCCAAGCTCTTCTCAGGATTTTGCCACTTGCTTGGATCATTTTGTCTTCATGTATGTCAGGCACATGGGGAAGGGAGTAATAGGCCATCGATAGAGCCAGAGGCCTATTTTCACCATTTGTCCCATCAGCTCTGGACTCAGAAAAGTCTTAGAGTTGGAAATGTAAGCAGTGTCTCAAAGAGAGGCAAGCATCAGAACCTGAATGACACGGGAGTTGTGTGTTTGCTCCTCGAGCTGGTTTGTGCTCTGAGTAAACTTGGTCTGAGCAAGAAAATATATTGATTTAGTACAGTAGTTATAGCTAAGTATTTCATTTTGGATCTATACAATACCATTGCTTTATTACTATGCAATAAAAATGTTAGCTATACAATGTAGGAAATAATAATTGCAACATTTATGTAGCAGGTGCTACTATGAATCCAACATTTCTCAAACATATATTTTTTTCTGTTTTAACAGACAAAGGGGCGGAGATCAAGAATCTTTAAATAACACTAAAGTCACACAGCTGATAGTTTCTATGCCCTTTTTATTCATTGACACACTGCCCCATACCTCATATGTGTGAGGGAGCCTGACAAAAAATCGACCATAATAGTTAATGCTCTCTTTCCCATATTCACCTATAATGCAAAGTCTACGTTCAATTTGTCTATGTGGTTATCAGCTTGTTTAATTTGACTAATGCAAGTGTAAATTATTTTTAACAGAAGGAACTAAAAGCAGTTTAAGCAGTTAAGCAGTTAAGCTGAGTTGAAAAACAACTCAAGATTCTGAGGTAATAAGAAATGAGAGTTATTTCTGGATGCTTATATGTGAGAAATGCCTTTTATATTATTCATGCACAGGAGATATTCAAATAAATGTAATTTTTTGTGAAAAAAGTATCTCCCCTCCCTTTGGTCATTTGTACTTTAAGCATCCAATAATTAGACTTAAAAGATATTTTGCTCAGATCTCAGAAGTGTGGAATTTTGCACTTATTTTTAGTAAGAAGGAAGTTATATACTGACATAGGTGTGAGGATTTCCTTCTTTGTTTTGACTATACGGGTCACTATTAAATGCTTATCCCTTTCTAGCAAACCTATACAAATTTTGAGCTTCAGCTATGCTCTGTTTTCTTCTTATTATACTAATTTGAGTGGATATGCTTTTTGGTTGAATTCTATCTAATGATATATGACTCACTTCAATCAATTAGGAGGGAAGCAGATAAATCCTAGATAGCTGCTTTGCTAGGTCAGGAGAAAGGACAATATATATGATGAAGCCCAATTGAGAGAGAGAGAGAGAGAGAGAGAAAAAAAAAAGACTTTAATCTCTCTTGAACAAGTAACTAAAAAATGATTGTGCTTTAAAGAAACCTGCCAGGATCTGTTTTAATTTTTATTCATTTTGGGATTTTATCACAGAAAATACACATTTGAAAGTGTGAACATGAGAATTGGAACTGAGAGGTAAGAAAACTGAATTTAATTCATCCATGAATTTAGTAATTCAGGAATATTTGATTATCTACCATCTTCCAGCTTTTGTTTAGATGAAGAGTATGGATGGAAGGGCAGGAAAATAACCCCCTGACCTCCATTAATTGAAAAATATCAACTCTATAGTTAGAATCATGTCTTCTTTTTTTTTTCTCTCCTAGATCCTCTCTTTAGTTATCAATGTAGAAATTAGAAATTGTTCATTTTTTACTTTGAAAATATTAAAGTGAGAATTTGCATAGTTCTTATTAACTAATACTCTAAATAGAAATGTCACTTAAATTTAACAAAAATTCAAATAATTAACTTGCAATGCAAATAGATATTAGAATCATATCCTTTGTAGAATTTTTATAACACAGTAAAGTAAAAATTAATTAAAGACAATACAGTGAGAGATAACCTTGATTACAAAATCAAATCTGATAATTCTCACCTCAATTGCAGTAGTTTCTTTGTTATCTTCATATATTACCTGCTATGCTTAGTCTTTTGAACCTTTTGTATTGTAGTGGTTATTGTAATATTTAAGAAAAATTGACCATTGCTTTAAAAATATGAATTTATACTAGCCATCAGAATTTTAAAAAATCCCATCAATTCACAATCACGAATTCCAAGTGCAAACTTCTGGGGTTCAGGAAATTCAAAATGATCCTTGTAAATCTAAAATGTGGTTCTAAGTTCTGATTCAACTAGCCCTTAAATAACAGATCTTATTCATATGTAGACAGTTAAATAACCATAGGTACTATTTATTGACTTAAATCATCACTCTATCAATACCTGATGAGATTTCATGGTGAAACAGAAAACTTAAAAACAACCCTGTGAAAAAATGCTAGTTTTCATAAAATATACATTCATGTACACGTACACACACAACAAGTGTGAAAAACATTAGCAAATTCACCTACCTGAAGTAATTTTGGAGATTAGCGATCTCATTTACCACCCCCTCACAGTTTTATAGAGATTTTATTTATTTATTTGACAAGAGAGAGCGTGAGAGAGCACAAGCAGGGGAAGTGGCAGGGGAGAAGGAGAAGCAGGTTCCACCCTGCGAAGGGGGCCTGGATGTGATGTGTGATGTGTGATGTGATGTGCGGCTCCATCCCAGATGTGGGGCTCCATCCCAGAACCCTGATCATGACCTGAGTTGAAGGCAGATGCTTAGCTGACTGAGCCACCCAGGCGCCCCCACAATACACACTTCATATCACACTTCATATCTGAGGTAAGCAACACCTCTCTACCCTTCCTGCGCCCTCCTGCCAAAGTTGACATTTATCAATCAAATATTCTGTGAAGGTCAGACCAACTGACTCCCAAGATGATCCTTTTATTAAAAAAACATGCACACAGGCTATACATTTTTATCAACATTGATGTTGCCCTAGGTGTATGCTGGAACGTGTGGCAAAACTATAGATGATTAGAAAACTACTAATTTTCATCAATTTAACACTAAAAAAAGCTCTATGTTACTGAGTGATTGCTTTGGAATAAAAATAGAATAATTGCTGCAAGTTTTGCAAGTGAGTTTATTGAGGCTGATGAATTTTAAGAAATCAATATAAATTGTCTCTAATGATGTATTTTTTTGTGTGTTGGGTATCAAAATACTAGCTCCACTGCTAAGAAATCGTATTTTAACAGGCATTATTTTTTTAAATTAAAGATATGCATACTGATTTTTAAAAAAGGCTTGTCATGGACACATGTCAAAAAGCAGTTAACAAATTACGATCAGAAGGAGGAAAGCCTGGAATTATAATTAAATATATTAATTAAGATATCGTAGTATATAAAGAGGATGACTAAGATACAGTGCATCATGGTATTGGAATAGTATCACCCCACCTAGGAACGATAATGAATGCATTTATGGTGAAAGATTTTTTTTTTAAGTCTCAGGCATTGATTTTACAAAGTTAAATCTCAATAGCATGAGAACTAGAGAATTATTTAAGTTGAACGTATTTTAATAAGATTAAACAATGTGCAATTAATGAACATTTATTGACTATGTAGAATCCTATGTTAGGAACCATTGAGTTGTTAAAAAATAAAAGAACGTGAGTTTCACGTAGCTTACGTTTTAGCAGAAGAGTCACATATACACATAAGCGTACCTAGAGCACCTTGAAAACATTAATAAATATTTACATATTTAATATAATTTAGTCAAACACTGACAAGATAATCCTGGCTGGTTTTGGAGCCAGCAGCTTGGTCCCAGTCATGGTTCTGCTAGTTACTGGCTAAATGGTAGATTGATTAACAATCCCTCTGAACCTGAGTTTCCTCTTTGCAATTTTAGGATAGTAATGCCCAGATCATAAAACTGTTTAAAAAACTAAATGAAACAAGATATGGGTTATTATTTCATTCAGCTCAATGGTTAGACCACAGTAGCGATTTTTTTTTTTATATAGACCTCCATAAAATATTTTCTCAAGACAGAGTTCCTAGGTACATAGCAAAGTAGTTACCCATTAAAAACATCTCTTAGGATAAATGAGTTTGCATTCACAACATCTTTAGGTCCCAAAGGGTATTGCATTTGTCAAAAGGAGGAAGTTTAAGTTGGAAGAGTGCCATATACCTGGGCATGGTAATAAGTCATGTTTCTGAAATTACAGGAATATCATACAAGAGATTTGTTTGGGCTGATGTTTTCGTTGTCTTGGTTGTATGCTTGGGAAATGCCTCTCTCATTATTCCCACACTCATGCCCATCTTCAGTGAATTCAAATAAGATATATTTTAAGATCAACACTTTTAGTCACTGTGACTCAAATATTGGTTCAGAAGCCATCTCATTATAACTGAAAGCCCAGTATTTCTCAAAAAGTTTGTCTAGAAATTGAGATTAATGAGTCAACTCTTACTATAAAAAGAAGCCTGTATGCAGTATCAATGAAATGTTCCAGAACTGCATTAAAACTACATTCTCTCTCATTTTGAAAATGTTTTGAATTCCTCTTTTGGATTATGACTCTGATGTAATTACATCATCTACTTTAAGTGCATTTTATTTCATTTTGGACTATCTTGATGGTCAGTCTGTGAATTTCCTGGGTTCAGGAAAGGTCTTACTGATCTTTGTGTCCTGAAGACCTATTGTTGGTGTAAAAATAATTGAACAAATAAACAAATTAAAATGTTAATGAATATTATTTTAATGTTTTCCTTATAATATCTCCATGCAATGTTTTTTTAAAGACTTATTTATTTTATTCTAGAGAGAGAGAGTACACTCGAGCAGGGAGAGGGGCAGAGGGAGAGGGAGAGAGAGAACCCCACTCAGATCCCCAGCTGAGCCCCATGGGGCTCAATCCCATGATATCAAGATCATGACCCCACTAGAGCCAAAACCAAGAGCCAGTTGCCCAACCAACTGAGCCACCCAGGCTCCCCACTGCATATAACTTTTGACTTAAACCCCTGTCTTAAAGGCAGACAATCAATCATTTTCAAATTCTTTGCCCAGTTTTACTAACTAATGTAGAGCCATCCACATGGCCCAACGTACTGCATATTTTACCATCTGTTGTAGAGATTGTGGAAAGAAAATTGAAAACAAAATATATTGTCTTTCACAGTAAGACAATTGCAGCTAGACACCCAGTTGCTCAAGTACAGATATTTTTCACCTACTTTTACAATTAAATGTGTCCATGGGATAAGGCCTTGGTAATAGAATAAAGGAACATGGCAGGCGTCACTTCTGTTTGGAGCCTTAAAACATTGCATAACCCTCCCCTATGTTCTGTTTCTTCCTCCCTTACCCAGAAAAATGAATATGGCTATGCACCATGTATATGAGGTCGACATCTTAGGAAAAGACAGAACAATCAGATGAAAACAGTTTCCAGAATGACCATGTGGAACAAAGCCATTCACCAGCCAAGACTGTCACCATACATCTGTTATACGATAAGTCAATAAATAATTTTTTTCTTGAAGACATTAACCTTTGGAACCTCTGTTAACACAGTTTAGCCTTCACCTTAACTAATATAAGTGGTTTGCACACATTTGGAATAAAACGAGTATTATCAATTTCTTACTATCTTGCTAACAAGTCATCCATCCATCCAACAGCTTGTGATGTAATCTCATAGAAGATGGGGTATAATTACAGAAAAAACTGTCCGTTTTATTCTGCAAAGAAAAGGTTATTTGTTCGGCTTCAGTTAGCAGGTAAATGAACTTTGCTTAAATAAAAATAAATTATTGTTTTTCATTCTAGCATATAGATTGTAAGGATAATATTCTGATAAGAAAATCAGGCAACTGATTCTTTGCTTATAGATTCTATTACGGAGGCTTCAATGAAAAAGCTATCTAAATGGGGGTAATTTTCCTTTTGTATCACCTCTATTAATTCATACGTTGCAATAAAAGCATGCCTATTTATCTCTGTGGGGGCAAAATATGCTTACATATTCTTATATCTTAACTAAGAATATAATTTAAATGGAAATGTGTGGTAGGCTAAATAATGGCCTGCCAAAAGATAGCCGTGTCTTTCCTTTTTAAGATTTTTTATTTATTTATTCATGAGAGACACAGAGAGAGGCAGCGACATAGGCAGAGAAAAGCAGGCTTCCTGCAGGGAGCCTGATATGGGACTCGATACCAGGACCTCAGGATCATGACCTGAGCCAAAGGCAGACACCCAGGTGCCCCAAGATATCCATGCCTTAATTTCTTCCAGAGCCTTTGAATGGTATCTTTGACAACAACAGTGACAACAAAGGGCTTCATATTGCGATTAAATGTAAGGTCTTGAGTTGGAAGGTCATTTTGGATTATCTGGATGGGCCCTAAATGCACACACAGAGGGGGAAAAGGCATCAGACAACATACGCAAAGATTAATGTGCCCATAAGCCAAGGAATACGAGCAGCCACCAGAACCTGGAAAAGTCAATGAGATGGTTCTGCTTGGGGCTTCTAGACAGACTGTGGCCCTGCTTACATCCTGACCTTAGCCCAGTGAAACTTATTTCAGATTTCTTGAATCTAGCACTTAAGATAATGCTATATATTTAATATTATGTGTAATGTATTTTTATATTTATATTTTACATATGCTTATCCTATAAATTTAGTAGAGTCATATAAAGATACTAATAACAATTATATATTTAGAGGCGAAATGCCAGCAAATATAGTCTTGCCAAAATTAACTTTAGGAGCTATGGTGTATATTGATGTTCATAATTTTCCCTTACCTTGAAATATCCTTCATATTAGATACTCTAAATAGATATTATTACCCTAATTTTTTGGCCAACTTACAATGGGGTCATATCAAAAGACCCCTCTAACAACAACAACAATATAAAATTTACAATTAGTTTTAAATCATGGGCATTACCATTTTGATCTGGGAGTAGTAATTTACTGATCAGTAAAACAGGAAAACTCTCACCAGATATAATGTTCATGTCAATCTCAATAAATACAAAAGAAAAGTGACCTTATCTTCTCAAGTAAACATAGTTCTTTTTATATATTGTTTTAATTTTCTTCTCAAGATTCTAAGCTACAATTTTTTTTTTTTGCTTTTGCTTTTGTTTTACTTGCTTAATTAAATAAGAAGCATAAAAAGAAGTCATTATAGGTTTGTAGCACCATAAATCTTATCCAGAGAGAGGTGTTACCTAAAGTAGAACAAAGCTAATGTAATTTTTTCCCACAGATAATGGGTCTAGTGTGCCTATGGGGCTTGTTGTATCAGTAATTAAGATGCTTTTCTCAATTTATTTTGCATCACAAATTTTAATGTGATATGCATAAAATATATATGTAGAGCTTCTAGAATCATGAAAAGCAAGCACCAATGTATTGATCATTCATTTCAAGCAATGAACTATTGCCATTATAGAAGGAGCCTCACAGGTGTCCCTTTCTGAACCTGGATCCCTACATTTTCCAAAGGAACTAATCTGCTGATTTCTATTGCAACCATACCACGATTTGATCCTAAATATGTACATTTATCAGCTGTGTATGCATATTTTGTTTCTTTTCAAGCTTTGTATAAATTTAATGATACTGCATGCATTTTCATTAAATAGTGTTTGAGTTTCATATATATTGTCTACAACTACATCTCATTTAGTTGTTTTATTTTATTTTTATATACTTTACCATAATCTATTTATCAATGTTTGTTTATGATTTGTGTCAAATTTGGTCACTAATAAAGTGTCTGTGAACATTCTTGTAAAAGATCCTGACACACGTGCACAAGAATTTATCTAAGCGGTCATCCAAGAGTGGGATTTCTGATCTGTAGGGTTTGTGTAGTTTTTATTTCACTAGACAATGCCAAATAGTTTTCTAAAGTTCTTGGGCTGATCACACTCACACAAGTGGAGCTTGTGTTCCACTCCTCTACTACATTTTCAAAATTTTTTTTGTTAGTTGTTTCCTGTCAGTACATCTTCCCATTCTGTGTCTTGTCTTTTCATTTTCACTGTAGTGTCACCTGAGGAACTGAAGTCACTTTTTAACTTTAGTTGAATTTGTGAGTCTAAGGGCGCCTGGGTGGCTCAGTTGATTAAACGTCCAACTCTTGGTTGGATTTGGCTCGGGTCATGATCTCAGGGTGCTGAGATCAATCCCCACCTTGGGGTCTGTGCTGAGCACAGAGTCTGCTGAAGTTTCTTTTTCCCTCTCCTTCTTCCCCTCCTTGCCTCTCTGTCCCTCTGTCTTTCTCTCAAGTACATAAATATTTTTTAAAATAATTGAATATATGAGTCTATTTTAATGTTTATGCATTTATTGTCTTGTTTAATGCATTGCGCTCTCTCTTAATATTAAAAAAAATGACCTAAATATTGACTGAAAATTTAGTAGTTTTTCTCTCACATTCCTTAGTCTACCTGCATTTTTTTGTATGATGGGAAGTGGTAGCTCTATTTTGCATTTCTCTGTGTAGCTAATCAATTTTCCCAGCCTTATTAAAACAAAACTGTTTAATGCACTTATCTGAAAAAAAAATATCTATTGTATATCAAATTGACATAATAAGGATTTCTGGGCTTTTATTCTGTCAATTTATCCGTATGTTGATGCTTGTAAAGCAAGCCTTATTTTTTTCCTTCTTTTCATCCAGAGGACATATTCACACTTACGTCTGATGAGACTTCGATTTGAACCGTACTGCAAAATAAATCAGAAATATTGAACATGTGTATTATTATTGCAACCAATGAATGTGGTGGTGCACCTTGCCACTAGGCTTTCTTTAATGTCTCTCAATAAAATTATACAATTCTCTTCATAGAGAACCTTACCTTATCTGTTAGACTTATTACTAGTTACTTGACAGCTTTATGCTCTTTTTTGGTTGTTTCTGGTATCTGGAAATAAAAATGGACTGTATTAGAATTAAAATGATAATTAGAAGCCTTACTAAACCTCCTTATTATGATAATTTATATATGGAATCCTTTAAATTTTAGATATTTTAATATAATTTTCATATAATCTTACATTATACATAATTTTACATATATATTTTAAATAATATGCATATACAATTATAAACAATATAATATTTATGTCATACCTATAATTATATAATTTGTAATATAAATTAAATTGTATTATATTTTTAAATATGTTATATTTACATACTTTTATACCTTTAAAATTGTATCACATATCATCTATTTTATTTGTCATACAATATATAGTTTTATATAAAATGTAACATATGAAAATTCTATATAATCT
The DNA here is from genome assembly GCF_053574225.1 of Canis aureus. NCBI lineage: Eukaryota > Metazoa > Chordata > Mammalia > Carnivora > Canidae > Canis > Canis aureus. The sequence goes on along the minus strand of NC_135641.1, from coordinate 35,803,328 downwards.
TATCAGACAATAATAAGAACTTTATTTTATACTTTTAATCCTGACACTATTTATCACTTTTCCTATTTTAGATTATGCAGCTAGAATTTCTATATTATGTGTAGAAGTTGTGTTACTGGGCACTAAAATCTTGCTTTTGTTACTTAAGGGTAAACTGAATGATTCACTAATAAGCATGCTTGCTTTACCTTTTTGAAAGTAACTTTTATAAGAAAAATGAATTTCTCCATATCAATATTTAGCCTGGAGACTTTTTAAAAATCAAGACAGGATAATGACTTTTATTATACATATTTTCTGCATCTATTAAAATGAATATATATATCTTTTTCTCCTTTGATCTATTTGATAGTTTAGATCAATTGACATTTTTTTTAATGCGACTCAATTTTGAATCCTGGAACCAAACCCTATTAGTTGATAATAATATATTATCTTCTTTGAATATTGCTGAAATTATTTGATAATATTTGGTTAGAATTTTTGCACCTTCGCTCATGACCAAAAATGGTGTATAATTTTCCTTTGTTAAGCTGTTCGAGATGTTGGTATCAAGATTTTCCTAACCTAATCAAATGCAGTTTTCTCTCATTAGTATTTTATTTAAGAGTGTGAATTAGATTGGCATTATTTTTCCTTGAATGTTCAGTTGAATTCATTTGTGAAGTTACAGGTTTTTGTAATTCTATATGTGAGATGAATTTTTCCTGTTATCATATAATTTGATATGTTTGGTAACATATTTTTCTAATATATGTATTCTAATGTATATCTAATCCTTAAATTAGTTATTCTGTCCTGTCCTTTCTCTCTTTTTTCTTTAATCATTCTTTCCAGAGGTTTGTCAGCATTACTAGTATTATTAAAACTCTTTGGGCTTTGTTCATCCTTCTAGTACTTAATCTCTTCTTACTATACTAATTTCTATTTATACTTGTGCTCCTTCCTTTCCTCTTGTCTTTTCAAGTTTATCATGCTGTTTTTTTATGCATCTTCATTGGATAGATGTTAAGCTCATTATTTTATCCTAACATTTGCTTTTAAGGGTAAATATTTCTCTCTGATACGGTTGAGATATAAGCCACAATTTAAAATATGTATTATTTACCATAAGATGCAGGTGCAAACTTTTATAATGTCTAATATTATTTCTTCTTTGCCTGTGCATATTTTTGCCTGGCTTTCCAGAAAAATAAAATAGTGGGCCTCTTAAAAGACTCCCCCAACTGATTATAGTTTAGGGCTTATGAAAATCAATTTAGATCAACTGTAAGAGTGGACCAGAGCCTTCTATCATCCCAGGGTAAGGGATGTAAGCCCCCATAGAAATTATACTAATTTAGTATGCATTTGCACCTGGGTGACTTGGACTCTGCCTCCTGATTGTGACAAGGGAGAGACATGCTCCCAACCACAAATGCTGAGCTGGCCAGACAAGCCTGTAATTAAGCTTATAACATGTCTTATTGCTATTATATCTCAGCCCTGATTCCACCAAGGGAGGTGCACGTAGTTCCCTAATTCTGTACTTTAAAAGTCTCCCTACCAAGTGGTCAGGCTTTTTCTCTTAGGATCTAACATGTAGTCCTATTGTAGTCCAATTATAGATTGCTCTATAATGCTCTTGAGTGGGAGCAGGGGTCCATGTGCCCACTACTGTAGCTATTCCTGTGATTTTCCCCAATAAAGATTGTTATCATAGGTCTGGTGTATAATCTGCTTGAGCATTCACCTTTGGTTTTAGGAATATATACCTTTTTTTTTTGCCTTAAATACTGATCTTCTATTTTAATGTATGTCTATCAAATTTTTAATATTCATGGTTTGTTTATTTCCAAACTTTCTTTAATCTTATATTTTAGATATAATTCTTATAAATAGAATATTGACATTCTTTTCATGGAAGATTCAGCAAAATTACACTTAATTAATATAAAAAGCACTATGCTTGAAAAGGAGTGCACAAGTAAGAGATTGCTAATTATTCCCCATTTTCAATTCTTTTTAGTGATAGCAGCCTAGATACTATCTAGGAAGGTTATTCTCTATGCACTTAATACATTTTCCATATGCCTTTATTTCTAGGTGATGTGATTATATTTTAACCAATAGTTTGTGATGACGAGGGATGTACACAGCTTCACAGCTTTTTGAATTGCTTCAAAGAACTCCTATTCTATATTCCCTATTAAAAAGCTCTCCAGCCAAATGGTAAAAGTGAGGTTGGGATGATTACCTCACCATCCAAGCTTATTTTATCAAACAGCTTTCAATTAACCAACTGAAGGGATAATACATAAAACAGAGTCAGAAACAAAAAAGTTAGTGCTTTCTAAAAAAATAAAATAAAATAAAATAAAATAAACAAATTGTCAAAATGTGATCCCTAACTGTGCTTATTAGCATTTGAAACTACCTGTCCACCAACAAACTGATGGTCTTTTAGTTTTTAAGGAAATTTGTTATCAGTGTTTGACCCTTAAATGATCCTTGAATCTCAAACTGGCCTGCAGAGAAAGATGGCTTGCAATACTGTGTAACCCCAAGAACTATGTTCTCCAATGCCCACATTATATTCCTCCAAAACAGATAATGGGAAAAAACAAAAACAAAAACAAAAACAAACCGACTCTTCAAAGCCATGGACCACAGAGAACAATAAACAGAACAGGGACAAAATCCAGGCTGTCATAGGGGCTAACCTATTTTCAATATTTATGGCAAAAAAAAATCCATAATTCCTATCATTTGACCATCACCGTGAACTATTATTGATTTATGTTTCCTATTATCTCTCTTTTTAGAAGATTTTAATTGTAGTCATATCTTTGCTATTCTACCATGTTATATCTAGTTTTGAGGGCAGATAATTTTCCCCTATGCAGAGGATTCCCCATAGACCAAAGATCCTCACTTTGAGTAGGATAAGGTAACTCATTAGGCCATGTCATGATCACTGTCTCATTTGGAGAGGGAAATTGTGAGAGAGAATAAAGAAACGAGAGAAAACATATTTGGGTGGCCAAACTGGTAAGCAATGGAAGAGATTACAAGTTCTCCTCCAATACCTATTCTTCCCTATCTCTTTCAGTAACAGAGCTTCTGTGAGTTTAGTTGATCTCATGGTAGCCAAGATAATACTGCATGTTGCAACCTTCTTTGCAGATAGTTTTATCTCTATAACTAGCCAAAACATAGTTATGGCTAATGAATGTGAGTGATGTGTGCATCTTCTTGACTCAGATTTAAGGAAAAGAATTATGATCTCCATTCATTTTCTCCAATCTTCTACCTGGAATATGGGTATAGCTGGAAACATAGCATTTACCTTATCCAAAGGGATGAAAGCCATGAGAAATGCAAAGCAATGATATACAAAGCACCTGTGTCCATGGTATAGTACAACCTCCATAGCAGCCCTGGACTGCCTATGATGAAATTCTCACCTTACAGACAAACTTCTATCGTGTTTAGGCCCCTTTTCTTGTTTTTGGATCTTTGTTGCAGCAACTTAGCTTGTATTACACTAATACAAACTTTAGCACCAAATATAGGTGATGCTACAATGAATCCACATACATATGGTATTGTTTGTGTCCTAGGTAATACCCCCTGCCAACAAACTGTCTTTTGCAAGCTGCTATTATATAAAAATCGTAGTCTCTATATATCCAATAAACACCTTTCAATATGAGTTTCCTTGCCATTGGCATTACGACTGCTGTGCATTGTGCTGAATATTTTATATGTGTGATTTTATGTAATTTTCACCATATCCCACTATGAAGATATCATCTCATCCCATTTTATAGGTTAAATAAATATATGTAAGAAACTTTCCCAGGGGTGCCTGGGGGTTCAGTTGGTTAAAAGTCTGACTCTTGATTTCAGCTCAGGTCATGATCTCAGGGTTGTGAGATAGAGCCCCAGGTCAAGCTCCAATACAGCACTTAGCATGGAACCTGCTTAAGATTCTCTCTCTCCTTCTCCCTCTGCTCATCCTCTCTGTTTTGTGTGCTTTCTCTCAAAAGATTAATAATTCATTTTAGATGGCCCTGAATCCAAAGTTCACATTCTTAATTAATACCATATGCTAGGATATTACTTCTTTTCCATATATTAGATTGGAATTAAAAAGAGACCTATACTTAACTACTAACTCAGAAATAAAAGTCCTCTTTTTTACTTTAAGAAAGTAAAGTGACCTGTTGAAATTGGCTTGTTCTATTCAAAAACTGTCTAATGAATTGTTATCTTTTGAAGTATATTTTTAGCTGTATCCATTTATAGTTTCAAGTCCCTCGCTACAGCATTTTCCTGAAGATACTGATTGCAGAAACAAAGACAAAATAATGATCATAATAAAAATCAATGAATTTTATATACTATCTCTGTAACTAGAGCAATTGGGAAATGAAATGAGCAGTTGATATGTATAGTTTGCTGCCTAACAGAAGCAGATGGATGACCATATGTCAAAAATATTATAAGAAGAATTCCATCACACAGTGATAAATTGAGCTACATGATATATAAGGATCTAGGGTCATCTCTAGTCTGCATTTTGTAATATCTGTATAACATCAAATGTTTTGAAATTGAAATAAGGGTAAATTTCTATATAGATTGATAGATAGATAGATAGATAGATAGATAGATAGATAGATATAGTTATAGATAGATATAGATATATAGAGAGAAAGAGAGATTGAGGGAGAGATCTGAGTTATGGGTTCCTTAGTAGGTAATTACCATCCTGGTAGCCACATGGTTTAAACCATCAGGTTTAATGTCTATGTGAAGGAAGTAGATCAAATCCCTGGGTTCTTATGAAGCAGTGGTTTAGAATGAGATTCTAGTTAAAACTGAGAATTTGAAAGACTATACTAAACATATACTAAAACATTAAACTAAGCAAAATATTCTTTATCATTGTAAAGAGACAATTTTTTAATTATTACTGATGTCTGTTTAAGTTTCTGGTAGAAAACATTTCTCCCAGAAGTAAATGTAATCAAAACTTGCTCTTCATTCGAGACTTGGTTTCAATTTCCATTGCGTCACAGGCCAGAATCTTCAAAGTTGTCTTAGTTATATAACGAGGAAATCTAAATAAGGAAGATTTAAAAAAAAAAAAAAAAAAACCTTATTTGTTATGCTGTTTCTCCATCCAAACCAACAAGGGGAATTTAGAATGAAAACAAGCCCTACCAAAATAAGCAGATAATTATTAAACACACGAATAATAAGCTGGCCAGAAGCAGTACTGTATCCTATTGTATTATAAGAGTGAGGCAAATGCAAACATTTCATATTATTAAAACTGAAAACATTATTCACAGTTGTTTGTCAAAATTCAAACAAAGAATGTATTTCTAAAAGAAGAAATTGGAAATCAGAAGGGGGAGATGAAAAAAAATATTTTATTAAAAAAAATTAAGTGTGTTGGCAAATGTTTTTTAGAAATTAAAAAAAGATTTGAAAGTTTAATAAATATTTTCTTTAGGGTTTAAAAACTTATTAAAATAAAATAATGAGCACAGTATCATGTATCTGGAAGGAGGACATCAATGTGAAAGCAGAAGGTCTCTCTTACTATTAGAGTAAGATGATTTATTAACTTCAGACTTTTCTTTTTTAAAGATTTGTGTTTATTTATTCATGAGAGACAGAGAGAGGCAGAGACATAGTGCAAGAAGCTTGCTCCCAGGACCCCAGTATCACACTCTGAGCCAAAGGCAGATGCTCAATCACTGAGCCACCCAGGTGTCCCAACTTCAGACTTTTCTAAGGCAATTATCACTACTACAATATGAAAGGAAATTATTGAAAGTATATCATTGACTATATTCTAAGAGGGAGAGAGTAATAAGAATTTTAAAACAAAAATAGAAGGGAGAAAAGAAATTTTTTTCCCACATAAACAAATAAAGGATAAAAGCACAGTAAATACAAACCACAAGAAAACAAACAAATAAACAAACAAACAAATAAATAAATAGACAAAAACAAATATAAAAATAACCGCAGTATATTTTTGTTTTCGGTTATAATAGAATATCTTGAAGTGATCCAACTCTCCTACTGAAAACAATTACAAAAACTGCAAAAGAAGTTTAGAATCCATTTAATGACCTAAAAAGCTCAGAAAACCAGACTGCAGGGACCAAAAATCAGGAACCTTGTAGATGGGAGCTAAGATCCTGTAGCTCTTTTATCCATCCTGTGTGCATGACAAGAGGCTGAGAATCAGAGCCTTCTGTGAGCAAAGGTAGGCCACTCAAGGAGAAGAAAGCAGTGGCATGGGTTTCGGTGGTCTCATAGTTTCAAGGAGACAACAGCAGACTTTGAGGAAGACCTCAGGAAAGAAGAGCGATATGAAGAACTGAGCTCAATACATGGCTTGTTTTCCCAAAATGACATTAGTTAAATTCTGAAAATGAAGGGGCTCAAATGTTTAATGATCACACAAAAAATATACTATGGAATCTCCTGCAGTCCTGTGATCCTGAACAGACAAGTATTTGAATTCAGAATTTGTGAAAGGGAGGGACCCACTGAACACACTAGGACTTAAGCAGAACCATCTGGAGTGGAAATATTCAAAAAGAGAGACTTATCAAAACTAAAACCAAGATTTGATTACACAAATGGTATTCAATAAATAGTCCTAAAAACAAATTCATCTAAATAAGAAAAGAAAACCTGGTCTGATCCCTACCTTATACTATAAAGAAAATAAATTTGTGATGAATTAAAGTCCACACTGTGAACATAAGAGTAGAACACTTAGACAAGGAAGATTATTTAATGGCATTTTCTCAAGAAAGTAAAAGGACAAAACATAACAAGAGAAAATAATGATTTCATCTATTATAAAATCAAAACTTATCAATAACAAAAAAAACCATTAAGCAATGTGAGTACACATATGTCCTACTGGGAAAAATCTATTTGCAGGTAAATAATGAACAAATTTAGCAGCCATGGCAAAAGCTGTTATAAGTTACTAAAAAATAACAAACAAATAGGAAAAAATCCAAGGTATATGAGCAGATAATTGAAGGTATACGAATGGAGAAACTTAAATGATTTGACAAAAATAAGAAAAAAATGTTTAATTTAGTGATCAAATCAATGTTAATTAAAATGATCATCCTTAGAACTATATTTAATAGTAAAGGCTCTAATTAATTTTCTTTTTGGATAAAAAACAGATTTAAATTAAAAAATGTGACTGTGTAAGAAGATAATTTAACATACACCTTTTTTTAAAGATTTTATTTATTTATTTGAGAGAGAGCATAAGTGAGTGAGCAAGAGAAAGAGAGATTGAGAACACAAATACAGGAGGGTGAGGTGGGGCAGACAAGAGAGAGAGAGAGAGAGAGAGAGAAAGAGAAAGAGAGAAGTAGAGGAAGGGGGAGAAGCAGACTCCCCACTGAGCAGGGAGCCTGATGGGGACTTAATTGGGGCCTACAGGATTATGACCTGAGCCAAAGACAGACACTTAAATGACTGAGCCACCCAGGTGCCACAATATATAGCTTTTCTAAATAGTGCCTTCTAAAATTCAAGTCCTCAATAGGCCAGAAGGGAGTGGCATGATATATTCAACTGAATGGGAAAAATATGCAGCCAAGAATACTCTACCCAGCAAGTGGGTCATTCAGAAGAGGAGAGATAAAGAGTTTCCCAGACAAAAACTAAAGGAGTTTATGAGCACTAAACCAGCTGTGCTAGAAATGTTACAGGGAAATATTTGAATGAGAGAAAAAAACAAAAGTGACAGACTAGAAAGAAACAGAGAAAATCTCTAGGAACAATGATTTAACAAGTAATACAATGGCACTAAATTCATATCTATTAATAATCACTGTGAATGTAAATGGACTAAATGCTCCAATCAAAATACAGAAGGTATCAGAATGGATAAGAAAACAAGGCACATCTATATGTTGCCTTTGTACGAGAAACTCATTTTAGACTTAAAGACATCTGCAGATTGAAAGTGAGGGGATGGAGAATGATCTATCATGCTAATGGACATCAAAACAAACAAACAAACAAACAAAAAAGCCAGAGTGGCCATACCTATAACAAACAAACTAGATTTTAAATCAAAGACTGTAAGAAGAGATGAAGAAGGACACTAGACCATAATAAACGGGTCTATCTAACAAGAAGATCTAATAATTATAAATATTTGTGCCCCAACTTGGAAGCACCTAAATACAGGAAAAAAAAAAAAAACAACAATTAAAACAAAATGAAGAAAATCATTGGTAATAACACAATGATAGTCGGAGATTTTAATACCCCACCTACAGCAATGGACAGATAATCTAAGCAGAAAATCAACAAGGAAATAATGGCTTTGAAAGACACATTGGACCAGGCCGACTTAACAGATATATTCAGAACATTTCATCCTAAAGCAGCTGAATACATATTCTTACCAAGTGCACATGGAACATTCTTCAGAACAGATCACATACTGGGTCACAAATTAGCCATCAAGAAGTGCAAAAAGACTAAGACCATACCATGCATATTTTCAGACCACGACACTATGAAACTTGAAGTCAACCACAAGAAAGACTTCAGAAAGAACTCAAATACAGGAACATCTTTAGCAACATCTTGCTAAAAAGAATGAATGGATCAACCAGGAAGTTAAGGAAGAAATTAAAAAAATACATGGAAACCAATGAAAATGAATATACTATGTACCCCAAAACCTTTGAGATGCAGCAAAAGCAGTCAGAAGAGGGAAGTACATAGCAATAGCGGCCTACCTCAAGAAGAAAGAAAATTCTCAAATACACAAACTAACCTTACACCTAAAGGAGGTAGAAAGGGAATAACAAATAAAGCCTATAGACAGCAGAAAAAGGGAAAAATAATAAAGATTAGAGCAGAAGTAAATGATATGGAAACAAAGAAAAAAACAGTAGAACAAATCAGTGAAACTTTGGAGCTGATTCTTTGAAAGAATTAATAAAATTGATAAATCCCTAGCTCAACTTATCAAAAAGAAAAAAATAAAGGACCCAAATAAATAAAAGTATGAATAAGAGAAAAGAGATCACAACCAATGCACAGAAATACAAACAATTGTAAGAGAATATTTTGAAAAATTATATGCCAACAAATTGGACAATCTGAATGAAATGGAAAAATACCTAGAAACATATAAACTACCCAAACTGAAGCAGGAAGAAATAAAAAACTTGGTCAGACCAATAACCAGCAAAGAAATTAAATCAGTAATCAAAAATCTTTCAACAAACAAAAGTCCAGGGCCAGATGTCTTCCCAAGGGATTTCTACCAAACATCTAAAGAAGAGTTAATATCTATTCTTCTCAAGCTGTTCCAAAAAATAGAAATGGAAGAAAAACTTCCAAACTCATTCTGTGAGACCAGCATTGCATTGATTCCAAAAGCAGACAAGGACTTGAAAAAAAGGAGTTATAGGCTAAAATTCTTGATGAATATGGGTGTAAAAATTCTTAATATAGAAGTAGCAAATCAAGTCCGACAGTACATTAAAAGAATCATTCCCCATGAACAAGTAGGATTTATTTCTGGGTAGGAAGCGTCGTTCAATATTTGCAAATCAATCAATGTGATACACTCCATTATTAAAAGAGAAGATAAGAAACATGATCATTTCAATAAATGCAGGAAAAGCTTTTGACAAAGTACAGCCTCCATTCTTGATTTAAAAAAACAACAACAACTGTCAACAAAGTAAGGATAAAGGGAACATACCTCAACATCTTAAAGGCCATATACAAAAGACTCACATCTAATATCATCTGCAGTGGGGAAAAACTGAAAGCCTTTCCCCTATGATCAGGAACATGTCAGGAATGTCCACTCTCACCACTGTTGTTCAACATAGTACTAGAAGTCCTAGTCTCAGAAATCAGACAACAAAAAGAAATAAAGACATTCACATCAGCAAGGAAGAAGTCAAACTTTCACTATTCGCAGATGACATGATACTCCATGTAGAAAACCTGAAATACTTCACCAAAAATTTACTGGAAGTGATGCACAAATTCAGTAAAGTTGCAAGATATAAAAATCAATGTACAGAAATTTGTTGCATTTCTATACACCAATAATGAAGCAGCAGAAAGAGAAATCAAGAAGTCGATCCCATTTACCATTGCACTCAAAACCATAAGATACCTAGGAATAAACCAACCAAAGAAATGAAAGATCTATACTCTCAAAACTATAGAACACTTAGGAAAAATCAAAGAGGACATGAAGAATGAAAAAGCACACCATGCTCTTTTGTTAGAAGAACAAATATTGTTAAAATGTCTGTAATACCCAAAGCAATCTACACACTTAAAGCAATTGCTATCAAAATACCACCAGCATTTCTCACAGAGCTAGAACAAACAACTCTAAAGTTTGTATGAAACCAAAAAAGATCCCAAATAGCTAAAGCAATCTTGAAAAAGAAAAGTAAAGCTAGAGACATCACAATTCCGGACTTCAAGCTCTATTACAAAACTATAGTGATCAAGATACTACGACTGGTGCAAAAACAGACACGTAGACCAGTGGAACAGAATAGAAAATCCAAAAATGGACCCACAACTATATGTTCAACTAATCCTTGACAAAGCAGGAAAGAATATCCAATGGAATAAAAGATAGTCTCTTTTACAAATGGTGTTGAGAAAACTGGACAGCAACATTCAGAAGAATGAAACTGGATCACTTTCTTGCACTAAACACAAAAATAAATTCAGAGTGGATGAAAGACTTAAATAAGAGATAGGAAACCATCAAAATCCTAGAGGACAACACAGGCAGTAACCACTTTGACCTCAGCTGCGACAACGTCTTACTAGACACGTCTCGGAGGCAAAGGAAACAAAAGCAAAAATGAACTGTTGGAACATCACCAAGATAAAAATCCTCTGCACAGTGATGGAAACAACTAACAAAACTAAAAGGCAGCCTTTGGAATGGAAGAAGATATTTACAAATGACATACCTGATAAAGGATTAGTATCTAAAATCTATAAATGACTTATCAAACTCAAACCCCTCCATATTAATAATCCAGTTAAGGAATGGGCAGAAGACATGAATGGACATTTTTCCAAAGAAGACTCAACCTGATAACAGACACGTGAAAGAATGCTCAACATCACTTATCAGGGAAATACAAATCAAAATTATAGTGAGGTATCACCTCGCACCTGTCAGACTGGCTAAAATTAACAACACAGAAAACAACAGGTGTTGGCAAGGATGTGGAGAAAGGGGAACCCACTTATACTGTTGATGGGAATGCAAACTGATGCAGCCACTCTGGGAAATATTATGGAGGTTCCTCAAAATGTTAAAAATACTACCTTATGACCCAGAAAGTGCACTACTAGGTATTTACCCAAAGGATACAAGAATACTGATTTGAAAGGACGCATACACTCCAATGTTTACAGTAACATTTTCTACAATAGCCAAATTACGGAAAGAGCCCAAATGTCCACCACCTTATAAATGGATAAACATATTATATATACATAATTGTATATGAATGTATTATTACACACATAAAAGAGAATGGAACTTGCCATTTGCAACAATGTGGTTGGAGCGAGAGAGTACTATGCTAAGTGAAATAAGTCAGTCAGAGAAAGACGAATACCCTATGATTCTACTCGTATGTGGAACTGAAGAAATGAAACAAATGAACATAGGGGAGGAAAGATACAGGCAAACCATAAAACAGACTCTTAACTACGGAGAACAAACTTAGGTTTTCTGGAGGTAGGTGGGTAAGGGGACGGGTCAAATGGATGATGGGGATTAAGGAGGATAGTTGTGATGAGCACTGTATGTTGTATCCAAGTGATGAATCACAAAATTCTACTACAGAAACTAATATTACACTGTATGCCAGTGTAATACTACTAGAATTAAATAAAAATGTAAAAAATAAGTAAAAAATAAAACCAAAGCCCTATTTTTAATGAAAGTTTGAATTCCCGGATACGGTTATCACTTTAAAAAGTGTAAAATCGTATGTCTGGAATTTTATGAAAGTGATTTTTCTATTAAATGAGATAGTAGAAATAACTTCTAAAAGCCTCTAACACTCCTAGTTGGAGTCTAAGTTTTGTAGTAAAAACAACTAAACTGGGACACCTGGGTGTCTCAGCGGTTGAGCATCTGCCTTTGGTTCAGGGCGTGATCCTGGAGTGCCAGGATCCAGTCCTGCGTTGGGATCCCTGCAAGGAGAGCCTGCTTCTCCTCCCTGTTCCTATGTCTCTGCCTCTCTCTCTCTGTGTCATAAATAAATAAATAAATAAATAAATAAATAAATAAATAAATTCTTAAAAAAAATAAAGAACAACTAAATTCACAACATAAATTACACAATTATTTTTAAAAATAACTCAGGTTTTCAAATAAAGGCGTGATGTAGAGATAGTTTCCCATTTATGATTGTTCCACATTAGTATGGTGTGAAAGTGACCCTCATTCACTGGAAGCCAACTTTGATTTTTTCTCTTCCCTGGCTAACAATGTGATATGATACTATCTCATGAGGCTGGGCAGTGGCAACAACCTGCAGCTCCTAGTCAACCATGCAATCACAAGGGTAAACAACTGAGAACACAACCATCCCGTCCCTATGCAATCATTGTGGGTTTTTTTTTTTTCTTTCTGTGAAGTACTCAATAAATTACATTAGATATCCAACACTTAGTTATAAAATAGGCTGTTAGGTGATTTTTCCCCTCTGTAGGATAATATAAGTGCTCTGAGTACATTTAAGGTAGGCTCAGCTGAGCTATAATATTTGGCAGATTAGGTTTATTAAATGCACTTTTGACACAATATTTCCAACTTACAATAAGTTTGTTGGGATGCAACCCCATTTAAGTTCAAGAAGATCTATACTGTTTATATGAAATCAAACATCATGTTGAAATGTTTTTATTTTAGGAGATGCTCCTTAGAAAAGTCCTCCAGAGAGCCATCCATGCTTCTCATGTTATAACTATATGCACCTATTTGAAAAAAAAAAATCAAGCAAAGTTTTATATTTTTCTTATATTAAAACCTTAGATGAATATTTATGTGTAAAAATTAATGTATAAATATAAAAGCGACAACAAAATATATGCATAAATATTTTTGAATTCTAATCACGGGAGATATAATGTATTTAAAATAATATTAAAAAGCCACAAAGGGGGGATCCCTGAGTGGCTCAGCGGTTTAGTGCCTGCCTTCGGTCCAGGGAGTGTTCCTGGAGTCCAAGGATTGAGTCCCAGGTCAGGCTCCCTGCATGGAGCCTGCTTCATTCTCTCACTCTCTCTCTCTCTCTCTCTCTCTGTCATGAATGAATAAATAAAATCTTAAAAAAAGAAAGCCACAAAAGTAAAGACTGATATATTTAACTGCATAGCATTTTTCAATTTCTACTGCTAAAATCTAAGAAAAAGTAACTCAAGTGTAAAGATAAAAGAAAAATTGGAATAATATTATCAAGTTTACCAATAACTTAATTACTTAATATAGAAAGAATTCCTAAAGATCAATAAGAAATAAAACAAAACCCCTCAAAAAACTAGGTAAAAAATATTCAGAGGTAGAGAAATCCTAATAGGTAAGAAATAGTTAATGAGCCTTCTGGGCTCATCATCAATAAGAAAAAAATTGATATGGATATTAGAAGATGTGCTTTCAGAAAGAAAACTGCTTTTATTTTATGTGTTGTTTAATTCTGAGCCAAGAGTATGTATTGCTTTTATAAATGTTAAAATTAATAAGAATAGGTATCAGTACACTGCAAAATCCTACATAATAGTATAACACATATATATTTTAAATCTGAATTTATTATCATTTAAAAATATTGAGAATTACACACAATACTGATGACAGTGATTATATCTTTTGGAACCAACAAAAGTTTTGAGAGGAGTACTTTTTTTTATTTTGTAAGTTTTATGTTTAAGAATGAGTACAGATCAATTTCAAAAGGTGAAATAGTGTATAGATTTATGTTCATGTGTTACCACTGAAAACTGTTTTTTTTTAATTGGAGTTCAATTTGCCAACATATAGCATAACACCCAGTGCTCATCCTGCCAAGTGCCCCCCTCAGTGCCCATCACCCAGTCATCCCATCCCCCCACCTCCCTTTCCACTACCCCTTGTTCGTTTCCCAGAATTAGGTGCCTCTCATGTTCTGTCTCCCTCACTGATACTTCCCACTCATTTTCTCTCCTTTCCCCTTTAATCCCTTTCACTATTTTTATATTCCCCAAATGAATGAGACCATATAATGTTTGTCCTTCTCTGATTGACTTCCTTCACTCAGCATAATACCTTCCAGTTCCATCCATGTCGAAGCAAATAGTGGGTATTTGTCGTTTCTAGTGGCTGAGGAATACTGAAAAACTGTTACCAATATAGCTACAACCACTTTTCTTTTTTTCTTTTTTTTTTTTTTACAACCACTTTTCTCAATCAAAAAAAGCTCTTGTGTTATTGCCATAAATATTCAAATTCAAAATACGTGCTTTCCAGTAAAACTGCACACAAGTATCCTCCCTAGATGGTAAGCATATAAGCCACATTTTGATTAGAAAGAAAAAATTGATGGACTATATTAGTTAGCTTAACAAATAAGTATAAAAAGTCTTCTGAATGTTGTTCTGGAAAAAATAAATTTTAAAAGTAATTTCTTTGGCCTTATTCATTTTTGTGACTGATTTAATAATGCCCAGGACAAAAGAAAATCATGCTATAAAAACAAAAGAAATATTTTTTAGATTTGAAGTTCTCATAAGCCTTCTAAATCTTGTATACTTTCCTTAGCTAATATTCTTATTCTTCATGCTGATGTTGTCTCTCTCAAAGTCTTACCACACTTCATTACCTTCTTCAAGATTTTTCATAAAGCTTCCTAATTCTGTATAGGTATGAAAAAGTGTTAACTTATTTTTGTCCTGGTAGTAACTGCTTCAATAAAATCTAGCCCATGAATTAAAAAGTTAAATGAACATGATGTCTTTTACACTATAAAATTGAAATATAATATTTAAGATGCATGTATATAAATCTGTAAATAAGATCTATTCAAAAAACCTCATAACATTTTAAGATAAATTATATATACATATATTTGTGTATAAATTACCATAATAAATATAAGAAAATCATTAGTGCATTTTTAAAAGTCCATGTTTCTGAATAAATTAGCTATAATTATTAGTTATGTATAAAAATTTATTAAAATTATTTATTAAAAACAGGTTCTTTGAAAAATATTTTTATATTTCTTATGATCATATAATTATTTATGTTATTTTATCTTATTTTTTTAAATGGTTTCTGTCATTTTATCTTTAGAAATTAATTAATTTTTATATTTTTTCAAAATTTTATTTAAATTCTAGTTGCATATTTATAAAAATATTTATACAAATATATAATTTTATTTTTATATATGTTAAGCTGTATTATCATTTCTACATGTAACAACTTCTTGCTATAGTCTACACACATACATGAATCTCTGCATAAATAGCATCATATTTCCTTAAATTCGAATAATGATTCCCTTTAAATGAAATGGTACCTCCTCCGAGTGCTATGACCAAAATAATCTATTAAACATCTACCAAATTGGGCTAGCACTGCCATCTGCTGGATAGGTTTATCAAATTCTTAATGCTTGGCAATACATGTGAGCCCTACTTGTACTTGAAACAGAAGGAAAACCTGCAATATCTTGCATTACTCGATATTGATTATCTAGAGCTCCTTCTCAATTAATAAAGTAAGAATTGGAATAAAATCCAGGTGCATAGTTTCTCAGAGGCAGCAAGAGTCCATGGTAGGGAGATCTGCCAAAGAAATGTCTAAACTGTTATAAATCATCAGACAACAGTGACATCTGACTCACAGTAACATAAAGATGGGTGTCCACTTCTCTCTTAAAATCAATGGACACCAGATTTATGCCCTATATAAATAAAAATTGAGTGAAACCCACATTATAGCTTTAAACTTGGAAGAGTGTCTTAACAGACTTATGACCAGGGATTTCTGCTAACTGCACTTAACAGGGGAATAGACATCTGACAGAGAAGGAGGACAACTGACTTTTGCTTTAAAAATAGAATGTTCCATTTGAATAAAAAGGTGATGCATTCATGAAGGAATCCTGATAAATGAAAAGGGTGAGGGTTGTGTTCCACACGTTCTTAGGGGAACAGCTTCCACACACTATTTGCTCGTTTACAGGTATGTTCCTCACGTGATATAGCACATCACCAGTTGTTTGATGAATAGCAAAAGCAGTCCTAAAGCAAAATATTTGGGCAGTAGGAATTCCTCTTAGCCTGGGTAGCCATAAGAAATTGAAAGCCCCTTGTTTTTTGGCTGTCGCAAAACTGGAGAACATCAGTGGAGATATTTTTCCAAAGTAAGCAGTTAATACAAGCAAAGAATTATTTACAGAGCTTTTACCTAAATGAATACAAAAACATAAGAGGTGAAAATCCAAAATTATTCTATTGTTAATCAAAGATGCTATCATGAAAACTTTCACTGTCATAAGCAGAGTAGAACTTCAGAATATTTTTAGTTTGTCCTCTGGATTCAAGGGAATATATATCCTGGCTTAAAAAGCTAGAGCAAGCAGTCATAAAGAGAAAATAGTGTAAAAAGATGGACATGTTCTTTTTTTAAAGTACACTAAACATGATTTTGTCAGGCAGGTATCAAACAACCTATTGAAAATTATGGAAAAATACATTCAATGACAATTGACAAATAATGAAAAAAGATGATACTTGCAGAAAAATGTGAAACATTTGACAGATGAAGAAAATCTAGTCTATGAACAAGATAGGACAGGGAATTAAAATTATTTTTAATCAAATTAATAGAAGACTAACACAACTATATGAGCAAAATCAAAGTATTCTAATACCAAGTGTTATTTCATTGTTATATTTTAATTCCAAGTATTCAAAAATTCTGTAAGTGTGCAATCTATACAGAATGAAGATGAGAGAAAAGTACAGAAAAAAACAAAACAGGTTGGAAATATTAAAGCAATATAATAAAGCTAAAACCAAATAACCTTTTGGGGAATGGTAGGAAAGGAGTTATTCCAAGAAAGCTAAAAATCCAAGAATTTCCTATGCTGCCAAAATATCTTCCATGCAGTAAGCAAATAAATGGACTTCTTTGACCCATAGTAGGTGCTTATAAATTATTCTTTGATTAAAGTCAGTACAGTAAGGCTTCAGTAATCATATCACTTATGTGCCTTCTTGAATAAATTATGTAAGTATAATCTGTCTTTGAATAAAAAATTAAAAAAACACAAACTGAAGAAAGATGACAGAAAATGCTTAGTGTTTGCAATAAAAGAAATGAAATATAGTCAAATCTACATAATTATTTTAGCAAGGCAATATACTCTATAAAGAATATATTTTTAAATATATTTAAATATAATATATATTTAGCAGTATATTCTAAAAAGAAACTAAGTAATTAAAAATAATTTTGTTAGAGGAGACAGATAATATAAACATTTTAATGTTTATCTGCATTTAAATATGTCATATTTAATTCTAAAATTCCTATGGTGAATATAGGGAAAATTTGTGACATTTAAGTATATATCTTTTATAGATGGAGTGAATGGATCACACTTTCATCCTTCACATTGTCAATCACAACAACAAGAAAATAGTTTCAAGGGTGTGTGTGTTTGTGTGCGTTTCTATTCATTCAAAAGGCACAACTCATTGATTGTGATGGTAAATTATTTTCTCCTGTGGTTTCTCTGATTTCTGTTGTAGGGTTATCTTGCTTTGCCCCTGCAGCGTTCTTAAACTTTATGATCACTTTTAGGTAATTAAAATATTACAATCATTTTAGGTCTCAAAATGTATTCCTAATTCAAGAACTTAAATACGCAGTACCAGGTAAAAATCAAACAATCCAGTAGGATCTAAAGTTGAAACTTCTCTCCTTATTCACATAAACCACTCTCAACAAAGTGGAAGTATGGCCAGGTTTCTCTCTTTCCCCTATATAAAACTTCTTCTCCTCTCTCAGAAAAATAATTGTGGTTCCTGACAATTTGGGGTTGGACTTAGTACAAAGGTCCAAAGAAAGGACTTTAGGGAAAGATCCTACTTAAGAATTCTTGCCATGGTGCATACAAACGATCTTGGATTTAGCAGGTAACTGAGTCACATATATTGTCTTGAGAAAAATTTTCTGGTATGGGGGAGCTTATACCTTCAGTTTCCTGTAGAAAGCCAATCCCATTGGATATTCATTCCATTCTCAGCATCTGTGAACCCTTTGAGATTGAGATCTGTTTCCCCTCTTTGGGAAAAATGGAAAGTAATGTCTTTCTGGTTATCTTTCATGAGTTGATTCATATGACCCAAAAGAAATGCTTTTGATTTCTTTGTCCTACAAACTGTGGAAATGCCAAAAACCAGAGTCATCTTCATAAACCATTTTGTCAGCTTCTTACTTTTCTTAGTTTTAAATCAAAGGTGTCACCTAAAGTGCAGAGAATCACAAATTAAGCACTCTTTGTGGCCTCCTTAGAGCCTTTTTCATTTGTTTGGGTTGGAATATTTCACCACCAATCATTGCTCCCCATACCTTTAGGAGACTCACAGAATACTTGCAAAACCCCAAATCTCAATCCTGGTAGACTCCCAGTGTGAGCAGAAGGAGGACTAGGGAGTCATTTACATTGGTGAAACATTACTTTTAAAATCACAACCTAGCATATCACTTTATAATTATGCATCAAATTTGTTTCAACAAATATTGAATTTTACACTTGAGTGTATATACCACTAGATAGAACGCAAAACACTCCCACTGTAAGATGGAATCTTGATGATTCTAGAATTTTTAAATTGAATAAAAGAACTCCAATTCACTTAAGCAAAAAAGGTAAGAAAATCTGAGAGTAGAAAGGAAAAATAACAATACGGATAACATAAAACAATTAGTATTTAAAACTAACAAACAAGAAGATGATTTTTGGAGGATCAAGCCTGTCCTGCATCTCTCCCTTCATCTTATTTCACTCAGTCCACTGGCCTCCTTGCTGCTTCTCAGACATACTAGCCATGCACGTAGAATTATTCCTTTGGCTGAAACAACTAAAGCTGAACTTTTTCTTAGCCTTTGCTCAAATGTTTTCCAATGAGGCTTTAGTAAGACTCTTTTTGAAATTCGAATGAAACAACATCTCCTACACTCCCAAGTCCCTCCACCATGATCTGTTCAATTTATTACCTTTAAAACTTAGCCACTGCAGCAAAGTGCAGAGCTTACTATTTTTTTTCAGAGTTTACTATTATGTTAATTAGTGAGTATATGGTTCTTGCCACCAAAATGTAAGAATCTTATCCCAGAAATTCCTTGGATTTGCTCACAGATGTTTACATTGTGGTTAAATTTGTAATTGCCACTTAGTAGACCATAGTTGTTGGTCTGTTGTTGAATGGATTTTAAATAGAAAGCTACCTGGCAAAGAACTTTATGTTTGTATCCCCTTGATATACACCATATAAACAGTAATCTTCACTGAAACTTAGAGTATGAAAATAACTTTTTTCAGTAGACTTTTTTTTAGAGCAGTTTTAGGTTCACAGCAATATTGAGCAGAAGATACAGCAATTTTCCAACTACCTCCTGCCTCCACGTGTGCATAGCCTCCCTCATTATCCACATCCCTCATCACAGTGGTACATTTGTTACAATTGATGAACCTGCATTGACACATCATTATTACCTAAAATCCATTGTTTACATTAGGGCTCACTCTTGGTGTTGTACATTCTGTGGGTTTGGACAAACGTATAATGACACATTTAGTGTATTCAGCCCTATAATGTCATACAAAGTAATCTTACTGCCCTAAAAATCCTCTGTGCTCTGCATGTTCATCCCAATTTCTCCCTTAGAGCCTGGTAATCACTAGTCTTACCACCACTACAGTTTTGTCTTTTCCAGAATGTCTACAATTAAAAACATACAGTATGTAACCTTTTCAGAATGGCTTCTTCTATTCAGTAATATGCATTTAAACTCTCTTTGTGGTTTTCCATGGCATGACAGCTCATTTCCTTCTAGCACTAAATACTGTTTCATAGTCTGATGTACCACAGTCATAAAATACCTTGTTTTTTTATCCAAGTGACAATATCTTATTATCTACATTTTGTTCATTGACTGTTTAATTAAAATTTGATAAAGATTGGCTCATAACACCAAAATGTATATAACACAAAAATGTACATCTAGTACCTAAAACTTTTTTTAAAAATCTTAATAAAAAAAAATCCAAGTCGATTTTCAAATACTAGTCTAATACGTATCTAAAAAATAATTAAGTTTTCCACTCAAAAAAGAAAGTTTTCCACTCTGCATCTACTCTCTTCTTCTCATTTTTCTACCTCAGCAAAGAGTATACCATCTATGCAGTTATTGAAATCACAGGCAAGAGCTTCAACCATGATCTCTGTCTCCCACACTCCTCATAACAAATAACCTACCAAGTCGTATGACAATCCTAACTCCTTCCTTCTGGATCCACTGGCACTTACTTTATGTCACTATCATTGCTAAACTACACTAATACTATAGTTTCCAACTAATACCTCTTTTCTAATTTATTCACTTCTCTGGAGCTACAGCAATCTAGAAAATATACAACACTGGTCTTTATAAAATTCCAAGAATGGCTTCTTTTGTCCATTTTCTTCTTTTTTCTTCTTCTTTCTTCTTTCTTCTTCTTCTTCTTCTTCTTCTTCTTCTTCTTCTTCTTCTTCTTCTTCTTCTTCTTCTTCTCCCTTGAGAAATAGAGTGAGTTGGGGGGGAGGGGCAGAGAGAGAGGGAGAGAGAATCTTAAGAAGGCTCCATGCCCAGAATGGAGTCTGACGCAGGGTTAAATCTCACAGCCGTGACCTGGGCTGAAATCCACAATCGGACACTTAAGCAACTGAACCATCCAGGTGCCTGCATTTCCACCTTCTTAATAAAAAAATATAAATCTCTTGGCACAGATGATGAGCCACTGCAAAAAGCTTACTCCTGCTTACCTGTCCAGCCTTATTCCTGAACACTCTACATCCTCCCAAAAAGTACCCAGGCCATACTGAATGGCTTTCAGTTTGTAGATCTTCTTTCAGAGTTTTTACATGTGTTATTTCCAGTGTCTGGAACATTCTTCCTTCTACTCATTGTAATTTAATCTCTCAAAGAGCTGCTCACATTCATGTCTAATGTGGAGGTTATTTTCTCCTGAGCTTTATTTGGTCTTTCTTTGATCCTACTGGGTGGTAATTAGCAGTGTTCCAGTACTTCACATATATTAACTTACTTGATCCTCATAAATGAAATTTCCATGAAGGAGTGTGGCAGGTTGGTTTCATCTACAAGAAAGTTGACTTTGAGATGCAGATTGGCATTGAGAAGGTTTATTAAGGAGTGATCCTGTGAACACATCTGTGCAAGGAAAAGAAGAAGTTAGGTATTGGATAGAGGAAGGAATCAAGCTGTGATATAATCCCAAGAGGCCCCCTGGCCTACCATCTGGGGAGTTCTGAAACTAGAATGACTGTGAGAACTTTCTGAATGAAGGTGACAGAGACTAGGGACTTAACTCCCCTCTGCGGAGCAGGTATGGGATGTCTGATACCTCGGGAAAGGGGGATTGAGTGAAGCAGCTCTCTTCACCTGAACATCACCCTGAAGCAAGCTGATGGATGCGGCAATTTGTTGACAACAGTCTGAGCGCTTAGAATAAGTGTTAGATAGAATTATTATCCCAATTTCGCAGATAAAGAAACTGAGGGGCAAATATGCTGAGTAACTCACTCATTATTTAGTATAATTTATATACTAAATTGTTGGATCAAGGATCATACCAGGGACTTTGGGTCTCTACTTCACAACATACAGCAAATCAATTACAATGAATCAGAGTTATAAATACAAAATGTAAAACAACGGTTTAAAATAAAACATAGGGAGCGCAGCCCGGGGGGCTCAGCGATTTAGTGCTGCCTTCAGCCCAGACCCGGGATCGAGTCCCACATCGGGCTCCTGGCATGGAGCCTGCTTCTCCCACTGCCTGTGTCTCTGCCTCTCTCTCTGTGTCTCTCATGAATAAATAAATAAAATCTTTTAAAAAATAATAAATAAATAAATAATAAAAAATAAAATAAAACATAGGGAAACAACTTAATGCACTTGATGTATTCCAGTATTTTAAAAACAGGATGCTAAAGTCATACTCCAAAGGAAGTATTTATAATTTGGACTATATTATGTAAGACATCATTAAAAGAAGCATAAAGAGATTAAAAAGACAAGCCACAGAGTGGGACATAGTATTTAAAATAAATAGCTTAACAAAGATCTTGCATCCCTAATACACAAAAACTGCTAAGAAAGATACTGGAAAAAAAGGAAAAAAAAGAAAAAAAATACTGGAAAGTCAAATTTTGAAAAACTGTTGAAAGATTTCAATGGGAGCTTCACAAAAACAAAATCCAAATGTTCTATAGACATCTGAACAGGCCTCCACCTTCATAGTCATCAATAAAATACAAAATGAAGCCACTTTGAACTGCTATCTTATGGTCCCTTTCCAATGGTTAAAATGGAAACAAAACAAGTAAAATAAAACAAATTGTGGTAAAGATGTGTAGCAACAGCAAGTCTCATACACTGCTGGGAGACAGTGGAAATTAGTACAGCTGCTTGGGGACCTTGTTCAGCAGTATCCACTGAAGATCGACAGAAAAATCAGCAACTTCACTTCTTTGTAACCCAACAGAAATGCATATATGTTCACCAAAGAAAGTCAAGCATTATTGAAAATGGAGCCAGACTAAAACCTATGCAATTGCTAATAAACAGTAGAATAGATGAATAATTCATGGTAAATTTACACAAAGATTTATTTCTTGTTGATGAGAAAGAAGGGATTGCTATTATACTTAACTATGTGGATTTACCAGTAAATCCAAGCACAATCAAGTATATGTTCTATGATTCCAATATTATAAAATTTATAAATAGGCAAGGCTAATCTATTAGATTAGAAGTAAAGATAACAATTACTCTGGAGGGATCAGGGAGCAACACTAGAAAAGAACACTGGTTTGGAAACCCCTGGAGATGCTAGTAATTTTCAAGTTCTTGGTCTAGGTACTGGTTACAAAGGTAGGTTAAATTTATGAGGATTCATCAAGCTCTACACTTATGATTTGTGCCCTTTTCTGAGCATACTTCAATTATGCACTTTAATTCCAAGGAAAAGCAATCCTAGGCAGTCTGGCTCCAATGTTCATAATCTTAAGGACCATGTTCATTTGCCATTTCATATATAGTTCTGGCAGGACAGTAAATTGTTATAACCACTTTAGAGTACAAAAGGAAATCATAAAATAAAGTCAAAGATTCAAATATGATGCATTAGTTCTGTTTCTAGGTACTTATCTCAGAAAAATTCTTGTTCATGTGCAACAAAGACATGTGTAAGAATGCTGAAATCTGCAGTATTTCTTTAAAAGAGAAGATAAAGAAAGACAAAATATTCCAACTATTCAGCAACAAGTCAAAAAGTAAATAAATTGTGGCATGTTAATACAATAGAATATTATACATCAGTGAACAGCAAATGAACTACAATCCCCCACAACAAAGTGGAATAATTTTAGAAATCAAATGTTGAATTAAAAAAAAGAACAAATAGGGATCCCTGGGTGGCGCAGCAGTTTGGTGCCTGCCTTTGGCCCAGGGCACGATCTTGGAGACCCGGGATCGAATCCCACGTCGGGCTCCCGGTGCATGGAGCTTGCTTCTCCCTCTGCTTGTGTCTCTCCCTCTCTCTCTCTGTGACTATCATAAATAAATAAAAATTTAAAAAAAAGAACAAATAAAAAAAAAAAAACAAAAACAAGTCCCAGAAGATTACACAAAGTACAATAGAACTTTAACAAATTCCCAAACAATAACAACTAAATAATAATATGATATTTAGGCATCTACAAAAAATACAATATAACTAATTTTCAACAGTAAGGAACTGAGAAATACTAATTCTAGAGAGAGGCTATACTTGAAGGGGAAGCAAAGGTCGAGAATGTGAATGGATCACATATTGATAATGTTCTAGTTCATGAGTTATGATATGGATTTACACTTGCCCATTTTTACATTATGTTTATATCTTACATATATTTCATACATTTATATCTACATATATGTTTAATATTATATTTTGAAGATGATGAAGTAAAAAATAACATAGAATACCCCCCATATACCTTGGCTGTAATGGACAGAAGAGAGGTAAAATAAGAAAAGTTGGAAAGTGTAGTTTAAAGAGATTTGTAAAAAAATAAAAAAAAATAAAAAAAATAAAGAGATTTGTATTTATCTACATGCTTAAATAAAAGAGCCAATAGATGAATGGATAAAGAGGATGTGGTGTATATATATATAATGGAATATTACTCAGCCACCAGAAAGGACAAATACCTACCATTATATCAACATGGATGGAGCTGGAGGGTATTTTGTTGAGTAAAATAAGTCAATCAGAGAAAGACAATTATCATATAGTTTCACTCATGTGGAACATAAGAAATAGTGCAAAGCACCATAAGGGAAGAAAGGGGAAATGAATGCAGAGACATTAGAGAGAAAGACAAGCCATGAGAGACTCTTTACTCTGGAAACAAACTGAGGGTTGCTGAAGAGGAGGTGGGTGGGGGGTGAGGTGACTGGGTGATGGGCATTAGGAGGACACGCGATGCAATGAACCCTGGGTTTATACTGTATGTTGGCAAACTGAATTTAAATAAAGAAAAAAATTGAAAAGAGCCAACAGGAAGATAAAATAACAAAAGATTCTTTTATAGGTTATTCCTGAGAAATTCCTGGGTTCTTCAGAGTGGACTGTTGACGGTTCTTACTTGCACTGGCCCAGACACGCACATTAGATTTCTTTTTCTCTGAGCCCCATTTTCAGGCTCCTCTGAATCAACTATATCCATTTCCTTTTCTGTGTTAGATCTGAATATGTAGATGGCTATAGAATACTAAAAATAAAAATAAACTTAAAAACTTTGTTTATAGGACCATGTTCTCTGCTTGCCAGATGATTTTCTTTAGCATGATATTCTTAATATGTTACATAATTCTTGACACACAGTGCATGCTTTTAAAAATCTGCTAAACTGGGGCACCTGGGTAGCTCAGTGGTTGAGCATCTGCCTTTGGCTCAGGGCATGATCCTGGGGTCCTGGGATCCAGTCCTGCATCAGATTCTCCACGGGGAGCCTGCTTCTCCCTCTGACTATGTCTCTGCCTCTCTCTGTGTGTTTCTCATGAATAAATAAATAAATAGAATCTTTAAAAAAAAATCTGCTAAATTGGTGAACTCACAGAAATAGTAGAACAGTGGTTGCTAGGGGCTGGGGAAACAGGGAGATGCTGGTAAATGGGTACAACTTTCAGTTCTACAGTGAATAAGGTCCGAGGATCTAATTATAGCATGATGGCTACAGTTGGTAACAGTGCACTGAGTAATTGAAATATGCTAAGAGAATAGAAGCTAAGGGTCTGCACCAAAAAAAGAAAAATAGGAATGTAAACTTACATGAAGATATGTGAAGTGGTGCACATGTTAATTAGCTTAAAGGGGGGAATCCTTTCACAGTGTGTAGGTATGTCAAATCATTATGTTGCATATTTTAAATATCTCACAATTTTATTTATTTCATAAAATAAAATTGTGAGATATTTATAGCTCAATAAAGCTGAAAAACTACTGATAGTGTAACTGAAAAATGTCATTTAATCGAGGTTGAACAACAAGAACGTATCGTTTTTAATAACTGATCTACTTGATGCCAATTTCATATGAATCATTCTATTATTAAGAGAATATCATCTCTTTCTAAGAGTTTCTTTAGTTTCCAAGGCAGTAACTTCAAGCTTTATTACAATGAAGGTGGGGAGAACTGATGATAATAGTGTTAATACTGGGAGAGTGTCTGAGGATGAAAATATAAGTTGTAAGGCTATATTACATTTTGAAATATTACAAATTAATCCTTCCAACACAATATTGAACTTCTAATACTCTGCTAATATTGATACTCCTTAGAGGGGAATTTCTTGGTGTAGGCTATGAATAGATTACCCAAAGAAGTTAAGATCTGTCCAGAAGTTAAGTTAAATTACATACATATATATGAGATAGTATTTGAACTGTAATTTACTTGAAGAAAATACAGAAATATGAAGTTACTTTATTAATAGATAGGCATAATTTCAGCCTGCAGAACTCTTAAATTTGAGTTTGAACTTTTACATTTTTACTATTAAACTGTGAGTATACATATCAAGTGACTAATCAACCAATCAACAGATAAAATAACGAATCTGTCTTTTATTGAAAAAATTGTTAAATGATAAAGGCATTAAAACTAAAATCTCCATATATAATGGTATCTTTTTTTTATCTCCATAGCATTAACTCATAAGTAAAGTGATTGATTTAATAGAGAGAAATAAACACAACTTAATGGTTGTCTATTTTGATAAATACAAGTTATAAAATAGATACTTTATTATTTTTTCCCTTCTTCAGATGCCATTGAATATTTTAATTTCTATTTTGCGTAGAATCAAGTCACGATCCAGGGTTTGTGAAAGGAAATTGAAATCTTTTCACAAAGATGTATAGTTTAGTAACAGTATACCAAATTCTGATAAACATCCAACTACTAAGCAAGGGACTCCAGCTGCACATCAATTTGATGCTTTTAATTGCAAGGTTTATACCTAAATAGCTGCTTAATGATCTGTGACCCTGGCTTGAAAACAGAAAACATTTCAATGATAACTGACTTCTTGATGCTCATGAAATTTTCATGAATTCATGAATTACAACACCTTAAATCAAACTTTGCTTATTCTTCTATTCTTTGAGATTGATGCTACATCTGAGGCTTATTCAGAAAATGCACCTAGTCCTAGGCATTCATACTAAGTAAACCGATCATTTCTTTCTGATTGTGCTAGTTTGATTCCCTGCTATAACTCTAAGTATTTCACTTTAACCCATGACTCTTGGTAACAAAACACTCTGAATTGTGTGTGTTTACTCTTTTATTAGAGAGGATTTTTTTTTTCCTCCCTTCCTTCTTAAGTAAAGATCCACTCCTTTACAACCCAGTGTTTGAGTGATGGATTTTTTTCCACGTCTGTTTTATCTGGTGTCCAAATCAATGATCCATGATGAGGAAATCCTGTCAGGAGGCTTTTTTGTTTTTTGGGTTTTTTTTTCAAGCTTTAGGAACTACATCAAGATCTCTATGGAAGTGTGGTACTCACATGCCAACAACAACATCAACAAAATAGATTCCTCTTTTTTAAAAAAAATTCTTTATTTGAGAGATAGAACGAGCAGGGAGGAGGGGGAGAAGGAGAGAGAGAGACAGAGACAGAGAGAGAGAGAAGTGGACTCCCCACTGAACAGGGAACCCCATGCAGGTCTGGATCCCAAGACTCTGTGATCATGACCTGAGCCAAAGGTAGATACTTAATGGACTGAGCCGCCCAAGTGCCCCTACTGTTTCTTTCTTTTACATTTCCCATGACAGTGCATGATTATCAAGCTAAAGTAGAAACTAACAACACGAAAGCTATTCAAATTTTGTTGATCCTATTCTTTTACGTGGAATACAATTAATGCAATTCAATAAGTAATCATATATCATTTAACATGCAAAACACTAATGATTCATTCAATATGTATTCTGATCAGCTGCATCGTACCTGCCAATTTGCTAAACGGTGCGTACACATACACATGCACACTCATAAAAAATAAAGAAGAAGGAGGAGGGGCAGAGGGAAGAAGGAAAAACAAAACCTAAAGATAGGGTTGGTTTTCTGCTTGTGGACTTTAAAAGTTAGCATGTGTCAGAATTTCTTAGAGGGCTTGTTAAAACACCGATGGCTGGGGCACCTGGGTGGCTCAGTGGTTCAGTGTCTGCTTTGGGCTCAGGGCGTGATCCCCGAGTCCCAGGATCAAGTCCCACATCGGACTCCCTGCGAGGAGCCTGCTTCTCCCTCTGTCTGTGTCTCTGCCTCTCTCTGTGTATCTCTCATGAAAAAATAAATAACATCTTTGTGCTCGCTTCGGCAGCACATATAATAAATAACATCTTTAAAAAAAAAAATCACAGATGCCTAAGACCTATCCCCAGAGTTTAGGATTCAGCATGTCTGGGTGTGTTATGAACTGATACTGATGCTGCTGGCCTGGGAGCCACACCTAGGAAAGCACTAATTTAGATGAATGACTGTATTCTGAATGAACTTTTACTTATCGATACAGTGGCAATTTTTTCTAAGTATTCACTTCCTTTTCACTTTTACCAGGTAACAGCTGTATTACTTGTATTCATACCGGTTATCACATTGTTCGCTTGCTGAAACAGTTAAGTAGGTGAGAGAATTCTTTCTGGGTTGGAATGTTCAACACTTCCTTGGAGCATCACCTGTGAGTATTTCAAACTATGGAAAATGCTTGCAAATTTTAATACCGCTACCTACTAATTGTATAATGGCAGGTGTTCTGCAATTTTTTCTTTTAAATTCCTCTTAAGTATAACATACACACAGAAAGATGCAAAAATTACTAGCATAGGGCAGCCCGGGTGGCTCAGCGGTTTAGCTCTGCCTTCAGCCCAGGGCATGATCCTGGGGTCCCAGGATCGAGTCTCACGTCGGGCTCCCTGCATGGAGCCTGCTTCTCCCTCTGCCTGTGTCTCTACTTCTCTCTCTGTTTCTCATGAATACATTAATAAAATCTTTTAAAAAATTACTATCATATAGCTTGAAAAATCTTCCTAAGGTGGGCACACGCACTGTAACCAGCATCCATATAAAGAAACAGAACATTATCAGTAGCCCTGGAAACTCCTTATGGACTCTTCCCAACAGTATCCCATCAAGAGGAACCATCATTCTGACTTTTAACACCATCAATGAAGCAGATCTACTTATACACATAAATACGTAGAACCAAGAATGTATTTTGTGTGGCTGCTGACTTTTGGTGTTTGTTTGTTTGTTTCTGAATATCATTTTGGCAAGAATTATCCTATCATGTGTTGGTGGTAGTTTTGTGCTTTTTTTGATGTGTGCCATCCATTGTATCACATGAATATACCACAATATTTTCATTCTTTTGTTGATGAACAGTTGAGTTGTTTCAGATGTTTGATTAGGGCTGTTATAGAAAGAATTGTTCAGGGACACCTGGGTGGCTCAGTGGTTGAGCATCTGCCTTCGGCTCAGAGCGTGATCCCAGGGTCCTGGGATCGAGTCCCACATCGAGCTCCCTGCATGAACCCTGGTTCTTTCTCTGCCTGTGTCTCTGCCTCTCTCTGTGTCTCTCATGAATAAATAAATAAAATCTTTTTAAAAAGGAGAAATAATTGTTCATAATTTTAAATAAGCATATGACTGGCTTTCGATAAGGTATGTACATACAAGTGCAATGGTAGCTAATAGGGAATGTACATTTTCAACCTTAACAGATACTGCCTGGTAATTTTCCAGAAGGATTTTAACAATTTATACTTTCAGCAGAAGTACACCAGGTCAACACTGTTAGCCTACTTGCTTTGTGTTGCTTTGTCTGTTTTTTTATTTTAGCCATTCTGGTAGGTTTGTGTGAAGTTCAGCACCCTTCACATGTATCCTGCCATGTAGGTAATAGGCATCCTCGTTGGTACAAAACATTTCAGCTTTTTTTGTTGTCATTGTTGGTAGTGGTGGCTTCCCTGCCTTCTTTTTCTTATTGACTTATCCAAAAAATCCTTTGAAATATAAAAGATGTCTTCTCCCATTTCTTGCCTTGCGTCACTCTCTTAATTCTGTCCAGTGAAATATTAAAGTGCTTAATTTCAATGTATTCCACATTATCATTTTTTTCATTTTGTTTTTGGTTTACTGCTATTGACATACTGGTGGACACTAGTTGCCCCTCTCCAGTCTAGAGTCCAACACTTCAGGGCTTCTAGCTTGGATCATGGCACACCTACAAATTTCCCTCTCCCAGGGCTCCTGACACTTAACTTCTCAGCATCACAGGGCTGCCAAAAAAGTCTCCTCTCCTTTTTGCTGGCTTTGTGATTCACATTTTTTTCAGCCTCTACCCTGCACAGATTTACAGTTCAGCAAATTTGTTTCTTTAAGGGAAAATATACCTATGGTGTTTAGTTTTATTTGTTGTTGTTTTTAATTTTTTTTTTAAGTAGACCCCATGCCCAACTTGAGGCTTGAACTCACAACCCTGATCAAGAGTCATATAAACCACTGACATGCGTCATCCCTGCGGGTGACTTAGAGTTGTAAATTTCTCATTTGCTTCAATACATTTTATAGCAAGATAATATATTATAAAAGTAGTAGTAGTAGTAGTAGTAGTAGTAGTACTAGTAGTAGTAGTGTTGGGGCACCTGGATGGTTCAGTCAGTTAAGTGTCTGACTTGTTTTGGGCTCAGGTCATGACTCAGGATCCTGGGATGGAGCCCAGTGTGGGGTCCTGTGCTTAGTAGGGAGTCTGCTTGAGATTCTCTCTTTCTCCCCCTGCCTCTGCCCACTACTCTCTTTTGTAGTGTGCGCTTTCTCTCACTCTCTCTCTAAAATAAATAAATAAATCTTCAAAGAAAAAGGTAGTAGTAGAAGACAAAGAAGCAGAAGGATAAGAACAAGAATAAGAAGGAAAAACAGCAGCAGCAGCAGTAGCAGCAGCATCTGGTTTCTGTCTACCAGCAGCCACAAAGCACAGATTCTTGGACTCCCAGCTGTCCTAAGAATCAGCAAATGCTCAGAGGGAAAATGATTTACCTTGTCAGTTCCCATCTCTGCTTTCCATTATCTTGTCCTTTTCCCAGCACTCTAATGTCTTTAAACTGATGATTTTTCATTTTGATACAACTTTTCTGATTGGTTTCAGTGCTGGCGTTGGGTCACTGCAATCTCAGACCTCTCTGTTTCCCCCAAGGATTTTCCTTTTTAACAAACAAATGTTTCGTACTCACTAAAAATATAAGGAAGAGAATGACTAAGAAAGATTTGAATCTATTTAAATGATATACCATGGTATCAAGATTAGTAAAATATTTCTTAATACTATAAATATTGGGATGCCTGGGTGACTCAGCGGTTGAGCATATGCCTTCGGCCCAGGGCATGATCCTGGAGTCCTGGGATCAAGTCCCACATCCGGCTCCCTGCATGGAGCCTGCTTCTCCCTTTGCCTGTGTCTCTGCCTCTCTCTCTCTCTCTGTCTCTCATAAATAAATAAATAAATAAATAAATAAATAAATAATAAATAAATAATAAAATCTTTAAATAATAATAATATAAATATTTAATATATCTCTAAGTCAAATAATTTTTTATTCAGATTATGCTGGCAATGATGCAAGTCAAATATAATACACAAAATAGTAAGCAGCAATAATAATAAGTAGCAATGAACTACTTCAATCGATCAACAATTACAGATAGTACTGAAAATATACAAACTAATTCAAATTATAGAGGATACAGGTACATATTTCCATTTTCTGTATTAGCTGAAAAAATCGTGGGACCATTGCTTATATGATCTTCTTGGAGTAATTTCTAAAAGCCTCAAGAGATAACATAATTTTTTTTTTGGTTAATAAAAACCTATAATTTTCACATCGTCTCTGATTTTGTGTAACTATTTTCAATTATATAAAAATTGGGAACAGAAGAAAACGTAAATAAGGATAGGTGTATGAATTCAAAGGGAAAATATAAGTGTTTCAATATGCTCATTCAGATATAATGTCTTTTTTTGAAGATTCACGAAAGGTCTCAGTGTATATTTTAATTTTTTTGTTCAATATTATTTTTATAGTAACAAAGTATTAGGTTTAGTATATAGTACTCAGAAATACTATACTTTTTGTATTTAATCTGAACAAACGTTAATATGAAGATTTTTTCCCCTACTAATTCTAGTTCTTTTTTGGGTCCATGATATTTTAAAAATCTGCTTTATTGAAAAGAAGCTTTATTGAATTTTTCCTATTATAAAATTTTATGGCCCATTTTTGAAAATGAAAATGTGTCATTACTGAACTATAGTAGGAAGGAAGACTTTATAAGTTATCTGTGCCTTGATGTTGTTTTATTTTTCTCCAAATTAGTTTTTGGCTTGCATTTCAAAATAATTACACACTCCAAAAGTAGCTACAGAAACTTTACTTTAAAAAAAAAAGAAACTTGGGGGATCCCTGGGTGGCTCAGTGGTTTGGCGCCTGCCTTTGGCCCGAGGCACGGTCCTGGAGTCTCGGGATCGAGTCCCACGTCGGGCTCCCTGCCCTCTGCCTGTGTCTCTGCTTCTCTCTGTGTCTCTCATGAATAAATAAAATCTAAAAAAAAAAGAAAAAAAGAAAAGAAAAGAAACTTTGTACAAAAGTGGAGTTTCCCAAATATTCTAAGATCATTGATTAATTGTTAATTATTCGAAGTTAATCTTATGTCCTGAATTACAGTTTCCTTTCCATAATTTAATTACCTTAATTATGTGTGCCTTAATATTTAGTAATTAGCTTTCAAATTTCATTAATCACTAACATTTTAAGAGAAAACTTAACAATAAATTTTAAAAGATACATTGATTTTTAAAAATTATTTATAATAAATATTAGTAGAGCAAAGTTATTGTACCATTTGATGCAAAAGGAGGATAAAGGCTACATTTCTGGAATTAAATGTTTCAGAAAAATTATGACAGAAGGTATTATTCAGTTCTACTCTCCTGAATAATAGATACCAGAAAGTAAGGTAATTTTCTGTTATCTTTGCCACTCAGGTGTTTATTATTTTCTTTGAAAGGCTTGTCTAGTTCTACAAAAGAATCACATTATCCTCTATGTTTTTATCAAAAGAGAGGGTACTGTGCAGAATGAAATGACAGACATTATAATACTCAGGATGACAGTTTATACTATGATAGGGGAAATGAACTGTGGCTGTTTAAATGTAAACCTGAGCATACTAAGTTTATAAACATAGATAAACACATAATTAGTAACAATCTCTGATGTATTATGCAAAAAAAGTAATTTGTAAGCTGGAATATCTTTATTCAGTTATTTTTATACCATAACTATGTAGTATAAGAATATACTTGGAGGGGAACTTTATCCCACTATGGAAATTATTTGATTCACCATTTTTTCACTATCATTTAAAAAAAAGTATATAATTGTAACTATGGCATAAATGTAATAAATCCACAGCTTAATCAGGTATCAACAAATAAGAAAGAAGCCAGGAAAACCTTGTTCTCATAGTTAAAAAAAGAAATGATTTGAAAGTTTGGTTTCCATAATTTTCTACTTGTTATATTTAGGGTGCTTTATTTTTTGTTTTTGTTTTTTGTTTGTTTATTTTTACTATAAATCAAGAATATATTTTTAATGAATATAATAATAATAGTCATATATATAAATAGCCTTCTTTTATTTGACAAGCACTATTGTAAATTTTTTATATGTTAATCATTTAATCTTCTAAACACCATATATATAAAAGAGTAATAATTAGGTCTCCTTTAAGGAAATTAAGGCACAGAGACTTAACTTTTTATTTTATTACTTTTTAAAGATTTTACTTATTTATTTATGAGAGACAGAGAGAGGCAGAGACATAGGCAGAGGGAGAAGCAGACTCTGCGGGGACCCCAATGTGGGACTCTATCTTGGGACCCCAGGTAGTTGCTCAACCACTGAGCCACTCAGGTTTCCTGTCACAGAGAGTTTAAATCACTTTGTACCACTCCTAAAGGGCAAAGCCAGACTTTCACCCTAAGCAGGTTGGGTCCAGAGTCTGTTCTTTTCTTTTTTAAATTTAAATTCAATTAATTAATGTGCAATGTATTATTGATTTTGGAGGCAGACATCAGTAATTCATCAGTTTTGTGTAATTCCCAGTGCTCATTACATCACATGCCCTCCTTAATGTCCATCACCCAGTTACTCCTCTCCACACCTCCTTCTCCTCTAGCAACCTGTTTGTTTCCTATGATTAAGATTATCTTATGGTTTGACTCTCTGATTTCATCTTGTTTTATTCTTCTCTCTTTCCCTATGATCCTCTTTTGTTTCTTAAATTCCACATATGAGTGAGATTATATAACCATTGTCTTTCTCTGACTGACTTATTTCACTTAACTTAGTACCCTATAGCTCCATCCATATTGCAAATAGTAAGATTTCATTTTTGATGGCTGAGTAGTATTCCATTGTATATATACACCACATCTTCTTTATCCATTCAACTGTCAATAAACATCTACGTTTTTTCCATACTTTGGTTATTGTGAGCTTTTCTGCTATAAACATTGAGGTGCAGGTATCCATTCGGATCACTACATTTGTATCTTTGGGGTAAATCCCTAGTAGTGAAATTGCTGGGTTGTAGAGTAGCACTATTTTCATCTTTTTGAGGAACCTCCATACTATTTTCCAGAGTGACTGTACCAGCTTGCACTCCCATCAACAGTGTAAGAGGGTTCTCCATCTTCAGCATCCTCACCAACATCTGTCTTTTCCTGAGTTGTTGATTTTAGCCATTCTGACTGGTGTGAAATGGTATCTCATTGTGTTTTTGATGTGTGTTTCCCTGATGCCGAGTGATATTGGGCACTTTTTCATGTGTCTGTTGTCCATTTGTATGTCTTCTTTGAGAAATGTCAGTTCATGTCTTCTGCCCATTTCTTGATTGGATTCTTTGTTCTTTGGGTGTTGAGTTTGATAAGTTCTTTATAGATGTTGGATACTAGCCCTTTATTGGATAAGACATTTGCAAATATCTTCTCCCATTCTGTCAGTTTTCTTTTGGTTTTGTCCATGGTTTGCTTTGCTGTGCAAAAGCTTTTTATCTTAATGAAGTCCCAAGAGTTCATTTTTGCCTTTCTCTTGTCTTTGGAGACGTGTCTAGTAAGAAGTTGGTAAGGCCGAGGTCATTGAGGTTGCTGCCTGTGTTTTTCTCTAGGATTTTGATGGATTCCTGTCTCACATTTACGTCTTTCATCCATTTTTAGTCTATTTTTGTGTATGGTGTAAGGAAATGGTCCACTTTCATTCTTCAGCATGTGGCTGTCCAATTTTGCCAACACCATTTGTTTTTTTTTTTTTTTTTTTTTTTTTTTTTTTTTTTTCCAACACCATTTGTTGAAGAGACTGTAATATCCATTGGATATTCTTTCCTGCTTTGTCAAAGATTAGTTGAGGGTCCATTTCTGAGTTCTCTATTCTGTTCCATTGATCAGTCTTTGTCCCAGTACCATGCTACCTTGAATTTTACAGCCATGTAATAAAGTTTGAAGTCTGAAATTGTGATATCACCAGCTTTGGTTTTCTTTTTCAACTTTTCTTTGGCTCTTCAGAGTCTTTTCTGGTTCCATACAAATTTTAGGATTATTTGTTTCAGCCCTGTAAAAAGTTGATGGTATTTTGATGGGGATTGTATTGAAGTTATAGATTGTTCTAGGTAGCATAGACATTTTAACAATATTTGCTCTTCCAATCCATGAGCATGGAAAGTTTTTCCATTTCTTTGTTTCTTCCTTAATTTCTTTCATGAGCATTCTGTAGTTTTCAGAGTACAGATCTTTTACCTCTTTGGTTAGGTTTATTTCTAGTTATCTTATGGTTTTTGGTGCAGTTATAAATGGAATTTATTTCTTAATTTCTCTTTCTTCTATCTCATTGTTAGTGTACAAAAATACAACTTATTTCTGTGCATTGATTTTATATCCCACCACTTTGCTGAATTCCTGCATGAGTTATAGCAATTTTAGGGTGGAGTCTTTAGGGTTTTCTACATAAAATATCATGTCATAAGCAAAAAAGTGAGAGTTTGACTTCTTAGCTCATTCAGATACCTTTTATTTCCTTTTATTGTTTCATTGCTGAGGCCAAGATTTCTAAATATTTTTTTTAATTTTTTATTTATTTATGATAGTCACAGAGAGAGAGAGAGAGAGAGAGAGAGAGAGGCAGAGACACAGGCAGAGGGAGAAACAGGCTCCATGCACCGGGAGCCCGACGTGGGATTTGATCCTGGGTCTCCAGGATCGTGCCCTGGGCCAAAGGCAGGCGCCAAACCGCTGCACCACCCAGGGATCCCAGGCCAAGATTTCTAGTACTATTTCAAACAACAGTGGTGTTAGTGGACATCCCAGACATGTTCCTGACCTTAGTGGAAAAGCTCTCAATTTTTCACCATTGAGAATGATATTTGCTGTGGACTTTTCATACATGGCTTTTATGATATCAAAGTATGTTCCCTCTATCTCTACACTGTGAAGAATTTTGATTAAGAAGGGATGCTGTACTTGGTCTTGGTGAATAATCCTTTTAATGTACTGCTGGATCCTTTTGGCTAGTATCTTGGTGAGAATTTTTGCATCCATGGTCATCAAGATATTGGTCTGTAATTCTTTTTTTTTTATTTTTTTAATTTATTTATGATAGTCACAGAGAGAGAGAGAGAGAGAGAGAGAGAGGCAGAGACACAGGCAGAGGGAGAAGCAGGCTCCATGCACCGGGAGCCCCACATGGGATTCGATCCCGGGTCTCCAGGATCGCGCCCTGGGCCAAAGGCAGGTGCCAAACCGCTGTGCCACCCAGGGATCCCGGTTTGTAATTCTTCTTGATGAAGTCTTTGGGTTTTGGATCAAGGTAATGCTGGTCTCCTAGAAAGAGTTTGGAAGTTTTCTTCCCATTTCTATTTTTTTTTAATTTATTTATTCATGAGACAGAGAGAGAGAGAGAGAGAGAGGCAGAGACACAGGCTGAAGGAAAAGCAGGCTCCATGCAGGGAGCCCGATGTGGGACTCTATCCTGGGACTCCATCCCGGGACTCCAGGATCATGCCTTGAGCCAAAGGCAGATGCTCAACTGCTGAGCCACCCAGGTGTCCCATGATCTCTCCTCTTTCATTCATGATTTTATTTATTTGAGCCCTCTCTCTTTTCTTTCTGACAAGTGGATTATCAATCTTATTCATTCTTTCAAAGAATCAGCTCTTACTTTCATTGTTCTGTTCTATTGTTCTTTTGATTTCTATTTCATTGATTTCTGCTCTAATCTTTACTAATTCTCTTCTCTTTCTAGGTTTAGGGTTTATTTGCTATTGTTTCTCCAGCTCCTTTAGGTGCAAGGTTAGGTTGTGTATTTGAGACCTTTCTTGTTTCTTGGGAAAGGCTTGTATTTCTATATACTTCCCTCTTAGAACCACCTTTGCTGCATCCCAAAGGTTTTGAACAGGTGTGTTTTCACTTTCATCTGTTTCTATGAATTTTTAAATTCTTTTTAATTTCCTGGTTGACCCATTCATTCTTTAGTAGGATGCTCTTTAGCCTCTATCTATGTAATTTTTTTCTAAATTTTCTCTTGTGAATGAATTTTAGTTTCAAAGCATTGTGGTCTAAAAATATGCAGGAAATGATCTGAATCCTTTGGTACCAGTTGAGACCTGATTTGTGACTCAGTATATGAACTATTCTGGAAAATGCTCCATGTGCACTTGAGAAGAATGTGTATTCTGTTGCTTCAAGGTGAAATGTCCTGAGTATATCTGTGAAGTCCATCTGGTCTAGTGAGTCATTCAAAGCCCTTGTTTCCTTGCTGATCTTCTGTTTAGATGGGGTGTTAAAGTCCCCTATTATTATTGTATTATTATTGATCTGTTTCTTTAATTTTGTTATTAATTAGTTTATATAATTGGCTGTTCCGATATTAGGGGCATACATATTTATAATTGTTAGATCTCCTTGTTGGCTAGACACTTTAAGTATGATATAATGTCCCTCGTCATCTCGTATGACAGTCTTTGGTTTAAAATATAAATCGTCTGATATAAGGATTGCTGCCCCAGCTTTCTTTTGATGTCGATTAGCATGATAAATAGTTTTCCATCCCCTCACCTTAAATCTGGAGATATCTTTGGTTCTGAATTGAGTCTTTTGCAGACAGAATATCAATAGGTCTTACTTTTTTATCCAATCTGATAACCTGTGTCTTTTGATTGGGGCATTTAGCCCTTTTACAGAGTAACTATTGAAAGATATGAATTTTATGCCATTGTAATACCTGCAAAGTCACTGTTTCTGTATATTGTCTCTGTTCCTTTCTGGTCTGTTACTCTTGGGATCATTTTTAATATTTCTTACAGGGCAGGTGATCACAAATTCTTTTAGTTTCTGTTTGTCCTGGAAGTTTTTACCGCTCTTTCTATTTTGAATGACATCTTAGCTGGGTAAAGTATTCTTGGCTGCATAGTTTTCTCATTTAGCACCCCGAATGCATCATGCCAATCCTTTCTCGTCTGCCAAGTGTTGCCAGGTCTGTGGATAAGTCTGCTTCCAGTCTAATGTTTCTACCTTTGTAGATTATGGGCTTCTTATCCTGAGCTGCTTCCAGGATCTCCTCTTTGTCTCTGAGATTTGCAAGTTTCACTATTGTATATTGAGGTGTTTACCTATTTTTCTTGATTTTGAGGGGGCTTTCCTGGGCCTCTTGAGCTTGGATGCCTATTTCCTTACCTAGAGTAGGGAAGTTCTCCACTATAATTTGCTCCAATAAACCTTGTTCCCCCACTCTCATTTTCTCTCTCTTTCCTCTTTTTCTAGGATCCCAATTATCCTAATATTGTTTCACTTTTTTTTTTCATTTATTTATGATAGTCACACACACAGAGAGAGAGAGAGGCAGAGACATAGGCAGAAGGAGAAGCAGGCTCCATGCAACGGGAGCCTGATGTGGGATTCAATCCCGGGTCTCCAGGATCGCGCCCTGGGCCAAAGGCAGGCGCTAAACCGCTGCGCCACTCAGGGATCCCTATTGTTTCACTTTATGGTATCACTTATCTCTCAAATTCTCCCCTCTTGATCTAATAGTTGTTTATCTCTCTTTTTTCAGCATCTTTATTCTCCATAATTTTGTCTTCTGTATCGATAATCTCTCTTCTGTCTCATTTATCCAAGCAGTTAGAAGTTCTATTTTGATTGCATTTCATTACTAGTCTTTTTTATTTTGACTTGATAAGATTTTAGTTCTCTTATTTCTCCCGAAAGGGATTCTCTAGTGTCTTCTATGCTTTTTTCAAACCCAGCTATCATTATTCTGAACTGTAGTTCTGACACCTTATTTATGCCCAAATTGATTAGGTCCCTGGCAGTCAGTAATATCTCATGTTCTCTTTTTTGAGTAAATTTTTCCATATTATCATTCTGTTTAGAGAAGAACAGATGAACAAGAAAACAAAATACTGAAATGACAACAATGAAACCAGAGAAATATATACTAAACAAATCAGAAGAGACCCAAAACAGAAATTAAAAAAAAAAAAAGAGAGAGAGAGAGAGAGAGAACAGGGCAGCCCTGGTGGTGCAGTGGTTTAGCGTTGCCTGCAGCCCGGGGTGTGATCCTGTAGACCCACGATCAAGTCCCGCGTTGGGCTCCCTGCATGGAGCCTGCTTCTCCCTCTACCTGTGTCTCTGCCTCTCTCTCTCTCTTTCTCTAAATAAATAAATAAATAAATCTTTTTAAAAATCTAAAAAAAAAAGAGAGAACATAATCAGGTGAATAGAGCAGAGCTAAATTTTGAGATATAGTTTCAAGATTATATTTATATATGTGATATATATCTTGAATAAAATAAAATTAAATATATTGAAAGAATAGAATGGAACTGTAATGATGAAAACAAAAAGAGTTTAACAAAAAATAAAAGAAAAGAGACAAAATATGATCAGAAGGTGAAGGGAATAGAGCCATACCCTAGATTCTGGGTGTATTTTGGTCTGTTAGAAGAAACCATATCCCAAAATTGTAGAGAAAGTAAATTTATATATATATATATATATATATATATATATATATATATATATAAATACAAAATAAAATTAAATACAATGAAAGGATAGAATGTAGCTGTAGAAATGAAAATTTAAATTTAAATTAAATCACATCTGGGTGACTCAGTGGTTGAGGGTCTGCCTTTGGTTCAGGGCAGGATCCCAGTGTCCCAGGATCAAGTCCCACATTCGGCTTCCTGCATGAAGCTTGCTTCTCCCTCTGCCTATGTCTCTGTTTCTCTCTTTCTGTGTGTCTCTCATGAATAAATAAATAAAATCTTAAAAAAAAAAAAAGGAATCATGGGAGAAAAGAAAAAAAAAACAAAAACCATGAACTCTATATAGTCTTTTCCCTTGGCACTGGAGTTTTGCAGTTCTCTACAATCAGTAAACTTTGTCTTAGCCAACATTCTTGCTAAACTTCTGGGGGAGGGGTCTCCTGCACTGATTCTCAGGTGTCTTTGTCCAGGGCGGAATTGCTCTGTCCTTGCCAGGGGCCAGGCTAAATAAGAGGTTCCAGATTGCTCTATGTGGCTTTTGTTCCCTGAAGGCTTTCTGAGCTGCTTTAGAGGATGAGAATGAAAATGGCCTCCTGAACTCCAGCCCTGAAGCCAAAACCTCAGGGTAGGGCACTTTAGTTTTAAAATCTCCAGTTTTGGGGATCCCTGGGT
Source organism: Canis aureus (assembly GCF_053574225.1). Lineage (NCBI taxonomy): Eukaryota > Metazoa > Chordata > Mammalia > Carnivora > Canidae > Canis > Canis aureus. The sequence continues at coordinate 35,762,593 of NC_135641.1, read as the reverse complement.
GGCGCAGTGGTTTGGTGCCTGCCTTTGGCCCAGGGCGTGATCCTGGAGACCTGGGATCGAGTCCCACATCGGGCTCCCGGTGCATGGAGCCTGCTTCTCCCTCTGCCTGTGTGTGTCTCTGCCTCTCTCTCTCTCTGTGACTATCATAAATAAATAAATAAATTAGTTTAAAATCTCCAGTTTTTTGTAATTTACTTCTGGAACTCTTTCTAGCACTCTCCTTATTTTAACTAGAAGACAATGCTGAATCTGAAGGTCAAAAAGGTTATTATATGAGAAGCCATATTGTTTCTTAAAATGTATGTTCGGTTTTGGCTTTTGGTTAATAAGTATACTTCCTTTTTGTCTAAATTCCATTGAAATCCCACTCAAATTAGAAAAGGCCAATATTAATAATTTTAGTATTCCCAGAAAAATATTTGGGTAGAAATATAAAATCATGTGATCTGGTGGGAGAAGAAATGATAATGTGCACTATTGTGTTCATTTGAATTGCTTTCTGTGAAATATTTAATAACAAATATTTTATTCAAGGTTCTTCAGAGAAGCAGAACCAGTAAGATATACAGACATGCCTCAGAGATATTGCAGGTTCAGTTCCAGACCACGACAATAAAGAGACTATTGAAATAAAGTGACCCCAATGAATTTTTGGTGTCCCAACACATGTAAAAGCTGTGTTTGAACTATACTGTAATCTATTAAGTGTGCATACAACAGTAGTGCCAGCTGCATAAATAGTTCAGGAGAGATTCCAGAGGTAATCCTGATGTAGTTGTTCTCAGATATGTTGAACTTGTGGAAGAGAACCCACTCTGGACAATGTCAGAAAAAAAGTACACATCTAATTAAAAAACATGTTATTGCTTTTAAAAAGCTAACCATGGGACACCTGGATGGCTCAGTGATTGAGCCTTGGCTTGGGTGTGATCCTGGAGTCCCCTGATGGTGTCCCACATTATGGTGTCCCGCATCAGGCTCCCTACATGGAGCCTACTTCTCCCTCTACCTGTGTCTCTGCCTCTCTCTGTGTGTCTCTCATTAATAAAGATATAAAATCTTTTAAAAAATAAATAAAAATGATAACCATTATCTGAGTTTTCAGCTAGTGGAGGGTCTTACCTGGATGTTGATGGCTGCTGACTGACCAGAGTTGTGGTTGTTGAAGGTTGGGGTAGCTGTGGCCATTTCTTAAAATTTGACAACAGTAAAGTTTGTTCCATCCATTGCCTTTTTCTTTCAAAAGAGATTTCCCTGTAGTATCAAAGGCAAAAGAAAAATTAAATTTCCTTACTACTTACAGCCCATTCACAAGTCCTTAAAATGGGCAGAGTGTCATTCCTCTGGGAACTGAGCTGCCTCAGTGTCAGTAACAAAGCTGCCTACTTTGTTAAGGGCAAAAAGCAAACTTAGCCTGCCCTCCCCCTACACCCCCACCCCCCAGGAACCTATAAGTCTACTTTAACATAGAAAAATTCCACTGGAATCTTCCTTTAAGTCTACTCCCCAAGAGCCATGTGGGCAATCATCTCCTGAGTGTATGACCCACGCATATACATCTGAAGGGTCTCATGACTGGTGTTTTACTAGATAATAATAAATGATCTTTTCCTAACAATAGCTAGCCCCTCAAGGTTCTGAAAACCTCACTTCCAAAATTCCTTAGAGATTTACTTGATCCTTAACCCCTTCCCAACTTGAAAGTATATAATCAGCCACACCCCAATGTAGCTTTTTCTGCCCACAGGTCTTGTCCCCATTCTTTAATAAAACCACCTTTTTGCACCAAAAGAGTCTTAATTATTTCTTGGCTGTTGGCTGTGAAGCCTAACATCCTTCCTACATCAGTATGTGATGCTGTTTGATAGCAATTTACCCGAAGTAGAATTTCTCTCAAAATTGGAGCCAATCCTCTCCAACCCTGCCACTGCTTTATTACCTACATTTATGGAATATTCTAATCCTTTGATGTCATTTCAAGTCTTCACAGCATCTTCACCAGGAGTAGACTTCATCTCAAGAAACTCAAAAACCGCCTTTGTTCATACATAAGAAGCAACTCTTCATTCATTGAATTTTTATGAGATTGCAGTAATTCAGTCACATCTTCAGCCTCTAATTCTAATTCTAGCTCTCTTGCTACTTCCACCACATCCACAGTTATTTCCTTCACTGAAGTCTTGAACCCCTCAAAGTTAACCATGAGGGTTGAAATCAACTTCTTCCAAACTCTGTTAATATTGGTATTTTGAGCTCTTCCCAGTTAAAACAAAACACATAATGTCTGTGAAGTACAATAAAATGAAGTGCAATATATATATATATATATATATAGGCTCACACTATTACAGAGGCCAAGAAGTCCCATGACTTATTATCTGAAATCTAGAGAACCAGGAAATCTAGTGACATAATTCAGTCTAAGTTTTAAGGCCAGAGAATCAGGAGACCTGATGGTTTAAGTCCCAGTCCTAACATCCAAGAATGAAGCATGAGGGATAAGTAGTAGAGGTGATGATGTAAGCCCCAGTCTGAGATCAAAAGCCCAAGAACCAAGAGTGCCATTGTTGAAGGTAACAAGAAGATGGACATCTCAGCTCCAGCTCACTCTTTCTTCATCATTTGTTTTACTCAGTCCTTCCATAGATTGGAAGAAACCCATGTGCATTGATGAGAAAATGGGCTCTACCCAGACTACTGATTCAAAAGATAATCTCTTTCATAGACAACCTCATGAACCCCCCAGTAATAACGTTTCACCACCTATCTGGACATCCCTTAGCCCTGTTAAATTGACACATAAAATGAACCCATTACACCAAATAAAATTTTATAAACTTCTTTAAAAATTAAACTCATTTGATGTTAAATATATTTACAAAGAAGCATGTAGGATTTGTATGTAAGCATGTAAGGAGTTAGAAAAATGTGTAATAGTCAAATCAGAACATTAGAAGTTTAAATAAAAGTAATAAAAGTAAAAGTCACTTTTTGCCCCACAATTATGCGTGAAGATAGTTTCTATTTGACTAGCAAACTTTAAGAATTTCAATGGGTGGGACAGCTGGGCGGCTCAGCAGTTGAATGCCTGCCTTCTACCCAGGGTGTGATCCTGTAGTCCGGGGATCTAGTCCCACATCAGGCTCCCTGCATGGAGCCTACTTCTCTCTCTGCCTGTGTCTCTGCCTCTCTCTCTGTGTGTCTCTCATGAATAAATAAATAAAATCTTTAAAAAAAAAGAATTTCAAGGGGATATCAGGTATGTGCATGTGCTACTTTATTCAGAGCACCATAATGCAGTGACATAGTGTGACCTGCGTGTCATTTCACAGGCAAGTGTGGTTTTTCTCAGTTTAAGTGTAGCTGATACAATTTGCTTTGAGTTTGATTTTAACCCGCAAATTAACGTTTTCCCCCTTATTTATCCTAACTAGGTTAATGGCTTCTTGTAAATATCAAAAGCCTTTTGACTCTTGTTTCTCTTATTCTTCTGGAAACCAGTATCAACAGGAGAAGGAGACAAACTGCTATGATCTCATGTTGGGCTCTTCAGACTCCCACTTTGTGACTCTTGACCTGCCTTAGTGAAGGAAGAATCCTTCCACAGAGTGAGACAGTCCTTGTTTATGCCTCATTTATTCTCAAAGGATCTGAGATTGGATAATACATCCTAGGTCACTTGACCTACGGAAGGAAGCTGTGCCCAGGAAATCTCTCCAGTTCTTGGTAAATGGATAAACACCATATCCTTTCTGTGTTTTGCCAATCTTTTTACAACTGTAGCGTAAAACCCATGCCAGGAATTATAAAATCAAGTTAGTGGGTCACAATTAGATACTATTTATTTATTTATTTATTTATTTATTTATTTATTTATAATTTTAATAGAGCTAGAGAAGCTAGAAGCAAAAGCTTGGGTTATTGTTCCCAGCTACTAGACAACCACAGTAAGTGTCCTAAAATTCTTTCCTGCCTTATTGAACCTATCTCTTCTCTATACTTTAGACCCTCCTCTTGGATAAATTTTAAATTCTGGTATTAAACGTCATCAATGTGGAAGAAGAGGTAATTATATTACAAAATGTTTTGGATATGTATAAGAAAATGGAGAATCTAGTAAGTAAAAACTCTCTAAGAACTTTCCTAACATTATCTTTTATGTGATATCCTAATTCCTTCTTCAAGAATTGTTGTAGGTGAAAAGATGCTGCCTTGAACAAAGTTATATGACACTGGCTAGGCAGCCTGTATTCAATGATCATCTAATGAAAGAACATAAAATCCAACCAATTTTGTCTCAATTATTACAATTTTTTTAAAAGATTTTATTTATTTATTCATGAGAGACAGAGAGAGGGGCAGAGACACAGGCAGAGAGAGCAGCAGACTCCAAGCAGGATGTGGGACTCGATCCCAGGACTCCCGGATCATGCCCTAAGCCAAAGGCAGATACTCAACTGATGAGCTACCCAGGCGTCCCTCAATTATGACAGTTTTTAAGATACTTTCTAACCGATACACCTGGGTGGCTCCGTGGTAGAGTGTTTACCTTTGGCTCAGGTCATGATCCCAAGGTCCTGGGATCAGGTCCCACATCGGGATTCCTGCAAGGAGCCTGCTTCTCCCTCTGCCTATGTCTCTGCCTCTTTCTCTCTGTGTCTCTCATGAATAAATAAACAAAACCCTTTAAAAAAGATACATTCTAACTCCCTGTAGGATTGAGTCCTTTATTGGAACTACATCCCCACCCAACTGCTCCCATTCCCAATTCAGCTTTCCTAGAACTATTTCCCAACAAACCTCATATATGCAGATCTCAGAGTCTATTTCCCAGGCACCTTGAATAAAGTATTTCTTTTTCTCTCCATGACTAGTTCAAATATGGGGCTTAGGAAGACAAGAATAAGTAGATAATCAAACATCCAAAGATCATTTCTATAATATGAATTCAGTACATTTTAAGAATATTTCAAGCATTTTTAATTATTCATCAGATCTTTATTTTTTTTAAAGACTTTATTTATTCATGAGAGACACACAGAGACAGGCAGAGACATAGACAGAGGGAGAAGCAGGCTCCCTGCCGGGAGCCTGATGCAGGACTCCATCCCGGAACCCCGGGATCATGCCCTGAGCTGAAAGCAGATGCTCAACCAGCGAGCCACCCAGGTGTCACATTCATTAGATTGTTAATGGTGACCTCCTATGTGCCATGTGTTTTGCTAGGCTTTGAAAAATGTGCTAACTGATGTCACTAACTTCATGTCCATAAACCCTAAGCAGATACTTGGTCCTGCCCTTCAATTATAGGATATTACAGTATATTTTACTGGCTCACTTGTTCCTCTACTCTCTAGTCTGTTTCACATTACGTCCTCTGACATCGAACCTACAACATGTCCCTCCCCATTTTATTACTCTTCACGTATGCCCATTTCCTGAGAAATCAAAAGCAATCAAATGAGAACTCTGTAAGTTTCTACCACCACATACGTGTATAAAAGCATTTGTACCCATAGAGAATACTCTTCTTTTCCTGCTATTGCTATAAACAAACTCCTAGGACTCTTACCTGAGGCTAATACCTTTACATATGCATTGAATCTCATTGGTTCTTATCTTCTTGAAGTCTCCACTCAGAATATCTTGCTCAGTCCTATGTCACTTTTTCTTACACATTTCCCATCAGCATGCAAATATGATGTTATTTCTTTTCCCATTAAAAAAGAAATCTCACTTGCACCCTATCCCCTTTCTATCTTCAAATACTTTCCTCATTTTCTCTCAGACTCATCTCAGCAGGTTTTCACCCCACCAAACCAGTCTTGTTAAGACCATCAATGTATTCCATGTTGCTAAATCAAATATTCAATTCTCAGTCATTCTGAAAATATCATTTGCGTTTGCATACCTTTTCACCCTTTCGTCTCCCTCCTATTGGAAATTTTTTAAAAATTAAGTAAATAAAATAGAATAATTCATTTGGCTTCCAGGACACCATACTCTTTCTCTTTCTCTTATTCCTACCTTGGTCAGTCTCTCAATCTCATATGTTGGTTCTTCTTCATCTCCCTAACCTTTCAAAGTGGGAGTTCTGAGGCTTAGTTTTTACCTCCATGTAGAGTTTGTCTTTTAAGATTTTGTTATTTATTTATGAGAGACACACACAATGAGAGAGAGAGAGAGAGAGAGAGAGGCAGAGACATAGGCAGAGGGAGAAGCAGGCTCTATGCCGGGAGCCTGACATGGGACTCAATTCCGGGCCTCCAGGATCACACCCTGGACTGAAGGCAGCACTAAACTGCTGAGCCACCGGGGCTGCCCCTATGTAGAGTTTTAAAAATCTTTAATACTACAGTAATTTTCTTGGAAAATGTACACTCTCTTATGACTTTAAACATCATCTATAATCTAACGGCTCCCAAATTTATATTTCCAGCTCCAAACTCCAGACTAGGATACTGGCTTTTGTGACTTTCTACTTAAATATTTAACAGCCATCTCCAACTAAACATGTACAAAATTAAATTTCTGATCCCCCTTTCAAATCTGTTCTAGCTGAAGTTGACATCTCGGTTGATGGCAATTCCATATTTCCACTGTATCAGATCATAATCTTTATACTCATTTTTGCCTTCTCTTTCACATCCCATGCAATTAATAAGAACATCCCTACCTTCAAAACATACAGAATGCTATTACTTCTTACCAACTGGATTTGAACTATCATTACCTCTCACCTGACTTATTGCAATCCTAAATGTAGTTCATCATCAAAAATAGCAAAGTTATCATATTAAAAATAGCTCAGACAAATCATTCCTCTACTCCAAAAATTCCATTAGATCCCCATTTTGATAAAGAGCATGTCAAAATCCTTAAAATGGTTATTGGCTCTATGTGATCTTTTCCCCATCTCCCCTCTCACCACCAATATACCCTCCCCCAGCTTCATTTCTTATCATCATTTCTCATTTCACTCTCCACACAACACCCTCCTTCCTTTTCCGTGAATGAACGAGGTCATTCCCACTGCCAAGCTTTTGCTTCAGTTTTTCCTGCAATGTGCATTCCCTAGAAATCTGTGTGGTTACTCCCTCCCAGACAGCACTCTCCAGCCTGTTGTGTTTTCTCTTGATATTAATTACCTTCTAACATATTACAACATTTCAGAAGTATGTTTATGTGCATAGACTATTTCTACTATGAGAAGATTACCTCTCCTGGGAAAGTTGTGTAATTTTACTTAATAGATGCATCCCAAGAAACTAGAATAATGCCTGTGACTTGGTAGGCACTCTGTAAATGCTGTGGAATAAATTACAGAAACAGGGAAATCACCTTTTAAATAGTAATATTTCCATAAAGTCCCTCCATTCTCAAGATAATCACAAATTAAGTTCATACCATGCATATGACATGGAGGATATATTATTTATTCATATGTTATTTAACATATTAGAACATTCTTGATTATTCTACCCTATTATATTATACTATACATGCATATAAGACTGCCACAGCACTTTATAATAATACATTCTTGTTAATGTATTGAGATTAAAGGTCAAAGTGTGAAATAATCAAAAGATAACTTCTAAAATCAAAATAAACATGAGTAAGAGTAGTCTTCAAAGATTCATGCAATTTGTTATAAAATAAGGAAAAGCAATCTTAAAATCTACTAATAAATAAAAGGACTTTTCCCTGAGTAGAGGATAATTCTCACTCAAAATTGTAAAATTCTCTTTTATTTGAATGTGAAGAAAGAACAATTTTCCCATAAAGTGTTCTTATGAGACATATGGATTACTTAAATTGAGTTTCCATTTCCTATGTAAATCTGTTTTCCAGAAGGTCTAATGAAGTCACTAAGGCTAAGACCCCCAAAAGATGTTAAGCCAGCTGGGCAAATGTAAACTTTCAGTAAGAACAGAGCTCATGCATATTTCATATGTAGGAGAAAACCATGTGAGGTAATCACTTGCCCTTTCCCTGATATTCAAGCAGCAGAATATACAAAAAGGGAAAAGCATAAAAGAAGGGCCCCAAACAGCCCTTTGAAAGCACATCTGGTGAGGCTGGAAGAATGCTGTGGTTGTTGAATCTTGTTTACATATTTATAAGCTGAATGTTTCTCAAGATGGTACAAGTTACAAGATTCCACGTTTTTGTTATTCAGATACTCAGTCTTTGGGGTCTAAACATTCATACCTTGTAAAATAAGTCAATTTTAAAAGAAAACCCAAACACCCCACATCCTCTTCAAATAAACTGTGAATATTTTTGTGGCAAACTATAATCACTGTCATTCTTGATACCTATGTACCCCAACCTTCAAATACTCTTATCCAAAATATATGCAGGGATAAGGAAAGTGGAAAGTACCTAAATGTTAGGCCTATTGAGGATCATTATTGGGATCCACATACATATCGGACCATTTCTTTTTTTTCTTTTTGGAGGCATGGGTGGGGGACTCCACATGAAACAGCTAGATGAGTGCCTTGCACTTAATAAACGTGTTTAATTGAATTAAAATGGAAAGATTGTGTATTTCATATAAGCTTGATGACTAAAACAGAATGACACTCTATGAGAAAGTACTGAAAGTGAAGCACTCTGTCCCTAAATAAAAGACTGGTGAGCTGAGTTTCACTCAGATTTGTAGTGCTAATTGCCATAAACCTAGGAAGTATTAATTCTCCATTTGGTAATATCTTTAGACACAATTTCATTTAAGAAGAGGGTCAAGGGATGCCTGGGTGGCTCAGTGGTTGGGCATCTGCCTTTGGCTCAAGGCGTGATCCTAGAGTTACAGGATCAAGTCCCACATCGGGCTCCCTGCATGGAGCCTGCTTCTCCCTCTGCATGTGTCTTGGACTCTCTCTTTCTGTGTCTTTCATGAATAAATAAATAAAATCTTTAAAAAAATAAGAAGAGGGTCAATTTTAAATAAAGAGCTCAAAAGCCAAAGACAAAGTCTAATATTGTCTTTCAACTATCATGTTAATGAGAACCCTTAAAAATAGACCAGCACTCAAGACTCTAAGAAATGTGAACACTTTATAACTTTTCTAGTGCTCTCTTGCTGTATTTCCAAAAGTAAACCCCTCTAAATAGGTGTTTCTTTTAATCATTTCTGGAAACTGCCATGGGACTGGAGAGTTGGGAAAATGCCATCTCATACAAATTCAGATTGGTGTTAGAGAAGAGAAGAATCTCAAGGCATAAAATGAGTAATCACAAATACTGAAAAAACAAAGTAGGCTGAACTTTATGGTCTTGCTATTAACAAATAAACAAAAACAAACAAACGAATGTTTCTGAGTATGAAAAAGGGTAACGGGGCTGAACAATGGAAAGAACTAGTAGTATTTCTCCCAAAACATCCAAACCCATTATCACATATTACACATATTACAAGGTCAGTCAATAGCCATGGTCTGCCTTGAACACAAGGCCTCAGTTTGGCAGCAAGGGGAGATTACCTGGGTTTGTACCACTTCTTTTTTAGGTAGCTGTATTTCTTTCCTATTGTTGCTATAAACTACCAAAAACTATTAGTTTAAAATAACACAGATGTATATTATCAGTTATGGAGGTCAGAAGTCTAAAATAGGTTGGTAAGGCTGCATTGGATCTTTTAGGGATGAAACTATTTCCCTGACCTTTCTGGCTTCTCGAGGCCGCTGCATCCTTTGGCCCTTTCCCTGTATCGCTCTAAACTTTGCCACCATCATAATAACCTTAGTTGACTGACTCCCTTGAAATTCTTATTAACTCTTTTATGATTTTATTTAACCCACTTAGATAATCTAAAATAAGCTCCTCATTTCAAGATCCTTAAATCAATCAGATATGTAATATCTCTTTTGACATGTAAGGTAATGTACAGTTCTCAGTTATTATGACATGCCACCTTTGGGGTGCTTTGCTCCACCTACCATAACTACTCCACCTTTGCTCCACCTACCATAACCACTATGTTAATTATCCTCTTCTTTTCTCCCCTTCATCAATTCCTTTATTTATTTCCAATATATTACTACAAATGTGATCCTTTCTACATCAAACTCCAGGAGGGGAGGATCTTTGTCTCATTTTGGTTCTTAATTGGCCAAGGACATGGAACCATGCCTGAAACATAGCAATTCTTTTTTTGTTAGGATATAATGCTTTAAGTGAAACACCAGTCTTAGTGGTTTAATACAACAAAGGGTATCTTTTGCTCATGCAATAGGTGCACAAAGGTTGTAAAGTACAAGTTTATGTGATAAACTCAGTGACCTTTAGCTGTACCAACTGAAGTCTACAGTCTCCTCCATCCCTGAAGTAAAGAACAGGTGATCCTGTAATTGTAAAGCACATTTTCATAGTCTCAGAATAGAAATGGCATTTTTCATTTTATTTCATATTTGATTGACCAGAACTGACCATGATCCTGATTGATTTCAAAGAAGCTGCAAAATGTATTTTCCCGCAAGCCCAGTAAAGAAAGAATAGAAGGATATTGTAAACACCAGCACACACCACAAATATGTGTTGAATATTGAATGTGATGAGAATAGGGAACAGTAAGAGAACATAGTAATGCCATAAAAACTTCCTCCCTAAACAGACAAACTCCAAACACATAATAAAACATCCTCTTCTCATACTTTAGGGAGCTTGGGAGCATACGATAATAATTTTTTGATATTGCAAGATTTGTCTTAAAATGTATTATGTTTTTGAGTCCTACTTTATAATGGATTGGTATCTGATTCAGTACAAACCTATGCCTTTTTTAAAAATTCAAATACCCAGGAAATGCATGATACTTATTCTACTCTTTGCATGAGTTTAAGAAGTACAGATAAGTAAAAAGGAAAAATGGGCAATTAATTAATCATTATAGGTAGTGAATTTCCAGTCTAGACAATTTAGGATTCAGGGTTCAGAATGTTAGATAAATTTTAGCTAGAATGAGTTTAATTCACCAGCTTAAACTAAATACACACACCAGTTTAAATAAAATACAATTTTGTTTTTGCACTTGACCTGCCTCTATAGGGAAAAACCTGTAGGTATTTCATCATTAAATGTTACCATCCTTATTTACATATACACTTACAGATTCTGTTCTCTCAAATATGAGTACTACTACCACCACGACCAAAATGAATTGTTCAAATTCATGTCTAGGAGTTAGAAAACTAGGATGAGGCTATAAGTGAATAATTCACACATTCTAGCTTTGTCTGTGAGGCCAGATCTAATTTCTACTTACCTCCGTCAAATTAGCATTATGGTATCAATTTGTTTGTGACTGCTTTCAATATATGCTCCCAATGAAATTTTAAAGTGAAATTTACCTACTTATATTTAATTCAGTTCATTCCTCATTTCCCATAGATACATTTTCTTCTTATTTTCGAGGATAATTGAAGGCATTCTCTACTTTCCAGCTCTAAACCACTGCCTACCTCCTTATATATTCACTCTATATTTCTGAATCAAATCTTCTTGGGGCATCATCTCCCATCTTTCATCTCCTCAGGGACATCTCTCCACATAATAAGATTAAGTGTCATGCAAAGAGAAAATGTCCATTGATGCAACTAGGCTGAGATGGATTTTAGCATATATTCTGTCTTAGGAAATGATAGAAAACTGGTTCTCAATTTGAAATGGGAAGACAAACATTTGACATGATGCCCAATTTGGCAATGGAGAAAACTGTCAGCACAGAATTCTTGTTATATTTCCATGAACTGAAGGCAGTAACAATTTATATCAATTTAATCTATGTCACTGTTTGAGCAGCAAATGTAAATGTGTACACATATATGCTTACGATGAGGAAACACATGAACACAGAAGTCAAATAAGTAAACACATATGGTTTAAGATTTTCTCATGCTTATCTAAATTTAATTGCACAAACTAATTCAATATATATGTATATGTACACACATATATTTGTAATCAACATTTTTATACATAAATGCTAAAAATGTATACTATAAGTGGCTTGAATTATGTATTTGTAAATACTCCATTTTTAAAATGAAATATTATAAAATGAAAGTGGAAAAATTATCATTAATTCACATATAATGCTTAGCAATTAAGTTGACGTATTAAAAGGAGAATGCCAATAGTGTCTCTTCTCTGAATCCATATAACATATAATTTACTGCAATTATAATATTTTATCTTCAACCAATTCAATTAAGAAACTCATCACTAAGTCAATTTATCTCTATTTCCAACTGCTATCTCTGAGATTCAGGGATTTTTCCAAAAAAATAATCCAAAATAACAAGTAGGACTTGAAATCTGTGTACTTAACTGCAGGCACACACACAGAGAGAAAGTAAATGCAATTGCTTATCTTACTATTTTAAATATACATATTTAATTATTTATATACTTATTCAAGAGAGAACATGAGAGAGAGCACCAGTGGGGGTAGAGGCAGAGGGAGAGAGAGAGGGAGAAGTGTGCTCCTGATGTGGGGCTCCTTCCCAGGACCCCAGGATCATGACCTGAGCCCAAGGCAGATGCCTAACAGACTGAGCCACCCAGTTGCACCTAATAGTACCTTTTTTTCTTCTCTAAAGATTTTATTTATTTATTCATGAGAAACACAGAGATAAAGAGAGAGGGAGAAGCACAGGCAGAGAGAGAAGCAGGCTCCCCATGGGGAGCCTGATGCAGGACTTGATCCCAGGACCCCAGGATCACAATCTGAGCCAAAGGCAGATGTCAAGCACTGAGCCACCCAGGAGCCCAGTAATTTTTTAATAATAAAAATATGTAATGAAATATGGCAAATGGATGTACCTATATGGGATACATGTTGATATGCATAAACCTTGTCAATTAGATATTTTTTCATGCAGGTTATTAACATATCCTCAGTAATGCTAAAGGGAAGATGAATCTCTTTTTGTTAGATTATACATCTAAATAATATGTTCCTCCTTCATATTATTGGATCACTGGTTCTCTAGCTTCATATCAAACCTATAAAGATCCCTTCTCCTCTTTTCTTACAACTACATCTCTGTAAGTCCATTCAATCTGCGCTAAAGCTGAATTTTATCAACCTTAGATTTCTCTTGGACTTTGTCCTCAAAGTCAGGGTTGTCTAAAAATCTAAGGTGTTTCTCACAGTAGGTTTCAGTTACAAAGTGACTGGTATTAATTTTTATATGATATACCAGTCTCAATATTTCACATTTATTAGCAAGTCACTTGAAGCTACTTAAAAGTTGTATCTAGTATTCCTCTTGCTCTTCTCTTTCTTGCCACAAAAATTCAAATATTCAAAATGTAAGTGCTTAGAAATGTGGCTTTCCTATGATGCATACTTTATGTACAAGTAACCTCCCAATGTTCAGCTATACAGCATGAATGTTTTTAGATTTTAATGCAATCTAGCATCCGAAATCTTATTGTAATATCCCTGATTTATCATTTGGCATTAACTATAGGCTGTAGAGAGATGCAGGGAGAGTTGGAATCTATTATGAAATAATACTTGATATCCTTGGTAGGTCAGCGTCTCCACGCCATATATTAACTTTCATTATTATCCCGGGTGATACATGGTCCTCACTTCCTCCCATCCATGGACCATTTTCAGTGTTGCACAAATTAATGACCACTTTCACTTATGTCTCATCAATAAAAAGCACCCTAGAGGTTCTCAGGAGATCAAGCAATCATCTAAATTATCAGGCCAAAATTCATAATATTGCACTATTTCTGAAATATAATTAATGTTTCTTTATGTATGGAAAAGTCTTTATGTATGGATGGAAAGGTCCACTCTCATGTAGCAATCTGTGCTTTATACTATTTTGCTTGAATTCCTAATGTTCCTTCCACAGGAGGTAGACTCTGACCACTAAACTTTATTGCATGATCTTGACCCTAGAGAATCAGAGAAAAGCAGAGTAATAAACCAAGAAATTACTATACCTTACTAAACTGAAATGACTGAATTTTTCTTACTTTTTCTTTCATTCTGTAAGAAATATTGATATACTGAGTGGAGCAGTGATATCTTAGAAATTGAACTGACCATATCTGGATGCAGACAGATTGTGCTATGGACCCTCAACTCTTCAGTCTTTCCAAAGCACATCCAGTGGCATTTCTCTTTTGTGAAAGTAATTGAAGATAACTGCAATTTTATACTTCATTCACCATTAGAAATAAACTGCAGGACACATACATGGGCATTAATGGAAATATTTCAATTGATACTGTATAAGTAATTCAGAAAAGCAGCATATTAGATATGAATCAGTAAATAGAATTCAAATTTTCCTCTCTACACATTCTGCAGAAGTGATATTTATCAGAAAAGAATGTTCTAAGTCTAAAAACGTTATTTATTTATTTATCTAACCTTGGATCAAATTGTACAGTCAAAAGGTTATATACTTGAAGTTTGAGCTGCTTAAAAAATGTTGTTGATTAATTGTGTTTTGTATCAGTGATCCCATTTTTTAGCACAAGGTGCTGTGAGAAGTAGATATTAATCCTGATTTCATGGAGATAACCCAGATTTCAAAACATCAAATTTTTTATATCTAGTGAGTGTGGTGAGAGTTATCCAAATCTGGTTTGGGAAGAATATTTGCATGGGAGAAATTCTATGAAATGTGGAAAAACCATAGTAATGAAAATTACGTCTTTGAATATTGGCTATTTGATGTTTAGTCTGTCATTTTCATATAATCTGGATTTTTTTTTTCCGGTTGAGGATATAAGCTCAGAAAGCTTATGCAAATTTTCTGAGGACAAGTTATATTTGAATCAGATCTTGGGCCGTAATATAAAACTGTACCCATCTGACTGCAGAGACAAAATTCTTGTATCATACTACCCATCATCTTGAACATGTATTTTCCCTCATTAAGACTGGTTCCAAATCTCCATGTAGACACTATCTTGATGAACTACGCAGCACTTCATATGAAATGTAAGACTGGCTCTCTCTCTCTCTCTCTCTTTTTTTTTCTTTTTCTAAGCTCCATCATGGTTCCCACCTAGGGTTTTCTTTTGGGGAGAAGAGGGTTCTGGTTTTTTTAGAGAGAAAGAGAGAACATGCAAGTGGAAGAAAGAAGGGGCAGGGGGAGGGCAAGAGAGGGAATCCTAAGCAGGCTTCGTGCTCAGTGCAGAGCCCCACGGGGGATCGATCTTACTACCCCAATATCATGACCCGAGGGGAAAAGAGTGGGAGGCTTACCTAGCTGAGCCACCCTGATGCCCCAGATTCCCATTTAGGATTTTAAGTAGAGAGAGGGAAAGGGGGAAGAAATGGCACATGACTCCTTCCAACTAGGAGATCATAACTCAGTTATCAGATCTTCTCTATGGACAATTAAATTCGAGGAGAAGTTACATTAAAAATAAAAAAAGAACTGCTTCGGAATAGCAGTTTAATAATTTTTTTATCACTTCTACTTCTTTCTAGTAGCCATTACAGGCCCTAGTTTTATACACATAGACACACGGACACATACACACACAGTAGTCCAAAGCAATTGAATTGAAGTAAATTGCAATAAATATGAACATATTCTTAGCAGCTAGTACTTATTTGAAGCCAACCACCGACATATTAACTAATGGTGTTACAACTCAAAAGGTACATAACGGCGTACAAACAGTGGGACCCTATCGGCAAAAGTCCCCTTATGCAGGCAATAAAGGAGTGTATTATCATTTGAGAATATAAAAGCAATACTAAAACCAGCAAAAGATGGTTTGCATTTTATTATCACCACACGCTGGCTATTATAAATGATATCAGTGAAAAGACTCCCCCAGGCGGAAGCAAACTTCCAACTGCCACCCAACTTATCCTTCACATGCTCTGCCTTAAAAAATAAGGAAACTGGAGAAAAGTGACTTCAGCACCATGGTGGCATAAGACATCCTTCATTTTTGTCCCCCTTAATAACTAAAATGTATTTGTATTTGGCATTCTTCACAGCTCCTATCAAATGCTACTACTACCCTCCCATGGGTACTTAAATTAATAACTCACTGACTTGGGCGAAAGCTGTTATGTATAATTACTTTTGGAGACAGTCATTGGAACAGAGGCACACATTATGGATTCTCAAAAGATGTATTGTCACTTTGTTACCTGTTATATTGAAAAAGGATTATTAAAATGAAGTGTAACAGCTGTTTCCGAATTATTTTGTTATACTTAAAAGGATATATTGAAGAAAGATTGTATCTACAGCAAAGCCTACTTTAGTGTTCACAGGGAATATAAACATGGGTTATCACCACAATTATTTTTCTGATGGTAGATTGAGGTCATTTTTCAAATTGTAGTGACTAAACCTATTTAACACTCGAGCATATTTTAATGCCTCAAACATGTTCAGCTCATTTCCAGCTCACTTGCTCAGCCCTATCAAGAATGATCTTCCTGTAGATTTTCACTGGTTCACTTCTCTTCATTCTGTTCTCAGTTCCAATGTCACTGCCTGAGAGATACCTTCCCTTGAGCAATTCCCTAGACTGGTGCTACCCCTCCTGCAGCCCCTCTGTATTCTGTTATCTGGTTTTATTCACTGCACAACATTTGTTAATATCTGAAATTATCTCATTCAGTTGCCAGTCATCAGTGTCTAACGTAATCTCCCCGAGGGCAAGGAGTTCACTGCTGTATCTGTAGCACTTAAAAAAATACTTGGGCATAAAGCAGATGTTGAACAAATATTGGTGAATGAATGAATGAACTGAGGAGAATTAACTAGGAGCTTCGCCTCTGTGGTGATACAAATTGTTTCACATTTGCAATCCTCAAACTCATGAGGTATAAACATAGCCAAAGACTACATTTGAGAGAACACTAGATATGTTCATATTACCAAAAAGTATGTTTACTATTTAGAAGAATACTGTATTAAGTTAGCTCCTAAAGCATGAGTCTTCTTACTCTATACACCAGAGTTCATAAAATTCTGTTGAGAGAATTTAAAATTTTACATTAACATTAACTTTAAGCTTAACAAATAAAGATCAATTTTGTCACATCTCTTTCTAGTTCCTCTCTTTGTTTAACTTCTTAACAATAACACCAAGGAAACTTAAAATAGTCTTCCACATTTTTGTCACTATATTTTCTTCATTTCTAGACAATATCATTTATTCTATTGTAGTTCATCTTGTATCTCAAGTTGTCAGTTAGATTCCTAGAACAACCTCTTCTTTACTCTGAAAGCATTTGGCAAATTATATATTTCTATTCACAATGATGTCTGCGGATGCTTAAAAAGCACCCTATATGAAAAGATCTTTCACAGAAAACATCACTAAAATTTTCCAAATTCATAATCTTGACCCTTGGTGTTTCTAATGTTTATTTACTGAAGGATACATAATACAAGTGTACAGTGAACTGTCATCAGGAGGAAGTTATAAGGAGCTCAAAACCATGATTTCCTCCTAAGTTTCTGCTGTCACTTTAAAGCAGTAAATTGCATTATCTGTGTTATCTGTGTAGTTCAACAGGCAATGATATTGTTCTAGCATTAAAAATTACAAGTGACAAAATAAAAGTGAGGATACGAAATACGATTTTAGTCATTGTTGAGTGGAAGCTTCCCTTCAAGAGACTCTATGCCGATTAAATTGATAACACATGATAATGGTAACCCCCCAAAATAAATTAAATATGATCTTCTGAGGTAGAGTAAAGAATAAAGGCAGAATCACATCTACCAAACTTGTGGAGTAAATGCAAAGTTGTATTTCTTTTACAATAAGATTACCTTATCTTTTCCCTAGAATATACTCAGCAACCATTAGTTTCATAGTTTCCTTGAAAGGGAAAGAAAAATCTTGGTTCTAACTTTTTATTGCCAATAATTTTCTCTCCAGATTTTTTAAAATAAGGATTCTTGGCATTTATATAGAGTGTTACAATTTTCCAAGTACCTATAAAGTATGAGCTGTTCTAGGATTTCCATAAGAAAATTAAGACAGTAAGAAAAATGTAAACTGAATTACGTGGCTACAGACAAGAAGTTTAAAGGAAATTGTGATCTCTTTTGGTTGAGAATGAGTTTTCAAATGGTGGCATTATCTGGAAGAAACTGAAAAAATAATCTAGAATAAAAGTTAAGAAAATTTGTCCCTACTCTGTTAAGCAATGAATGTGAGTTTAAAGTTTCCCCAAAGAATTAATCAAGGGTTGATGAAGTGATACAATAAAATCACATTTTAAGAACTAAATGTATGGGGCACCTGGGCGGCTCACCACAGTAGAGCCCCTTGCTCAGTGACGAGTTTGCTTTTCCTTCTCACTCTACCCCCTCACCCTTGCTTGTGCACTTGAGCTCTCTCTCTCTCTCTCTCTCTCTCTTTCTCTCACTGGATCATTCAAATAAATAAATAAAATCTTTAAAAAAAAGGAACTAAATGTACTATTTGTGGAGTAATACCTGGTGAGTTAGAACAAATATTGAGTTCCCTGTAATAACTTTTTCTATGTAGTCCCTGAAGCTTTTGTTTACTAGAATTTTAACTAAATTAACAACAAAACTCAAAGCATTTTCACAATATTTTAATTATACACACAATTGGTACATATTTGAGCCAAGAAAATGTTTAAAATTATAATTAAAGCTATTTAAAATAAAGAAATTATTATAGTAATTCAGGCTAATATTTTAGCAAGCATTCATTTTATTTGAAGAGAGACTTATCATTAAGGAACTGGTATTTTATTGGATATTTTTATAAGTTTCTTGCCCATATTGGTTCATCTGGAAGTTGAATTTCACTTACTTTTCAATTAATCTTCCTAATTGGTTTTTATAGTTAATTACAGCAACAACATTGGGAAACCATTCTTTTGTTATTAAATCAAATAGAAACATTTCTATAGTAAACTTAATAACTTGTAAGAAACTCTACTAACTCTGATATAATTACAAAATACTGTATTAAATTTAAATTCAGTAATCTTTTATGGTTCAAGTTTGTCTTTGTAAATAATGTATGCTATAGAAACCAAAACTTACATCTGAAAAGCTGAGGTAAAATTCAATGATTACACTATCCTGGGGCAGCTTTATATAAGATTGCTTATCTTCCAGGAAAATAAAGTACCAATCTAAAGGCAGACTTGTTAAGATCAAGAGATCTAGAATTTTTTGATGCTTGCAGTATTTCTGATTTGTGCTAAAATTTGAAATAAGTAAATAAGATCCTATTTAGTTCAACTAGGCTTTTTCCTACAAATGTTAATGCTTTCCTTGCTTCTACTTATTTTAGATACTAAAGATGAATGTACCAGACTTCTGCTTCTGGATATAATGGAGTGTCTATTAGCAAACAAATGAGTTCTGAGTGCTAGAAAAACTGGATATTATATTTAAAAAAAATCAGTGTGAGGGCATGAGCAAGCTTCCAAGCAAGTCACAACTTGAGGCACCAAGATCTGAGAGAGAAGGGAGCCTCACTGAAAGTGTGTCAATAGTTTGTGCCTCACTTTTGCCCTTGGGTTATTGTAAAGCACCAAAAGTTTTAGCGACTCCCCACAAATTTCGTGTTGTATTTTCGTTAGCATTTAGTTCAAACTATTTTCTAATTATTTTCAAGACTTTTTTTAATTTATGGCTTATTTAGAACCTTGTTATTGTTATTTCTAAATGGTTGAGATTTTCCCTGATAAATTATTATTATTGGTATCTATCTATCTATCTACCTACCTACCTAACTGGTTTCTAATGGATAGAAGCTGGTATGGTTCTAATTCAATGTCCTGCATGTCTGAGGTCTTATTTTGTATGATTTAAGCTATTTTGAATATTCTGAGACTTGCTTTGTTTTATGACCCAGGATATGGGCTATCATGGTGAATATACCATGTGGATTTGGAAAAAAAAATGTGTATTCTGTAGTTGTGGGGTAAAGTGGTCTAAAGTGTCTATTAATTTAAAATGGTTGATAGCATCATTCAGATCATCTAAGACAAATGGCTTTTTTTCTCTAGTTTTATCAATTGCTGAGAGATGTATTCAAACTTGATAGTTGACTTTTTTTCTCTGTTTAGTATTGACATATCTCACATTTATTTCTAAAGTAAGGCTTGAGTATTACAGGTTTAAGGGAAAGGAAAGCAATGAGACACAGGGAAATAGGTTGGCAAATACAAACACACTGGATTAATAGTGATCACAATCTCCACCAGTGGAAGAAATTCCAGAATCCTACAGATATAACTCATCCCATGTAAAATGCCTGTGGGTTATATACAGTATAATGATAACCATATTTATATAAAATTAGAAAAATGGAAGTTTGGGACATATATTTTGAAGTTTAATTTTAGAAGAGATTAAAAATGGAGCTTTGATGACTTTATAGAGCTTGGATGTTGTATTTTACTTGTGTTGAGGGACAGAAAAAAAATGTGGAAAATAAAAGGTTGATTACTTAAGCATGTGTATTGGTTCAAGGTTTTGGAGAAACCCTCTTGGCACTGATATTTCTCCTGAAATATGACAACTATGATAAAATTTTTGATAAGTGGCAAACATCTTTTGCTTTAAGAGAAATGAAACTCTTAAGCACTCTTGTTATTTTTACTATGACTTAGAGTGCTCAGAGTTCACCAAAAAGGACCATTTTTAAATGAGAAGGTGCCTAACGTTCTTTTTAAGATTTATTTATTTATTTTAGAGAGGGGGGGAAGGGGCAGAGGTGGAGAGAGAGAGAATCTGTGTTGAGCATGGAGCCTACTGTGGGACTTGATCTCAAGAACTGGACATTGTGACCTGAGCCAGAATCAAGAGTCAGCCGCTTAACCTACTGAGCCTCCCAGGTACTCCATGCCTAACATTTTTTTGACTCATTAATGAAGGAACCAGCAAAATGGTGAAGTTGATTCAAAGTGACCAAGAGAAAGTCAGTATATTAGCAACTGAAAGAATTCTAAAATAAAATTTCTAGATATTAAACTGGTAAAGAAGAGTATTGACTTTTGATGGGCTACTGGACACCTTTAATTGGGGGACATGAAAAAGGAATCTTGATTACATTTATCTCTTCTGTTTAACTTGCTAACCCCTGAGGACAATTTCCTTATTAGGAAACTGCTTCTTCCAGTCAGGTTTTGTATATCTGGAGCAAAGTCTTAGCAACGGTGTTTACTCCCTTTTAGGGGAGATAGCATTTTAGTCTTCTACAAGCTCCATCTATTCCTAGTAAGAACGTTTATTTGAAAGGCTTTGGTAGGCTATTTCATAACATGAAGCATATATGTCATAGTGATGCTAAGTTCTGTTCTCAGTAGAATTTCACACTTTAATAAAATTTTCAGCCTTATTATCTATGTTTAAGGTGTTCTATTAAGAACAATTAATTTCCTAATTATGAAGACCAGAGCAATATAGATAAGGATCTACTGATTCTTACTGTTGTATGGATTATATGAGCATACACACACATTTACAAATATATAAAGTTTCTTAATAGCTAAAAATCACAAAGATCACAGACCTGTTTAAATTATATAACCAGTATCTGAAAAAAAAGTTATTGCAATACATACACCAAATGGCTTATATGATAAAAATAATGATACTAATACTGACTAGGTTTGTTGAATTAACGTACGGAGTATATGCCATTATTATTCTCAGGTTCATCTTATTTTCGATAAAGCATCACATGAATGCACAATTTATGAAGTTTTGCAAGCACCACTTAAAATGAACTCTCCCATATTGAAGTCCTAATCCAGGAGGTAAATTTTTGTAATCGGTATAATCTGTGTTTCATCACCAGCATGCTCTGTAACAGACTTTAAGCTGTCATGATGCAAGATATAAGGCAAAAGCTCATATGTTAGGAACTAAAAGTAGAAGAACCCATTTAAAGTCATCCTTAGCTTCTTTGCAGGGAAACTGATAACAGAAATATCTGCTTTTATCCAACTTTCTTTTAACACATTTTTGGGCGTGATGATTCCATCTGCTAAAAGGCATAGTATTTTCAAAATTACCTTCTAGTTTAAACTTACTTTGTGGCTATTTTTATGATAGTGAGCTTCCAACCTATTCTTTTATAATGGTATGTTCACACTGAAATAGATGATCACACATGATATGAATGTTCAGAATGATGACCTGTCCAGGGAGAGCACTGACTGACCTTTCCGCAGTCTTTGGCAGCACATCTGATAGCAGGATCTAGAATATGTTGCCTTGTAATCCTCCACAGATGTTAATTCAAATAGGGATTTTTCCAAAAGTGGGTAATAGCTGGAAAATAGAAGATATGAGGAAATGATAGTTCTTGAAATATCATTCAGTGTGAGCAAATAGTATGGCTCTGGAGAATCAAACTAGGGATTACGGTTTAGAAATTACTGTGAAGCAGATTCAATTCTAAATTAACAGAACTTACTGGCAATTAGATTAGTCAACAACTGTGAAATAGGTTGTTTGCAATGGCTGCTGTAGGAGGAAGCCCTGCACTGACTAGAGCATGTTGGCATTGGTGATGCAAAGAAAGATATGAAGTCTGAAGTTTGGATGAAGCTTTTGTGCATCATACAATTCTTAGGAAGTGACTTAACAACTCTTGGACATAATGTCCTCAGTAAATGAGTATTGGTAAATACATGCTTCTTATGTCAAAGAGACTGACATACGATAAGGATTCATTAAAAAGACTAGGATGGGGCACCTGAGTGGCTCAGTGGGTAAACCACCTGATCTTGGCTCAGGTCATTATTTTGAAGGCCTGGGATGGAGCCCTGTGCTGGGTTCCCGCTCAGTGAGGAGTCTGCTCCTCCCTCTGCCCTTCTTCCCACTTAACGTGCTCACTCTCTCTCTCTCTCCCCCCAAAATAAATAAATATAATGTTAAAAAAGATTATGAAAACAAAATTTTCTTATTAGATTCTCAAGTTGTATTTCAAATCTTAGACACTAGTCCTCTAAGATGCATATATTTAAGTAATTGGAAAAAAAGCTCTGTACCAACTGATTCTCCTAAGTTACCTTAAATTAGTCTTCCTGTAACACTGTAACCAGTTCATTGTTATCTTTATTTGGATATTTGGGAAGAGAAGGCTCTTAGATACTTCACCATTTGCTGATCATTGGTCAGTTAGCAAGTGGTTGAACTGGAATTTGAATCTAGGCTTTTGGATATTAAATAAGTTTGAAATTTGTAAGTTTGAAATTTCAATGTGTTTGCAATAAAACCATTGTAATGGTCAATACAGCTCTCCCAGATACCTTGTCACCAAAACAGCAGGCAGGCCTGTGGTCATTGGTTCCATACTATTAGCAAAAACTAGTTTTTACAATCATTACATAGTTCAGTTAATCATGGCACAGAGAACAGGCTGGATTTGTACCAGTGACATTTGTAAATAACACAGAGAAATCAGAATCACACTGTCATTAGTTATGTTTTCCTTTTTACCTCAAATAAAATTAACTCCTATTCACTAGTCAATGCTATTGAACTGTTTCCAAAATGTAAATCAACACCTAAGTATCTCCGTTTTGCAAATGACTTTACAAATTGATATTCATGGAATATGCATATAAAACCCATGCTGTTAGAGACAATGGAAACAATGAGAAAGTAGAATTAGAAATAAACAAGAATTGGATTTAAGAAACCAGTGGAAAGTATTGTAGGAGTTTAGACGAGATAATAGAAGCTTGAACTAAAACGAAGATAGTGAACATAAAGAGGAAAAGATACCTTAGGGCAGAAACAACAGAAATAAGTGATACATTGGGCTGAAAAAGGGAACAAGTTAAAAATAAATATTACATTTGAGAGTTTGATGTTTCGGTGAAAAAGGAAAATTGTTCCATTAGCCAAAAATTTAAAAGGAATGTTGTCAGAGAGGAGATTTGTGTGTGTGTGTGTGTGTGTGTGTGTGTGTATTGTAAGGAGATGATGAAATGATGAGATCAGATTTGCATCTGGTGTATTTCAGATACTTAGAAGGAATCCACGTAGAGATTTTTGAAATTTGTGTATGTGTGTATATGTGTGTGCAAGAACTCAGGAGAAAAGCATTGACTAAAACTATATTTTTTTAAATAATAGAGAGCCTAAATTAGCTTCAAGGTATTTTTAAGTAATAAATGCCTCATTAGAATCAAGAAATAATTTAATAAAGTCACTATTTTGAATTGAAAGCAGTGTGAGTGCTATGTTTCTCTATTAAAATATGATTCTGCTGCTATGTTTCCCTATTAAATTCTTAATATTTGAGAGGCAGATATATATATTCTCTATACTGTCCCCAAAATGTTTTTTCTCTCCTCGTATTTTATAAAACACTTATTTCATTTTTAGGTTTCAATATGTTTTTAAAAGATAATGCAAAGAGAAGCCACTTCACATTAATATAAAAGAATAACCAAAAATAATTATATAACAAGATAACTCAAAAATCTCCATAGAAAAAATAGTTTTTTAATGAGGTATAAAGAAAATGTATAAAAGGAGATTAATTGCATGATGAAATATAGGAATACTATATCATAACATGTCATTTGTCCAAAATTAAATGATAGATTCCAAGAATTACAATCAAAATGTCAATAGAAAGTTATGGGAGCTGATAAATGATTCTATTTTTTGTGTGGTGGGGGAAGGAGAGTAAGTTGTCAAGAATAGTCACAAAAAGCCTCAAAGAATGGGAACAATAAGGGAAGACATTCTCTGCCAGCTACCAGAAATTATTAAACCTAAAATACGCATGACCATAAAGGACTCAACCAAGTGACCTATTAACAGAATAATGATGACCAAAACTAGAACCATATATGTCTGTAACTCTGCTGGATGACAGGGGTGATGGGTTTGATCAGTGTCTAAAAAGAAAACTTAAATAGATGAAGATGCAGAAATGGTTCTCCATGAAGTAGAAGATGAAGTGAAATCATTCTCTAGAATCATGTGAAAATAGACATCAAGTAGATTATCACTGAATTCTCTAAAACAGAACTAAATGTCTTCAATTTATTGAAGGGAACAATCTGCTATGTCAGATACAAAAAATATTGAGTTAAAAGAAAATAATTATAAATTTAACTATTAAAATTAAGAAACTTCAATCATCAAGAGTCACAATAAAACAGGGGAAAAGACATTAGACACTAGAAGAAGATATTTGTACCATATAACACTGACATATAATTTATAGCAAGAACATATAAAGAATTCTGGGAAATTAATATCACAAAGCAGCCCAATAGAAAAATGGGCAAGAGACACAAACATGAATTTAATTTAAAAAGAGCATATATGGACAATATATATTTGAAAAAATGTTTGGCCTTAATAGTCACCATGGAAGTGCAAATCTAGACCAAAATTGAATGCCATTTTAAACACGATTGGAAAAAAACTAATATTCTGACAATATCAAAGTTGGAGATATTAGAGTCTCATAATCTTTAATATATTGCTGGAAGGAGTACAGACAGTTTACGGTCCCTTTGAAATATTGTTCAGCACTATTATGGACTGAATATTTGAGTCACCCTGAATCCATATATTGAAATCTAATGTCCATGTGATGATATTGGGAGATAGGAGCTGTGGGAGATAATTAGGTCATGAGTGCAGAGCCCTCATGAATGGGACTAGTGTCCTTATAAGAAGAAATCAGAGAGCTACCTTGCACCCTTTCTGAGGGATACAATGAGAAGTCAGCAGTCAGCAACCTGGAAAAGAGCCCTCACCAGAACTTGACTGTGCTGGCACCCCTGATCTTGGACTTCCAACCTCCAAAGCCATGAGAAATAAATCTCTGTTGTTTATAAGCCACATAGGCTATGGTACTTTGTTATGGCAGCTTTAACTGGCCAACACGGTCATTTTCCTTAGAGTTGAACATTTATGTCTTTTATGACACATAACTTCTGCCCTAAATATATATCCAAGAAAAACTTCTTGTGTTTTTCCCAGAAATAACAATCATTGTGGCCAACATTTACCAATTAGCAAAAGAATAGGAAAGAATACAAATACCTACCAACCTTAGATGCAAAAACATGTCATATTTACAAAATAATTATTGAATAACAATCAAAGTAAACAAATTTTACTATCATACTACAATATAATATTATGCAACCCCGAGTCAGGTTGCAACAGTTTAACGATATAAAATCATTCTTTAAAATTATATGCATTAGTGGAATTAAATCATGTTGCAAAGGAGAGCAAGAAAATGACAAATAATATTCAAGGATGATGGTTAGTTAACTCAGGCAAAAGGAGGCAGATGTTAATTGGTGGAGAAATCACATTATGAAATAAGGTAATTGTTACATAACTCAATAGCAGATGGCATGTATGGATCAAAGATTAGAACCAATAATTAGGTATGAGCTTATTCTGTGTACTTGAGATCTAAAGAGGAAAAATGAAACCATGAAGCCACTTCTTTATATGGAAATATAAACAAGCTCAAATGTTAGTGTAAATATCTTGGAATAATCGTGTATCCGTGAGCGCAGTGACTTCTACTATGATACTAACTACATTAGAAACTTCGGTCAGAGGTATGTGAGAAAAGTGCTGTTAGCTAAAATACTGTGATTAATTGTCTTCATCTTACAAACCACTGAGGAAAACACAGGATAGACACTCACTAACTGCCCGTGTAAAAAAAACACATGTAAATAAATGAATGGAAGTTTACTGACAGCAGATAAGATCCAAAGAGTTGACCTCAAACAACTAATGACAGATATTTTTAAAAATTGAGACTCAAGAATTTTTTTTTTTTTTTGAGACTCAAGAATTTTTAAACAATATTTTATAATGAAATGGAAATTGCATTGAAACAGTGAAGATAGTAGCTTTTCTTTTTATTTGTTTCAATGAATGACTTTCAGGTAAGTGTGAGCATAATGGGGGCGTACATGCTGCTTGATTTGTTATAACTGAATTCATATTTCCTGCATTTTCCTACATAATATCACTTTACTTTTCTGACTGAATTCATTAATACAAAAATATTTCATATTTCATAAAATTTCTAGAAAAGAGTTCCAGGAAATACTCCACTGAAAGGTTGAATTTAATATGATCTGGTTCCTGAAGAATTTTTAAAACCAACGATTCAGACAATGGGATCCGAAAAGGGAATGCAGAACCATCACAGGAGGTGGGCAGAATGAAGGCAAAGCATAAAGAAATTATGCTAATTGATGGTCTCAATTTGTCTAAAACTGGATGTATGTGCAAATCAAGGTAAGAAAACAGACGACACCATAGGTAGGGGAAGCTGGAGAAGTAACATCTGGAGACCTAGTATGATATGTCTTGATTGTCACACCGAAGAGTGTATTTTGTTGTATTGCCAGTGAAAACCCATTGAAATCTATTAACCATGGGGGTGATCTAATCAGATTTGAATCTGAAAAATTTCCTCTGGACTCTGCCCACTTATCTTTTTAAAATAATGAAATCTAGATTTAGACTGTAGGTTGAGTGTCAAGATCATTTTAAAGAATATGTGTTACTTTGGAAAAGAGTATTTTATTTTTTTCGAAAGGTTCTTTACCGAGTGGATACAAATGATCTTCTTTTGTCTTGATTGACAACGAAAATCTAATCTGTATAGAAAGAGGCTGCTCTCAGAATCCATATCGGTCTCCCTTTTACTCAAAAAATTATCCAAATCACATCCATAGGTATCTAAAGGTACACAAAGTCCTCATCTCAGAGTAGTAGTTGCTATGATGCACCCATCAGATTGCCTCTTCATGACTGAAGTATTCATTTCTCTAGAGGCCGGAGCGTTGGCGGCTGACAGCACTCAGATAAGTTCCTCTGGGATTTGCCATGCGTCAAAGGCACCGCCTTGCCCAGGGTGATGTCTCAACCTTGGGTGAAGCCAACCTCTTCTGACTGGTTGTGGCAAGAATGTAAGCACCTGCCTCCTCTCAGGAGGCTCAGGCTGCTGTAACAAAAGTAAACGGAGGGACTTAAGCAACAAACATTTATTTCTCATAGTTTGGGATGCTGGGAAGGCCAAGATCAAGGCCCAAATACATCCGGTATCTGGTGAGGATGTGCTTCCTGGCTTGCAGACAGCCTCTCGTTCCTTATACCCTCACATGACTGAGACCACAAGCTCTAATCCATTTCTCCTCTTATAAGACTACTAATCTCATCATTAGGGCTTTACTCCATCTAAACCTAATTATCTCCCAAAGGTTCTGTCTCCTAATATCATTGGCGGTTGGGATTACAACATGAACTTTGGGGGGGGGACACAAGCATGCAATTCTTAAGACCGTCTAAATTCTATCCAGAATATGTTCAGAAGGACTACCTCCTCCAGCTCCAGAGTCTCCTGCCGATCAGATGAGATGTTTGCTTGCAATTACAACATATTTTAATGCCTTTCTCTGCCTGAACTTGCATTCTTTATTCCCTTACATCTAGCGTTTGTGTGGGAAAGATCCAAGAGCCTGATGCCTCCCCTGTGTTCGCAAGAACCACTTTGTGCTCAGCACAGGACATGCTGTCAAGCTTGCAAATGACAAGGCGTGCAAGGAGCTCAGAGCACAGCCAGCATGTCGCTCTTCCCTCTGCATAGGGCACATGTAAACTTTTCTTGGAACTGCCTAGCTCTGCCTGCGTCAGTGAGCCCCAGGCACGCCTCCAGTTTTCTGTATTTCACACCCCAAGGAGCAAGGATGTGCGCCTCTACTGCAGCATGACGTAGGGTACGTGCAGCCACCCTGCCTGTACTTGAGCTGCAGGATGGATTTGATAGCCAGGAGACTGACACATTGCAAGGGACTAGATCTTGTGCACTCGGTCTCCCTCCTAGGTAGATGCTTGCACCACTTGAGTCTCCGATACATATTTTTCTATCCTCAGTGACCTCAAATCATGCACTCATCTCTTCCCTTGGGTGGTACTTCTCTGCCTTTGACCTTGGCTGAACTCATGTTATATGCTAGTCTGTGACACTGCCCAACTACCTAGGGAGACAGATTTAATGCAGTGAGCAGAGTCCCTTCGATGACACCCCACCATGGCATAAAGGAAAAGTAAGGGTTCGTTGCTCCAGCTTCCTGGTGGGGGGTGGGGAGACTCTCTAGGAGGAGTTAGGTTCACTTTTACCTGCTGCTGACAAATGGGGCATCGCTGATGGTGGGGAGCCTGCAGTGGGGTTCATGGCTAGCAGTGCCTGGGTGCTGCTGCAGGGCTCCACTTCGGATCCATGGGTCACAGACTCAACACTGTGGCGGATGCTGCCCTTGGCTACACAGACGCCTCACCTGCAGTTCGCAGCTAGGACTGCGTGGTACCACTTATGATCAGCTGACAGAAAGGAAAAGGGCGGAGTTTGTTTCAAAGATGTGTTAATTCGGGATGTAAGCGCACGCTAAAAGTGGACTACTGCTGCAGCACAGCCCCACTTAGCATGGCTGTGGCAATGAGGGGACATCGTTCCAAAGGCAGGTCTTCAAGTGGAAACCCAGATTACCCACTTTTATTGTGCAAAAGGAAGTAATATCAAGTGAATTGGCTAATTGATCAGCAGCTGGGAGGCAGGGGATAGGAAGCTGGGAAACAAAGAAGTGGTTGGAACAAGCATGTAGATAGGCCTATGGGACTGGGTACAAAGTGAGAAGAGCTTCTTTGGTATGGCAATGCCAAGCAGAGGCCATCCAGTATTATCTGACCTGAACATCCAAGAATACAAAATGGCTGAGCCAACTGACATCATCTAGCCATTGTTACCAGTCATCACAGATGCTATCAAGGGGGCATGCGAATGGAGTAGTCATGGTGGGAGGGACACTGTCTGCCCACAGGCCCAACAACACGGGCTCCCGCTCACCAAAGTCGAACCAGCTATTGTAACAACACTCTAATCTACCAGCTACCGGTTGCTAGGCTGAGGCCCTGCTATAGCATCATCTGTTGCAGAGAACAACTATCCATATGGTAGGATGTTGATTATCTTGGACCTCTCCCATCCTGGAATGGCAATGATACATATTTTGGGTATGATTATGCCTTTCTGGCTTATGGCAACTTGTCCTGCACTACTATCTGAAGATGTGGAATGCTTGACTCATCAGGACATTATTCCATATAATCCACTATACCACAAAGGAGAGAGGCAGTGCACACCTGTACATGGGACCCATTGCTTCTATCACATGTTGTAATATCTAAATGCTTCTGGCCTCTTAGAAAATGTGAGTTGAAACACAAGGAGTGAATGTGCGAGTGGGCCCAACAGTGACTCACTTGGAGAATTCGGATTCTCTTACACACAGTTTTAAGTACTATGTATGTGGAGATCCCGGATCCCAAAGGGGGGATCATTTCCATTGGGAATGCAGTCGGTGTCCCATTCAGCCTTACCCTATGGCAAAACACCTAATAATTTCTAGGTTTCTCTTGTCAACAGACTAGAAGGCACTGGAGAGTGAGATAATTTACTCTGATCCCCAGGGTGAAGTTGGGTAGCTGTTATTCAATGAGAACAGGAAGAAATATGAGGGAAACACAGATGACCCGCCGGTGTATCTCCTGATACTTTTCTGCTCAATGTTAACAGCAAATATGACAAAAGTATGTCTCATTACCTTACAGATATAATTTATCACATACTCCAAGTTAAAAAAAAAATCTCCATTGGACTGCATAAGTCCATCTCCTACCCAGTTCTTCACACATACACAAAATATATATAGCAACCCACTGCGCGGCAAAAAATAATCTTAAGGCACTGGGTAGGGATGCAAAGCTGTGGGAGAAAAAGCTATTATGCTCATATGTAAATAGTTTTCCCTTTCACAAAAACATTAGTATGTGTGTGAAACAGTGAAAGTCCTCCCAATTAGGTATCTGAAGAAGTCTAAGTGGGATAGCACTGGTTTTGTGTACAGGAGCACAGTCTGGACACTGATATAGGGTGGATTCTTGATATGTCTTCTTCTGTAGCAACCCTGATGACTGACAAGGTGTCTGGCAGCTTTCCCTAAAGCTCAGAAAGTAGGTGGCTCCTCCCTCGGAGATGCTGATTGCCTCAGCCAACCCTCTGTCAGAGAGCAGGGATGCTATTGCCAGGGAATTTGGAGTCCATAACAGCATATGGAGCCATCCAAGAAGGAATCTGCAAGCAAGGGCATAGCTGAGCATCGATGCTCTGACAGTGGGAAAGGATCAATGTCACACTGAGTTTGATGGGCTAGTTGTATATTGTGGCATCTGGAGAAAATTATTTTATAGTTTAGTGGTCACATTTTAATGTTGAAATGATGTTCTGGTTATTATTCAATCACTACTGTACAAAATCTTAAAGGAATATTTTATTTAAAAATCACTAGCTCAAAACTTTTTAAAAAATATTTAAAAAATAAAAATCACTAGCTCTCTCAAATCTTTTTTTTTTCCAGAAAGTGTAATAACTTCCATATCAGGAAGGTCAGGTGAATTTTACCTAGCACAACACATTTGCTATATTGATTCTCCTATCTTGATCTATGCATTCTTCAACTTCTCAAGTAAAGTAAGCATTGAAAAAAAAAAAAAAAGAAATCACATTTGGGATCTGGATTGAATAGTAAAATCAGTATCTGGATATTTGATCTTCTTTGGAAACTTCACACTCAAGTATTCCACCTTCTGTTTTCTTGGCTCATGCTTCACAGTATGTCAGAAGAGAAAAAGTTCTGGGACCTAACAAAGGACCCATACATGATGTAGAAGGGGACAAGACTGTACATAAATTTGTTCAACAGCTAGAGAAGTAAAACTTAGAAATACTGATAGGTAGTGTAAGAAAAAGAACTAACAAAAATAATTTAGGGTGGCAGAAAAAAAATTTCACATAACCGTAAATAGTGTGTGCTCCTGATAGCAAAGAATTAGGTTCAAGGCACTTGAAACATGTAGCATATAGGCAAATTACATAAACCCTCTATTCCTCTTCATTGTAAAATTGGGAGCATAATAAAACCTTCTATGGCTTGCTGTGATGCTAATATAATACATGCATAACTGTTTGAAGAGTGCCTAAAAATAATAAGAACACTATAAAAATTATAATGTTATTGCATATCAGTATTTCTACATGAGAACTGAGCATCCTGGGCTTGCTTTACAATTTGACACTTAAATGCTCTGTCTTGAATGGTCCTGTTCATCCATAGCAGAATTTGAGAGAAAAATGAAAAAAAAAAAAAAAAGCCAGAAAATAGCACTGGGCACAGAAGGACATGTAAATTATTCCCATTCTACTAGTCATTTTGAAGATGGTTTCTTTTTTTTTTAATATTATTTATTTATTTGTTTATTTGACAGAGAGAGAGAGGGAGGAGGAGAGAGCACAAGCAGGGGGAACAAGAGATGGCGAGGGAAAGTATTGGGCTCCCCTGCTCAGCGGGGAGCCCAATGTGGGGGCTCCATCCCAGGACCCTGGGATCAAGACCCAAGGGGAAGGCAGGCACCTAACCAACTGAGCCACGCAGGCGCCCCTTGAAGAAGGTTTCTGAAGAGCAAAGAATTGTTTTAAATGATCAAAGTGAAAATGAGGTTTAATACTAGGCCCTAGATTGTGTTATTCCTCTTTGCTTCTATTTTTAATTAGAAAAACAATCAAATGGGAAAGAGAGAAACTATTCAACAAAATTGATAGTTAAACTGGGTTATATGGAAAAAGATAAAAAATAGATCTGTTCCTCATACATACACAGATTAATCCACACGGATTAAGGGCAAATGACAAAAACAAACTTTTAAAGGTTTCACTGTCAAACATAAAAAGTGTCCCTTTTATGTACTGTCTGCCTTTCCTTCATCCAGAATTCAGCAAGGGAAATATCAATTTTTTGTTTTATATATAATTTATAATTGACATAATTTTAATTAAATTTATCAATAACATCTATGAAATCTATATTATCTTTATGCAAATAATGATTGCTAGGCCAAAGGACACATGCATTTCATATTTGACAATATGCTCCAAATAATGCTCCACTCTTTCACCCACTTATAGTCCCAGCAACAATTTATCCATGTGTTCCTCTCAAACAAACACTATTAATAATATTATTAAATCTTATGCCATCAGATGTGACGCATTTCCTTATTTAATTAGCATTTCTTTTTATTGTGAATAAAAGCATCATTTTAGGTGTTTGCAAGTTTCGTTTTTGTTTTGTTTTCTGCTGTGAATTCTCTTTGGGCAAAAGAGTTTTTCTTTGTCTTTTGGTTTTTAAGAGTTCTTTGCATATTAAGAGAATTAGTTCTTTGCCTTTTGTATGTGATCTAAAATAATTTCCCTACTTGTCATTATTTTTTTTAATTTTAAATGTTATTTCCTGTACTTTAATTTTCTAATAAAATGTAACAAAATATAGTCAAATCTCTGAATGTTTTACAAGATTATTCGTCTTCTTGAATATGTTGCCATGTCTGAAAAATGCTGTTTCCATTCCAAATTTGTCATTTCAAAATCCATGTTTTTTCTTCAAATAATCTGGTCTCATTTTGACATTTAAATATTTGATCCATCTGGTGTTACTTCTGATACAAGTAATGAGGTTCCAAGTTATTTTTCTACAAATTGTTAGCCAATTGTCATAATGAATACTTAATTTTCTACCAAATAATTTGATTTTTTTTTTGTGCACCTATGGAATTATCATTTGTATTTGGTTCTATTTTTGATCTTTCCATTATATCCAACATCTAATACATTTATGTCTTCACATGTTAGTTTCAAACTAGGTTAATTGTTGTACCATTGTGTTTAAATAAATGGAAAGATTAATTTTCTCTCTTTGATCTACTTTTCAAAAGTTTCTGAAAACTATTCACCCATATTTCAAAATAATTCTTTGCATGATTATTTTTCTACAGGAATCTTGTCTTAATTTTTAAAAGTAGCTCCTAGAGGAAAGGGTTAAAATTGCCATTAAAATGTTTGTGTATAAATATATGTTTACTAAATATTAAAATATACCACAGGGAATCTTCATATGAAAGAAAAGGTAGCATGAGTTTCCTATTACTCAAATCTTTTTATATTTTAGTTTACGCTGTAAGGATGCAGAAAATTTTTGTTAAACACACACCTATGGTTTTTGCCATGGTTACTGTTAATAGAAAATATTAGCCACTTTACTTATTTTTGACTTAGAAAACAGCATTTTCTGCCTTTTTATTTTAATATTAGTAAATTTGATAAATGGTGTGTTTCTACTGCTTTTATAGTTTATTATCTTGTTTTCTAAGTAATCTTGAAATTCAAGAAATTATTTTTTGTCTCCCTCCAATCTAATATTTATAAATCTAACTCCTCTCTTTTGTACAAGTACTCTGACGCAAAGTTAATTTGCTAAACAATAATTCACATTAAAGATGGTGCTGGTCATATGGCTGAAATTAAATATATTTTTACTATATACCCAGTATCTATCTAATTCTACTTCAATCATGTCAAAATTTATAAGGAATATTTTTATTTTCTAACATGGTAAATTATAATAGTTAATTTTCTAGCTTGATTTTTCTTACATTCTTGCAATCAATGTCACTTTTTTGTTTTATAATATGTATTAATATATTTCTTGATGTTTATTTTCCAATATTTAATTTTTGGCATTTAAATTCTTCAGTGAAATTAGATTTTTTTCAAAGATTTTACTTATTTATTCATGAAAGACAGAGAGAGAGAGACAGAGACATAGGCAGAGGGAGAAGCAAGCTCCCTGCAGGGAGCCCAATGGGGGACTCGATCCCGGGTCTCCAGGATCATGACCTGAGCCAAAGGCAGATGCTCAACCACTGAGCCAACACAGGTGTCTCTGAAGTTAGATTTTTTTACTACTATTTTTCTCATGTGAAGCAGTCTTAGGTTAGCATCAAAAATGAGTTTGGGAAAACTTTTTTTCTACTGTGCATTGTGGCAATTTAAATTATACCAGAATTATCTCATTCCATGAATGATAATTCATGGAAATAATTCACCGATGAAAACTTCTCATCCTGGTGGTACTTGAGGAATATCATTCCTTGAAATTTCTCAGTAGTTTCAGATATTTGGATTATAAATATCCTTTGTCTTTCAAGATACAGTTTGGAAATATATGTATCCTAAAAAATAATCATCATCAGATCATTCAAGTTTCTTTGTATAACATTGAGATGACACTTTACATTTATTTTAGGGATCCCTGGGTGGCGCAGCGGTTTGGCGCCTGCCCTTGGCCCAGGGCGCGATCCTGGAGACCCGGGATCGAATCCCACATTGGGCTCCTGGTGCATGGAGCCTGTTTCTCCCTCTGCCTGTGTCTCTGCCTCTCTCTCTCTGTGACTATCATAAAAAAAAAAAAAAAAAAAAAAAAAATTACATTTATTTTAATTCTATCTATATGTATTTCTATTAATTTTTATGACTTATTTCCAGTATTCTTAGGTCCTTCTTTTTTCTAATATAGAGACACTGTAGTTTATGTGTTCTTTCTGCAACAAATTATTGCTTCATTCATTCATCCATATATTCAGTTAACAAATCTTTTTTACACCTGCTATGATATGTGCTTGAGATACACCAATAAGCAAAACACACTAAGGTCCCCACACAGTATAAATTCCATTTTAGGGAGTTGGGTAGATTGGGGGCAAACACATAATAAGCAAAACATACAGAATGTTTGAATATGTTGATTGCTATGGGGAAAAAGGAGAAATAGAGCAGGGAAAAGAATGTGAATGTGTGAAGGTGGTGCAAGGGAAGTTTGTAGCATGAAACAGGATGGCAATGTTAGTCCCCTTGAGAAGGTGGACTGAGCAAAAACTGGGAGGAATTGAAGGAAGTTGCCATGCAACCACATCAGAAAAGGCAGATGGAACCTCCAGTGTAAGGTCTCAAAGGGAAGGCATACCGAAATATCAAGGAATATCAGAAGCCAGTGTGGCTGCAGCTGTGTTATTGATTAAGAGGAAAAGTAGAAGGGGATGAGGTCAGAGATTTAATAAGAGGATAATTGATGTGAGGCTTTATAAATCTCTCCAAAGGTTGTCTTTTCTCCTCTGAGCAAATTGGAGAGCCAATGAGAAGTTTGAATAGAAGTGTGGTGTAATCTGTCAGTTTCAAAAAAAATATATATATATTTTTAGGGAGTCCGTATTCACATTAATCTTATAGAAAAAGAGAAAATTAAATATTTGTTCTTTTCCATTGAAAAACTTTTCTGCTGAGGAATATTTCAATTTTCCTTTTGCTTTTGATATTTGTTACTACTTTTTAAATGTCAGTAATTTGGTTTAGGAATCAGACTATTCTAGGGTGCCTAGGTGGAACAGTTGGTTAAGCATCTAACTCTCCAGCTCAGATCAGAGTGGTGGGATCCAGCCCCTCATCCAGCTCCATGCTCAGAGCAGAGTCTGCCTGAGTTTCTCTCTCCTTCTGCCTCTGCCGGTCTCCACTGCATTGTCCCTCTCTATCTTTGGAATAAATTAATTTTGAAAGAAAGAAAGAAAGAAAGAAAGAAAGAAAGAAAGAAAGAAAGAAAGAAAGAAAGAAAGGAAGGAAGAAAGAAAGAAAGAAAGAAAGAAAGAAGAAAGAAAGAAAGAAAGAAAGAAATTTCTTTTAATAAAGATTACTTAATTAATTTTTTTTTTTTTTTTTTTTTTGCTTTTTATTTTTTTTTTTATTTTTTTTTTTTTATTGGTGTTCAATTTACTAACGTACAGAATAACACCCAGTGCCCGTCACCCATTCACTCCCACCCCCCGCCCTCCTCCCCTTCCACCACCCCCAGTTCGTTTCCCAGAGTTAGCAGTCTTTATGTTCTGTCTCCCTTTCTGATATTTCCCACACATTTCTTCTCCCTTCCCTTATTTTCCCTTTCACTATTATTTATATTCCCCAAATGAATGAGAACATATAATGTTTGTCCTTCTCCGACTGACTTACTTCACTCAGCAGATTACTTAATTAATTTATTAATTACTTAATAAAGATTACTTCTTTATTGTCTGTGATGGTTACTATTATGTGTCAATGTGGGTGGGCCAGGGTGCCCAGGTATTTGGTTAAATATTATATTGGGTGTTTTTTGGGGATTAGTATTTAAATTGATGAACTTTGAGTAAAGTCAAAGTCCTCCATAATGTGGGTGGGCCCTATCCAACCAGATGATGGTCTTGATGTAACAAAAATTGATCTCCCCTAAACAAGAAGAAATTTGGCCACCTGACCACCTTGGGACTTTGAACTGCAACTTATTCATGAGTCTGCAGCCTGTTGGCCAACTCCATCAGATTTTGGATTCACCAAATCTCCATAGCAGTGTGAGCCAATTCCTTAAAATAAATCTCCTTATATCCACATCCTATTGGTCCCGTTTCTCTGGAGAATCCTCACTAATACCCTGCTTGCTGTATTAACTTTTGAATGAGATCAATTCTAGGTGGTTCAGCAATTTTTGAAGCATATTGTGGAGAGGGGCAAAGGGAATGATTTAGGGGGCACCTGGGTGGCTCAGTGGTTGACCATCTGCCTTTGGCTCAGGTTGTGATCCCAGGGTCCAAGGATCAAGTCCCACATCGGGCTCCCCACAGGGAGCCTGCTTCTCCCTCTGCCTATGTCTCTTTCTCTCTTTGTCTCTCATGAATAAATAAATTGAATTCAGAAAGGGAATTCTCCACAACAACTGACAATTCAGGAATATTGTTTAAAATACTTGCTCACCAATTTTGCCTTGCTCATCGCTTGGTTTTTAGCAATTCCTCCCCATTCAGTTCTCTACAAGGTACTTTTAGTGATGTTCCACTTGATGCTTTCCTATTTACTATTTTAAATCTCTGATTCCCTGGCTTTGGTCAGCAATTGCCAAGTCAAAAGTCCTATTTCCGTTTTCCTCTACCCTGTCTCATCTCATAACCATTTCTCAAAATGAGACTATTGGATAATAGAAACTGAAAATCTCTCATCTCCTTGCTGGTTATGGTTAGCCCCTTTTTGGTGTCCTATATTTCTCCACCATAATCTTGCACCTTGAAATACAAAGTAAATAGTTGCAGAATGGTTCTTCCATTTCCTTTACTTCCTTGGGAAATCCACAAATGTGACACATATACACATGCATGTCCTTATAATCTTGCAGCGTCATCCAGACTTTGCTGAGATGTATCATAATTGTAGCTTTTACCTGTGTGATTATCCTAGTGTCATTAGAAAAGTGAGCTAGTCTTTACCTTGTTTTCAGTCAGTTTTAGAGGATTAAAATTCTTCTTTTACAAGGCTGTAAATGAAAAAAAAAAATTCTCACCAGGGTATAGTTCTTGTCACTAAGTACCAAAATACCTAGTGTTTACTTTCCTATGAAAACAAAATAAACAAGACTCGTAGACATTATTGCGTAGGGAATGAACTCATTGCTTATTCAAAATACTTATGAATTATGTGTTAACACCTCCATTACCAGACAATTGAAGATGATAAAATTAAGTAAATGTAACATAGCTGTGATAAGCAAGATTTGAAGCAGGGTATTTAAATTCCAACCCAGTGGCTTTTTTCTATGCTGCCATGCTGAATTTCTCACTTATTCCATGTTAAATATTCTTTTTTTTTTCATATCTACTGAAAGTTTATTAAGTGACAATAGTACTATTTAGTAACCAGGATGACATCAAAATTCTCAGTTTGCTTGACAATAACATTTTCTTTTTTTTTTAATTTTAATAATAAATTTATTTTTATTGGTGTTCAATTTGCCAACATACAGAATAACACCCAGTGCTCATCCCATCAAGTGCCCCACTCAGTGCCTGTCACCCATTCACCCCCACCCCCCGCCCTCCTCCCCTTCCACCACCCCTAGTTCGTTTCCCAGAATTAGGAGTCTTCATGTTCTGTCTCCCTTTCTGATATTTCCTACCCATTTCATGTTAAATATTCTTAAACCTGAGTTGATCCAGATTTTTCACTGAACCCTCAGTGATAATTCATGAGTATCTGAGTCTTGCATTCATCATGCAACACTAGTTATCTCCAAGTCTTATTTTTGCTCAAACTGATGAATAAGATAAAAGTAGAAGTTAACAAAACAATAGAAACAACACAAAAGAACTCACTAAATTGCTGAAAGTATTCTTCTGTTGAAAATATTGCATGGGATTGGTTTTCAGTCTAAGCACTACTTCTAGTAGAAGTACTTGGAAACAGTTTGGGCCTAAAATGAAATTCAGGGCATTTATTATAATTACTCATTAAGTTCCTCCTTCTCAGGATCATAGATCATACTAAGAAAAATAGCTAAAAGTTTTCAGCATTTACTTTGCACCAAGTATTGTTCTAAGTGCTTTGCATACATTAAGTAATTAAATCTTCAGAAAAATAGCATAAAATACATACCATTGTGATGCCTGTTTTACAGACAAGAGCATTATAGCATGGGGATGTTAAACAACTTGTCTAAGGTCAGCACTTGGTAAGAGTTCGAATCGAAATCCCAATCTAGGCAGTCTGACTCTAAAATGATAATATTAGCAATTCATTTTATTTCTCAATTTTCTAAATAGGTCATAAAATAAATAAAAGATCATATTTGAACTTATGAAACTTAAGTAAAAAAGCAGAGTCATTTAGAAATTTGGCATTAATACCTCAAAATAATTCTGCAAGTTAAATTTAGGCATAAATATACTTTTAACAGATTAAATTAATTCTAAAGGCAAAGTCAACCACAGGTTTTCCTGAGGATTGCAGGGGGAAAAAAATGAATGAAACTTGTCACTGCTAATAATGTCCACTGAAATAATCCAGCTTAATCATAAAGGCTCACAATGTCAAGGGTGGAGGTGATCTAAATAGCTATAAATTTAAAAAATAATATCCTAAATGTGAGGATTTTAAGCAAAAACTCATATGTAAGTGCAAGGTTTGCTTTAATAGCCAGTTTTATTCATGTTTTATAATTGGACAACGTGTTATACTATTCCTGGGCAAAATTTATCTGTACATCCATCATAAGGGAAAAAAAAAAGAAAAATAAATTACAACAAACACCAACTTACTTTTTCAAAGGTACACTCAGTTGCCTCTACTACAAGTTTTAATCAACCCATGTTTTCTTTTATTTTGTTTCATTTTTGACTGTTCACTTATCTATCACCATATTTACAAAGGTAGAAAAGTCAATCTAGGCATTTCTTAAAACATGAAGACTTTATTATTAAATAACATATTTTTGTTGAGATGCAGAATATATAAATGGATAATGGCCAGATCGTATACAAAAGTAAAATTCTGAACATCCCCTCCATCCCAATCTACAGCAACCAGCCCAGAAACCCAAGTCAGCCTGAGTATCCAGCTCAGGAAGCCAGCCTACTTTCTGTAAGTCTGACTTGTAGAAAGGCTACTACTATCTCTAGCAATGGATCTAGAGACCTGAACAATAGCCCTTGTGATAACTGACCCTAAATGTAAGTCGAAATACCTGACAGCTTCCCTAATCTCTGAACCCACTTTAAATTTAAGGCCAACTAGGGAAAGCCAAATACATACTCCTAACCCATCACATATTGATGATCCACTTCTATTTAGCCCACCTTTGGCCTCCCCACACCAATAACTTCCAATCAAGGCGTAAATGAGCCTTCCCATTTTCTACCATAAAGCTTTCTCACTTCTCTGCCTAACTCTGAGTCGACCAAAATGCAAGTGACAAGTGGCTGACTCCCCTACCATAGCAAGCTTTGAATAAATATCTTTTGCTTGTTCTTTTTGGTTGATCTTAATTTCTTTGCACATTTTATATCAAAATTCATATAATTTCAAACCATTCTGCAGAACCCCAAATACTCCTGTTTATATTTATATGTTGAAACATACGAGCCATTTTTGTTGGTCCAAAAATATATTGGACCATATAAAGGGTAAAAATTGCATTCTGAAAAAGTAGTTAAAGCCAATGCTCAATTAACATGGAACTTGAAAAAAAAAAGGGGGGAAAATAGTGCATAATCCTTAATTAAAGCTTAGTAAGCATGATAAATTTTTGTACGTAAGTTCTTTTTTCTTTTGAAAGATAGAGCTTGAAAGGGTGAATAACAAAAATAATTCTAAGCAGTATTTATTGGATACTTATGTGTTTGTCAATGTTCCGAGCTCTTTTTTTGTATTATTTCTTATAATCCTTATGGAAACACAGTAAGTCAAACATTTTTATACGTGTGAAAACTGAGGTTCAGAAAAAAATGATTTTTTCCAAGGTCACATGCTAGAATATGCTAGAAGTGAGACGTGAATAAAGAATTGTTTGACCCCTCCCCCCAACTCTTGCCTTTAATTACTCTCTTATAGTGTTACCATTAACTAAGTGTACTGTGTACCATCCCCTTAGGTCTATGTTGTGCTCAAGGCCAACAGCAAATAAGATATGAAACTAGAATCCAAAGTTAGTTCTACTAGAGCTATGCTCTTTGCACTACATTGTAACACTCTGCACTACATGAAAATATTCACTTAACTCTGGCTTATTTTTTTTTCATGAAAATTGTATACCGCTAGTTGTCAAAATCAGCTAATGAAAACAACTACATTAAGACGATAGTAGAGAAAATAATCCTAATTTAGTATCTCTCAAAGTGTGTCCCTAGCTTAGCATGATTGGTATTATCTAGGAATTTCTTAGAAATGAAGTCTTGGCACCAAGGCTTACTGAATTATAAAATCTGGTAGTGAGCACAGAAATCCATGGTTTGATAATATAAATCTCATGTTCACTAAAGCTTGTGAACCACTTGCCTAATTATTTGAACACCAACAGAAATCACTTCTAAAACAATTCAAGTTCATTTTGGTGTGTTAAGTTCTGGTTGTCCTCCACTATTTGTTCTTTAACACTAATTTTGGAGTTTAACTTTTAAAACTATATTATGTGTTACACAATCCCTACTTTCTTTAATTTATCCATTTATTCAACAAATGTTTATGTAGTGCTACACATACAGTCATGGTCCCTGCCCCTCCCAAAGTTTACAATAGAAATGATGAGATACACAAATGAGTAGGTCATAAAAATAAAGTGTGCTTTGTGCTATTGGAATAAGAAAACATGCTTATAGCATGTTAGTCGATTTCTTCTAAAACTTTGATTATGTCTCACTACCTACAAATTATACTCTGAAATCCTGACAAGCCAAGCCTAAATAAATCCTCTTTCTATTATCTTATGTAAACTCCAACTTCAGTGTATACATTCTGCAAATCCTTTTCTCATCTTCCTACCAAAAATGATCTCCTGCATGCTCCCTGCTTACTTACTTCCTACCTATTAAAATAGAACCATGATAAATTTAAAAAAATCATTTTGATCTCCACGTTCTATGTTCTACATTATTTTCTAGACTTATCTCCATCACTTCTTGCACTTCTTATTCTATGGCCTCAGTTATTATTATTTTCTTTTTCAAGTTTTTATTTAAATTCCAGTTAGTTAACATACAAGGTAATATTAGTTTGAGGTTACAGTATACTGGTTCAACACTTCCATACACTACCTGGTGCTCATCACAGCAAGTGCCCTCCTTAATCCCCATCACCTATTTCACCCATCTGCCTGCCCACCTCCCCTCTGGCAACCATCAGTTTGTTCTCTATAGTTAAGAGTCTGTTTGTTGGTTTGCCTCTCTCTTTTCTTTCCCCTTTGTTCATTTATTATTATTAATTTTAATTTCAGCATATTCGCTCACACTATTATCTTAGCTAAGAATGACCTTTGTCATAACACAACTTCTCAGCAGCATCTCCAATTTTTAAGGCACAATGTAAATCATTTTTTTCCATAAAGACTCCTTATCAGAAAGAGTTTTCCACCCCTCTCCCAGAAGTTGTTCTAGCACTTATGACTTCTAATACACACATAAAATCAAACATCTACTGAGTTTAAAGATTGTGGGAGATTTATGTACAGAACTCATCTCCTTTACTAAATGGCAAACCCCAGGATGGCCATCCCGAGTTTCATATAGCTTTAAATTCTTTATATAATCTAGCATCACATTTTGCATATGGGCAAGATATGAGACCCTTTAATAATTATTTCTTTTATTCTTTGAAAACTTACATCTTTCTTTGACTTCTTAGGAAGGGTAATCTTGCTTCTGATTTTAAAAATATATAATTGTAGAAACACAACTATAGACAATAATAATAAAATGATTGCATATAGTTCCACCACCAAAAACTGAAAATAGTTAATATTTTGATGTATCTTCTCTTTTTTTTAATGTCTCTATTTATTTAGATCTATGGATTTTCATATCTAGTTTCACACAAACTTTGGTGATAAGGTTTTTAGCCCATCAGTAAACTTATTAGGAGCATAAT
Source organism: Canis aureus (assembly GCF_053574225.1). NCBI lineage: Eukaryota > Metazoa > Chordata > Mammalia > Carnivora > Canidae > Canis > Canis aureus. The sequence goes on along the minus strand of NC_135641.1, from coordinate 35,719,177 downwards.
TTTATGTATTTCCTTCCATGCATCCTTTTCTTCTTCTAGAGATAGCCTCCCCCCCATTTTCATTAGAATTTTTGAGTAAAATTATGTAGTCTCCTGCATTATTTTATATCTTTTATTGTGAAAAGAAGAACCACCACTTAATTAAGACTTGATTGATCTGATTTATTGACAAAGTCTTATCAAAGGTTAAAACAAAAATCAAAATCAAGTTTATTATTGGGCAAGAAGGACACTGCTTTTTAAAACTTTTACTGACATGTAATTTATATACCATAACATCCATCCCTTTAAAGCAGTGTTTTTGGGACACCTGGGGGGGTCAATGGTTGAACATCTGCCTTAGGCTCAGGGTGTGATCCTGGGTCCTAGGATTGAGTCCTGCCTCGGGCTCCCCGCCAGGAGCCTGCTTCTCCCTCTGCCTGTGTCTCTGCCTCTCTCTCTGTGTCTCTCATGAATAAAGAAATAAAATCTTTAAAAATAAAATTAAAAATAAAATAGTAATGTTTTCTTATAGTATATTTACAATGTTGTGCACCCATCACTACAATAGAAGTTAAGAATATTTCATCACCCCTAAAAGAAAAAATGTCATTTCCTATCTCCCCTCCACCAACCCTTGACAATCACTAATCTACTATCTCTATGGATTTTCTTATTCTGAACATTTCATAAAACTGGAATATTACCATACATTAACATTCTTTCATGAGTATCTTATTATAATTAGCATAAGGTTTTCAATGTTCATTCTGGTTGTAGCATGTATCAGTACTTCATTATTTTTGATGCCTGAAATATTCCATTGTATGGATATACCACATCCATTGTTTATCCTTTTATTAATTGATAGACATTTGGGTTTTCCACTTATGGACTATTATGAGTAATGATGCTATAAACATTATGTACAAATTTTCATACAGACATATGTTTTCATGATTCTGGGTAGAATCTCTGAGCCACTACTCTAGTGATGACTGTGGATTGTGGTTGTTTTTTCTCAAAGTGATCCCTGCTTTCAAAGCAGAGCTGTGGGAGTGGTTAGACTCTGATCTTCCCAACTTCTTTTGACTTAAAAATCTCTTCTCAATGCATGAGCTGGACTGAGTATAATTGGGGGCCCTCACATCCTTAGCCTGCCTTACAAAAAATGAAATTTCTTCCCAGGGAGTGGAGATGAGTAGACGAAGAGAAGAGAACCCCAGATCTCTGAGCTTTTTGTGCTTTTAGTAAAACTTCTACCACATGGAACTGAGAAGATATTGTAGTCCTCAAGTGAGAACTGAGGGAAAATGGAGCTCTGTGCTTCTGGCTGCACCTGCCGGAGGTAGAGCTCCCCTCATGCTAAGCTCACAGTGAGAGTCAGGAGGCTGCTGTAGAATGTCACTGTTCAAATTTAGCACAGTTTCTCAAATAAATGTATCCCCATTTTCTTTATGGCCTCAGGACAATTTCTAGGGACTCGAAATAGTTGCTATATTTTATAATATTCACCAGTGACAGTTATTTCTATGGGAAGAGGGTTTGCAGATCCCCTGATGCCACTATTCCTCACAAACTTCTGCGGGGGTCACCATTTTTTGAAGTATTTTCTCTTCCTAGGCACTATATTAAGCTCTGTTTGTAAGTAAGTACATTAAACTCTTCTGACATAACGTTAATACACTTATTTTACAGATAGAAAAACTGAGACTTGCCCAAAACTAGTAAGCATTAGTGTTGAAATTTAAATACAGTTTGTCTCAGTCCAAAGTTCATACCTTTAGACACTATGTTAATATACAGAGCACAGCACAATGTCTAGAAAATTAGAATCTGCTCACTTCTAAACATTGATTTCATGACTATGGCTTTAGGAGATAAAATATTGGACACAGAGTAATGGTACAACTAGGTAGAGAGAGAAGAAAGTGATTGTTGGTAAGTAACCAAGAAAACTCAACTCATTTTTACATTTTTTTGTCAGGGTTACCTGGTTCTAGCAATTGCTTTGGGCCTACTGAAGTGGAATAAAAAATACGCAAAGGCATGTAACTGATTATATAACAATTTTCAGATTCAGCAAAGCACTTCAAATTGCCTACCTGTCTGAAAATGACTATGTGTATATTATAATCTGTACAGGGAGAGCTCTTAATACAGCCAAAACTTTTCACTAGTAATGCAGCACTTAAACCCATCAGCCAATTACTATTATTTCTTCATATTTCGTCAAATGATAGACAAGAATTTAGAGGGAAAAAATTGAGGAACCCATAAGCATTTAATAAGGATTAATTAACAGATTCAGATATATATTCTTCAGTATCAGCTCCAGAGTAAATTAGCACATAAACGTTTTGAGACATGGTTCTCACCCACTGACCACACCAACCCTAATGACAGAGTTGGTGTCTGAAACTAGATCCTAGAATAGAGAGTATTTTCCATTGATAAGATAGATTCAGCAGTGACTCATATTTTATGTCACGCTATCACTTTTGAATTCCTTTTAAACCAAATATTATAATAGGCTGTCTTCTCATCACTTTAGAATACTTACAGTAACTACTTTCCGGACCTTATATCATATATAAAAAATATGAGCAGTAATTTTGCCTAAAATATAATAATAAATGTGCTAGTTTGTTTACTTTTGCATGATTAATAAATTTAGTAAAGTTGACTCTTGAACAACATGCGAATTTTTTTAGATATAGTACAGTACTATAAATGTATTTTTCTTGCTATGACTTTCTTAATAATGTTTTCTTTTTTCTAGGTTACTTTATTATAAGAGTACAGAATTAGCACAGTATACAATACGTGTAATATACAAAGTATGGTTAATCAACAGCTTATGCTACTGGGAAGGGTTCTAATCAACAATAGACTATTAATAGGTAGGTTATGGGGGAGTCAAAAGTTATATGCAGATTTTCGACTGCATGGAAGGGGAGTTGTCAGTGCCTCTAACTCCCATGTAGTTTAAGGGGCAACTCTATAATGCAAAATATTAAACTATGCCTGTGGAGAAATTCCCATTCTAGAATGCAATCCAAAATGACACTCTGATACAGAATAATAGTAGTAGGGAAAAATAACATTGATCTTTATTGCCTTTATCATGTGCCAGCTACTGTATTATGGACATTATGTCTGAGCCTCGAAACAAGGTCATGAGGTTGATATATGATATTCTCCTTTTGCAGTTGTGTAACTAAGATACTTTGAGCAGCAGAGCCAAGTCTCAGAGCTCCAACTCCCAAATCCACTCCTATTACCCCTGTCCATGTCTCTGGTTCACAGTTGCAGATAACATACTGGGTTACTTAAAAGGAACTTAGAGTCCTTATTTCTCTGCCTCTTAGAGTGATATTGCTATGTCAAAGTAAGCACCCTTTAACAGTAGGTGATTAGAAGAAGGGAGAAGAGACTTATTTCTATGGAGAAGGAGAAAAAAGCATTCATGCCTAACCCCTTCGTTCCCAGGAAGTGTGTATCTTATTGCAAAGGCAATATTAAGAGGCCTTTGCCCGGCTGCTGAAGTCTTCATTTAACATCCTGCCAAAAGCCAGAAGATCAGAAGTGGTTCTAAGGATGGATGTAACAGGGCGGCAGAGCCCGTCTATTACCAGGGCTGAGACTATTGGTGGGGCTCCCTTCAATTGCTTGTTGTCATAAAAATAAACTGAATTCCATTCCCCTAATGCAATTATATCAGAAATTACAGGGGCTCTTGTTGACTCCACTAGGTTTAATTTAATAAATGAGACCTTTTTTTTTTTTTTTTTTTGTATTGGTGTCTTCTTTAGCAGTCCAACATTAACTTGGTTTAGAACAGCTTTTTGACAACAACCTATTCAATAATTCATGATTGGCAATTTGATGGTTATTATGAACTGACTTGTGTCTCCTCAAAATTCATATGTTGAAGCCCTAACACCCAATGTGAGTGTATTCAGATATAGGGCCCTTAAAGGGATAAATAAAATCAAATGAGGTTACAGGGTTGGGAACCTAAAGCAATAGGATTTATGCCCTTATAAGAAGAGAAAGAGACAGCAGATCTATCTCTCTCTCTCTCTCTCTCTCTCTCTCCCCTCCTCTCTCTCCCCCTCTCCCCCCCCCCCCCGTGTCTTTCTCCACATGTATGGACACAATAAGAAGGCATTTGTCTATAAACCAAGAAGAGAAACCTCACCAGAAACCAACCCTGCTGGCATCTTGACCTTGGACTTCTTGCTCCAGAACTGAGAAAATAAATTTCAGTTGCTTAAGCCACCCAGTCAGTGGTATTTTGTTATGGTCACCCTAGCTGAATAATACAGTGACTGAGGGCAGATTTAAGCTTACAGAAAACTGTTGTTTGTTTTACTAGCATCTATACTACTACTACTACTACTACTACTACTACTACTACTACTATTGCTACTGCTAATACTACAGCTACTGCTACTACTATTGCTGCTGCTGCTGCATTGTCTTTAAATACCTTTAGGCCTAAGGCTCAATAACAAACTCTATATTTTAAAACACTTCAGCTTCGGGATGCAGGGGTGGCTGAGTCCATTGAGAGTCTGCCTCCTTCTGCTTGGGTCATGACCTCCAGGTGCTGGGATCAAGCTCTGCGTCGGACTCCCTACTCAGCAGTCTGTTTCTCCCTCTGCCCCTGCCTGCCACTCCCCACCTCATGCTCTCTCTCTCTTTCTCTTTCAAATAAATAAATAAAATATCTTAAAAAATAAAACAAGACACTTCAGCTTCTTCCTAGCTGCCAGTGTAAGAACATTTGAATTTACAATCGCTAAATGCAAAATGCTACATCTGCTTTCAAGGGGAGAAAAATGAATTTACAGAACTTCTATTTAATTTGTCTTGGTATCTGAAAGAAATTATTGTAAAATGAGAGAAAGTAATGTAGATTTACTTTTCAGAAAAACCTTCATAGAAATGGTAGCTCTTCAGCGAGCTGTATCAAACTATTAAAAAGGAGAAATTAGGATGATTCACAGTCATCCATAAGGCACAATTCTTACCTAAGAGAACTCCCTTTACCTATTAGAAATTTCAACATAAACAAAAATAAAATTGATACATTTAGAATAAAAAATATTTTACATGTACTTATAAGCCTTACAAATTATACTTTTGAACTTCTTTTGGATTACAACGACCTAAGAATAAAACTTAGACCGCTAACATAGACATCCTTTAATAGAGGCAATCCACAACTATCAAAACCACAGACACAGTACAGTATGATTAAAAGAATGATCTAGGCATTAGAGTTTTTAGTTGCCTTTTTAACTTCTACTGGAACTTTGACAGGCTGAACTTTCTCACGTACTTGAACTGCTACCACTGCAAACAGACCTGCTTCTCTTTATTTGTACAAAACTATTATTAATGAGAAATAAGTGGATGCGTTCTGTAGTGCTTGTGATTTCCTCTAGAAAGAGTCTTGATATATTTAAGGAATTTAATTTAGAACTCATGTATATGTGTTTCATGATGAAAAGATGCATACTCTTTTCATTCATCCTTCTTATTGAACCACCAACAGTACAAATAAATCTACGTTGGAATGTGAAGCTAGCCAAGATCAATGTGGGAGTCTGTGTGCTAATGCTATAGTAAATGCAGTCTCACAGCAGGTACCCCATTGCTGCTTGCGGATATCCTATGAGGGAGACCATTCCATTGACTCTCAAGGGCTGCTTAGGATCTTAAGATCCCAAGAGAGAGAGAAAATATAAGGAAAAGTCACAGAGCATGGAAAGTCAGAGTATAGTTCAAAACAAAAGCCAAGAAGGTGAAAGTCTTCCCTCAGATGTATAGTGTTTACTGGTAGAGAGAGCAAACATTCTTCTCAGAGTTGAAAGATTAGTTATGTCAAATTAGACGATGAAACCAACAGTGTTTTCACGGTTTGCCAATCATGAGGTGGGCCACAGCCCCCAGAAAAATTGAAATTCGAAGTGATATTGACAGTTTAGACTAGGTGAAGCAATATACACACTGTTGAAGTTAGTCTGGCTAATCTTAAAATTGCAATTAAAAATTGGAAAATTGGGCAACCCTAGTGGCTCGGTGGTTTAGCGCCGCCTTCAGCCCAGGGTGTGATCCTGGAAGACCCAGGATCTAGTCCCACATCCAGCTTCCTGCATGGAGCCTGCTTTTCCCTCTGCCTGTGTCTCTGCCTCCCTCTCTCTCTATGTCTCTCATGAATAAATAAATAGAATCTAAAAAAGACCCGGAAAATTAATTTACATAGAATGGAATTCTATCATTTTGTGTACATATGCACAGAAATGCACATCTGAACCTAAGCAGGGAAAGTGTAATGCTAATCATTATACTGAAAATAGTGTCAAGAACCTCTGGACTATTCTTTTTTAACCTGAATTGGCCAATATAATAAGACCATTACTTTTTTTCTTATTGTAATTTTGGTACAAAAATGAAAATATAGAGACAAAGCTTCTTTAAAAAGCCACAACTTCCCTTCCCCTTAGTTCACAAATTATGAAGATTAAAATAAGCATCTACAAAAATAAAAATATCTTTCTTAAATACAAAATATAAAGTAAGCAAATCTTTAATTAGTAATATATAGAGAGATACTATGGGTATTTGTTCCATTTCACTGAGTATTTATTCAAAAACTGGATTATAACCAAGGCAACAGGAATTTCTATATGCAGAGTAGAAGCAGTGGAAAGAACAAGTATCAAAACTAACCTTTTGGCTGCCTTCATACACACTATATATCTTTAGGTATTTAATTATGGATTGAGTAGCATTATGTTAATGTTTGCAATGTCTGCCTATACTTCTGCTTATCCTCAATATTACTGCTCATGATTGCTTAATTCTTATAATCTCTTTCTTCCTTGTTCCAGGTTTCATTTTTTGCTTCTCTTTTCCTTTCTTTCTTTCTTTCTTTCTTTCTTTCTTTTTCTTTCGTTTTCTTTCTTTCTTTCTTTCTTTCTTTCTTTCTTTCTTTCTTTTTCTTTCTTTCTTTTTCTTTCTTTCTTTTCTTCTTTCTTTCTTTCTTTCTTCTTTCTTTCTTTCTTTCTTTCTTTCTTTCTTTCTTCTTTCTTTCTTTCTTTCTTTCTTTCTTTCTTTCTTTCTTTCTTCCTTTCTTCTCTATCCTCTATGTCCTTCTTATTTCTTCAGAAACACTGGACATCATAATGCATCCTAAAAAAATTTCATATGTTGAAGAAATAGCATTAAGTTTGCCTACACAGCTCAAGAACCACATTACTGGAAACTGAAAATGTTTAATAACTTATATCATATCTTTAAAATATTCAATAAAAATCTAAATAAGCTCACCCCAGGTAGAGAACACCAAAAAAGTTGTTTATAATTTGCTGAGCAGCAATATGTTTAGACATATCTAATAGTTTCTATTTGACAATTTATGCTACAACAACTACTGGATAGAAACTGCTTTTGTATCCAATTTAAAAACATGAATGTTCTTCTCTTTACCCTAGAGCTTAAAGACAATTTACAGAAGTAGGCCAGTATGAAGTATTGCCACAATAAACTGTTCTTTTACTTCCCTTTTGTAGCAAAAATTAGGAAAACACTGCAATGCTGTTGAGTCATAAAAAATGTTGCAATAAAACAAATAAAAGCTATCAAGTTTATTTAATTTCTATTCTTACCATCATTATTCAGAGACCTTTTTAAAGTCTTTCATATATTTGAAAGTAATTTTTTTGAAAAAATATATCAAAGTTGGAATAATAGATTTTTTCAAAATGCACACTTACAAACAAAATTATCTTTTATAAAACAAAATATACGAAAGTTCCTCTACTTGTTTCACCCCAAAAATACTGTTTGAAAATAATTTTATTTTAAAAACATAAATCCCAGTGGGAATACTGTGACAATATTCTTGATATTCTTTTTCAAACAATAGTTATTGTTATTTGTCCTCATTAGATCAATATCAATTATATGGAGTAATCTTGTGTTAAGTAATGAAATGTATACTGTTACACTTTCCTCCATTGAAAATATTCAATTGTCAGAATGCCAAAAATCAAATCTTAATCTTAATTCTGTCTACCATACTATCAATTTTCTATTTTAGATATTAATATTGTGATAAATTGTATTTAGATAAACACAGTTTTTTCTAATTGATCCAAGTTACGAGAAGCATTTTAGTAGAAATGACACAAAGAGTAAAACTATAAATAGGGCGACAATCTTATACATTTAAAGTTATTTTCAATTGTTAAAATGTCATTCCTTTTAATTAATGACACATTAATATTCTATGTACCATTTTCTAATTAGTAAATAAATAAATTTTTATAATTTTACCAATCGATATATGAAGAAAATAAATGACATTCTCAATAAATGACTCTATTTTGCAAATTTGATTCATCAGAATTCATCAGAAATTACTTCTGAATTTCCCTGGAGAATTAAATAATTTCATAGAGGTTCTCAAATCTGTCAACTGGGACCAAGGAGAACACATATCATTTTTTGTACAACTCTGTTAACAGGTGTGAAAAATGATCCAGTGCAATGAGATAAAATGGAACCCCATTATAAGGAGACAGGAGAGGTTGGTAGGCTTTGAGGAACCTCTAGCTTCCCCAGAAATTCTCAAGTTATCAAAAAACAGTCAAGACAGAACACAAACGTTTAGAAGTAAGATTTCTCTTAATTTAACAAAAGTCAAGAGAGAACAGTTATGAAAAACAGTATGAAGGTCCCTGAAAAAATTAAAAATTAAAAATACAACTACTATATGATCCAGTAATTCTATTGGATTATAAAGAGTATGAAAATACTAATTCAAAAAGATATATGCACCTCTATGTTTATTGCTGCATTATTTACAATAACCAAATTGTGAAAAGAGCCCAAGAATCTGTTGTTAGATGAATGGATAAAGTGAGATATCAGTGATATATATATATATATATACACCAGATACCAAGTTTGCTGGCACCTTTATCTTGCTCTACCAAGTCTCCACAACAATGAAAAGTAAATTTTGTTTAAACCATTCAGTTTATGGTATTTGTTAAAGCAGCTCTAACTGACTAAGACAGGTTGATTAAGATTTCGGTTACCATGGAATATTTTTTTTTAAAGATTTTACTTATTTATTCACGAAAGACACAGACAGAGAGAGAGAGGCAGAGACACAGGCAGAGGGAGAAGCAGGCTCCATGCAGGGAGCCTGATGTGGGACTTGATCCCGGGACTCCAGGATCACACCCTGTGCCAAAGGCAGGCACTAAACCGCTGAGCCACCAGGGATTCCCGTTACCATGGAATATTAACTGCAATTGCATAAAGTACTAATTTCACTACTAGGTCTTCATTCCATAATGCTATGTGAATACCAAATGCATATTATAATCAGTGACCAATTATCTCATTCCTCTCAAAGTCTGCTGATGATCAGTCACTGTGCAGCTTGTATACAGTCCTTGCACAGACACTGAAGCATGCAGTTGTGTTGCCTCCTGGCCTACCAGTAATAAACCCACATGACATTTTCAAAAATGAATAATCAAAAGAGGGAATTGGCCAACAAAGATGAAAGTCCAACAAAGAAACAAACAGTGAAAGGGCTGTATATGAAATTGGCTGTGTGGGAAATATCAGAAAGGGAGACAGAACATAAAGACTCCTAACTCTGGGAAATGAACTAGGGGTGGTGGAAGGGGAGGAGGGCAGGGGTGGGGGGGACTGGGTGGCGGGCACTGAGGGGGGCACTTGACGGGATGAGCACTGGGTGTTATTCTGTATGTTGGCATATTGAACACCAATAAAAAATAAATTTATTATAAAAAAAAAGAAATTGGCTGTGATTAGAAGACAAATGCCTATGGGAATGAGATAACAAGCCTACTGTCTGACTCACTATGTAGCCAGAGAAACTTAGTGAAGGGAGACTTATCAACATAAATGAAGAGTGATTGTGTCTAAAAGGATGTCCATGTCCTAGAGAAAGTCACACCAGCAAATAATTTCACATTAAAGTAATTCTTGGAAATACTTCACAATGTCAAAGGACAAAGGACAGATGTTGGAAGCCAATCAAAACTTAAAAAGAAGATGAAATTTCCTGAGACAATAAAAGTGCTTACTCCATATTTCATTGTGTATCATAAAGACATATCATTGTTAAAAGATCAGAAGAAGGCAAGTACTTTTTCATCTACTTGGTAAGTTTTTTACAAAGAAATAAAACACTTTAATTCTCAATGTTTCTAATCTCTAAATTACAGTATATGATATAATTCTAGTTCTGCTACTTTTCCTTTCCCTATATATTTATAACCAATAATAAAGAGTTCTTAGTGTTTTGACAATAATTTTTAAAGATTAAACAACAATGCAATTTTCCCAATAAATATTAAATATGCTTAGTACAGTTTCAGATTGTGCAATAATTTTTATAATGCTGAACTATTCTACAAAGACTTAGATATACACACATTTATATATAATATTATATATTTATATAAATGATATGCATTTGGGATCCCTGGGTGGCTCAGCGGTTTAGCACGACTGCCTTCGACCCAGGGCGTGATCCTGGGGTCCCGGGATCGAGTCCCTGCATGGAGCCTGCTTCTCCCTCTGCCTCTGTCTCTGCCTCTCTCTCTCTGTCTGTCTCTCATAAATAAATAAATAAATAAATAAATAAATAAATAAATAAACTCTTTAAAAAATAAATGATATGCACTTATACAGATAGATATACTGCGACAGGCTAACTTATTAACATGCAAGTAGGGAAAAATGTCAACCTCTGTGCATTTCTTGACCGTATTAGTATAAGGATGGGAGTGACATACAAGTGACACACATGACTTTCTGAAAGAGAATGGATGAAATTTCAAAAGCCAATTGGCAAGATTTGAGAGAAGTCTATCTAATCAGCATTGAAAATGATGACCCAACCATATGGTTGTCGGAGCAATATTCTCTTCACTTTCTTGCCTGTTAATGAGGAGGTGGATATAAGTTGAGTCCCAGGATAGGTTTAAAAGTTGCTGTCCTGGTTGTTGCTCACTCTCCTCTGGGGCAGGGGACTTTCCTCACCCATCCCGCAGCCAATCTTGGTCTGCTCTACTGTTATAACTAGTCCTGCAAATAAATAAATAAATAAATAAATAAATAAATAAATAAATAAATAAATAAATAAAATAACTAGTCCCGCAATTTGTCCTTAGTGGGCATAAGAGTCTGACCTTTCCCAGATAACAGAAAAGTGTACCTACACTGCGTGTGGAAAGAGGAACATTCACAAGTGTTAAAGGCAGAAACTAGGATAATCGTTAGATTATTGACTAGTTCACTTGAGAGAGGTGACAAGATGCTCGAGGCTTCTTAAGAAAGAGTGTCAATCGCTGGACGGTTTAACAGCTCAGCCATTCCTAAGACATGTTATGCCAACATTAAATACACTTGCACGTGATAGTAAAATGTCTCCGTGTATTTTTTTTTTTTTTAAGTTTTTTCAGTGGTTCCTGACTGCCCTCAAGGGGATTTTCGCTCTCCACGGGAAATTTCCCCAAGAAAGATAAACTCCTGTGGCAAACCAAACATAAAGCATTGACTTGAATTCGGGTTCTTATTTTCCAGGGTGGTTGTCGAGTTCTAATATAGGCAACTGACTAGAGAAAGTGACTCAAAAGGAGTTATATAAATATTTAAGTCAGGCCTGCCCCCTGGAAGATTCCCTTGGCACTTCCATTGGAACTAAGCCAAAAAGCAGCAGATGATCTCAAATAAAGCAGAGTCTGCAAAGGATCTTGCTGTTACACAAGCCACGCGTGAGTCAGATGGAGGGCTCCAACCCCACAGTCCCACCCAGAAAGCAACGTGACCATGGCTGCTGAGCCAAGGGGCTCCCAAAGCTGAGGATAGACAGCTAGAGAATATTAGACAGGACACAGAACACTGAATAGTTTTCAACTGAATAGGTTGAAAATATTAGAGGCTCATTTGATTGAGTCATAAGATATCGCATGGCACTTGTAACAGACCATAAAGGTGAAACCTTGCTTACTGGCATGGAACCACTCTCTCCATCCATGCCCCATGCCCCCAATCCCCATAAGTCTTTCCCATCACAGTTTCTCTGAAGGACATTCAAGCCCATACCCATCTGGAGATGTCAGGGAACTTTTGAGAAAGAGGACTTTGAAACTGATTGTTCTCTTGGTAAAGATGTCCAAGTCATTGCCCTGCACAGATCTGTGGAAGGAAAAGTCGCTGGGTTTAGCTTATGGAATTCGGGCAATTAATATGGTGTTATAGGTGGGGCCCTTTGGATCAAGTATATTTACTTGATTCTTATGTATCTGGATTAATGGTAGAAATGTGTGTGTTATATTTATTTACTTCCCTTGCCCATAAGAGCCAGAGAGGATTCTTCCAATTGGGAACAATTGCATATAAGGAAGAATTATTGCGACAGGTAAATCTCTTCCTGACATTAGTCACAGCCCTAATGCTCCCTTCGCACTGTAAGTTTCTGTGACTAATAGAGTCAAAGCCTTAGGGCTTTGATACTTACCATTCCTTCCACCTTATAATATTCTTCCCTAAGATTTTCTTGAGGCTTCTTGCCAATTTGATCTTGGTTCAACTGTTACCTCTTCAAGGGTGCCATGATCTCCAATAAATATTAGCTCTTCATTTCTTGCATCTGTGATGTCTGTCACTTTCTATCATATCGCGGGGATTTTCTTTTAAATGATAACATGGACAGGGAGCTTATCTGTAATATTGACTAGTAAGTCATGGTTTCTTGAGCTGTGTCTCACGTATGACAGATATTTAGTAAATATTTATTTAAATGATGAAAGAATGTACTAAGAACAACACAACTTAGGCAAAATGAAAGGATCTCATATGTAAATGTGCAAAAGTCCACTGAAGTAGAATAGTAGTATATAGAATAAGCATGAAAGATTGTATTTTCTGAAGATGATGGCAGCAAAAATTCTCTTCCCCCATGCTCCTCTTGCTATTCTCTAATCAAAAAGATGAGTCTATTTCTCAATCATACTGAAATCAATCTGGTTGAATTTTGTGATTGCTTTGTTTGGTTCAGGCTTTGTCCTTAAGCTGGCCTGAAATGTTTGCTCTCTGCTTCTTGGAAGCTAGCAATTATGTTTTGGGGAGGTTTTGGGGGGGAAGTTATTTCATTTATTTATGAGAGAGAGAGAGAGAGAGAGAGAGAGAGAGAGAATGAGCAGGGAGGTCAGGGACAAAGGGAGAGGGAGAAGCAGATTTCCCATTGAGCAAGGAGCCAGACACTGGGCTCTGCCCCAGGACCCCGGGATCATGACCTGACCTGAAGGTAGATGCTTAATGGACTGAGCCACCCAGACACCCCTAACAACCATGTCATATGGGAAGCTACCTTAAGACTACCTGTCTCTGAGAAAAAACTCCATGGTGAAAGCCAGAGGATGAGATGCCACATGGAAAGACAAAAATAAAAGGATGTCAAAGAGCACCAAGGTCCAGACCTGTAAGTGAAGAAGACAACAGGGGATCCTCTGGCCCCAGCTGATGCCATGCAAAATGAGGTCATCTCACCTACCTGAGATCTTCCTAAATTTTTAATTCACAAAATTATGAACAATATAAATGTCTGTTCTGAGCTGCAGTTTTTATAAGAATTTGTTACACAAAAACTGATAAATACAGCAATAACTAACATTTCATAGCAGCAGGCACTGTGCTAAGTGCTTTACAGGATTACACCATGTGTTTTTTTCTACCTTCCTAAAGGGTAGGTTCTACAATTCCCCCTTTTTATCTAAGAACAGAAAAATCATGGTTTGAATTTGGGGAATCTCAGTCCATATCATGCTCTTAACCCTACGTTTATGAAACAGCAGCTAACAAAAGATGGGCAAGAAAATATCTAATAATGATTCCAGATGTGCTTTAATGATATATCAGCCATTTATCCCCGTCTTAATAAATGTTGACAACATACATGCAGCCAAGGGACCTCCATAGATCTCCAAGCAAGCAAAAGAAAGTATGGAGTAAGAGTAAGGTGGAGCAAAGGAATTTATAGCTGTAGTTTAGGGCAATTTACATGTTAGCATTAAAAGGCAAAAGCATATTTAAATGGAACTAGTTACGAGGCATTTAATAAAATAGTTTATAGACCAATCATTCAATTCTTGAACTACAGAATTTAAATTTTCATGAGCTTACCATTTTTCAAATGCCTCTATTTTTTTTGTATATATATTTTTATTATAGTTCGATTTGCCAAAATGTAGCATAACACCCAGTGCTCATCCCATCAAGTACCCCCCTCAGTGACCATCACCAGTACCCCATCCCCACCCACCTCCCTTTCTACCACCCCTTGTTCATTTCCCAGTTAGGAGTCTCTCATGTTCTGTCTCCCTCTATGATATCTATGATATTTTCACTCATTTTCTCTCCTTTCCCCTTTAATCCCTTTCACTACTTTTATATATTCCCCAAATGAATGAGACCATATAATGTTTGTTCTTCTCCAATTGACTTATTTCACTCAGCATAATACCCTCCAGTTCTATCCACGTTGAAGCAAATGGTGGGTATTCATCATTTCTGATGGCTGAGGAATATTCCACTGTATACATAGACCACAGCTTCTTTATCCATTCATCTTTCGATGGACACTGAGGCTCCTTCCACAGTTTGGCTATTGTGGACATGGCTGCTAGAAACATTGGGGTCCAGGTGTCCTGCCATTTCACTGCATCTGTATCTTTGGGGTAAATCCCCAGCAGTTCAAATGCCTCTAATTGTTATTGTTATTTCTTTGGGGAAAAAAAGTAAAATGATACTATATACTCTACGAGCAAGGTTGAGGAGGCTTAGAAGTCCACAGAATCCTATGCCCACTGACTTAATTGAAGCCAAAGGCACAGGATTTAATTTTGATAACTGTCATAAATTTTTATGTGTTCCATATATGAGTGCAAAAACCCTCTAAAATGTATGGGAAACTATAGGTCTCCACAGTAAAGGATTTTGAGTAATGGCAAAGGAAAATTGCACCAGGCAAAGTTAAACAGGCCAGGAAGACTTTACCCAAGACCATCGCAAGACCGAAGAGAGACCACTCAACAAAGGGTTGAGAGAAACAAAGGATTTTAAGAGTTTTAAGAGCTGAGTCGGGGGACCTCTTAGGCCACCTAAGTTTGCTGACTGGATCCAAAGGATTTTCAACTTTCTCCCATCCTCAGGACCAAAGGCACTTTTATACCTTGGAGTGTAGTACCTACCAAAATCAGGCTTCTACCATCACAGAGACTAGGAGATAGGAGCACTATCCTCCTTGATGATTATATTCCAAAGAGATGGTTCCCCAGGTCCTTGAAGAAGACATTGCCTGGGTCATAAAACTGTCAAGAGACTTTCCAGGGGATTTATGTACATTCCAAAGGGGTCAGGGAAAGAATTTGCAACTACAAGTTTTCTAAAGTAAAAGCTCTAAGGAAGGGGAGACCACCATACTGTAGTCAAGAATAAACTCATCTAAAGTTTAGTCAATCTGAGGGGAACATTAAAGACCTCATGATCAGTAATATGTTGATTTATAATCTTTCTAATAGAAAAGCCAAAGTGTCCATTATTCTATTTTACATAATAAAACATCTGTGTGTGTGCTTGTGCCCTGTATGTGTGAAATGAGGAAACTATAAGGAGGGGATTTTAGTGAGGAAAAAGTTTGCAGCCGCAACCTAGTGTCTTGATTTTAATTAAGGACCATCTGTATTTGGAATGCGAACCCATTGGAAACTTAACTGCTGTAACAATGATACAGATACTCTGAAAGTTTTGAATCCTTTAAGAGCAGTTAAGCCTCATATTTGTTGGTCAGTGAGCTGATAGACCAGAATACAGAAATGCAGAAATTTTAAAGCCTTTTTATATAGTTGAAAGAACATTTAATGCCAGCTCATAAGGACTATAGTTTTCCTTTTAGATTTTTTTTTTTTATGTAAAAAGGGGGATTCTTAACGCCATGGGTTGTGCAGAGCCTCTTCTGCTCCATTCTGTGCACTTATAATTTCGAATAAGGCATTTCCTCTTAATGGCTCATTAGGTCTAGTATCTATTGAACCATGGGAAATCAAGGGACAAGCCAGTGGTTTAAATCCCCGCTTAACCTTTTCCTAGATCTGTAAACAAAATTACTTAAATTAATTGAGTTCCCTGTCCTATCTTCTTGTTGATAAAAGTGCTAAGAGACAAAGATTTAGGTAAAAATCAAAAACAAAAAATGAGCAGAAGATAAGTGACAATAAATGCAAAAACAAAAATTATTTAAAATAGCTATATTTAATAATCTGAACTTTGTAAAAAAAAAAAAAAAAAAGAATTACCCACACATAGGGCTCCAGGCTTCTTTCAACGCATAGGTCTTTAATTGCTCAGAATAACTTTTAAAATGTAAAACTACTAAATTTTCACTTCCATCCACCTACTCGTTTTGTAATATGCTCTGGAATCTTCCATTCTCTATTTGAAATAGTTTGATTTACCTCTGATATCATCTTAAATCGGATGATTTTTTTAAAGAAAATTTATAAATAACTTTTCCCTTGAGTTTCCCCCTCCTCTTTTGAGCAAACGTGTACACTCACCTTATATAATGTTCTAACTTTGCAATCTATACAATTTTTTTTTTGTAATGTGAATACACCAAGTACATTGAGAGAGGAGTTCTTGGATCATTGATTAAAAACAAGAAATTGAAGAGGAAAAACTCAGTATAATTGCTATTTGAATGTTTATTCATTGCTCCTCTTTTGTAAATTCATTGATCTCCCTGAGAAACTCAATTTCCTCATCTATAAAACGATAAAAACATTATGCACCTATGGCCTTACAGAGCGATTGTGAAGATTATAGGGAAGAATGCCTGTGAATATCTGATACAGTGTCTGAACTCAAAAAAATGCTAAAAAGTTTCGCTATTATAACTGAAAGGACTCAGAGTACAAGAAAACCTAGGGGATAAAGTGGTTCAGTTCCAGGCCTCCACATAAAGTGAATATCACAATAAAACAAGTCTCATAAAGTTTTTGGTTTCCCAATGCACATAAAAGTTGTGTTTACACTATCCTGTAGTCTGTTCAGTGTGTAATATCATTCTCTCTAAAAAACATACATACATTAATTAAAAAATACTTCATTGCATACTTGCTAACCATCATCTGATTTTTCAGCAAGTCATAACCATCATCTTTTTGCTGGCAGAGGGTCGTGCCTCGATGTTGATGACTATCGACTAACCCAGGTGCTGGTTCCAGAAGATTGAGCGGCTGTGGCAAGCTGTTGGAAAAAAATGGTGCTGGGATAGCCACAAACCTTCAATTTGTAAAAAAAAACACAATATCTATGTAGCACAATAAAGTGGAATGCAATAAAATGAAGTATACCTATATTACAAATAGAGCAGGTAAATTTCAAATTATTTATTATTATTTATTATTTAGATATTTTTATATCTTCTCATTAAACTGTGTAATTTTGTCAAACTACCTACTGTATTTTTGGCTCTTCTAAAATGAATGTTCCTTTTAGAAATCAGAAGATTTGGTAAACATATAGGGTTATTAAAAGACACCTCAAATAAATTCCTCATCTACCAATGGTCAACTTTTGCTCCTATGTTGCTTATTACACATGATTTAATATTCAACTGGCATAATTGAAGTATGAAAGTAATTTAGTAGTATGAAATCAGCAAAAGTAAAGTGAAATATACCCTCATCAAAATCATTCTAAATTTGTATAATTCATGTTTAACATGAACATAATATAATATAGTTTTATATTATTTTCAGCCTATGTTCTTATCAAAATCCTTTCCATATTGTTTTTATAAGGTGACTTTCTAGGAAAAATCTTTGGCAAGAAAAATTAAACAGACTAATTATGGTTTCAGTGATTTAATATGACATGGACAAAATATAGTAGAGTTAAAATTTAGTTTCAGGAATTCTTTTCATTTTCTAATAAATATATGCAAGTGCCAATTTAAAATAAGAAGTCATTTATTTTCTTTCATTTTTCAACTAGTCACACATATGTTTTGGTCTTGTATGCTTTTTTATCCTGTTAACAAAATAATGCATGCAAATGTTCTATGAATCAAAATGGTACCTGATGGTGTAGGACAAAAAGGATTAATCATGCACCTGATTATTACTATCTTCTAATACCACTTCCCAAAAAGGTTATACTTTTATTGATTTGGGTTTTAGTTTCTCTAATGTGACACTGCAGTAGATTACATCTGTGTTCTCATCTTTAGCATATGCCTTTCCATTTCTTAACCATTTTGGCAAGGCCATTAGACTTGCTCTAGTCAATGAGTTGTGTATTAATCAGAGCTGTTGTGTTATTTTCAAACCTAGACCTTAGAGTTTTGAGGTGTTTCATTCACGTTCTCTCTATTTTTGCCACAAAAGGAATTTGCACCAAGCAGCATTAGATAAACTAAACCCACAGCAGAAGCCAAGCCCAAGGATATGTAGAGGTTGAAACAGCTGTCCAGAGGATCCCAGAGTAGATCAGCTAATCCCCGGGTGACCTGCTGACACATGAGTGAGAACTATATGATTGTTCTAAGTCACTGAATTTTGAGATGGTTTAATCTCCTTCTTCATGGCTCCATATATAAATCATGACATTGATATTGCTTATTATAATACCAACTTATTAATATATCACATTAAATTATTACATTATATCTTAATTAATATTAATATAATTATAAATATACTAGTTGATCAGTTATAAATACATTATATGATGATATATTATCACATATATTAATGTGCTATCTACATGTTAATATAGAATATTTTGTCAAATGTTTATCAATTATAATATAATAATATATAATATGTAATATAATAATGTATTGTTATATACGATAATTGATCTAATGTAATATATTAATATTTAATCCATATAATATGATGTAATATAGCATAATATAATATAAATACTAGTCATAATATATAGATAATATATTATGTGTAGTTTGCATCAGCAATTTTTTAAATGCTATAACTTTTAGGTTTACTTCATCATTTCAGTAATACTGGCTTTCTATTCTGCAAGATGAAAATAATAGTATTGCTACTTTCTGCTTTCTCTCTACATTTAAGGACCCATTTCTTTGAGCTTTTAATCATTCCCAGGTTTACTATGTTTTATTCCATGTCATGCTAAATTTACAAAGTTAAAAAAAAAGAACATATAAAAATAAGAATAAAAAGAAAAACATACACCAGAAAAGAACAACGATAAGAATACCAAGCAGTGTGTTAGGGTTACATTTCCTTTTTTATGCACACAATGTTAAGATCTTTGGGTCACTCTAACTAGGATTTTCCTACTAGCAGTGAATTATTAGTGTATATGCTTTTAGTATCTAGAATATCACTGCCAATGCTCACTAACAACTTGTTCATCCTAAAGTAGTTTTTAAACACATTCATAAAAAAGAGCAATGGTGCAAATTCGCTTTTCCTCTATTTTTTTTCCCCACCACTTATTTACATTGCTAAATTTAGCCAATGTGGATACTGATAGAAGGTTGAGATCTGGCTCAGACTACAGAAGTGGTAGTAGATATTCATTTTCCCAGAGCCCTGGAAGTTAACAGCCCAAGTTCTGTCAATCAAGAAGTTCTGCTCATGAATTTGATTCTGGAAAAAAATGTGATACAGAGAAAGAGGCATTTGAGATGGCCTTCTAGGGGTCTCACGAATTAATTCAATATTCACTGGATTCAGCACCAGGAAAACATTCAAACCAGACTTCTGATGAGATGAACTGAGTTTTTGGTTATTGATTTTTTAATAAATCCCATTTCTACTACATTAAAGAGAATTGGATTCTTATATTCACAATTAAGTTCCTGAGTAGAATATTATTCTTATTTTATTCTTAAAATCATGGTTATTTCATCTGTGAATAGGAATGAATTTTATTATACAACCTCTATATTTGAATCCCTACATTAAGTATAATGCAGCTATATAACTTGGATGATTCCGATAATTATTCATTTTCAGTAAAAGAAAATTATAGATCATTTTAACATTTTAATAATTTGTATTTACACTACATTTTAGTGCAATAAGGAATTAAATTAGAGACAATTACTAAGTATTGTATTTTATTGTGTATTTATTGTTATTTATTCATTTACTTATTTTTAAAGATTTTATTTATTGGGACGCCTAGGTGGCTCAGCGGTTGAGTGTCTGCCTTTGGCTCAGGGTATGATCCCGGACTTCCAGGATCGAGTCCCACATTAGGCTCCTGCATGGAGCCTGCTTCTCCTCCCCCTGCCTGTGTCTCTGCCTCTCTCTCTCTCTCTGTGTGTCTCTCATGAATAAATAAACAAAACCTTAAAAAAAAATCATTTGACGAAAAAAAAGATTTATTTCAGAGAGAGGTGGTGAGAGTGAGCAGGAGCAGTGGGAAGGCATTGAGGAACAGGGATAAGCAGGCTCCATGCTGAGCAGGGAGCCCGAAGGGAGACTCCATTCCAGGACCCTGGGATCACAACCTGAGGTGAAGGCAGATGCTTACTGGACTGAGCCACCCAAGCACCCCTTTTCTGTTATTTATTATTTTAAAAATTTGAAGAAAAATGAAATAGCACTTAACTCACAAATTTATAGTGGCCATACTCACATTTACAATTGCCATCAAACCCTCTCTCAACAATTTTTAACTTTTCTCTCTCTCCATGAGTAATTTATGAAAATTATACGCATTATAATTTCCGAGTAAATACACTCAAATTATAATGAAGCATACATATAAGTGATGACCTTAGCGATTTTAAATAAATTAGCAAGGTAGTTCAAAATTTAAATAGAATATTGTTATTAGGGAGAGGTTAATTTTTAGAAAGACCTACTAGAACTATATGTCACATTAATGAGGCAATAAAAGTTCTCCAATATTATTGCTATATTTCTGAAAATCTTTGGAATTTCATTCTTGAGATTTAGTTCAAGGTCTATTTTGTGAGCTGCCATTATATTTAGTCTTACTACTTTACTTATATTGTTTTTCTTTGATTTAAATAATAACTTTCAATTTAAATCATTCTTATTTAGCAAACTTGAGTCAAAATTGGTTATGTGGTTTCCCAAAATTGAAACTACCTTTAAATGATAAACATTTTCCAGGACTGAGAATACTCAAAAGGATGTACTGTAGGGGCACCTGGGTGGCTCAGTTGGTTAGGTGACTTACTCTTGATTTAGGCTCAGGTTATGATCTCAGGGTCATGGGATTAAGCCCAGACTGGGCTCCATGTTCACCAAGGAGTCTGATTGAGGTTCTTCTTCGGCCCCTCTCCTCATCACTCTCTTTTTCTAAAATAAATAAATAAACCTTAAAAAAAAAAAAAAAAAAAAGAGTGTAGCACTATAGCACCGGAAAACTATTCCAGGAGAAGATCCAGAAATATTTCAAAGAATGTCAGCATATTTACGAAAAATGTACAGTCTTGTGACTGCTCACTAGTTTTTCTACTATGCTATGATTATCTTGAGGATAAATCTAATATATCCTTCACAATTACTAATTAGAAAAGACAAGTTTTCTTAGCATGAATTTACATTTAATTTTACTTTTTAAAGGAATTTTTTAACCTTTGTAAATTCCATAAAACTAACAAAGATGTACTTTATTCTTTTTTGGCAATTTGCACATATAGAAACAAGAATATATTATTTTAAAAATAGTAGTAAATTTCATTCATGTTGAGTCTGAGGTAATAGATTGCTATTTGTTTCTATACTTATTTGTTTATTAATATTCTTATAGATTCCCAGGGTTTTAATCCTCGCTTGTTTTGATTTTAGTTTGTTTTCAATCCATAATTATTTATTCTATGACTTGTGATATCAATAATTGTGCAAGGTAAATATAATAGACATGATCTTTTCCCTTATTGGAGCTTACATTTTACTGCAGGAGAAAGACAAAAAAGATAAGTAATTCCTCATGCTGATGAGTGCTTTGAAGAAAATAAACAGGGTTGAGAATGAGGTTCCTCCTCTAGAAATCTGAGTGATCAAGGAGGAAATCTACCAGATTCTTGGAAAACAAAAAGACAATCAATCATTCTAGGCAACAGAAGAATATGCAGAAAAGGCCAGTATGGATTGATCATGGAGAGATGGTGTTTGGGAAGTAAAGTGGAGTGATTGTGGATGAGTAGCAGAACCCAGACCATGTAGGGTCCTGTAGGAAAGGAAAGAATTGAGATGGTTCAGAGTGCTCTGTCATACAATTTTAAATATTTTGGTTGCTTTAAATAACTTTGCCAAGAAAGATTAAGAAAGACATTGTGCAGAAAGGCAAAGATAATTTGCTTTTTTGAACCTGTTAAATTTTAGAGATTAACATGTTGATACATATATATAATATCTCTTGTACAAGTGAATGTGCATATATAGACAGATGGATGTAAACATATGCATATATACATATGTATATCCTAGTGACTCATAAATAGAATCTAATAATATTCATTTGAAAAATAATATAATAGTAAAATCATAACATTCTAGTATATATCAGTTGTCTGGATAAAAATCAATCGTAACTTGCACACAGATAATTGAATATTTTATGTTTAATGCTATATACATTCCATAT
Source organism: Canis aureus (assembly GCF_053574225.1). Lineage (NCBI taxonomy): Eukaryota > Metazoa > Chordata > Mammalia > Carnivora > Canidae > Canis > Canis aureus. The sequence continues at coordinate 35,696,455 of NC_135641.1, read as the reverse complement.
AAAGATCTGATCAATTTCCCATGCTTCAACTCTTAATTTCTTGTATTGCTCCAATCCATATCTTGCATGGCATCTCTTTGGAAAAAAAAGAAAAAGAAAAAATCAATAGCTTATTTCCCTATTGGTCTCTCATAGATGAGTAAATTTTAAAGTCTGCCTGAAATACACATTAATGTCTATTTATTCTTCTAATTTCAGCACTGTCCATGAAAAGCAGGAGGAAAGTATTTGTTTATTTTTAAAATATGAAGGAATAAAGAATGCATTAAACATTCTAAGATTTATTTCTGCTATTTTTCTAAACTAATATCATTGTTATGATCTTAGAAAAATATATTTGATTCAACAATTCCACTCCTCGGTATCTATCCAAGACAAATCAAAGCAGGTCCACATGAAAACTTGTACGTGAATATTCATAATAATTAAAAAATGGAAACAACTCCAATGTACGTTAATGGATGAATAGATTTAGAAACAACATACACATACAATTGAATACTATTCAGCCATACAAAAGAATGACGTATTGATACATACTGCCACAAAGATAAACCCTGAAAATATGATATTAAATGTAAAATAAATGATGGAAAAGGTCACAAATTATATTATTCCACTTACATGAAATATCCAGAAAAAGGCAAATCTATAAAAAGTAGATTAGCGGTTCACTAGACCTGGAAGCAGAAGAGGAATAAAGAGTGACTGCTAATTTGTATTGGATTTTCTTCTCAAGTGATGGAAGTGTTCCAAGATTAGATTATGGTGGCGGTTGTACAACTCTGTGAATATACTAAAACCACCAAATGATGTACTTTGAATAAGAGAATTGTATGGTATGTTAAGTATATCTCAGTCAAGCAATTAAAGAATAAAATTCAAATACACAAAAGGAGATTAAAGAACTCAGACAGATATTTCATATACTATTGTAAAATAAATTTGTATATTTCGATGAAATGTTAATTGTCTAAAATATGTGAACCTCCAAATCTAATTTTAGAAAGTTTAGGAAACTTGAAGACCAACAGCATCTAAATAAAATGAACATAGGGCAGCCCCAGTGGCTCAGCGGTTTAGCGCCTGCCTTCAGCCCAGGGCGTGATCCTGGAGACCTGGGATCGAGTCCCACGTCGGGCTCCCTGCATGGAGCCTGCTTCTCCCTCTGCCTGTATCTCTGCCTCTTTCTCTCTCTCTTTCTTTCTGTGTGTCTCTCATGAATAAATAAATAAATAAATAAATAAATAAATAAATAAAATAAATAAAATGAACATATGTCAGAAATTTCACTCCACTTCAAAGCACTGTGCAAAATTATTTCATAGGCTGGTTCTCTTAATTTGAAAGAGTAATAAATATATACACTATTCAAAATGTTCTACTAGGGATCCCTGGGTGGCGCAGCGGTTTGGCGCCTGCCTTTGGCCCAGGGCGCGATCCTGGAGACCCAGGATCGAATCCCACGTCGGGCTCCCGGTGCATGGAGCCTGCTTCTTCCTCCTCCTGTGTCTCTGCCTCTCTCTCTCTCTCTCTGTGACTATCATAAAACAAATAAAAATTAAAAAAAAAAAAGTTAAAAAAAAAATGTTCTACTACATGGAGAAAGTAAGTAAAATGAACAAGCAAAACAAAACAAAAGATGACGAATATAGAATAAGACCATACATACTCATTTATGACCAATATGACAAATTATAAGGTATTATTAAATTTGGTCTACATATATATTAAGAATATAAAATGACCAAATAAGTTTTACACTGAAGATGTATGGATAGCTTCATGGTATATTTAGCAAATTCATAAATCCAGTGAATCCCTAGGGTGTAAGTTTATAATCCATTAACAAAAGACTAAATGACATAAATATCAACACCTAAGTTTTTGTGAACCTTCTCCAAATCTAAGAAACCAAGAATTGTTTATTACTATGATTCTTTCTTTCTCTACCTTCCTATTTAAATATGGAATACACATATATAGAGCACACATAAATACATATATAATATATAAATACATATAGTATATATACTATATATATGTTTATAACTGCGTATCAATATAAATTCAAATTAAAAGCCAACACCATGCTCAATAAGAAACACTGAAAACATTTACAGCAAAAACAAGAATAGGAACATAAAAACAAGAATAGGAGTATAATGCTCTAACTCCATATTATTTAACATGGTTCTTGACATTTCAACAACAAATTTTGACAAGAGTGTGAAATATAAGTTATGAGTGCTAGAAACAAAGAAGAAAACTAGTCATTAAAATACTGGCTCTGGAGTCATATTTTCTTATTAGAATCCTAACTTCTGCTCTCACCAAATGCTGGTTAAAAACATGTGACATTTATGTTTTGAAAGACATAAATATTTGCATACTCAGAGGGAAGGGGATGGAGATGACAACAGAAAAATGTCAAGCTGCTGTTTCAATTTATCTGGTAAAGGCCTGCTGCAGTTTCCCTCAATCTTTCTTGGTCCCAGAAATGTTTATCGTGTGAACTGCCTCTTGTTGCTTTAGAGATCCGTGTACCTGAGGCGAACACTGGGTAGGACAATCGATGTATGGTCTCCAAACATTTCTGACATGTATTTTCATCACCTAAAAACTTGAATGTGAATTCTAATAAATGCACATGCATTTATTTGAGAATTATATCTATGTACTACTGTATTAACACAAAAAATGAAAAATTTACAAGGAAGCAAAAAAAGATGAAATAAATAATTTAAGAGATTTTCTTTAACAGCACAAAAACAGTCCTTCTCCAGAGATACTATTACATTTTTATTGAAATCAATATGACTGAATAATCATTTTAAATCTCTTTTTCAGTATTTTATTGTGGGATAACATGTAAACCTCTGAGTTTAAAAAAATAGTTTTGGGGAGATCTGGGTGGCTCAGTTGGTTAAATGTCTGGCTTTCAACTTCAGCTCAGGTTGTGGTATCAGGGTCTGGATGGAGCCGTACCTCAGATTCCATACTCATTGGGGAGTTAGATTGAGGAGTCTCTCTCTCTCTCTCTCCCTCTGCCCCTTTCTCCACTCAAGCTCTCTCTCACACTGTCTAAAACAAACAAAAATTAAAAAAAAATAGTTTTGGCCACTCTACATTCGCCTCCATGGTATTAAAACCTTCTACTATTAAAAGACTTGTTCCTATGACAGTTAGAAATTAGAATATGTACAATATTCCAAACGTGGGGACCACGGAACTAAGTAGACTTTCCATTGAGCTGAATTTCCACTGGAGTCTCCTTCTGAATGTGTCTACTGCAGATGCCCTTTGAGTAGAATCCTGTTTTCCATATCCAAGTTCTTCTCAAATACAAAATGAATTGAATTCATACAAAAGGGGATAATAATTGACCCTGCAAATCTTTAAGTCCCCTACTCCCTTCCTCATAATTAAAGTTTAATAACTTTGCTTCTACAAATGACCACTGGCAAGTACTCCTTTAGATATACACTGCTATAATTTCTTTGGCACAATCTCAAATATTCATTCACTAATTGGCATCATTAATACTTGAGTACCTCCTTTATAAGCATCCCTATTTTAGATATTATAAATAGATGATCCCTGAAGTCCACTCACTGATGAAGCTTATAGCCTCTGGTATTTTCTATGATTTCTAATTCCATTCTTCACTATGAAGTCAGCCAAATTAAGCAATCTTGATGTTCATGCTTTTGTAAATTATAGCCATTCATTCATTCATTCGTTCATTTCGAGATGAATGAGCAATAGTAAACAATAACTACAACTCTTTCCTATTACCAAATTATCTTTCTACCACCTAATTCTCTGAATATTTTCTCTGGTAGGTTGTGGAAATTCTAAATCCAGAAACAAAGTAGTGGATGAGATTAAATGAACTTTCTCAGCACTGTTTTACATCACCCTACCCATTACTGTGTGTCTGGTTAGGGCAGACCTCAGTTCCAGGACTCAGTGGAGTGTCTCTAGAAATGTCAAAGGATCCTGATGACAGCTATTTCATGTTGCTCTATTTTATATATATATGTAATGGTGGGGAGGAGATGGAGCCTATAGTCCCTAATACATCACTTCCTGAGATTCTCTACCTACTGATTCTCTTTCTACTTGCTCTTTCATAAGAAAATCTCCCTCGTACATTTTACAACACAAAATCATAAGTGATATGAAACCTTTGGACATATATTGTTAGTAAAAGCTATGCCAAGGCAAGATTATATAACGTACCGTGTTAAAATAATCAAAGAGAACAATTTAGCTAAGCAAATTTTATTTCACACCTCATGAAGTGGACCATCTCCACTCTCAAGAATTCAGAGAACTGCAACGTAAGGAAAGGCTTTAGGAAGACCATCAGGGAATAAAAGAGTATTTAGGTTAAGTTGATTGGATGGGGATGTATATTTGAACTTATATTGGAATAGGGAAATTATTACAGATTCTTGTCAGTTGGAGATTGGCTGGCTAGATAATCTGTTTCTATTTCTGGTCAAGTGAAACATTAACAAGAACATGAAAATTATCCAAGTTTTGATTTGCTGATGTGATTCCTCTAAGCAGGAAAGGCTCTATCTTGAGCCTAGAAATTTATTTCAACAGTCATTTGAATTTCCTTAACATTGTTCATTTGACATTTATATCAAAGGCAACTGATATTTTCAGTGCAAGAAGTGGGGGATCATACAATCTATTAAATATCCGAGAGGGAAAATTGATTTTAACCCATAGCATGGGATACAAAATGCAGCACACAGTGTATGTCTATCCACAAAGTGCTTATGATCTAGAAGGGTATATTACTCTTAAGTATATAACTACTTAAAAAAGTTGTTCCATATGAAAAGATTTTGTGAGTTCAAATGCACTGCCTCAGAATTATACTTGGCACTGTTGGATTAATTAGAAATAGGTGTCAAGTAAACTAAGTCTTTTGCATTGGATTCTATCAGAAAAAAAAATCATCTGCTATCAGTGCTACAAAATAGGATTATAGTTCTAGATAAAACACTTACGTATAGTTAAGTGGAACCACAGAAATGAAACCATACGTGCAGTTTAGTGAATTCCCTAAATCCAAGATCCACTCACATTCAATAAATACAAAGCAAATTACAAGTGCAATCACTTTTCTAGTAACAATACTATCATCCTATTCTTGAATTACTATCACTCGCATATTAGGCTGGTTTATATCATAGGCCTACAACTAATCTTTATGCCCTTAGGGGAAAGAGTTGGGTTGATTTGTTAGGATACAATATAGACTCCCCCCAGTCAGTCCATCCACATGGATTGAGAATGTGAGATGAATCGCCAAGTGAGGTGATCAGTTGTAGGAAGAATGCATGATGGATGCTCAGAAGAAAACTACAAATACAACATGTTGGAAAAGGAATAGCTGCAGGAAGTGTCTCTGCTGCCTATGCATTTAAACAGTCCTTTCAGTTAATATTTAGCTCTAGAAAAAATACTATGTTTCTCAAATAGCCTTGCTCTTCCCAGCTTTCCTCCCAAGATTATTTCTGAAGGAAGTTGTGGCCAACACATTGCTGGTAGGAAAGCAATGGGAGTCCATGGTACTTTGTGTGTTGAATGTTCTGGTCACTATCAGCTTATGTCCCTGCCTCCATCTCTTGTTTTCCATCCTAATTTTTTTTTTTTGTCATCCCCTAATATCATCTACACTTCAACCACAGTGAAGTAGACCTTATGATCTCTAGAACTGAGGCAGAAGTGTCTTTGCTATTGTAATATGAGGGCAAATTACATTGTGACTCCCCCAGTAATATTAATGATAATAATAATAACACTTGATAATAATAATAATACTTATAATGCACTATGCTATGTGTCACTATGTGTCAGACGTAGTTCTAAGCTCTTTACAACTATTAATTCATGTAATTAATCACCATATTAAATCATGAACTCGTATGCACTTTATTCATTCTGCAAAGAGATAGTGATTCTGTTCCCCTCCAGATGTGTTCTCTAAGCCAACTAGGATGAAGATCCTGTAATCAAAAAGGTCACAGTAAAACACATTAAAATTTTCTCCCAAGTTACTCCTTTATTTCTTCCTCTCTTTGTGACACGTAGCCACATAGTTATCTTAGTTACAAAATATTTGCACAGGCATTAATAACAGATATTGTAGAATATAGTAATATTAACTCTGCTTTATTTGACCTTCCTCTGAAGAGCCTCTCAAGAGCTAAGAGCATGATCTCAGAGAGGAGAAAAGAGAGAGAGAGGGCAAAAGATAGGGAGAGAGGGGACACCAAGAAAGAACTGAAAAGGCAGGCAGACAAAATGGAAATAGCTAAGAACAGTACAATAATGATAACATACTTGAATTCATCATGTTAAGACAAAATTGTGGATTTATTTTAATCTCTTTCCTCAGCATGATCTTCCAAATCTGCAACATCAACCCCACTGTTCTCTTGTCCCAGAGCAAAGAGAGAAGTGGGGATTTTGAAAGGAAGGGGGAGAGATAGGGGGAGATGGATTGCTGGCCTAGGGCACATGAGAAGGAAACCCCACTTACACGGCTATTCCTGGGTCACGGCCCAATATACATGAGACATAAAGGCCCACGCGAATCGGTTTAATTGGTTTGAAGTTGCCTATCATGGGAAGCCACAGCATTGGGAAAAGATCAAGAAAAGGACACTGAAAAGCTTGGCTTCTGCTTCCTACTGCTATCAGCTCTTTGATCTTGGGCATGTCACATTTCTCTGGATTTATTTTCCTCCTATTAATCATAATCACACAATCTCTTTAAAAAAATACAATCTTTCTGTATCTCATTTCAGACCTACAAAATACCATTCACTTTCCCAGGGTTAGAGTTCCAGGTTGACTCTAATTGCCTGACATCACAGCAAACACGGGAAAAATCTTTTAGTTTATATTTGCTAATAGACTACATTTCCAGGAGATTTGCTGAGTTATATGAAAATATTTAATTTGACCAAATGGCACCAGTTTGCTTTCTATAATATGGCTTCACCAGTCATTAGCCTTTCCAGCAATTTCCATATATCCTCACATTGCCAATTTTTGGCATTATCTAACTACATTTTTTCCAGTAAAATAGGTTCACGGCTTTATTATTATGGCATTAATATGCATTTTTCCAGATATTAACTATTTTAAATCTCCCTTTATAGGCTTTCTAGATTTGAGGTTTCCCTGTTTGGGAATGACCTGCTCATAATCCATTTTTTGGCTTGGGATCATGCATTTCTTTGTTAACTCACAGAAGCTCCTTTTATGTGTTAAATATTCCCTTTTTGTTTGGGGCATTATACATAAATTCTCACATTCTTTCAGCTATACATTAACTTTTCTATATGGCCTTCCACGGACAAGAAATAATATAATCAGATTCACAATATTTTGTGAATTCACAGATTTCACAATACAGGAATGTTCTGTGCTTTTGAAAGATTATAGTTTTTTCTTCCATTTAGATTTTTCAAGTAATTTTCCTATAGTTTCCTCTATTAAGTGTCTGTTTAATCTTTCAAATTTAGGATTATAAACCAGGTAGAGTTCACCTTTGTACATGATTTTAGGATGTATTTGGAGTTTTCTTTGAGAATTATTTTTTAATTCCAGTATAGTTTACACTGTAATATTAGTTTCATTTGTAAAATATAGTCATTCAACAATTCTGTACACCACCTGGTACTCATCATGACAAGTACCCTGCTTAATCCTCATCACCTATTTCACCCATCCCCCAGCCCACCTCCCCTCTGGTAATCATCAGTTCTCTACAGTAAAGAGAGTTTCTTGGTTTACCACCTTCTTCTTCTTCTTCTTCTTCTTCTTCTTCTTCTTCTTCTTCTTCTTCTTCTTCTTCTTCTTCTTCTTCTTCTCTCTCTCTCTCTCTCTCTCTTTTTAACTTTGCTTATTTGTTTTGTTTCTTAAATTCTACATAGGAGTGAGATCCTATGGTATTTCTCTTTCCATAACTTATTTCATTTAACATTGTGCTCTCTAACTCCATCTTGCAAATGACAAGATTTCATTCTTTTTTATGTCTGAATAATATTCTATTTTATATACATATATATGTATATATCATATATTTCACATCTTCTTTATCCATTCATCTATATAGATAGACACTTGAGCTGTTTCCATATCTTGACTATTACAACTGTATCCCTTTGAATTAGTGTTTTTTATTTTGGGGATAAATATCTAGTAATGCAATTACTGAATGGTAGGATAGTTCTATTTTTAACTTTTGGAGGAAACATCATACTATTTTCTACAATGGCTGTACAAGTTTCCATTCCTATCAGCAGTACATGAAATGTTCCTTTGCCTCTACATCCTCACCATTGCTGGTTGTTTCTTGTGTTACTGATTTTAGCCATTCTGATAGGAGTGAGGTGGTATCTCATTGTGGTTTGATTTGCATTTGCATGATAATGAGTGATGTCGAGCATCTTTTCATGTGTCTGTTGGCCATCTGGATGCATTAACTTAGTTTTCTACACTATCTACCTAGAATTTACCTCTTCCTCCATTGACTTGTGTTGCCTTCATTATTTACTAGCTACATTAAGAATAAAATGTTTTCAAGCTCTTTTTTCTCTTTCTACTGCTTTTCTATTATTATGTCTTTGTAACATGTCTTATGCTGAGTCAAATAACTTCTCTTTATTCTACTTTTTAACGTTGAGCTAACAATTCTTGCTCACTTTTTCCTCCATAAATTTTAGAAAAAAACATATCAGGTTTCTGGGGGAAAAAAGTTGAATTCTAATGCTAATTGAGTTGAATTTATAGATTAATTTGAAAAGAATTGAGCTTATTTATGTTATCATGTCATTACTTCCAAGAACATAGATTATGTTTCTGTAAGTAATCTTTTATATACTTTATCACACTTACAAACTTTTCTCCAAGAGGGTCTTATGTGATTTGGAAAAGTAGTTACTAGACATTTTGTGACATTATTTAAAAATCAGTTGTTAGAAGCATAATTTACATTCAAGGATATGTATGCCTTTAATGTGTAAGGTTCAGAACTTTGACAATGGTAAATAATTGGTAACTATCATAATATGTATGGTCTGTAAGCTAAAAATTTACATTAACCGTTATTGATTATTAAAATCAAAATAGTAATAGTATTTTGTCACATGTGAAATGACATGAAATTCAATGTCAGTATCTATAAATATATATTGGAACATAGTCACATTTATCCTTTTTCTGGTATCTATGGTAGATGTCACATTACAAGGCAGAGTTCAATAGTTGCAGCAGAAGACCACATGACCTGCAAGATATAAAGTATTCACTACCTGTTCCTTTACAAAAGGTTTTCCAATATCTACTCATTTTGATTCTACTCTATCACAATTAATCACCATCACCTCTTCTCTCAGACTAACCAACCTCTTACATTCATTTACTTTCAGCTCACGGTATCACATCCAGGTTTATTAAGAAAAGTTAACAATCAGAAGAGAATTTCCACAAGGTCTCAATAAATTTACTTGCATGTGTACATCTCAAACCACACATACGTCTGTTCATGTTTTCACCACAAATGAACTAACTAAAAGCCAATCTTTTTATTTGTGAGCTAAATTTTATTCTATTTAAAGACACTACAACTGCATTTCCCCCATTTTTGCCTGTAGAACCAACTTCTGACTTTCCTCTGGTCCAACAAATGATATGATACGTCTCGCATTCTTAAAAAATAAGAAAACCTCACACACCACTATAATAAGATACCTCTACTTACTGATGAGAATAGTTGTAAAAATAGAAACAAAAAATATCTGACAATACCCAGTGCTGAGAAGGATGCAGAGCACCTGGAATTCTCACACATTGCTAATAGAAAAATATTCTAGACATTTTGGATAGCAATTTGACAGTTTCTCTTAAAAGCAAACATACTCAGGGTACCTTGGTGGTGCAATCTGACGATTTTGACTCAGGTTGTGATCTCAGGGCTGTGGGATCCAGACTCCCTTCTGCTCCACACTCCATTTGGAGTCTGCTTGCAACTCTCTCTCCCTCTTTCTCTGCCCCTCCCCACTTCTTACTGTATCTGTCTCTCTCTCTGTTTCTGCCTATCAAATAAGTAAATAAATAAATAAATAAATAAATAAATAGTTCTTTAAAAATAAAATAAAAAATAAACATATGCTTAACAGCAATCTCACAATTAGAGCTTATTCAAGTGAAATGAAAACTTATAAAAGTACAAAAGCCTGTACAAAGGTGATCTTGACAGCTTGTTAAATGATCAGCAAAACCTGAAAACAACACGAAGTATCTCACTTGGGGAGACATACAAAGTCTCTTACTTGGATAAACAGATTGTGGCATATCTGTACAATAGAATATTCAGCAGTAGAGAGAAATAAACACTGATACATGAAGTAACACATATATGCCTTATTTTCATCATGCCAAGTGAAAGAAGCCATATCCAAAGCTTATGTACTATATGATTCCATTTATGTTACATTCCAGAAAAGATAAAACAATAGAGACGGAAAGCACATCAGCGGTTGCTAGAGACTGGGAATAGGGACACTGTCAACTACAAAGAGACACATGAGAAATTGAGTATGGAACATTCTATATTTTAATGATTGTGTTTGTTAGACAATTATATGTGTTTATCAAAACTTACAGAATTTTACACAAATAAGGGCAATTTATTACATATAGACTATTCCATAATCATAATAAATATTCTTAAATGAGCAAGACTTTCAAAAAAGTGCCAAGATCAATAAATCAATCAAATAAAGAGGCCAGAGTCTACCAAAAGAAATGGAATAAAGGTAATGGCAGAAATCAATGAGACAGTGAGAACAAAAAACAAACTAGAGAAAATTAAATAAACCAAAAGCTGGATCTTTAAAAAAAAAAAAAAAGATTAGTTAAGTTAGATACACAATCTGGGAAGTTGAACCAAGACAGAGAGAAGTTATAAATAATCTCTTGGGGAGAGCAGGAAAAATTAATATTTCAAGAAAAATATCACAAGCAATATAAACTAATATGCTATAATAAATTTGAAAACATACTTGAACTAGCCTTCCAGTGAAATCGTGATCCCAAGGAGCTGGTCTGTCGAGATAAAGTAACAACTGCCCTGAAACATCTGGGGATGGACCTCCCCAGTCTGCTCCTGTGTGGGCTGCGTGCAGTGAAGGTTATGTGTTGGAGGACGCTAAGCTCAGTGAAATAAGCCAGACTCATGAGGACAAATACTGTATGATCCCACTTTTATGAGAAACCTAAAATAGTCAAACACATAGAACTAGGAAGTAGAATAGTGGTTACCAGAGGCTGTGAGAAGTGGAAAGCGAGGAGGTGTCGATCAAAGGGTACAAAGGGTACAAAGTTTCAGTGTGCCAGATGAATAACTTCTGGAGACTACTCTATAACACAGAGCCTATAACTAACAATGCCATATCCCATCCTTAAAATTTTGCTAAGAGAATAGATCCGTTAAGTGCCCTTTCCACAAAAGAAAAAAAAAATAATTAAAAAATAATACTAAAGGTGCCAGGAGGAAACGTTTGAAGGTGATGAATAAGCTTATGGCCTTGATTGTAGTGATGGTTTCATAGTGTATATTTATTGTCAAACTCATCGAATCATATGCGTTAAATGTGTTCATTCAGCTTTTTGTATGTCAACCTTATCTCAAAAAAGAGGGTTTTGTTTTGTTTTCTTTTCAAGTACTGATGCATTTCTTTTCTTTTTTTTTTTTTTAAAGATTTTTTACTTATTTATTCATGAGAGACAGAGAGGCAGAGACACAGGCAGAGGGAGAAGCAGGCTCCCTGTGGGGAGCCCGATGTGGGACTCGATCCCAGGACCCCAGGATCATGACCTGAGCCAAAGGCAGACCCTCGACTGCTGAGCCACCCAGGGGGCCCTGATGCATTTCTTCTCAGCACTCTTGAGGGTGGGGCCTGTGGCTTCTGGGGTCACCTGGTCTGGCAACCTTCTTGCCCAAAGCATTCTTCTCAATTATTCTTGTGTCCCCAACCAGTGTTATTCTCTACGCATGCCAGGAAGATTGGGAAGCACTGCCTTTGAGAATCCTGTCAAAATAATAAAACCCTGTGAGACAACAAAGGCATTTTTCTTCAGTCTCATTAGCCATAAGTATTTAATACTATCTCTTCAAATCCTGTACTGAAAATCATCTGCTTCCTCCTAAACACCCTAGGGCACTCTGAATTCAGGATATATTGTGACAATTTATTAATAATGAGCCTATTCAGACTACCATAATCTACTCACAGCCACACAACTTTTTTTTTTTTTTTTTTTTTTTTTTTTTTTTAATGCACTTCCATGATGAGAAGGTACGAGGCCATGGAACTCAGGGAATACACACTAGATCAGTATGTTTTCTGTGTGCTCACAAATTATTGATCTCAAAAAGCATAATGTTTCCCTACAGAGTCAAACATCTTGCAGCCTTATTTTATGTCACTTTCTCTGAGCACATTCAAGATATGAAAAAGCCTTCTGTGACCTCTCCTTTTTAGAGTATTCTGAAAAATAAATTTCTCTAGATTGGGGACTTTGGGGATGATTGTTTGGTGGAAACCTAGGAGAAGGGCAGCGATAGTGTTGTTTTTCTTTGTTACACTTTCACTTTCTGACATCTTCTATCCATAGAACGTAGATGGGAATGACTTCCAGCTGCCTTGGACTGTATAGTCCTTTGACTATACTTCTTAAAAGTTGGAGCATGTCCTAATCATGTCTAGTATCCCCTGCATGAGCCCTTTGTCTGGACATAGCAGAAGCTTACTCATCTTAGAGCCACCGTGTCTCTAAAGTGAGGATAAGCTTCAGTATTTGAGCTTCGAGGAGATGAGCCAATCAAAAATTGCCATAGGAAGTGCTTTTCAGAAAAGTAATTTGAACATATGGCACCTGCAACCCACTCCTCACTATCGCTACATTGCCTAGCGCTTCTACGTGCACCACTTCACTGCTTTGGCCTCCTCAACTCCAAAGGATTAGGACCTCTGAAGCAAATTTGGCAGGCATGTGTACTCAGGTGGGACCCAGGAACAATAAATGCCTGGGACCTTTCTGACATTTGTGACTTGCCCAGGGGAAGCCCTCCCACACCCAAATATCTCTCTTATCATAGATATTTGCATCTCTGCCAAATGACAATGGCCAGCATTGCCATTTAAGGATACAAACATTATTTATACTGGAACTTAACTCAAGGGCTTATAAAAAGTGTTACTATTTCCCTCCCCTTGGGACACCTGGGTGGCTCAGCATTGAGTCCTGTATCCGGCTCCTTGCAGGGAGCCTGCTTCTCTCTCTATGTCTCTGTCTCTGTGTCTCTCATTAACAAATAAATAAAGCCTTTAAAAAAATATTTCTCTCCCCTCTACTTAAACTAAGCTTTTAATTGTAATTATATATATATATATTTTTTTTTTTTTTTTTTTTTCCTACAGTGACTATCAGTATCTCGGGAAGAACATTTATTGTAGCTTCTTCAGTCTCTGAAATAACTGATTGCTCTTTCCTCTCCTTCCTTTGTTACAAACTTCAGGACAAGGTGCAAGTTACCAAAAAAATCACATTTAATAAACACTGTAAATGAATCCTTGGCTAAAACAAAATCTCTTCTCAGTATGTCTCAGAAAAAAAAAAAAAGGAACCATAAATGTGATCTCTGGAAAGACATTTCTCTCCATATACTTTTTAATACTTCGTTTTAAGGTATCTGGAAGCCAAAACCCCCTCTTGTACACCTCTTGTATTCCAAAAACAACTTGTCAAATGCTTACCTTTCTGTCTTTATGCCTCACTGATCTATTCGTCCAAGGAGACCAGTCTTCCCAGCACTTAGTATTGAAAGTTTATTAGGGTGAAAAAAAAAAAAAAAGCTGTGAACCAGTGTTTGCTCAAGTGAAGACTATAAGCAAGTATACAATTTTCAGGACAAAAATGTTCATTCTACAGCATGGCCAGAGTCTGAAAACATGAGTGAATATAGATAGCAAAATATTGATCACCATAGCGTTGCAATACATAACGTGGCCAATGACATTACACAATATGTTTGATGTGTTGTTTCTTATTTTCAACGCATAATACAACGCACTGTGCAAAGTTGCAGCAAACTCAGTTCATTAACACTGCATTCCCTTCAATCCCTGGGTTGCCTCAGATGCTTTGTGTCTCTGATTTTTACTAAATTGATGCAGACCTTTAATATACCCCTGAAGGGATCTGACCTGTAAAAAGCTGTGTAATTGTTATCTATGTGTTTAGACCTTATGACCAGCTATAAAAGTAATTCTGTAACTCATACATTGTCCTAATCACTGGAATGCAGTCAAGAAAAAGACAGGAGATTAGCTGTCCTCATGGAGTAGATTATCGAGATAGGATAATCGCATGTATAATGTACAGAGAGAAGCATTGTGATATGAGAGCATAAATCAGGGCACCTTAGCCTAGTCTATGGGATTAGGGAAGATTTTCTGAAAAAAAAAATGACATTTTGCTCAGATAGTAAGGAAAAGTAGACTGTATTAAAATGAGACTACATATTTGGATGGATTGGCTCAACCTAAACAGCAGATATGGCACAGGCAAAGCCCTGGACTAGCATAGAATGTGTCATCTTTGAAGCACTGTAAAAGAGTCTAGAATATTATCTGGGTGTAGAGTCTGGTGAAATGGGTCTGGGAAGGAAGTTAAGACTTCATGTGGAGACCCTTTTAAGCTGACATTACATTTCATTAAATGTTACAGATTCTATCAGAAGAGCAATAGGAATTCATCGGAAATCTTAGAGCCCAACTAACACAGCTGAATTTTAATTTGAAAATAATGTTTTAGATCAGGGCAAGTGGATGCAGGGAGACCAACAGGAGATTAGTGCAAAGGTCAGGACAAAGATGCGGTAACATGCCAGGGGCAGTACACGGAAACAGTATGTGACTTAAGAGACCTTGCAGAGGTACAGTTGATCAGCTGGATTTGGTGATTGTTAAATACAATGGGGAACAGAAAAAAAGAATCACAGGTATTTCCAAGATTGAGCAATTCCAGGTTATTTAATGAGATAGAGAAATGCAGAGAAGGAAAAGTTGAGAAAAATTGATAAATCTGATGCTGGATGGTCTGAGTTCGAGGTATAATGAGCTGTCCATTGAGCATATAGAGAATGGAATTAGGGAACTATCTGTTGATAGGTGGTAATTGAGCCTGTGGACTGGATCCGTGCATATGGGTATGAGTTCAAATGTGTGACTATTTGTTTTATTCCTTAATGTAGAAGCAGTTAAAGCATGTTTAACAGTGGTTGGAAGAGAACAAACGAAGGCAAGACTTTAGTGTAGAACTAAAAAGAAATAATTTTGTCGCTGAACAATCTTGGGAGTATTTGTAATTATCCACTCATCCTAAGAAGACTGGTTTCTGGTAAGCAGAAAATTCTTAGTAGAGAATTCTTAATCTATGGAGTACGAGTTGTTATTGTCAATATAGTTGCTTTCCCGCTGAAACGAGTTTTAAGAAATGAAGCAAGTATGCATTTAAAAGAAATCTGACTTAGCTCACTTTACTTGAATGAAATAAAAAAGAAAGATTGAGACCCAGTGGGGAGCACCTGGGAGTGGAAAAAAGTAGGACCAGAACGGCTGGGCTCTTTGTGCAAAGGAAAGAAAAGGGAACTAATGCTGGCAAAAATCTAAAGAGGCTGAGGCATAGATAACAAACATTTTAAATTGGGTTTTCAAGTGAAGTTCTACTCAGCATCTGACATAAAGCTATACTTCAATTCCCATCAAAATTGTTGGTGAAATCATCACTTCTTCCCAATACCCTAATATAATTTGCTTCTTTGTATTAACTGTGAAGCGCTACCGTTAATTGTACAGAACCAGTATTTCTGTCAAAGAGGCCCGTGGATTAGCCAACCTATACATCAGCATTGATGATACCAGGTTTTCTATGTGATAGCACTGAAGGTGGAAGTCAGAACACAGGTGTAAGGACAACTCTGAGGGGGAACCACACCTTTCTATTATAAGAGGTGGGGAGGGGAAATGAAGATGGGTACATAGCAAAGTCAGTTTCGGAAATGGATGAGTGAGAGGAAGCTAATGCCAGTTTAAGAATAATGGGGGAAACTGAAATGATTATGAAAGATGGGCATGTGAGCTTACAATGAGATATCAATGTAAAATTGCCAAAAAGCATCGAGAACAGTGAGTGCCAATCAGCCCTCCTGCAACATTGGTTCAATAGCCAGGACATAGTTGTGGTTGGGGGATTCCATCTGAAGACTGATGTTTTCCCATAATGGTGGGGTGAAAGGACAAGGGGGCCAGAGAGCTCACCCACTAATTTGACAATTCTTATTCCTAAGAGTCTGGCCCTCAGCAGAGGACAGTCTTGAGATGTCTCATCTCTAGCATGCTTTAAAATACTGTATCCATTCTGTAGAACAGCAAATTCTTTTATAAAATAGTAGCTTTCTAGCTCCCATTTTATGTGAAAAAGGTCAAAAGCAAACAAGTACAGATGGATCCCTATTAACTTCACATATGACTCATAAGATATACTCCTTTTTCTTTTTTTTCTTCCTGATTTAGTTGGTCTGGAGAAGGCTCGAAACTCTCCACCCTTATTTACCCAGCATTACCAGTAAAAACATTTGCTTTCCAGCTTCAATTTTTGTTTTCAAGAAACCATTTTCCCACTTTGTTTTCTGAGGCAGTGGGTGGTAGTTTTGAACTCAGAACAACAATTTGTTCAAACGTACATCGCTCATCTAAGTGTGTTAACCACATGAGCTAGTAAATTCCCAAATAAAACCACAGATTTGGAAATGCTGGCTTGTAGGGGAAGCCTACACATGCTGCAATATTTTAAGTATTTCTCTACAGGCCTTTACAATGGTTGGTACAATAGTAATGCTAACATTTAAATTATAAACCAAAACCCCAACCAAACACCATTTAGAAGAAAGCAGTCCAAGAACAATTACATCCTTTCTGGCTTTCCCTTTGTCTGTTTAACAGGATGAGTAACAGCCTTCTGCAAAGCCTGGAAGGAGCACATAAAAATATAAAGCCATCTTAGAAAACACAACCCGGACGTGACCCTTCTATAATTGTAAATCCTCATAACAGAGGCAAAAAAGTTCCTTGTACCCGTTCATTCCCTCAGGCCTCTCACCTTGTATCAAATGGCCAAGTAGATTCAATGTTTTCAGCGCTGCCCATTTGGAAACGTGAAATCTGAAAACGTTTTCATCCACTATGGAAAAACAAAGCAAAACTGACAAACAGACATTCGAGGAATGAAAAAACACATTATTTAAGTGGCATTGGTTTCTCTGGCCCTTAGAGAAAATAACCCATGCTTGTGTTTTTATCATATGGTCCCAGAGCTTTATTTTGGCAAACAGTAAGAACCTCTCATGTTCTGAAACATGTCTACAGTCCATTGAAAAATCCCTTCTTAACTTAATAGCTTACTGTAACAGAAATAAGTATTGGGGTGCTGCCAAGCAGGGAGAACATTCTTTCCTTACTGTTTATAATGAGGTTTTAAAAATGTAGACCATCCATACTTGCAATAGGCCAATTAAATCTGAATTTCAGGGTAAAGGAGCCCAGATATTGGTCTTTTAAAAAAATACCCTAGATCATTCATATGTGCAGACAGGTTTGAGAACCACTTACACAGACCAACAGTCTGACTGATGGACAGCTTCATTTCTGTTGTTGTTTGCTTTTATTAAGAGCTGATTGGGGTACAGAAAACCATTATTTCCTTTTAGACTCTTAAGCTTTTCTGGATACCATGAGACTTATTGGGTGTTTCAATTTTAAATACAAATCATTAACAACTCAGTCAAAAACACTAAATGGCATGCATCAATGCAACTACTTGAATAATTTAGCTACTACGAATTGTGCTTTACCTCATGGCTTGTACTCGCCTGTTCTTGAATCAAGCAGACTAAATCAAGTTAAGTCAAATAAAAAACAACTGTTATAAAAGATCCTTTATACTATTGCAAGAAAAATAAGAGTCCATTTCCTAACCCAGTGACACTAGTAGTTATAAAATACTGGCTCTGGGGTGGACACTGGAGAACATGTTACTCAAACTTTCTTTCTTTCTTTTCTTTCTTTCTTTCTTTCTTTCTTTCTTTCTTTCTTTCTTTCTTTCTTCTTTCTTTCTTTCTTTCTTTCTTTCTTTCTTTCTTTCTTTCTTTCTCTTTCTTTCTTTCTTTCTTTCTTCTTTCTTTCTTTCTTTCTTTCTTTCTTTTTCTCTCTTCTTTCTTTCTTGCTTTCTTCTTTCTTTTTAAGGAAAGGAGGATTGAGATTAGTTTTTTTTTTTCCATTTTTTAAATTAAAATTCAATTTTCAAACATACACATAACACCCAAAGGCTCTTGCCATTAAGTACTACTCAAACTTTTAAGTTTCAGAGAGGCAATGCTATTTAATATAAAGAGTTTCAAGGGTGCTGGGGTGGCTCAGTTAAGCATCGGTCTTCGGGTCAGGTCATGATCCCAGAGTCCTCGGATTGAGCCCTGCATCCAGCTCCCTTCGCAGCAGAGACTCTGCTTCTCCCTCTGCCCTTCACCCCATTAGTGCTCTCTCTCTCTCTCTCTCTCTCACTCTCTGACTCTCTCTTAAATAAATAAATTAAATATTTTTTTAAAAAATAAATAAATAATAAAGAGTTTCAGAGATGGGATAGCAGGGGTGAAAATACCACGGCTGATCCTCCACACACCAACCACCAATTTCTAGCTACGTGACCACAAACATTTAATCTCTCTGAATCTCACTATCCTCACAGGAGAATGTGGTATTGTCATGAGATTAAACCATGTTAAGGATCTGACACATGGCATCATTCTTTGAACTGGTCCCCATCATTTTTTTTACTGTGAGTACCTTGTCATCTACTGTTTAGTTTCAAACACAATAGTATTCGAGATAGGTCTTGTTTTCAGATAGTTATTGTTATTTTCTTATATTAGAGGTTAGGTAGCTTTGGTTGGCATGAACAAATGTCACTTCTGCATTACTAGAACAAGAATGTTTCCAAAACAAGGCTTCATAAACCAAACAGATTTTTCTCTTCCTTCTTTCCTCCCCGCCTTCCTCCTTCTTTCCTTCCTTCCTTCCTTCCTTCCTTCCTTCCTTCCTTCCTTCCTCCCCCCCCCTTTCTTTCCTGTGAGAATATGGTACACCAATCTAGTAGCAATAGAGCCAACTCTGATTTAGTCTATATGTGAAGATGAAGCTAAAAGTGTGAAGCCAAGAAGAAACAGAAAGCCCTCTAAGTAGAATCAAAATGTAAAAAGCAAAACAGTTCTCTTCTTTTCTTGAGACTTAAGTTTTTACCTAGACTATCAGTAATATTACTCGTGTTCACATGTAAGAATGACAGATATAAATGTATATTTATGCCTCAGTATAAATTATAATTTGATATAAATATTGCTTTATATTTGTCGCTATGATTTCTTCATACCATTACTTCATACCAATTGACAATAAATGTTGATACATAAAAATAAAAATAAAATGTGTTTTAATGGCATCTGTCTACATTCTGCAAGTAGATATTTTATATATGTATTTATCAAACAAATTTTTTTCTTTATATTTTCCCTTCAATTTCCATTGTATTTGTTACTCCTGAGCTCAGGTAGGTACACTTCAGGACTTGATACTGCAACAGCTACCTGGAATTCTCTATTTGACACTGTCTTTAGTCAATGGTTATGTGCTAAGACAAAAACATTTTTATTAGCTTTTCATAAGATTCCACATTGTTTTCCAAATCTAACTTTCCCAGCTACCTTCCATCCATTCTCCTCCACAAATATTCTATCCCCATCAGCCTGCTGATAATGCCTCTGTTGAATTTGTTTCTTCTTTCATCTTTTTTCTCTACACCCTGGACTTGATTTCATCCTCTTCTTTCACAGTAAAAACTCATCTAACCTTCATAATCCTACCCTGCTTGCTTCTCTTCTGTAATGACTTCTCTGGTGAGCCAATCCCAAAGGTTTTCTCCTACTAATAAAGTCTTATAGCACAGCCTTCCGAAACACTGTTTGTCAACCAGCCCCTGGAATGTGCATCATGTGAGGTATGGTTGGAAGAACAAAGGCCCTCTCAAAATATTCACCTCCTAACTTGTGAGATCTTTAAATATGTCACCTTACATGTCAAAAGGGACTTTACAGATGTGTTTAAATTTTCTTGAGATTGAAAAAAAAATTTTTTTTTCTTGAGATTGGGAGAATTTTAAGAAATTCTCCCAAATTCTGAGCCCAGGTGGCTCAGGTGGGTTTAATGCAATCACAAAGCTCTTGTGATTGCATTAGATCTAGCAGTTTCACTTCAGATATTTTTATAAAGAAAATAAGAACAATAATTTGGAAAGATATGTGCACCTCCATGTTTATTGCAGCATTATTTACAATAACCAAGATATGGGAACAACCTAAGTATCCTCTGGTAGATGAATGGCTAAAATAGATGTGATATATACACACATACATATATACTGGAATATCATTTTGCCATAAAAAGGAATGAAATCTTGTCTTTTGTGACAACATGGATAGATCCAGAAAGTATTATGCTGAGCCTTACAGAGTAAGACAAATACTGTTTGAGTTCACATATACGTGGAATCTAAAGAAACAACAAATGAACAAACAAAACAAAACAGAAACAGGCTCATAGACACAGGAAAAAAAAAATCTGTTGGTTACCAGAAGAGGGAGAGGGTAGGGGGGTGGAAAAAGTTGAAGAAGGGTGTTAAAAAGTCAAATTTTCAGTTATAAAATACGTAAGCCATGGATATGTAGAACCCAGCAAATATAGGCAGTAATGTTGTAATAACTTTGTATGGCGGTAGATGGTAACTGGACATCACAGCGATCGTTTTGTAACATATAAAAATATTAAATCACTGTGATGTATACCTGAAACTAACAGGATATTATGTGTCTCTTATCATTCAATTAAAAAAGAAGAAGAAATGAGGAGGCAAGAAGCTGGAGAAGACAAGGGAATGTAGTTTCCCCTAGAGCGTTCCTCTGTGAAGAAATGCTGCCCTTCCAACACCTAGATTTTCCCACGGCAAGGCCCACTTAGGACTTTTGCCCTCCTGACTCTTAGTCATGCACTTGTGTTGTTTTAAACCACTATGTTGGGATCCCTGGGTGGCGCAGCGGTTTGGCGCCTGCCTTTGGCCCAGAGCGCGATCCTGGAGACCCGGGATCGAATCCCACATCTGGCTCCCGGTGCATGGAGCCTGCTTCTCCCTCTGCCTATGTCTCTGCCTCTTTCTCTCTCTCTGTGTGACTATCATAAATAAATAAAAAAATTTAAAAAAAGAATAATAAACCACTATGTTTGTGGTAATTTGTTGCAACAGCAATCGGAAAATAATACCTGAGCTAACCACGTCTAATAATGAGATGGGTGCTTCCCTGTAAAGATGCACATGGAATAAAAGGGGCAGGTGTGGCAGCCACACAGCTCTATTTCATGTCATGGGATCGGGAACGTGGCCAGCCTCCACAGCCTGAATTTAAGCTGTCTCCTGGACTCCTGAATGTATTTCAAGCCTCTCCACAATAGCAGAAATATGTTATGTTTTATCATTAAAATTGAGTCAGTTCTTTTTGTCTGGACTACACCCTTCCGATGACTACTAGTAACTCTTCACCTTTTAGTCTGCACCCTATCCTGCACTTCATGGCTTTTGGTTGATTTTAGCTTCTGTTTATGCATCACTTGCCTTACTTCCCTGTGGTTTTGACGCACAAGTCTATCTACTGGCATTCTGCTTACCTGGCACGCCTGCTTCCAGATGCCTGTTCCTGTCTCCACATCTCCAGGTCAATACCTGGAGGAAGAGAATATAAGTGGTCCAGGTAGTACTTGGCACTTCTATTTGGATTCAGCTTTCGTATCAAGTCTCTTTATGAGCTGTAGCTGGCCAACAATTACTGCCTGGTTGGCCTTGCTCTGGCACATATGTGACTTTCAGTTCACTATATGGAGGTTTATCTTTGTTTGTAAAGCCTGATTACAAGAACTTTGATATCTAGGACCAAATATACTGTGTTCAACCCACCTTATTTAGGGCCCAGGCAACCCAGGTTCTAACTAGCTGTTTTGTCAAATGACTAAGATTGAAATTATTGCCATCAACCCTATTAATGAATGAGAAAATGACAAAATGCATATTTGCCAAGGCTACCACTTCTTCAATGTGAGGTAGATGATGTGTACCACAAGCTTCGTCCTTAAATATTGTCATCATTTTTCAGATATATATGTATATACAATACAATAAATAAAGAATGCACATGTGTAAATATTACAATATTTACAATAAACATGCACATGTGTAAATATTAAATATATACAAGTTTATAGGTAAATAATTGGAAATATACATTTATATGTACATATAAATGAAAATATGTTCTCTGGTTCAATTATAATGTTTCAAACTGAACAGATATGTTTATTCTCACTGACTTTCCAATTAAAATATCTAATCAATCAGTGATGCATTAAGAATTTTAACTTAAGGGAACCTTAGGTGGCTCAGTCAATTGAGCATCAGCCTTCGCTCAGGTCATGACCCTGGGGTCCTGGAATCCAACCCCACATCAGGCTCACTGCTCAGTGGGAAGTCTGTTTCTTCCTTTTCCTCTGCCCCTCTCCTCCACTCATGTTCTCTTCCTATCTCTCTCGAATAAATGAAATCTTTTTTAAAAAAAAATTTAAAGAGAATTTTACCTTAAAAGTATCCATGTTATTAGAGGATAAGAATTTTATGTGCTTTTCTTATAGTGTACAAGAAATCTATCCCTAATTAAGTTTACACATTGTCCTATGCTCATATTTCTTTTAAATTGATGACATGTGTAACACTATAGAAAGTCATGTAACATGATAATGTTGATATAAATATGGAGATTATTTTTGCTCTATATTTTTATACTTTACTCATGTTCTATAAAGTCCCATTATATATTTTCCATATCTCTAGAAGATGATGATCATAGTTTCCCAAACAGTGAATATAGCTAGTTCAATTTATATGCTTAAATATAAGCCTTATTTAAAAATGAGAAACAAACTCCAGGACAAACTAAGAATTGTACTTTTGCCATGGTAAATTTTGTGAAACACACTGGAGAAAAATAACCTGCTTTACAATAGACATATTTTACGTTCATATATAATGAAGCTTAGATTTTGTCTAGCAAATTACATTTTTTTTGCTCGAAAAGGAGCATGAATTCACATGAAGTACCCATTAGGAATGCCCTATTATGGAGAGTTTTAAATGACAATGTATTTCTATTATTATTTATCAGGAATGCACTTTTCCTCTTGTAGAGCTCAAATACCACTTCAGAAGAGCATATTTTATAGTTATACACACAGTTAAATTCTTTCTTGGCAGGAAATTCTTCCTGAAAGGAGTTTAGGAACCTTGTTATTCATATTTCCCTCTTGTGCTATCACTTCATAAATAATTGATTAATTAGAATATAGAACATAAGAGATGTCTCATTTTTTTTTAAATGCATAGAGACTGGAGATAGCTCACTGGCCTTAGAATGAACCAGAGGAGGCAATCAGCCCCTTCTTTCAAGTAAGTAGTGCAGAGAGTTAAATTGGTAGTGTTCTTACTATTGCACACAAAATATTATTTTTTGAAGCATGATTGGTCCCTATCCTGAAGTGCCTTCTATTCATTCTTTAAGTAGTAAGAATAAAAATACTACAAAAAAAAATCTAAAAAGCAACAAACTGTATGAAAATAACATATGGAGAGTCACTCTGGAGTTAGTTGTTTTCTTCAAGACCCTTTTTTAACTTCCTCTCAGCTACCTGGTACAAGAATAAGAAACTGAAAGTGAAAAGTGGCAAACGAGTAAAACAGAAGCCTATACACTTGTTGCGATATCCTCTTGATTACAGTCTTCAGCTTCGGTATCTGTGGGGGTTAACACGAGTTAACTCGTGTCACTTTCACTCATTCTCTAAGTATATAGGAGCCACATGCCACCTAAAGTCTCCATGCCCCTGGCTTATAGTGCAGTTTTCCTTAGGGGGTGCTGATTTTGTAGCTTTTCAGTCACTTAACATTTAAAAAGTGAGTCTCAGTGATATTTGTCTGCCTGGTGGTTGCCAGACAGAAGGGGCCGAGGGGATGGGCAAAATGGGCAAAAGGGGAGTGAGTGATACAGGCCTCCAGTTATGGAATGATTAAGTCATGGAATAAAAGGAACAGCCTAGGGAGCACAGTCAATGGTATTGGAATGGTGTTTGGTGACAAGTGGTAGCTACACTTGTGGTGAGCACAGCATAGCCTATGGAGTTGTTGGCTCACTATGTTGCATGCCTGAAACTAATGTAACATGGTGTGTCAACTACACTTCAATTTTTAAAAAGTGGTATTTGTCTACTCATTCCAGATTTACTGAAAACAGAGGACAAGAATAAGAACTCCTTTGACTAGGTGCTTTATAAAAGAAAATGCACTGTTTAAATTCTGATGGTATTGTATAAACTCGTGGCAACAACTAGAAATGGCACGATAAAAGTCCCCGTAAATGGCACGTTTTGTTTCTCTTGACTGGTCAACTTTATAATCAGCTATCATAGTGTTAATAGTTGCTAATATTTAATTAGAACTTAGGAATCATTATAATAAACATTTACGTGTATATTATCAAAAAGTTCTTTAAATAACTTTATAAAATCGATCTGAGAAACTAAGGTTTAGACAACTTTGTGTTTGACTGGCTTTGTGATATGACTGGAGCCAGCTGTGTGAGCAAGAGAAGGGACAGCAGAGGTAGAGATAAGGTCAGAGAAGTGGCTGCTGCACTGAGAAGAGACTGAAGCAGAACATGCGTGAAGTGGAGAGATCACCGAGAAGCTCTTGCAATAATCCACGTGAAAGATGATGATAACTGGGACAGGTGGGAAAAGTGGGCAGAAACTGGAAATATTTAAAAGATGTCTCCGGCAAGAATTACTTAGAGCTTATATGAAGTGTGAGAGAAGAGCCAACGATAACACTGTTTTTGCACCCAAGTAATTGGAAAGATAAAATTGCTTTCACAAAAAGCTCAGAATTATCTTTCAGTGGTCTCTCCCTTGTTAGGTTCCAGTCACACTGACCTGCTTTATTTTTATCCAACAGATGCAGCTCTATCTTACCTCAGGGCTTTTGAACTTACTGTTCAGTTGTCTGAAATGCTCCTCCTTTTCCATTAGCTAGCTTTTGCTCGCCCCTGAGGTGTTAGCATGAATATTAACTTCCAAGAGCTATGTTCCCTGATGGCCCAATCTAAAGTAGAACATTCTGATATCTGTTAACTCACCTACTTTGCCTTATAGTACAAGCATACATCATTCCATTATGTTTTGCTTGATTGAAGCTCACAGATACTGTGTTTTTTACAAATTGATGGTTTGTTGGCAACCCTGTGTTCAGAAAGTCTATTGCCGCCATTTTTCCAAAAGAATTTGCCTGCTTCGTGTCTCTATGTCACATTTTGGTAATTCTCACAATATTTCAAAATGTCTTCTTCTTATTAAATTTGTTGTGGTGATCTGTGATCAGTGATCTCTGATGTTACTATTGGAATTGTTTGGGGGCACCACAAAACAGGCTGAGGTAAGATGGAGAACTTAATCAAGGAATGTTACATGTGTTCTGACTATTTACCCATCTCTCTCCTCTGCTCAGACCTCCGTATTCCCTGAGCCATAACACTAGTGAAATTAGGTCAATTAAGAACCCTATAAGTTCCAAGATCTATAAAGAACTTGTTAAACTCAACAAGAAAGAAACAAACAATCCAATCATGAAATGGGCAAAAGACATGAACAGAAATCTCACAGAGGAAGACATAGACTTGGCCAACAAGCACATGAGAAAATGCTTTGTGTCACTGGCCATCAGGGAAATACAAATCAAAACCACAATGAGATACCACCTCACACCAGTGAGAATGGGGAAAATTAACAAGGCAGGAAACCACAAATGTTGGAGAGGATGTGGAGAAAGGGGAACCCTCTTACATTGTTGGTGGGAATGTGAACTGGTGCAGCCACTCTGGAAAACTGTGTGGAGGTTCCTCAAACAGTTAAAAATAGACCTGCCCTACGACCCAGCAATTGCACTGCTGGGGATTTACCCCAAAGATACAGATGTAATGAAACACCGGGACACCTGCACCCGGATGTTTCTAGCAGCAATGGCCACAATAGCCAAACTGTGGAAGGAGCCTCGGTGTCCAACGAAAGATGATGGATAAAGAAGATGTGGTCTATGTATACAGTGGAATATTACTCAGCCATTAGAAATGACAAATACCCACCATTTGCTTCAACGTGGATGGAACTGGAGGGTATTATGCTGAGTGAAATAAGTCAATCGGAGAAGGACAAACATTACATGGTCTCATTCATTTGGGGAATATAAATAATAGTGAAAGGGAATATAAGGGAAGGGAGAAGAAATGGGTAGGAAATATCAGAAAGGGAGACAGAACATGAAGACTCCTAACTCTGGGAAACGAACTAAGGGTGGTGGAAGGGGAGGAGGGCGGGGGGTGGGGGTGAATGGGTGGTGGGCACTGAGGGGGGCACTTGACGGGATGAGCACTGGGTGTTATTCTGTATGTTGGCAAATTGAACACCAATAAAAAATAAATTTATTATTTAAAAAAAAAGGGGGATCCCTGGGTGGTGCAGCAGTTTAGCACCTGCCTTTGGCCCAGGGCGCGATCCTGAAGACCCAGGATCGAATCCCACATCGGGCTCCCGGTGCATGGAGCCTGCTTCTCCCTCTGCCTGTGTCTCTGCCTCTCTCTCTCTCTCTCTCTCTGTGACTATCATAAATAAATAAAAAATTAAAAAAAATAAAAACCACATGCAGCCCACGAAAGGTTGTATAGATGTAAGATAAAAAAAAATAAATAAATAAATAAATAAATAAATAAATAAATAAATAAATAAATAAAAGAACCCTGTAAGTATTCAAGTGAGAGAAAGAATTGCACGGTCTCCCACTTCAAATCAAAAGCTAGAAATAACTAAGCTTAGTGAGGAAGGCATGTCGAAAGCTGAGATAGGCTGAAGGCTAGGCCCTTGCACCAAACAGTTAGTCAAGCTGTGAACGCAAAGGAAAAGTCCTTGAAGGAAATAAAAACTGCTATTTCAGTGAACACACAAATAATAAGAAAGTGAAACAGCCTTATTGCTGGGATGGAGAAAGTTTGAGTGGTGTGGATAGAAGATCCAACCAGCCACAACATTCTCTTAGGCCAAAGCCTGATTCAGAGCAAGGCCCTAACTCTTTTCAATCTGTGAAGGCTGAGAGAGCTGAGGAAGCTGCAGAAGAAAAGGTGGAAGCTGACAGAGGTTGGTTCATGAAGTTGAAGGAAAGAAGCCATCTCCATAACCAAAAAATGCAAGGGGAAGCAGCAAGTGCTGATGTAGAAGCTGCAGCAACTTATAAGAAAATCTGACTCAGGTAATTCATGGAAGTGGCCACACTAAACAACAGATTTTCAATGTAGACAAAACGGCCTTATAGTGGAAGACAATGCCATCTAGGACTCATCTAGGAAGTCAATGCCTGGCTTCAAAACTTCAAAGGACAGGCTGGCACTCTTGTTAGACGCTAATGTAGCTGGTGACTTTAAGGTGAAGCTAATGCTCATTGACCATTTCGAAAATTCTAGGGTCTTTAAGAATTAGGCTAAATCTGCTCTGCCTCTGCTCTAGAAATGGAAAAACAAAGCCTGGTTGACAGGCTGACAGGTTGACATTTGTTTACAACATGGTTTCCTAAATATTTTAAGCTTACCTTTGAGAACTACTGTTCAAAATAAAACTTTCTCTCAAAATATGACTGCTTATTGACAATGCACCTGGTCACCCAAGTGTTCTGTTGGAGGCGTACAATAAGATTAATGGAGTTTTCATGCCTGCTAACGCAATATCCATCCTATAGCCCACGGACCAAGGAATAACTTTGATTTTCAAGTCTTATTAAGAAATACATTTTGTAGAGCTATGGCTGTCACAGATAGTGATTCCCGTGATGGATCTGTGCAAAGTAAATTGAAAACCTTCTGGAACAGATTCCCCATTCCAGATGCCATTAAGAACATTCACGATTCATGGGAAGAGGTCAAAATATCAACATGAACAGGAGTTTGGAAGAAGTTGATTCCAACCTTCATGGGAGACTTGAGAGGTTCAGGACCTCAGTGGAGGAAGTAATTGCAGCTATGGTGACGGCAGCAGAACTACAATTAGCAGTGAAGCCTGAAGATGTGCCTGAATTGCCACATTCTCATGGAAAGTTTTAATGGAGGAAGAGTTACTTCTTATGGATGAACACAGAATGTAGTTTCTTGAGATGGATTTACTCTTGGTAAAGATGCTGTGAAGATTGGTAAAATGACAACAAAGTATTAAGAATATTAAGTACATGTAGTTGTGAAAGCAGTGGCAGGGTCTGACAGGATTGACTCCGATTTTGAATGCGGTTCTATCGTGGGTAAAATGCTACCAAAGAGCATCATGTGCTCCAGAGAAATCATTCATGAAAGGCAGAGTTAATGGCTGTGGCAAACTTCATTATTATTTAAAAAAATTGCCACAGCCACCCCAACCTTTAGCAACCACTTAATCAGTCAGCAGCCATCAACATCAAGGCAAGACTTTCTACCTGCAAAAAGATTATAACTCCCTAAAAATTCAGATGAGGGCTAGCACTTTTAAGCAATAAAGCATTTTTAAATGAAGACATGTACTTTGTTTCTTTAACCGTAATGCTATTGTTCACTTAATGGACTACAGTCTACTCTAAACATCACTTTTACATACGCCCTGGGAAGCCACAAAAATTTATTTGACTTGTTTTATTACAAGATTCGCTATACAACAGTGATCTGGAACTGAACTGCAGTATCTCCAAGATATGCCTATATGTACAGACATGTGCACATACACACAACATACATACAGGAACATATTGAATATATGAACATATAGCACATAAATCTGTTATATTTATATGTATACGATTATTTTATAAGTACATTTGTTTATCATATGTTTATTTATTTACTTTTTGTGTCCCCATTAAATTTCATGACCATACGATAGGGTTTACTTCTGTACTCTCAAAAATTAGCACAGCCTTTTGACCATAGAAAATGTAGATGAATTAATGAATGTGATTTGGTGATATCTTGTCCTTCCTTCAATAACATCCTTCTACTTTATTCCCTACTAAAGATTCTTTATTGAAGCTGAATCTGGTCAACCAGACCTTAGTGTCACCATCCCTTTTAAGAAGACTCAGCAGAACTCTGCTTTGATTCTGTGTGCTCATAGTCTACCATTTTACTACAAGAGATCTTTTTCTTTCAATATATTAATTTAGAAAAATACCTATGCCAGTTATTAGCTGATTCTATCACCTAAATTTTATTTTATTTTTAAAGATTTATTTATTTATTTATTTATTTATTTATTTATTTATTTATTATTTTCTTTATTTATTCATGAAAGTCACAGAGAGAGGGGCAGAGACATAGGCAGAGGGAGAAGCAGGCCTCTCACAGGGAACCCGATGTGGGACTCAGTCCCTGGACCTAGGATCACACCCTAAGCTGATGGCAGATGCTCAATTACTGAGCCACCAAGGCATCCCTATCACCTAAATTTTAAATCAACCTTTTGTGCTGTGACTAAAAGCTTGAACACATTTTCTTCACTCTAGCAGATTGGGCTGCTATTGGTGAAACACTGGAATGCATAAGTATATCCACAATGCAAATACCTTAACATAGTCCAAAGAACGACTAAATATTGGTAAAATTGTCTGACTCACCACTAGAATCACAGTAACTTCTCTCTAAGGTCATCCTGCTGATTAATGCAAGATTAACAGAATCAGGAGGTTGTGTTTAGTTGATTCTCAGATTCTGCCTCTGAATAAAGAGAAGATTACATTCAATTTCTTTTTATTAGTAACTGTTTTATTGTTAATTCTTTGAAAATTGTGGATCATTTCAGATAATGACAATATTCAATGCACAAGAACATTATTTTCTTTACTTCCTACACTTTTTCCTACACTAGCCAACTATTGGGAAATCACTGAATTAGTGTTAACAATTATGAGGTCCTTTGTGAGCCCCAAATAGGTTATGTAGGAAAAATAAGGGAAGATTAGACATTCTCTTAGTCTAACTTTTAGACCCATGTTATTATATTTAGATACTAGTATAAAGGATGATTTATTTCAGCAAAAAAGCAGAAAGTATTAAGTGTTGAATAAATTAAATAGGTCATGGGAACAAAAAGAGGAATGAATTATAATCTAAGTATATGGGAAATTTTTTTAACAGTAGTAATTTTGTTTCAAACTTCCATAATATGTTCATCTTTTCTTGTATTCAGATAGAACATGTGTGATAAGTAATACAGGAAATTACTGGTACAAAGGAGGTAAGCTCCTGCCTAAGAACCAGCACTAGAAAATTCTCTCATTTTTCTACTAATGAAAGAAAATAATTCCTGCTCCTTTTTTTTTTTCCTGGAAACATAATATATTAAAATGTTGTTTTTTTTTCTTTATTGTCCTAGCTCTTATTGAATATATTTTTAAATTATATCAAACTGCATTTCCATCCCTGCAGGTAAAAGTTAATAAAATTTGTTTGTAATTTATATTATAGAAGTATCTCAGATTCACGTTCTTGAACAGTTGTTAAGATTACACTCTGTATTGAAGGATTGGTTAAATGCAAAAATAGTCTGTAGTTCAGAATTAAAAATCTTTTTTATTATATGTTTGTTCACAGCTCTCTTTTAGTAGGAGAAAAAAATTATTTAGCCAAAAGTTCCAGCTGTTGAGTTTTAATAATCAAAATACAAATGCTAACAGAAGATATACTTTGATTCACAATTTTCAATTAATATAAGAAGATATTATTTATGTGCTATCAATTATTTACATAGAATGGAAGTTATAATATAAGATCACTAATATATAAAATGTTTGTCTAATTTGGGCTTGATAAACATAATTATAGAGCTAAATTAATAATACTTGAGAATATCTATTTAACTTAGGACTTTACTGAATCCATCTTTGTACTTCCATATCCTTTGTCTCTGACCTGAGTTTAGAGATGTGAGTCTTATCCATATTTTCTGACTTTGGTGTGGCAACCTGATTCCAGAGACATAGAAACATAGTTAGGTGAGGTATCAGAAGATTCACTACTTCAGCTTCTTCTCTCCTCCCATCACACCTAACCTTGCACATCAACCCTAACGCTCGATCATAAAATCCCTATTAGATCCTTAATAAAACTGAAACCCCATTCAGACTCTGAAAAAGTTCAAGAAGGAGGAGCTGACTTCATATTAGATGCATGACCCAGAATCCTCTGTTGGAAACATATTTTGAAACAATGCACTGTGTTTCTGCAGCTCTATTGGGCTCACTCGGGTGTCTGGGCTCCACT
Source organism: Canis aureus (assembly GCF_053574225.1). NCBI lineage: Eukaryota > Metazoa > Chordata > Mammalia > Carnivora > Canidae > Canis > Canis aureus. The sequence continues at coordinate 35,664,780 of NC_135641.1, read as the reverse complement.
TCTCACTCCCTCTGTCCTACATTACAATGCTCCTCACTGGGAAATCTCAGGCTGAATCCTGATTGAGATAGCTCTGAGATGCTCAGGAAGCTCTGTAGGTGCTGCAGGAACATGCTTACATTTTCCTCTCCTGCTTCTTCACTTCCTGGCATGGAGCAGATGGTGAATAAGTATATTAAATAATTCTTACAATGTATCAGAGAGAAGAATAAACTTCAAAAATCCTAATGCAGTCATATCCACCTGAGAAAGTGCTTTTTAAATTTCTGTGTTGTTGAGATGAGTGTTTATGACAACTATAAATAGCCTCATTCTGTGATAACGGCTTGTAGAAACCACAGGTCCTGGCTCTCCCATGGTTTACATCATGGAAACGGAATAGTTGTTTTCATAACCTCTCTGCTCAGGTCATTCATGGGAAGAACAAATACAGGAAAACACAATTTTTTACTCAGAATCTGCCACTGTCAAGTCTCTATGCTACAAACATGGAAACAAAGATAACACTATGACTCTACCTTCAAAGAGCTTATATTTCCGTAGGATTGATAAAAGATGCTCACAGAGAGCTGCGACACAGACAAGATTTCAAGAGGCAATGTGCCATGTAAAAGGTACAAAGAAAATGATTTCTGACACTCTCGTGTGACAATACCTATATCCCTGTGGAAATGTAGAGCTATGATTATAGAGACATACGTGATGGGCATCCATTTGCAAGAAGTTTTGTTTTGTTTTGTTTTTAATTCAAAAAATGCTTGAAAAAAATGCTTGAAATTTGGTGACAAAAAAGTAATTTTTTTTCTTTCGTATCACTCTTCTCTATACATCCAAAAAGAATTACTATGTCACTGATATATTCATGTACATATAAAACTCAAGTTCCTAAGTAATGACTCAGCTTTGACAATTATGGCTTTTTAACATATGGATCATTACTGATTTCATCTTAGTTGATATGACACTTTCCTCTACACTCTGTCATCGTGGTTTTATTCAGAATAAATAACTCAAATATCTGACGATGTCATTTGGGGATATGTGTCAGTTCTGAACTAGATCTGATCATTAATTTTTCAGCATCAAAATATTCAGAAGTTATACTGATGGAGTACAATATGATCTGTGAAATAATTGAACATTTTTTGACAAATTATATATTCATATCACACAGAATATGCTGTCTGCATGGACAATATTTTATACATCTCTTTTTCTTATAAATATAATTTACATCGCAAAATTTATTAACTACAATTTTGTGTTGAAGCAACACATGAGATTTCCCTGTCATTGAATCACAAATAATTTTTGATCCTCCTTTAATGAAACAAGATAAAATGAATTTTCCTCTTGGCTAGTTTCTGAAAGTCTTGCAGTTCAGTTACTACATATAGGATGTTTGTTTTACAAATAAATACTTTTATGAATATTGCCAATGATACAGTCTGTGATTTTTTTTTTTACCAAGATTCAAAACATCACAGTATTGAAATTAGCAGTAGTAGACATTGACAAAAATGACATCAAGGGTTCTCAGCCAAACTAAGGGTTATATCAGAATGATCTAGGGAGGTCATTTTAATTAATTAGACTCCCCCACACCAAAAGTGTTCTTTTTTTTCTACATACCGTATTCCATCCCCCTGCTTCAGCCAGCCACTCTTATTAACAATACATTTTGTTACTTAGGTGTGTGGAGGAAAAGGCAAATATTTGAGAACCATTAAAATACATTAAAAAGAAGTCTATATTGAGTAAAAACAAGTCAGTTCTTCTAATGGCATTCCTAGTTAGGTAATTTTCAGAGATAAGGAAAGTAGACACAAATCGTTTCTACCCCCTTCCAAAAACTGATGTAATAGATAAAATGGTTGCTGTTATTCATTCTTTGTCTTTGCAGATACTATGAGAGCATATGCACTGAAATTGTGTTTTAAGAATTACTGTGAACTTGGCCAATTTCAACTGTTAGCTTTGAACATATACATGGAAGAGTTTGTTTGAGGCCAAAGACCCACCCCCCCTCCAGTTTTCACTAACACTGGTGCAAATGGTTCTTGGCTCATATATGGAGAAAGATTGCCATGAGAGTTGAGATCAAGGTCTTTGGAGACATACTGGTTAGTTTTGTTTACTGGGTCTGCCACTTTTCAGTTAAGCCACCTCAGGCATTACTTATTTAATACAGCTACCCTCAGCTTATTTAACCACAAAATTGGAATAATAATAGTGCCTATTTCTAAGTGAGGATGCAATGAGGTGATTCATGCAAAGTATTTAACTCAAAGTCTGGCACTAGGAGGGTGTCAATTAAGTTCTGCAGTCATCATCATCATCACCTACCAGGTGTAGAATAGTACTTTATATTAAAGATACTCGGAAGCAGCTTCTCTTAATGCTTACTATTTCTTTTGATAGTATATTATTTAAACTTTGTTTGCTTGAGTTGTTTGAGTTTTGTTTTGTTTCTTGGTTGATCATTTTCTTAACATATAAAATCTTTAGAGCTATTTTATGAAAGCAATTTACATTTTTGTAAATATTGCAGATTGCTAAGCCATTTCAGGGGAGCAAAAAATAAATATCAAAATATATCTAGCTGGAAAAATTCAGCTGAAATGTCTAGAAAGAGTAATTTGTTAATCTTCAAGAGTGAATTTATATCTCTTTCCTTTTGATGAAAGCACACATTATGCTAAGTGAAATAACTCAGACAGAGTAAGACAAATACTGTATGTTATCACTTATATGTGGAATCTAAAAAGACAAATTCACAGAAACAGAGAACAGAATAGTTGCCAGGCACTGGAAGTTGCAAGAAATGAGGGATTGTTAGTCAGAGGGTACATACTTCCAATTATAAGATGAGTAAGTTCTAGGGATCTCAGGTATAGTATGCTGATTATAGTTAACAATATTATATCATATACAAGAAAGTTGCTAAGAGAATACATCTTAAATATTCTGATCACACACACACACACACACACACACACGCCAAATGGTAGTTATGTGAGATGATAAAAGGTGTTAACTAATTCTGTGGTAGTCATTTTACAATATATACTTGTATCAAATCATCACCTTCTATGCTTTTTACTTACACAACATTATATGTCATTTATATCTCAAAAAAGCTGGGAGAGGGGAGCAAATATCTCAAGACTAGTAGAAGCTCTTCTATGGAGAGGATGCTTCCACACAGCTAGCTCTTTACTCACTTGTGCCACATGTGGGAGACAACTGAAAAGATGGAGAGACACCCTGTTACTTAGCCAAACTGCATCTGTCCTGCAGTTGGGTCTACCAACAAGGCTAAAGATCCCAGGGGGGATTTCTCCCTTTAAACCATAAATAGAGTCTATTTGTGCTTAAGATTAATGTTTCAACAAGAGATAGTCATTGGGAAACACCAAAGTGTCACATTGTTTCTGGAGGCTTATTATTTCATTAAATGTTCTACTTTTTTCATCCATTTTTTCCATTCAGAGCATTCATTTGAACAACCATAGTCTCATAATTGACACTATACTAGCAGAGCTAGGAAATATAATCCTCCTCCACTGCATGTGATTTGTGAGGAGGGATGCTTTTTGAACTACACTTAACACTGGATATTCTCAGGTTATATAAATAAGAAATACATTTTCATGTATACTGTAGCCCCTTTAAAAATCAGATAATATAAAAAATGTATAATGTAAAAGTTACCTCAAAATTCCTGAGGTGATGGAAATGTTATGCATCTCATTTGGGGTGTCGGCTTTATGGGTGTATGCATTGGTAAAAAACTCACAGGTTACACAAATAAGATATTTGCATAAATTCCCCATGTATAAATTTTCATCAATTAAAAATAGAAGGATCTGTGTTGATGTCTTTTGTTTGCCTTTTAAGATAGAGTTCTACACTGATTATTTTTTTCGTGTCATGAATTACATGCCTACTTCTTCTAGCTCAATTAAAAGAGATGAAGCATTGAAGTCTAGATACTGTGGCAATATTGTCACCCAGTAGCAGCATATTACCATTGAAAAAATGAGATTTACAAGGAAAATTGCAGCACATAGCTACAAATAATGGAAAATCATGGCTTCTCAAGAATATCCTCTTTTAGTTACCATGGCTCCAAATATTTTGTATCTTGAGACCAACGTAAGATTTTAATCTAAGAAGGGTATCTTGGATTCAAAGAAATATAGTAAACATCTCTGACCAACCCCCAACATTGCTAACATTGAGAAAAAGACCAAAAAAGGTCAATATGTCAGCTTTTCAAGGCTACTTTGGAGTTGAAAGGACCAATCTCAATTCGGGCTGGGAAAGGGTAAAGTCTGTAGAGGGAAACATCCTCATTCTGTGTCTGTCTTACACTGGTTTGAAGATGGAGATGGGAGAGATGATAAAATTCCCAGGGCCCCTATCTTTTGATAGGTCAAAACAAAAAAATCATACTACTACCTTTCACCCAGCAACCAGACAACTGGCTCTACTTGTGTGAGTAAAAGTGGGAGAAGAAGAAGATAGAAATGTTCAGGGAACCATGAAATCAGGAGTGCCAAAGAGGGTCCCTCAAAAGAGATAAAATACATAAGCAGAAAATATGTGAGATCAGGAAATGAATTATAGGCAGGGCTGACTTCAGTCTTACGAACCCTGGATCACTCTCATTGGATTTCAGTGATGTACAGATTCATCAAAAGAGTTCTTTGCAGACTTAGGCAGACTTTTAAAATGTTATTACAATGCCAAATATCAGCATGAGAAATAAATAAAATCATAAAGCAATTTGTCCAGTAATGATTGGTTAAAAAGGTCTCTTGTCAATCGCTGTATATTATTTTTCAAACTATTTTAAAGGACACCTGTGGCTATCTGCTGCTGGAATTAAGGGCCAATACAAGGTCAGAAGACTTCTGTATATCTGATAGGATTATTGTTACTTGGAGGTCAAAAGGGGTAGAGACAGAAATCAGTGACAGGGGAGTTCACTGAAGTCTGCTTTGGCTATAACATGACTAATGGAATCTTCGGGCTTCTTGTTGCATGTTGAAACTTTCCAACAGCTTCTCATTTCACTCAGTGTAAAAGCCCAAATCCTGCTAGTGACCTACAAGATCTTGTGTGATAAGGCCTCCTGTCACCTTTTTATCCTAATATAATACTACTTACCCTGTTGTTCATTCCACTCCAGACACACGTGCCTCCTTGCTATTCCTTAGACACAGCAGCTGGGACCTCACTTCAGAGTATATCTGTTTAGCTCATACCTTCATTTCCATCAAGAGTTTTTTTAAATGTCACCTTCTCAGTGAAGCCTAATAATTAGCTCGATACTCCTGGACCCTTTGGCCTCTTACTTGTTAGATTCCCATGGAGTGCATCACCAACACTATATAACATACATGTTTATTATGTGAGAGTTTGAGTCCCCTGACTGGAGTAGAAACTCCAGTAGAGAAGATATTTTTGTCTCTGTTAGTCACCGCTCTATCTGATGAATGAATGTGTAGTCACATGTAGGATGACAAAAGCAAAGGGCATTCAGGATTCCCTGGTGCAACAGGATACATATCTTCTGTCTGCCATGCTGCTTTACCCCTGCTGCATGCAGCTGGCCCCTCTAGCAGTGGAATCATCCATAAGCACAACCCAGTGGTTAGGTATTTTCCCAGGATGACACTACAAAGGACCTAGTGTTAGCTATGTCTCTGAACCTGTCTTTTTGGTCCCTGGCTTCATACTTCAGGCCTGCACCTCAGCTTCTGCTCCCTTCATGTTGACAGTTGGTTTGGGCTTCAGTTGGACTTCTTGCTCTCTCATCCAGATCTTTATATTATTTCCATGCTCACCTGCACCCAGTGGCATCTCTCATTCTGCACAAAGGGGTAGAAATAGAAAGCAGCCTCCTTAATTGTTGAATTTTTAAAATATTCAGCCCTCAGGGTAGCAATTTGCCACCTACAATTTTGTACTTATAGCCATGTCTGTAATTTTTAAAATCCCAGATATAACATGCAGAACATAAGGAAAAGAGGCTTCTTTTTCCTTTTAATCATATTATTTTCTCTGTTCTTCAATTTTCCTCTGCTCTCTATTGAGCTATTTTATTTTCTGCTTGCCTTGAGGTCTCTCATCCCAGACAGTATCCTAGGGGCCTATTTTCCATAGCTTGCCTCTCTGTATGTTGAATCTCAGAAGCAGGTGTGGAGTACAGGCATCTGAAACACATCATCCACCAACAAGGTGCCGGGGTGAATACTGAGTGGGGCCAGGGATGAAGCTGGGGTGGGGGTTAGAGCCAGGGTGAAACTGGCTTATAATGCTAAAATGTGGACTAGAAGTCACAGGGCTGAGGAAAAGATCCAGATATAAACTTTTTACCATACTCAGGTTTTCATTCCAGCAACAAGGAAGATTTATTTTTTAAATAAATTTATTTTTTAAATCTTAGCATCTTCATTTGCTGGTCGTGTAACACTTGAGAGAATATTCAGCTCTTTAGATCTTTTCATCTGGGGCTGATAAAACCTATCTCGATGGACTCCAGCTGACCTACTCTAAGGGCCCTGTGCTCCTGCACTGTGATCCCAGGCAAGTACAGTTCATGCTTTTGTGGAAATCTCTCCTTCTGAAAGTGGATAGGACCAGTGACTTGCTTCTCATCAATAAAAACTGGCAAAGGTAGTTGATGGATGTCACTCCTGTGTTATGTTACATTAAATAAAACTCCATTTTGTTAGCACACTTGTTCTAGGCTCTTCCTCTTGGCTTGACAAAGTTAAACAACATGTTGGGAAAGCCAACGTGACTAGGAACTGTGGCAACCTCTAGGAACTACAGAAGCCTCTAGCAAAATGACCTCCAACCTTTAGCCAGCTAGAATGAGAAGGACCCTCAATGCTACAGCTGCAAAGAAATGAATTCTGCCAAAAACCTGAGTGTGTCTGAAAACACAATTTTCCCCAATCAAGCCTCCAGATGAGACTGCACCTCAAGCTTACCTTTTTTGCAGCCTTATGAGACTGTGATACTTATTATATCATTGCAAGCAAATAGTTTGTAACTTATAAGCAAATAAGACAGCTAAGATGGACCCAGACTTCTGACCCACAGAAACGTTAAGATGATAAATACGTGTTGCTATAAGCCTCTAAGTTTATGGTAATTTGATACACAGCAGGTAGCTAGTACACTGAATTTGCAATCCCTGGTCATTTACCCATGGTAAAACACAAAAGGCTGCCATCATGCCAAAGTCTTCTGTGATTTTTACCAAAGTTGGCCATTTTCCCTACTTTCCAAGCCACATTTTACCATACTAGGATTGGCCAACTGCTAGTTCCTAAACTAAAAGATGTAACTTTGGTAATCCTTCTTGAAAACAGAACAATGCCTATTAGATTTTCTTCACACAGCTAACACTAAGAAGCACCCTAAGTGTCTCATAGATTTTGGGGAGGAGGAATACATTCGAGAACATAAGTGAATGTATGTGCTACAATATGCAATTCTTTCCACATATAAGATATTGGTATTTTATTCTCGTAATTTTCAAAGTAAGAGGCAATTAAATGTCAAATATAGCTTTCATAATCGATACAAATTTACATTTGTCTCTACCAACTTGTGTTGCTATTTCTATATTAGACAAATTCTTAAAAAGTCTTTGGTAATGAATCCACTTATATAATTAAACACTTGCTAGTGAGAGATATTTAAATCAGAATCTTTTTTTATGCGGAGAAACAAAAATAGCATGGGGCCCCCAAATTTAGTGATGTATAAAAATCTGCTAGTGGAAAAATGAGTGTTTAAAAAGTGCTGAGGGTATAGAAAAGTAAATTTGTAATTTTATTATAGTTAGTCTTGGTAGAAATTCAAAATCAAGTCTTCCTAATAGCAGTCACATAGTATATCTGATTTTTTTAGTGTTTTTAAAATATCAGCTGTTCCGTAGTGCCAATGATAGCAGATGACAGGTGCCACTGAGAAGGAGATGAATGAGACACAATACACTTCATCAAATATTTTACACCTAGAATAATAAACATTATATATTTCAAACACATTTTGCTCAACCCTTAATAAAATTGTTGAAATCAAACACCACGTTTCAACTATTACTGAGAGAAACGCGAGGGAAACTTTAATATTGTATCTCAAAATATAACATTGGATAAACATTACTTTTTTAATAAAGAAGGAAGGGAGACAGCACAAATATAGGTGGCATAGTGAAATCTACACTTAACTCTCATCAGAAGGTTGAATTGTCTGTTTCAGTTAATAAATTCCCCAAGACCAGTCCTAAATGATGGAGAAGTTTCCTTTCATAGTTCCAGACATTGTTGCCTTAGTACTTTGATATAAAATACTTTTCATAGGGAACTAAGTGTGTTAAACTATTTGTTGAGAGAATACGGATCCATTTAAACTTGTAAATGATATAAATATAAATACTTTTCATAGGGAACTAAGTGTGTTAAACTATTTGTTGAGAGAATACGGATCCATTTAAACTTGTAAATGATGTCACAGGAGATTGGCAGGATCACTACCTGGGAACAGGGAGAAAAGGGGCCCAAAGAAAATAGAAGAGCAGGAGATGGTGAAATTTTGTTTTGGAGGATAAGCTTCAGTTGAAAAGCAGAGAAGGGATAGCAGAAGTAGGCACAGAAATAGAAAAGGAGGGTCTATTAAGGGCTGACATGTACCTTTAATTAAACTATGTTCTCAAAAAAATAAATAAATAAATAAATAATAAATAAATAAACTATGTTCTTACCGAGTCTATTTGAGAAGGTTTCTTTCAACATCTGTGATTTATGGTGCAAATGTTTTAGGAATATTCTACTTAATATTAACTAATGTCTCCTTTCTTTCACAACAGATCTAGAGTAAACATCACATACAGATTTTATAACCACTGTAAAAATTTCTAGACAAAAGCATTACCTAGTATTTATATAATGTCCAAAAACCGGTTATTTAACTTAAGTAGCCATCTTAGTCCAGTTGATAGGGAAGTCATGTAATTAGGACTTTTTTAAAAAACATACTTTGCAATGGCAGGTTCATACGGAATTCCCAAAAGGGAGGGTGTTTTGCCACAAATACTTGTGGGAGAAAATATGTGAAAACCCAAACCATTCCCAAATCATTGTTAATAAAGCATTGAAGATGCAGCACATACATTAGCATGATGGTTAATTTTTATGTGTCAAGTTGCTTCAGTGATGATGCCTAGATGTTTGGTCAAACATTATTCTGGAGGTTTCAGGAAGGTGTGGTTTTTTTTGATGAGATTAATATTTAACTCATTAAATTTTGAGTACAGCAGATTACTTTATGATATGGTCCAATAAGATGAAGGACTTAAAGGAACAAAGACTGACCATTCCTGAGCAAGAAAGAATTCACTCTGTACATTGCCTTTGGATTGAGGCTGCAGTTCTTCCCTGGGTCTCGGCATGCTGGCCTACCCTGCAGACCCTAAACTTGCACCTCCACAATTACGTGAGCTGATTTCTTAAAATCCTTTTTATTTATTTATTTATTAATGAGACACACACACACACACACACACACACACAGAGGCAGAGATACAGGCAGAGGGAGAAGCAGGATCCACATAGGGAGCCTGACGTGGGACTCGATCCCGGGTCTCCAGGATCACTCCCTGGGCTGAAGGTGGCACTAAACTGCTGAGCCACCTGGGCCGCCCTGATTTCTTAAAATCTTAAAATAAATTTTCCGATTCTCCATTTCTCCCTGATCTCACCTAGATTAATACAACTCTCTCTGTCCCAATGAATACTTAATCACCCAGAATAATAAGTTCCCCATCCATAAAAGAAAAAAAAAAAAACAGACCACATGACTTCAAAATTCTGTATAGCCAGACTTTCTATGAGCTACAATTTGAGGTCATATTCTAAAAGAATTGTGACAGATGAGATTTTGGATGAGCTGCATTCTATTTTCACAATATGCTTAGAAGCAAAAGTTATAATTATATACAAACTAAACAATCATGTGGATATACCCTGTTCCTAAGGAAATCAGTCATGCCCATAGGATACCAGCACAAATGCAAGAGAGAGAGAGCTAGATAGAGATTTTTCCCAAAATATTACCACTTTGTTACTTTTTATACTGTTTTATTTTTTCATGAACTGACCAGACCAACTAACACTTGGTTATCATTTTAGTTAAGAGTTATTGCTTTGATTGAAATGATGTTTATTTTCAGTGGTTACTCCATCTTTGCAGTGTTATTTGGCCTTTAAAAACTAATGATCTATGCAGACTTTGCATGCATATATCATCAAAAGCATTTACATAAAGACACAAAATAATTTATTTTCTTGATAATCCATCCACGTTGGCAACTATGTTTTTTAAACAGATGGCACTATGATAAATTTTCCAATATGTAGAAATCATGGCATGAATCTGGAAGCTTTGCACAGATGCTTATAATGAGATGTTCATGATCGCATACACTTGCACATTCAGAGAATGACAGAGCCTTCTGTTGTGAAAGACATTTATATGGTGAGGTTTCTTTTAGTAATGTTTAGTGATGCTGCTTTGCTTTAAGGGTGTTGTGTTCCCTAGGAAGTAAGTATGTTTAGTGGTCTCAATCTCAGGCAAATAATTTAAAGAGAAATTTTTGATGGAAAAGATCAATTTAGACTTTATTTATTTTAATAAAAGGGGTTGAAAATACTCTGGCTTAAAGGAGTTTACAAAGCCAGCTTTCCAGATCTCAATACAATTTTAATTTTCAACCATAGTGCTCTCCAGGCTGTCAAGAGAAAAACTTCAATTTGTTATATGGAGAAAATATTGTTTCAAGTGAAGAATAAAATGTTGCTATCAAGATATATGAATTATGATGTTATGTTAATTCTCCTTGAAATACAGGTCATAGAATAGCAGGTTAGCTGAACTACTCTGGAAAAAATCTTTTATTGCAAAGGCACAGAGCCACTCAACTTGAGTTGTAAAGGACTTTAAGATGATATTAATAGGGAGCTGGTGACTTGGAATGTTGAGTGATGATTCCCAAGGAAGACAGATAAATCACTTGACATAATATGAATACAAATAACTGGCAGAAACAGGGATCATAGCAATCTATTTATTGGTTCTCTACTACTGAAATATTTAAGTCGCTAATATTCTAGTAGCCGAGTCTCAACTCCAAACACAAATTCTGACTTTCTCTGATTTATATATGGAGAAAAACATATGGGTCCTAGCATATTCTAGGCCCTAATTTATCTATATTTACTCTCCGTCTCTGTGTCTTTCTTTCTTTGTGTGTGTCTCTCCTTTACATACCACATGTACATACAAACATGTTTTCTAAGAATTCCACGGATCAGATACCAGACCAAAAGGAACTTGCTCAAATATTACTAATTATTTTAACTTCATTTTAAACTTGATACTTCTAAATTATACATGAGAAATTCTCAAATGTCCACATCTTTATCATATTGGCAGTCATTATTGAGCTTTACATCTAGAAACCAATTGTGATGAAAACAAGCTAAATTAAGTGCCACCTGTCTTTCAGTTGTGTATGTCTTGACTAAATTATGACCACTTTTTACCTAGGTACACTTGAGAATTTCTTGAACAGGGTATACATTTGATTGATGTGTAATAACTCTATGTCTCTATTACAAAAAAATTTAAATAGTATCAGGAACTTTCATTGAGAAAGTATTAAAACTGGAACCTACAAATTCACAATATTTTGATATCTCTTATGTGGAAGATAAATTGCCATTTTTTGATTAAGAATGTAATAGTCCCTTACTGAGTCAGTAGAAAAATGTAGAAGCTATTTTTTAATTCTTTAAGCTCGTTGTATTTTCTCAACTTTCCTCTCTGCACTCTTTACTTTTATTTATTCTTCTTATGTCCAGATATTGTGTTTAGTGGCTATAACAAAATAAGAAAACTGTCATGAAATACCCAGGCCAACATTTTCAAAATAAGGTCTTGGGATTCCTGGGATTCTAGGAGACTTTTTCAGGGGTCTTATAATATCAAAACTATTTTCTTAACACTGAGGCTTCATTTATTTTTTTCATACCCTTTGTCTCTTAAGTGTACTGTGGAGTTTTCCAGAAGCTAGATGGCACATGATGTCACAACAGATTGAATGTTGAAGCAGATGTGAGAATCCTACTGTCTTCTATTAACACAGACATTAAAAATATTTTCAAAAATGTCAGTGCTACTCTTTTGACTGAATTGTTTCGCAGTCTACAAAGTCAAGTTATTTTGTTTAAGAATGTATTTAAATGAGCATATGATGGATTTATTACTATTTTAAATGAATACATATTATAAGCATTTCTCTATTTTACATTTTAACACTGTGACTATTAATAGATATAACTCACCTTAAAAAGCTATTTAAAATCTTCAATTATCTTTAAATATATAAAGGAATGCTGAATTCCAAAACTGTAAGAACCTCTACCATAAATGAATCTCAAATGCCTGAGTTTATTGCCATTTTCCACACATGTAAACAACTAAAGTGGCCCTAGTATCTATCTCTTCTGGTAATTTAATTTACTTAATTTTCTGGTAATATACTTAATTTTTAACAAATTAAGATTTTTTTTAATATTAAAATCACGATGCTAAGCACTAGGTCTAGAATGATCAGTAAGATCCTATGTCTATCACAGAAGGAAACTATGTTGTGGATTATCATGTTCTTACAACTAAGAGGTGTCCTCTTGTGAAATTGTAGCATGCATCTGATATAAAGTATTGTTTAGACTAATGCTTTTTGTATTTTTACATTAATTATTATGCAATGAATCATGCCTTCCTATACCTAAGGCAATGTTGCCTTAGTTACTGAAAATCCAGACCACACCTGGGCTAAACACACTGCCTTGAGAGACTTTATTATGGCAGGAATAGAGAAAGAAAGAAAGAAAGAAAAATCTCCTCACAATATAGACTTTTGAGAGTTTATTTTAAAGTCCAAGCTTTTGATTTATAAAGGCTTGGCTTTGTTAAAAGAAAAAAAATATTCTTGAAAAACAAAAATGAAGGCACTTACCTTAATAGAATGTTAGCTTTTGTCACAACAAGAATTGAAGAGATGATGGAAGACACGACTTGGCCCCAGGAAGATGTAACTTATCTGTCATGGAATGAGGTTTAGGAGACACTGCTATCAGAGATGAGACTTAATGGAGGCCATGTACGGAGAAGCGAATACAGCATCGTAAGCCTGGCCAGCATGGGTCACACCACCATCATAGAACTACATGGGATTCACATCAATGTTTGAAGCACATCAGTTCCCATGAGCATGTGCTTGAAATGTGTTGGGCTGAGGAGTCATATAGTTACTTTTCTTATCATTGCCTGTTAAGGGCCTTCATCAATAATTTCCTGCAGGTTGCTCATGAATCATCTCAGGGAAGTGATCCTCAACTATGTTGCAAAATTGTTCAGAGTTCCATCCAAAATGACCAACATGGTGTTCCAGTATTTACTTCCAGACTTCGTGTAAGCCTTTTGAATAACATAAAAGAATTTATGAAGTTAGAATGATATGAAGGGAAAGACCTTAGCTACTTCTGGACTATAGAGGTGTAAACATCCCAGACCTGTTACTTGTGGGGATTTATGTTGGCACCTCAGAGGCATTACTAGTTCCTGAGGGGAATAAAAAACACAGCCTAGTTATTTGAACCCAAAAGTCAGGTACAGAATACAAATTTCCACAGCTCAATCCCTAAATGTTTTGGCCAAGAGAATATTTAAAGAGGTTGGATTTTGTAGGCAATGATTGGTCTCTATAACCGGAATACAAAGAAATGTGCTGCTGGTAAGGTGGACACTAAGTCACTCTGGAGATGTCTTGGGAAGTCAGAGAAGAATGAAGACACCTTCATTCCTCTTGAATAAGATGCAATTGTGACTCATAACTGAAAAATGATGCATAAGTACTCAAAGAAAGCTTTGCTTGTGCTGGTGACATAGATACTAGTGAAGGAAATAAATGTTCTCGAGCCTACTGAGGACCTACTGAATCAGAAACTTTGAAACCAAGTCCCGGGAATTTGCTTTCACTAAGCTCTGCAGGTGATTCTGATGCAAGTTGAAAATCACTGAAAATCACCATTCTTAGGGTAAGACTAATGGCCTCTAGTGTTCAGAGAAAGAAATGACAAGTGATAGAAAAACAAGTTGGGCAATACTTCGCCTTCAACTGCTAGTACAAAATGGCATAAGATTAAGTGTCTTTTCCAAGGAAACAGTGTTTTACTGGGGTAGGATGAAACTGGGGTTACATTTTGGCAGAAAAAGCAATAGAATCTTATTCCCAATAACCCCTGGCTTCCACATGCATTGATTATGCATTGTATCAGAGGAAGTTTACATTTAGCCTAAATATTTATAGGTTAATTTTGAGTTTCAATTTAGACATTTTTTTTTAATCTACCAGAAGATAATAGACTTTACTGTTAATTTTTTTCCTACATCTTAAGAGCTCCTTTCCAAATATCAATATAAAGTTTAGAGGTCTGAGCATAGATTTCGCCAAAACCAAAGTGTAGAGAAAACAGAGTATATAAATGATATCAGGACAGCTTTACTGTGACTTTGAAAGGAAATAAATGTGTGCAGAAGTAACAAGAGTATAAACATATAAAGGGGAAGGCTTCTTAAGATATGGAGTAGGTCTCTGATAAGGGACCAAAGCCCCCAGTTGGGGGTGAGGAAAAGATAAAGTACACACAGATAAGGCACAGAGCAAGCTGAAAGCAAAGACCTGGAACCTGGGACATGTTATAACAGAAAATAGAAGTAGCAGCTTGACACTCGTAGGCAGAAGGAGAGCTAGAGATGGTGCCACAGGGATGCATCCCGGAGCTTTCTTGAAGCATGAAGAGTTACAGAGCTCTTCAATCATTCTCTGAGCATGCAAACATGAGGTAATTCTGAGAATTTGTGAGCTGCCAGGTGCTTCAAGTTGGAATAGGGGAGCAGAGGAATCTGGTAACCACGTGAAGTGAGGCAATGGACAGCTACCCAGTCATCATCAGTGAGTATCAGCCTGATGGTCAAAAGCCAGGCCAAACCAGATGCACCTGAGCAGTCATCCGTTTTGGGTGACCATCAGGGCAGAGGTCAGGGAGGACAAGAAGGAAGGTACAGACAATGCCTTCTGTGGAGATTAGAAAGCTTCACTTTGAACCACATTATCAAAACAGGTAGTCATAGTGAGAAGGGACTTTCTAGAGGAAATACCTCTGATAGGTTCTTAAACTTTTTACTGACTGAATATCTAAAGGAAAGCCAGTATTTCAAAGCAGAAGAGATTAGATTACATTTAATAAGCAAAGAAGGGGCCACTCCTCTGTCACCATCAGCAGAAATATATGCTCCAAGAGACCAGAGGTCAGGTAGAGATAATAAAGTCCTAACTTCGGAGGTAAAATGTGTAACTAAACACAGGACTCAGGATTCATGGTTTGTCTTTTCCAACAGTCTTCTTAGATCTTCCAAGTAAAACCTTCCCTTGCAGCCAGTGAGATATTTTGGTAACATCTCAGATAAATAGATCAATTCCATGTCCAAAGTGGTATTATAGTTGCAGTTAAGTAAATGCACTTTCTTTAACTGAAAAAAAAAAAATTATAGGCAACCCATGCATCTTAAATAATAGCAACTAATTGTGTTTATTGAAGTAGAATTTTCACTGTCATGTTAACATCTCTTAAAATAAATTTAAAAAGCTATAGCAACTGAAAAGTTTCCCAGGAACATTTTTGAAAAATCAATATGGCTTATTTACCAAAGCTAAGGTGAGAAATCTGACACGTGTGTTTTTCAAATATTGGCATCCATTCTAAGGCCATCAGATATAGCTTATAGCCAAAGTTTGAGTGCAAACAATTCAAGACATACTATATAAAGTGATGCCAAAAATGATAATAAATGCCTCTATAAAAACAAGACTATTCCTAAAAGACATTCTTTGTGGACAGATAACTCATGCTGACAGCTTGTGAATTCCAGAATTCTTCAAGCAACACTTCTATTGGCTCTTCTCTCTGGCCCAAGTTTACAATGTTAACTGATTATCACACAAAGGTGACTAGGAATGCATTTTAAAAGGAGTTTGGATAATTTGGGATTTTCAGTGGTGACTAGGAGCTTTACTAGGTTATATTTTCCTTCTAAAAGTGTAGACAAGGGGATTAGGCACTAAAAAAAAAAAAAGTTCCAGCAAAACATGCATTGCATGGTTATATAATTAAGATTATAGCCTTAGCCTACAAACAAATATTTCCAAACAGCACACATTGAGAGTATGCAGCCATAAATCTACTTAATGGCTTTTTCATTCAGGCCTGCAAACATAGTATTGTCTTTGTCAATTTGTCTGTAGTCCATTCTGGGAGGTGACATTGTTCTTGAGTACTAATCAATTGATGTCTCCGTGCCATCTGGCATTTTGCTGCTAAGCACAGCTGCAACACTGTAAGGTGAAGTGTGAGTGGCAAGAAGCAGGGTTTGTGTCTATCACGATATCACAGTCCAGATTACACAGTCAATAAGTCCTTGGTACGCCAGGCTTATCCCACCAAGTGAAGAAATGCCTTGGCAATACATTGCAGAAAATATGACGAAAAGTAATCATTCCAATGAGATTTTGAAGATCTTGCTTTGTTTATTGAGTGACCTCTAAGAAAGGATACTGTTCTTTACTTGGGATTGAATATATAAAACTTATTAATGTTTATATCACTCCATAAAAAAGATGTTACTGGAAAACCTGAGTTCATACCTGCTTCTTTACCACTTAGTTATGTTTAATATATCTGATCCATTTTTTACCTATCAGTAGGGGCCTATATAACTTCTTTTAAACTTCGGAGAGTAGAAGACAGCATGCAGAGAAAACGGGCATACACCAGGAGTGTCCCAGACAAATGTAATAAAAGTCTTTAATTCGAGGAAATGGAGTCCCATTAAAAATTGTAACATTCAAGTAAAGGTTTCAGTTCTTATCAAAATGTCTTCAAAATATTACTAATGGTTTGCTTTCAGAAAATCATAAATAATCAGCTGTTGTTTCAGCTTGGACTGGTGAAATTTTACACACATCTGCCTCGAAGCAATGATAAGTAAGGTGTTGATTTCAGTGATAATTACTCATACATAAGATCAATAGATCATAAGATCATAAGATCAATAGTCATGTTGTACCTATAACATTCCAGGAAGTTTCTCTTTGCAATATGTTTCATGATACCACAGTCACCATTCCTGCCTCCCTAGGAATATGCACGGCTAGTTCAAGAGCATCCTGAATTTGATATTCCAAATCTCCTATTGGATTCCCTAGACAAAAGACTGACCTTCAAATAAATTGCTTCATTGAGTGTATCCAGGTGCAATAGAGGGTGTTCAGAAATTATCATCGGGAAGGGACTGACAAATTCCTGTAGTAGGTACCACCTGCAACAGTTGAAGTTTTCAAAGATATCCCCAGCGATGGGAAACATTTCTTGCTTAAAAAAAAAAAAAAAAAAAAAAGTGTAGTTTCTCTTTCTAGCAATGAAACTCTGAGATAGGCACCCTGTACATTTAAATGGTTTTGAGCAAATTGTTCTATACGTTTCATGCATTCATCTATACATTCAAACAACCGCCACATTTTTATATGGTATTTACCATGTGCCAAGGAATCTGCAAGGTGCTGAGGATACAAAGGTAACATTGTGTCCATTTTATAAACTCAAATGCAAGAAGGTGACCCAAGGAAATTAACTTTCAGAAACTACAGGAAGGTATTTGCTCTAAAAACAGGCCCTCTCTTTTCTTCTCTGACCACTTACCCTGGCCTACTCAGATGTTTTAACTGAAGTCATCAATGAGTACAACATTTGCTTCGAAAATGACTGTTTGAAGAATGCCAAAGGGAGGAGAAATAAAAATAGACCCAGCCCCATCCTTCGATTTTCACATCCTCGCTCCAAAAGTGATATGTTCTTGTGATATGGCCATCCTTCTCCAAGGTCATGGTGACTGCCCTCCAATGTGCTTGTGTTCTTTCTTGTGCTTTGACGTTGCAACTCCTGGAAATCCTCCATTGGCAGGTACTATAATAGAAGCAGGGACATTTCTCACTTTTGTAAGATCAAGTGTGAAAAATGGCCTGGATCATGCCTGATGCTACAATTTTATTGTGCTTTAGGAAGCAGAGTATGATTAGCAATAGAAATAAAAATATTTTCTGGTTATTTACCTGTATAAGCTATAAAATGAAGCTATGTAACAACATGATAATTTATTACATTCTTTCTTTGCATCATTTCATGTGATTTTTTCCTCCCTGATTGAATAAAATAGTTAAACAGAAGTGCACAGTCTCTGCTGGGGCCTCTTCATGTCTCTTCTATGCCTAGTGATACAGATGGACATAAATTTACGTCTTTAAATTTAATAATTACTGCATACAGATAATTTAGATACGTATAATCTATTTGTAGAAGAATATTTTGTAAGGTTATAAATAGGTCACCCTTTCATATTATGTTTTTTGGGATTTGCAGCACTAACTTATGTTTTATGACATGTTGATTATTTTAAACAGAGCCAGAAATTTCACATCAGAGGAATGATTACACAGAAATGAATTAAAGTGCCATCTGATGGGTTTAGGGGGAAAAAATCAAAGGTAGAACCATTGTTTGAAGACAGCAAATTATCTTAAGCCTCTTCGTGGCCAAAATAAGTTCCCTCATATTTAAGAATATACTCTGAATACATTTCCTGTATATGGTCAAATTATTCTGTGAATGTGATCACCAAAATGAACAGACTGAAAAACAATATTAAGATGCAGACGGTACTAAGACATGGGAAGATTAATTATTGTTTGCTTGAGTATATTTAGTAACTGCAGTAATGGCCCAGCAATCCAGCACTTTGCTAAATGTCAGGCTATTTTGGCATTACATTCGTACTCCAGTTGCACAACAAAGGTAAATCTCAGCAATTTACAGTTCCTGCATTGTGGCTTTCGCCTCTATTTCTCCCTCCTCACTCCAAAAAATAAGATTTAAATACTGGTACTTGAAAAGTCATCCTGAGATGATAAAAATTAAAAATAAAGTTTTTGTTTTTTTTTCCTAAAAAGCAGAAAGAGGAATCTAGACATATTGCAAAAAGAATGAAGGGAAAGAAGACATAGGAGACAGAAGTTAGGGGGGAAAAAAACTGAGGAGAGATTACCCTGGGAATAAAGGAAGATCCTGCCAGGGAAGGTGCCACCAGTTGCTTTCTTCTAACTATTGTCTCAGAGGTCAGTGTACGAAATGTGCTTTTATGATGATCAAAAGTATTTTATAAGTTTATTTTTTATTTAAACGTTATATGCAAATTAAGGAATTTGTCAAATTATGGAAATGAAGAAAGCAAAAGTTACAATTTCCCACCTCAATTTCCTTTTTTTTAAAGATTTTATTTATTTATTCATGAAAGACACACAGAAAGAGGCAGAGACAGGCAGAGGGAGAAGCAGGCTCCCTGTGGGGAGCCCGATGTGGGACTTGATCCCAGGCCTCTGGGATCATGACCTGAGCTGAAGGCAGATGCTCAGCCACTGAGTCACCCAGGTGCCCCAGTAAGTGTAACAATTTGACCCTAGAGATTTAAATCTCTATCTTGTCCATCTTAGGTCTCGCTCTGCATATTTTGCAGCCCGTGTCTCTCTACTGCTTACACACACACACTCACACACACATTTGTTCCAGAATCATTGAAAAACAATGTTAATTTGTCCTAACAAGCTCAAGGATTTTCGGGAGGGATTTACACCTCACTACAAACATCATCCCTTCCTTAATGTCTTTCTTATGCACACAACTCCCCAGCACTTGTACTCTCTAGGACAGTCCCCAAATTACTCCCCTCTTGTTAGCTCTTTCCCTGTATCTACCCTAAAACCTCCTTGCTTCAAACTGCAACTTCTTTTTTTCTCTTTTTTTGCCTTTAACTTATTTTGCCACAAAGTTTATATTATTTTAATAATATCAAATGGGAATCTTTCCCCTTTCCAATATGCTGAACCAGTTAACGCAAGCTAAAATTTCGTTACATCACCTGAACATGAGGTCCAGGGCAGAATTTTTTTGACTGTTATTTATTTGAATTTGACTCTCTCTCTCTCTCTCTCTGATTATATATAAATAATGATTATAGGATTATAGGAATGATAGTTTTGCATTACAGAAAACTTGAAAAGAGAGAGAAGCAAACATTTAGAAATAAATATTATATGTGCTCACTATAGAGCAACAACCACCACATGCTTAGGCTTTCAAATCTTCGTGTATGTGTGTGTGCACAAACCACAATAGCATCATATTTTCATAGTGTTTTGCTACTCACTTCTTTTTTTTAAGATTTTATTTATTTATTCATGAGACACACACACACACACACACAGAGGCAGAGACACAGGCAGAGGGAGAAGCAGGCTCCATGCAGGGAGCCCGATGTGGGAATCCATCCCAGGTCTCCAGGATCAGGCCCTGGGCTGAAGGCGGCGCTAAACCACTGAGCCACCCGAGCTGCTCCGACTCACTTCTTTCAATCAAGAATTTCCACCACAGTTTTCTCATCTAATGTAACACCAGTAATTATTCAGATTTTCAAAACCAACCCCCCAGATACTGTTTCTGATATTCGAACCCATTCCTAGCATGCACCATGCACTGCATCTGATTAAGTCCGTTAAGTGTTACCCAGTCTTACATAACTCAAGCTTTCTTCACTGTTTTATTGAAATGACCAGACCTGAATATCCCACTTTTGGGGATTATCTGGTTACTTCATTGTGATATAGTTTATTTTTTCATTTATTTTCTTTATTTCATATAAACTATAAGCCATATCTTAAAACTTGATGATAAACACTCAATTTAATTATTTTTTAGGTAGAGTAGATTCTGTTCTATGCCTCATATTCCATTGATCCCACCGTCCATGATGCTAAATTTGACCCCCCTGCTTAAATTATGAAATTCTGAATGTAACCCGTGTGGTTTCTCAGGAATATCAAATATCCAGTTCTTCATCAAGCATACACCTAATGATTTTGATATCAATTGTTCATCCGTGCCTGACTCAATATATTCATCAGGGTTTGCCAAACTCTTGTTGTTTCTAGAATATGATTCCTTCTACATTTATTGGTTGTCCTTTTTAAAGTTAGAGTTGTCTCTCAGTAAGAGGGCTGTTTAACCTGTGTTCTATTTGTCAGACTGCTGATTGAACTCAGTTATATACACAGCCAGAGAGCAGGTATATTTCCAAAGATCTTACAGGAGTGTTTAGGGATAAGTAATTATGAGATTGCAAATAATACTGAAATAATTCAGAAAAAAATGATAGGCCCCTATGTGTCTATACATATATATACATATTACCATATATATGTGTATGTGTGTATATATATATATATGAAGAAAGGGAAAATGATATTCAAAACAGGTCAAAATACTAACATGTGAATCTGGGTAAAGGTATCTAAGAGTTTGTTACACAGTTTTGAAACTTTTCCTACATTTGGAGCAGACCGGGTGGCTCAGTGGTTTGACACCGCCTTCCACCCAGGGCGTGATCCTGGAGACCCGGGATCGAGTCCCACAATAGGCTCCCTGCATGGAGCCTGCTTCCGTCTCTGCCTCTCTCTCTCTCTCTCATGAATAAATAAAATCTTAAAAAAAAAAAAAACTTTTCCTACATTTGAAAGTAATCTAAAGTTACATTTCAGAAAACTAATAAATTCATGAAAATATACAGTTGAGGGGCACCTGGGTGACTCAGTCAGTTCAGCATCCAACTCTTGATTTCAGCTTAGGTCATGATCAGAGTTGCAGAATCGAGCTCAGTGTCAGACTCTATGCTCAAAATTCTCTCTCTCCCTCTCTCTCTGTCCCTCTGTAGTCTCTCTATCTCAAATCAATCTTTTAAAAAAAGAAAATAAATAAAAAATAAAATAAAAATAAATAAAAAAGAAAAAAAGAAAATATACAGTTGATCATAGCAATAAGCAAATGAATTAAACATAGTAATATTTTATCAAGTGAAAAGGGAAAATAATTGATTTTCTTTTGAGCATTAGAAAAGAAACATTTTCTTAAATCGCAGTGGAACTATAAATTGATATATTTTGTGATATAAATTGGTAATATTTTTGTGGAGGTAAATGGTCATATATGCCTTAGTCATAAGTCTACATTGCTTTTGTGGTTTGTTTGTTTGTTTTAAGATTTTATTTATTTATTCATGAAAGACACAGAGAGAGAGAGAGAGAGAGACAGAGAGAGACAGAGAGAGACAGAGACACAGGCAGAGGGAGAAGCAGGCTCCATGAAGGGAGCCCGATGTGGGACTCAGTCCTGGGACTCTAGGATCATGCCCTGGGCCGAGGCAGGTGCTAAACCGCTGAGCCACTTGGGGATTCTCATCTACATTGCTTTTGAACAATTCTGATTTAAGTAATCATCCTATGAAATATAAGAAATGTATAAAAATAGTTACAATTGTAATGCCCATTTTTATATGACTATTCCCGTGATAAATTTAAAGCAAGCTACCTGTACAACAAAGATGAGTTAATAAAATAATAGTCCGTCCATAGAAATGATTAAAATACAGGCAATAAAATTAAGTTGAAGAGAAATATTTGATAGCATCAGCTACATGAAAGCATACTACAAAATATTATATTTGACATTTCCAAATTAGCCTAAATTTAAAGGTATAATTGCATATGAGTAGATAGAAAAAAAAAAAGATAAACCATACATATGATAGAATAACAATTTCCTGAGGAGCCCAGCCCTGGGACTCTGCCTCTTAGAGTGTGGCCTGTGAACTTCCCTAATAAGCCTCATATAGGAGGCTAGTTTATTTAATTATTTTTTAATTATTTATTTAAATTCAACATAGTTAACATATGGTGTATTATTACTTTCAGGGGTAGAGTTTAGTGGTTCATCAGTTATATATAACACCCAGGGCCCATTACATCCCATGCCCTCCTTAAGGACCATCACCCAGTTACCCCATCCCCCCAACCCATCTCCTCCAGCAATCCTCATTTTGTTTCCTAGAGTTCAGCGTCTCTTATGGATTGTAGGAGGCTTGTTTAGAAGATCCCACTGCAGATCTATTCAAGCCAAAGCCCATGATGTGGTCCGGGAATCAGGATTTTGAAAGAGCACTTGGATTGATTCTGTGACATGTTCATGTACAGCTTTCCTGAAAGTAGGACTCTAAGATTAATCAAATGTTTGGCAAGAGTAAATTTAAGCCATATCAATAAATGAAATTATAAACAAAGAAGGGTGCTGCCTCTTTCGCTCTCTTTTTTTTGTGTCTGTTTAAAACAATGAGTTTCTCTTCCTTTCTTTGCTCAAGCACTGTGTGATTTAGTTTCAGAGTGTATTTCCTTGGATTTCCATGAAAATCAGTTTGGTACCACATATCATCAGAAGCCACGTTTTTTTCTTGATTTTAATTATCTTCTTGGCGTCTGGTGTTTGAGACTTTAACCAAATTGTTGGTGCCTATAAATTTCTCTCCAGAACTCCTTTATACAAACTACCTGTATATCCAAATAAATAGCACAGGGCTACTTCAGACTCCTCATCATTCAGTCTTCCTTAACTTCAAAAGATCTTTGTTGCATCTCTAATCACCCGCAGGCACTTCCATATAGCTGGCATCACACTTTAATTTTATTGTATTCGGTGCTGGGTCCACTTGAAAATCTGTTCAGAAATCCACTTTTAAACACCTGTCACATCCATGTGTGAACGTACAGTCTCAGCATCAGAGACTTCATCAGATTTATTCTGATTAAGAACATTTCCCCTTTTGGCCAGAAGTATTGGAAACGGTCTATGGAGGGCCTCAGAAGATTGCAAAATAAAAAAATCTACTTTGTACTAGACATATTCAATTATTCCACTTCTGGGAAAATAAATTAAGAAAATAAGCAAAAGTTACACCTAAATATCCATACACAAAAATGCCAGTTGCCATAGTGTTTATATATAAAAAAAAATAGAAAGTATTTTTATTGCCTGTATGATTTTTGGCAAGTTACTTAAACCATTTGTGGTTAAATTTCTTCAACTATAAAATAAGAATAACAATTGTCCTCATTCAAAAGGTGGTTTTGAGTTTTAAATGAGCCAACATATTTAAAGTGCCTGGCACAATGTATGCAAATAGTAGTTATTAGCTAAAATTATCATAAAAATAACAAATGGTGCAATAAATAATGGTGTATACTCATTGTAATACATCACTCAGTCATTAAATATTTAGGAAAAATTAATATCATGAAATACATTTTAACACAGGAAACAAAATTATGATACCTCCTGACTATTACTATACATAACTGTAATTATGTACATATATTTTGTAGAAGGCTAGATGAAATACATCAAATGATCTTTTTCATCTTTGTGATATGTAAAATGTCAATCCAAATATGTCAATCCATATTTTCTTAGGAGGAGGTCTTGTTCTTTTCAAGAAAACCCAATGGATTAATAAAAGATTAGGGCATCTCGTGACATCAGTATGCCTAAGGAAGACTAATTATAATATGGGATTAGTATTTCTCCTTCTTTTCAAATGTCCTTGAATGTTGCTATCTAGAAAACAACCAGCCCAATGGTAACTAAGTCACAATAAAAGCTTAAAAGCAAAAAGTCACTGTGATAGGCTGACAATGAGCATAGACTCCAGACCATAATGAGACCATAATGAGACCATAAGACCATGTCTTGCCTGAGCTCCAGCATATATGGCTGCAAAATCTGAGCAGTGTTAATGCTGTGTCAAGAGTCTTATGGTATTTTAGCAGTGTCGCTTACAAGGAAGGCATCCTTGACAGTTAACAGCATGATCTTAATCATCCAGAGTGACTAGTAGCAAAATTACATTTCCCTAACCCTGAAACATGACTCTCAAACAACCTTTGACCTACAAGGTCTGCTGGATATATGTTTAAAAAAAAATGGTGATGTCACAGGAGCAAAACAGCTGTTGTATATCAAGCCACAAAGAAAGAGACCCTCAAAAAAAAAAAAATGAGAGGAAAGAAATGCACTGACATAACGCATCAGATAATGTAGCATAGCTGAGAAATCAGAGAAAACAAACTAAAGGGGCTGTAGTAGCGAAAGGTGGTCTGCTGAGGCACAAATGCTGAGCTGAGGAAAAACTGCCAGGTGTTGTAGTCAGTTGATATTGCTAGCCAGCCACATCACATTTAACACGATGTTGAGTTTAAAATAAAATCTACTTGTCACAGATTATTTTGACTCTTTAGCTTCTTATTTACCGATGAAAAGGAAACCTGTGTATATATGTGATGTATTTTACCTGGTGGGGAGTTGATATTAGGAGTATGCAAAATGCTCTGCCAAAATTCACTAACATCAAACACATCCCTTGACAATTGCTGGATTTGAGAATAAGCCACACCAGCACAGAAAACACTGCAGCAGAGCTGTGTTGGAGAGAATTATGACATTTGCATACAAAATCACACTTATTAAACCAATGAACTGTCATTAGAATGACATTTTCTTTCTTTTTTTTTTTTTTAAGGTTTATTTATTTTAGAAAGAGAGGGAGAGAGAATCTCAAACAGGTTCCACGCCCAGTGTGGAAACTGAGGCAGAGTTCCCAGTTCACCACCCTGAGACCACGATGTAAGCCGAAAACTAAGTCAGATGATTAACCAACCCACTGAGCCACTCAGGCACCCCAGAATGACGTTTTCAACAGAAATACTATCATTTTATAAAGCATCGCTTAATTGTCACTGTACTACCTTTTACAAAGCCTTTAGGTGGACCATGTATTTTGTAACTTTTATATGACTAGATTGTCATCATCTAAACTATATTCTAAACACATTACAAATCATTGTAGTTGGGAGGTTTTTTATTTCCTAAATACCTCCTCAGTAGCAATCTTTGCGGAAAAGATATTTTTTAAGACCCAAGTGGCTATTGATTATCTTGGAAACAATTAGCATGAAAAGACATCAGACAGATGTAAGTTAAAATTTTGATTTCAACCACTACTAGTGGTGGGATATATTAGCTTCTTATCTTTATAAGTCTTAGCTTCTCCACTTGAAAAACATGGTTAGTACTATTTAATTAATGTATTTTTGGAATAAAGTAAAATAATAGACGTAACTGTCAATTATAATGACTGGCACAAGGTAGTATCAATAATAAATGACAGTTCTTATATGTGCCTATTTGAAATTTTAGCACAATATTAAAAACAAAAATGGGTTCACCTACACTTACATGCCTAATGATTGGTCCATAGTGAGCCAAAAAGAGACAGATTTAAAAGTGAAAGCTATCATTTGCAAGAGATAAAGAATGCAATTGCGTTGAGAGATCAAGCATTAAAAGTCTTTTTTTTTTTTTTTTTTTTTTTTTCATTTCCCAAACATAGATTTCAAAGACCGGAAGCCTGAAAGGGATAAATACATCCCTGAGAATTCACACTCTTCCAGCTGACAAGTGTATCTTTTTAAAAGTTTGGTGGAGATCGTTCATTGTACTTTTTTGTCCTGACCAGAAAATTGTGGCTTCTCATCACACTTGACCGCCTGCCTGCGGGGCTCCTGGTAGGAAATCAGCAGTGCTGACCCTCCTAGACCTGGAATGCCCCTGGGGCGCCGCGCTTGCCAGGGCCCGGGATCTGAGCCCTGCAGTCCGCTAACCTAACTGAGCAGCGATCCGCAGGCCTTTATCCAGAGTAGTTACTTTGTTTCCAAGTTTCTCTTTCACACTCCTTTGTAACTACATGAAAGGCACAGATTGAAGGTGCAAAGAATTTCAATACCAAATTTCCTTAGAACTATGCGTTAGGTCTTTAAATCTTAAAATGAGCACATTTGACATTTGCATACAAAATCACACTTATTAAACCAACGAACTGTCATCAGAATGACATTTTCTTTTTTTTAAAGATTTACTTATTTTAGAAAGAGAGGGGAGAGAGAATTTCAAACAGTTTCTATATATATATATTTCAATATTATATATATTTTCAGTTTCAAATATATATATTTTTCAATATTATATATATAGTTTTCAAACAGTTTCTAATATATATATTTTTTCAATGTTATATATTTTCCAGTTTCAAATATATATTTTTCAATATTATATATATTTTTTCAAACAGTTTCAAATATATATATTTTTCAATATTATATATATTTTTCAGTTTCAAATATATATATTTTTCAAACAGTTTCAAATATTTATATTTTTTCAATGTTATATATATATTTTCCAAACAGTTTCAAATATATATTTTTTCATTAATATATATATTTTTTCAAAGTTTCAAATATATATTTTTTCAATATTATATATATTTTTTCAAACAGTTTCAAATATATATATTTTTCAATATTATATATATTTTTCAAACAGTTTCAAATATATATATTTTTCAATATTATATATATTTTTCAGTTTCAAATATATATATTTTTCCAATATTATATATATTTTTCAAACAGTTTCAAATAGATATATTTTTCAATATTATATATTTTTTCAAACAGTTTCAAATATATGTATATATTTTTCAATATTATATATATTTTTCAGTTTCAAATATATATATATTTTTCAATATTATATATTTTTCAAACAGTTTCAAATATATTTTTTCAATATTATATATATATAGTTCAAACAGTTTCAAATATATATTTCTTTTCTTTTCTTTTTTTTTTTTTTTAAGGGGGGAAAACACCTTAAAAGTTCTGTTAGTATTTAAAAGGGAAAACACATGCATTTCCTATTCATTTTCAGCTGCTGGTAGCTAAAGAGGTTCTGCATCCCCCCCCCGCCCCCCTCCGGCCCTGCAGCCGGCGCCTGCGCTCGTAAAGCAGGAATCCGGTCATACTTTGGTAAATGAATCCCTATCGCCCTGGAACCGTCAGCCTCGGAACAGATGTCAGAAAGTAAAGATTGGCTGCTTCCAGAGCAGGGCGGCTGCCAACTCTCGCGAGCTTTGTCAGGGGGAGTGGATCGCAATGTCAGGGCAGCCCACTTTGCAGGCTGGAGCCGCAGCTGCAAACCGCGTCTCCCGAAGTATTGCGCGCTCGCCGCTCCTTGCAAACTTCAGCGCCGTGTTGCCGCGCGTCAGGTAAGCTGCCGGTGTCCAGGGGCACCTTGCGGCGAGGCTCACCCCGCAGCAGGAGCGTCAGCCCTGCACTTGTTTGCTGTGCCCCCTGGGTGCTCCGCGGAGCACGGTTATTGCAAGTGGGACAGATGCAGCAAGCGAGCGGACACCTGCATCCCATCTGCCCATTATTCAAGGAACCTAAACGGAGTCCATTTGCCTGCGGAGGAAATAGCGAAATGTATTCAACTTTGCGCAAAGGACCGTAGTAGCACTTGTGGAATCCCTGGGATGTGTGTTCTGAGCGCCCTCCCTGCGCGAGGACACTTCTGTGCTGTGCTTTAGCCTTAAATGCATGATGCAGGGAATCTCTCCTGAAAAGAGTGACAAAAGTGGTCCCTGGCCAGTCTTACTCTATTTTTTTTTTTCCTTTTTTCTTTTTTTTTTTTCTTTAAGTGGCATGAAAGAATAGTTCTCTTACTGTCTGGCTTGACACTGTACTTAATCATCATTTTGTCATCTGAAACTTTAACAGTATCATTGGCAAAGAATGAGGTCTAGGTTTCTTATATCTAAAAGAAAATTCCGTTTCTTAATTTGGTTTGCAAACTTTTCTCCCTGTGTCCTGTGTGTCCTTTAAGAAAAAGAAAATTTGCATTTAAAGTATAGCAATATATTGTGAATTTGCTACTATTTCTGTTATTATAGAAACAACTAGCAAATTTAGATTTTTCTGCTCATCCTACAGTCTTGTAAATCTGCCTTTGTTTTAGTGACATCAGTTCTTGTTTAATCAGAGGATTAAGCATTGAATATAAAATGTGTGAATGATTAAATTAAACTGAAATGTGACCCAAATTATTCCATGGTTTAGGATCTCTATTTATAATTTATTTTTTATTTCAAAAGTAGGCCTTCCAAATTTTTATAAATATATTACACAATAATAAACTCAGCGAGGAGTTACCATCACTAGTCTGTCTATGCCTTCCATAATAAAAACTATCTCGTACTTATGAGAAGCAT
Organism: Canis aureus; assembly: GCF_053574225.1. Lineage (NCBI taxonomy): Eukaryota > Metazoa > Chordata > Mammalia > Carnivora > Canidae > Canis > Canis aureus. The sequence goes on along the minus strand of NC_135641.1, from coordinate 35,635,476 downwards.
AATTGTATTTCACTTATGTAAATACTTATTAGGGGATGAGCATGAGTTTTTGAAGAGTGACTTTAAATGAAAATCTTTAGAATTCTCTGTGAATTTGAAATAACATCACCTTTGAATGACAAATAAAATTGCTCATTGGATTAGCAAAGTTGTTTCAGTATCCTAGATCTATTTTTATTCTTGTTTATTTTTAATGACCTGCTTCTTTAACTGTAAGAAAATGTCTGAGACCCACATTTCACTTTATTTTTTCACTTTTTAAAAATATAAACTAATAATGTCTTGGCAAGTCACATCTTGTTTATAAATTTAGTTTCTGCTTTGAGTCGTTTTTTGATAATAATTAATAATAACATATTTAAATTAATGCTTTCATGCCAAAATCTGCTCATTCTTAGAGACACTGCAGGTTGTTAGAGGATCGTAATTGAATAGACATCAATCAAACACCAGATTCAACTTTCAAAGACCCAAGATATCTCTCTAATAGTAAATGTTTGAATTACTTCAACGATCTTCTTCCTGATTGAGGGCAGATTCGGATCTTAATGCTTCTCATACCTAATATAGTGTCTTATATCTGTACACATTCTCTCAGTGCCTAGGGTATCCGAAGGATCCCTGAAAGACAGTGCTATAGTCTATTTATAAACAGACTTCCTTAGTTCCCCACTTCAGATAGCCTACAACAAAATAAGCTTTTTAGATTTGGTATAAAGGCTTAGTTGTTTTATTTTGACCAAATACATTTATAGGCGCTTGTTCTAGATCATATTATCTAGATGGCTCTTGCCCCACTATTTTAAGAAGGCTTATTTTTATATAGAAATGAATCTTATAACTTTAAAAAAAAAAACAGGAAAATTACACTCGGAGAAAACTATTATCAATATTTGCTTGACCATCTTTTAAGAAGTCCTTGGGTGGCCAATAATTTTGAAAAGGTAGTTGATAATTAGCTATGGCAAATAAGTAGCTCTATCAATCATTTTATTACATCCATATCTTAGGGCATAACATGTATTTCTTCAAATTGATACTACTTTCAAAATTAATTCAAAAATGAAAAAATAATGGGTTTTTTTTGCATTTTTTTAATTTTCAAAGTTACATTGTTAAAAGTTTGGAATATTTTCCAAAAATTGCCAGTAGATTTTGATATCCTGAAGCACTTGACAAGCTTGGGATACCGTAGTCTTCATTATCTTCCAGGTTTTTCCCTCTTCCCACTCCCTTCATTCATTTTCTTTTGCAATTCCAAAGGAGAACTCCTGCCTGTCTTTCAAAAACTATGGCAGTAAGTGAATTAAATTCCAATACTCGCTTGTAGTTGGTATGGAAAATTTCCCCATTCTTTACGATAAATGGATTATATATTACTGAAGTTTAAATTGTTTATTTAATGTGACATTATTCAACTTGCACCAGAATTTATTGAAGACAAATGAAGTTTTAGTTAATGTTTTAATTATTAATAAAGATTTGGATATATAGGTTAATTATATTTTCTCAGTCTCCTTTATTCCTCCTTTGATTATTTAATCATGTGATAACACATACTAAAAACATGAAGCAACCTGTTAAAATAGAGAATACTGGATTATGAAAAGGACAACATAATGCTTATTTAAATAAGGGCTGCAGCTAACTATGAAAATATTAGCCTACACTAACCTAGCAATGTGGACATGCATATTTTCATGTTAAAGTCTAAACTGAATAATATGATATATAAGCGCTCCAACAGGTAGCATGGTGGCGAGTTGGAATTATATTGCCATTCTTACAGTGTATACATGCTTACAATGATTTTTTTGAATGTTACTAATTACATTATTTGTGAGCTGATGACTCACAGATCATCCTTGAGAAAGCAAGCTAATTACTTGCCTAAATCATACAGTATAACGTTAACATCTATTCAGCACAAACATAAATAAAAACATACAAGACGCAGCTATGTAAATCAAGCTAAGTGACATGGAATGATACTATAACCTTTTAAGTGTTATAGTAGATATTTTTTTAATATTCAAGGAAAAGTATTGCATTTATTAATTACATACAAAACCAAAATGTTTTGGTAGTATATCATACTTGCTGTGCAATATAATTATTAAAGTATACAACAAACATTTGAAAATTATCAGAGACCAAAATCACATAGCATTAAGTGTTTGGTTTATAAAGGTAAAATAATGTTTATATAAAACCAAGAAAAAAAAACAGACAATCTTTACACTCAGAAGAACATTGCTTGAGCGGGGCCACAGGGAGGAATGAATACAACCAGACATGCTGCAATGAATCTGTTGAAATGTAGGTTAGAGTTAACCCGATCTGTGTCTTAATTCCTATTTTCTTTGCAAAGCAGATTTTTAAAAAAGAAAAAAAAATCCATTGCTGCACTTTTTTCTTCAAATGTCCCCTTCATCTATTTAAGAGAAAGGGTTTAGAAATTATCAGAAGGAATTAAAAAGTAAGACTGCGGTTGGTATGCCTCTAAAACTCCTGAACTGTCAGAAATATAAAACTTCAGTAGTAAGTGCTAAGTCTACCAGAAGCTTCACATTATTACTACATTATCACAATGTTATGATACCATATATTATAGTTATCATAATTTATCATAAATATTATAGCATATCATAATAGTATAGAAATCATAAATATAAGAGTGCAGAAATAGTATTAAAGTATTATATACTTCAATAACATTTTAATGGTCTTTACAGGTTCAGTTGTATCAAAATTGAGAGCATAAAATAATCACTGTTTTTTAAAAAACTTATTAGCTTAATAATCATTATAGATAGACCTATATGTGTATATATATGCATAAATATATAAACATTGATAGAATTAAATCTAGATATATAGATATATAAACAGAAACAGAGGTAGAGATATCTGTAAGTACACTAACAAAATACTGTACACAGTTGATCAATTTATCCAGATCTTTTGGGAGCTCAAAACATACTTGCTGATCACTAGCTATACCATTAGCAGTGGCAAATGAGGTTGATTTAACATGTGAGAATCCTAATCCTGTGACAGTTTTCAGGATAATACTTTATTTTTTCTACCTTCTGAGACAACCTAAATTAAAAAAAAAAAAAAACCCACTAAAACAAATTCTCAAAACTCACAGGATTAGCTTCTTAGGCACATAGATGTATTTACAATTACAGTATGAAAAAATAATACAGGGATCCCTGGGTGGCGCAGCGGTTTGGCGCCTGCCTTTGGCCCAGGGCGCGATCCTGGAGACCCGGGATCGAATCCCACATCAGGCTCCCGGTGCATGGAGCCTGCTTCTCCCTCTGCCTATGTCTCTGCCTCTCTCTCTCTCTCTGTGTGACTATCATAAATAAATTTTAAAAATAATAATAATAATACAGAAAAGGTTGTGTACATTTGCGGACCTTTGCTATTATTGTGTGGAGGAGAATCGGTGTTTGTATTTGACTGTTTCAATCAGGTTTTATTCCAGTTATATAAAGATGTTAGTTCTTTAAAATAATATGGGCATTACATTTCTGTGCCCCTCTGTGTCGTGTGAAGTTTCAGAATCTGATTTTTTAAGTGTTACTAACTTTAAGGAAACTCGGTGTGCATTATGAATATTTTAGAAGATGGATTTATTTATTTGGGAGAGAGCAAGCACTAGTGCAAGTGGGGACAGGGGCCGATAAGGGAGAGGGAGCGTGGAGCCCCATGCTGCTAGATCACAGGACCCATGAAATCATGGCCTGAGCTGAAACCAAGAGTAGAATGCCCACCCCACTGAGCCACCCAGGCGCCCCACATTATGAATTTTTAATAAAACTGATTTCCACCAGCAATCTTTTCATATCATCAATAAATATTATTTAATAAAATGTCAAAGAGTTATGATTTGGTAGGTCTCCAAGATTCCTTTTTCTTCCTCTACTCTTCCCAGTAGTTCCTTAGCCTTAGTCCTCTTAATCTCACTTATTTTGTCCACTATCAAAACGCAAGTGATCTAACCATGTTGACACATTTAACCTCACCAGTCACATATACTTTAATCAATTAACAAATAACATTGAGTAATCCCTGAGTGTAAAATTCCTTCAAAGTATCTCCTCTCACACATCATATTATCAGCTGCTGCTTCTCTCCACTGACAGTATAATTCAGGTGGAGAAGGCTTTCTTTGTTACTCACTTTCAAAGAAATTGTCTGGTATATACCCGCAGCCCTCTCTTCCAGTTTCCCCCCATAGTTCTTTAAAGTGGTAGCAGATTTGTGGTAGCAGATATGTTAATTTTCACAGTTTTTAGGAGAAATGACAACTGCTGTATTTTTGTTGCTTAATATCCTATGAATAGATCATCCAAATTCTCTTCTGGGTTGTGTAGAGGAAGAAACCACGAAGCAAAAAGGACCACAGAAGGGACCATGGAAACAGAAAAAGCCAGTAACAGAAGTCTGGGGATCCTTAAAGGTTCTCCATTTACTTCACAATTCTGTCAAGAGCTGGGTGACCGTGAATAGCACCGCACACATTTCTGACAATACATGACCTTATGTTTCCTCCTCTAACTGAGGTAGAAATTATAACTGTCATAAGTTGTCTTCCACTTAATGCCCCTTTTGGCATGTCTGTGTACAGTAAAAAAAGTATAAATCTACATGCCTGGGACAAACTTCTGCTTTAAAATACTTAATCTTCCAAAAACTAAACTAAACTAAACTAAACTAAACTAAAATAAAATACCTAATCTTCCTTACAGAGACTTGATAATGAATCTTTCTAAAATGAAATAATTTCTACTTTTCCATTCCACTTATTTCTATTCTAAATTGAAAAGTGAAATATTTCCAAGCATTTTCTGTGTGTGTGTGTGTGTGTGTGTGTTTACAAAACCTGTTTCATACTAGCAGATTTATTAGTTTTCATAATTGGTAGGATTAATAAGAACTACTGTATTTGGGCTAATTATCATAAATAAAATATAACATTTGATGCATGAGGCTTTTAAAACTTCCTGATTACCTCTCTTTCAGAAATCAATATGCGGAGCAAGGGTACAATCCTAAGCATCCGACTTCTCTTGTGGTTTCTTCTGCTCTGGGTGCTTATCGGGAAGTCACACACCGAACAAGACATCGTAATTACAACCAAGAATGGAAAAGTCCGAGGGATGAACTTGCCGGTTCTTGGTGGCACAGTCACAGCCTTTCTTGGAATTCCCTACGCACAGCCACCTCTTGGTAGACTTCGATTCAAAAAGCCGCAATTCTTGACCAAATGGTCCGATATTTGGAATGCCACAAAATATGCAAATTCTTGCTATCAGAACACAGATCAAAGTTTCCCAGGTTTCCCTGGATCAGAGATGTGGAACCCAAACACTGATCTCAGCGAAGACTGTTTATATCTGAATGTGTGGATTCCAACACCTAAACCAAAAAACGCCACTGTAATGATATGGATCTATGGTGGTGGTTTTCAAACAGGAACATCATCTTTACCTGTTTATGATGGCAAATTTCTGGCTCGGGTTGAAAGAGTTATTGTCGTCTCAATGAACTATAGGGTGGGGGCCCTAGGATTCTTAGCTTTACCAGGAAATCCCGAGGCCCCAGGGAACCTGGGCTTATTTGACCAACAACTGGCACTTCAGTGGGTGCAAAAGAACATAGCAGCCTTTGGTGGAAATCCTAAAAGTGTAACTCTCTTTGGAGAAAGTGCAGGGGCAGGTTCAGTTGGCCTTCATCTACTTTCTCCTCGAAGCCAACCATTGTTTACCAGAGCCATTCTGCAAAGTGGATCCTCTAATGCCCCTTGGGCAGTAATGTCTCTTGAAGAAGCCAGGAACAGAACGTTGACCTTGGCTAAATTTATTGGTTGCTCTAGAGAAAATGAGACGGAGATAATCAAATGCCTTCGAAACAAAGATCCCCAGGAAATTCTACTGAATGAAGTATTGGTTGTCCCCTCTGATACTCTTTTGTCTGTAAACTTTGGTCCAATTGTGGATGGGGATTTTCTCACTGACATGCCCGACACACTACTCCAACTTGGACAGTTCAAAAAAGCCCAGATCTTGGTGGGTGTTAACAAAGATGAAGGGACAGCATTTTTAGTATATCGTGCTCCTGGTTTCAGCAAAGATAACGACAGCATCATAACTAGAAAAGAATTTCAAGAAGGCTTAAAAATGTATTTTCCAGGAGTGAGTGAATTTGGAAGGGAATCGATCCTTTTTTATTATGTAGACTTGTTAGATGATCAGAGGGATGAAAAGTACCGTGACGCATTGGATGATGTTCTTGGCGATTACAATATCATATGCCCTGCCTTGGAGTTCACCAAAAAGTTCTCAGAATTGGGAAATAATGCCTTTTTCTACTATTTTGAACACCGATCCTCCCAACTTCCTTGGCCAGAATGGATGGGAGTGATGCATGGTTATGAAATTGAATTTGTCTTTGGTTTACCTCTGGAAAGAAGAGCTAATTACACAAAAGCTGAGGAAATTTTGAGTAGATCCATAATGAAATACTGGGCAACTTTTGCAAAATATGGGTAAGTGCTGATTTTTTGTAATTGTTCTTGTTTGATTTTTATTTGGTTTTGCTTAGCTCGGCTTGCTCTCTGGTATAGACTTCATTAAAGGCACAGAAATGTTTTATTATTTTATTTTATTATTTTATTATTTATTCTTTTTTGTACCATAGGCTACTTTGGGGTTTTATTAATATAATGAATTTCAATTTCTCGCATCAAGGTGCTAAAAGAAATCAGCGAAGAACTACTATGAAAAATATTTTCTGATATCATTTCCAAAGGACTGCAAAGTACTTTTGCAATATTAGCCAAAGTTTATATGCTAATAGATGTTTACCTTGAAAACTAAAGTTATTATGACCACACTTTTTAACTTGAAAGTTTATAGAGTTTCCAGTTTAGGGAGGAGTAGGAATATGTCTTCTTTCATGCTCATAAGCAGATATAGTGGTAACCGATAGGTAGAAAAACATATTGTCATTCAGGAAAATCAAAGCACAGGATGGTGGTGGAGTTGGCCCTCAGATTACATCAAATACAAATGCAGAATTCAGCATTTTATTGATTTTTCCCCTAATAGGTTTGTTCAGAGCTTTCAGGTGATGTGTATTGGACAGGAGAAGCTACGAGTGTTCTCGCATTAGCTAAGCTGCCTCCCACCTGAACAGCTATATGGCCGACATTAGATAATCAGAAGTATGTTAGAAGAAACTATTTTTCTTCATATGTCACAAATATTGTGATATTATGTCCCCAGGAGTCAGAAGAAAATAATCTGTTCAAATATATTTTCTAAATTGTATCTCTTAAATATACAAATGCATGGTATAGAAAATAAGGATTTTTTTTGTAACCCCCAAAATAATTTTATGCATTGGGATAATTTGTATCAGTGAGAAAAACAAAAGAAAGAGAAGTTCAGACATCTGTTTTCAAAAGGAGTCCTGACAGAAACTCACAACTTGATAGATGCTTTAATCCAATCTGTCATATTATCTTTTATAATTGAAAAGAATGTTGATAGTGATATTATTGCTTTCTGGTTTTCTCTTCCAACCTCCATTTGAAATTCATTATCTCTTCGTGTCACTATATAAATCTTCTACAAAGTACTTGTATGATATAATTCTTCTCAAACGTTTTTTAGTGCTTATCCACTGCGTCTAAACCGAAAATTCTTTTGTCTGTCATTAAGAGACCTCTATAATCTTACTGCGGCTCAGATTCCCCAACAGTACCTGGCTTCCAATGATCTCATGAATGCCAGACTGTAAGCTTAATATACCTTGGAGCCTGCTCTTGCTCTGCACCCTGCTTAGAACATGTTCCCCTCTCCCTTTTAATGACACAAGTCCTGCTTTTTTTGAGGTCCTGAGCACCCACGTGTGTCGCCAAGTGTATCTTTAATTCCTAGAGTGGTAATTGCTTTGGACCTCTTTTTCCTTCTCAACAGAAGTTATTGACTGTAACTTGTCTCTGTGTGTTTTCTCATTGTATGCTGAGCCTCCCAGACTATAATGAAGTAGCTTCTGAAAAGAGAAACTGGTTTTACTGGAAACTCATGGAAGTACTGGCATAGGCATATGACAAATTTATCAGACATCTGGTTATCAAATGATTGAACAAAAACAAGTAAAGGCTAGAATGAGCAAAAATGTACCTATGTTCAAGATATGCAGACTATTAATTTATCTGTAGTTGTGCAATATCTTATGACTTCTCCACATCAGCTTCAATTTCTGCTAAAGAAGGATCATCATTTCTAGAGCAGCGGTAGAGTTATTTCTATCTCATTTTGTTCTCACCCTAAAGGCTAGATCTATATTAAATCATTTTAATATGTTTTAAATTCTTTCTTACGATTCTAGATATTATAAAGAATTTAAGGAGATATGTTTCTTAAAATTATTGATGCTTGTAATTTTTAAAAGACTTTAAATTTTACATGTCTTTGAAGACAGTCTTTGACACTTAGTAGAATAGATTGTCTAACCCTAATCTACTTCTGTGATTAACATATTTTCGTGGGAAATACATGGAGGTTGACATATTTCAATTATAATGATAAATTCATATAAATAAGATTATAAACCATAAAGATTAGGGGAAATTTTTTAAAGCAGTTTAGTTATCACAAGAGGTCATTTTAGTTGGGAAGTTTCTTTACAGTCCATATTTGCATACTCAACAGAAATAATAATACTTCTTATGTGTTGAGAGTTGATGGCAAACATGATGTTAATCTCCTGGTATACATTTACTGTCTTCAAAGCACAACTGTGAATAAAAATAGAAGCTTAGAATGGTCAAGTAAACTCCAGTGGAAGCAAAGGTGGTAAATGTACAGTTTGTAAATCCATCCACATCTATCTGACCACAAAAGTGATATATTCTGACTCTGTGGTTTTCAATGCAGGGAGATTAATCCCCTAGCCCCCCACCTTCCCACCCTGGGAACATGCAATGATGTCTGGAGCTGGATTTGAGTGTCACAACGGAGAGTGAGGCTGATCCTAGCAAGGTAGAGTCCAGGGATGCTCCTACACCTCCTCAAAACACAAAATAGCCCCCACACCAACAAAAAATTATTCATTCCAAATGTTAGTAATACCAAGCTTGAGAAACTGCAGGTTTCGGCTTCTTCATAAGCCCAAAATGACACATTAAGAAAGTGAAAAAGCAGAACTAGGATCTGTAATAAATTACTCAGGAAAACGAGTTTTCAAGTTCATGGTTCATAAAATGTTTTAGCAAATTCTCCTTCTTAAATACTGTCTAGTATGCATTGTGGTATTTGTTGTAATTAAATTCAAAATAAGGGGTGCCTGGGTGGCTCAGTTGGTTGAGTGTCTGAATCTTGGCCTCAGCTCGGGTCTTGGCCTTAAGGTCATTAGTTCAAACCCCTCCTGTTGGGCTCCACACTGGGAGTGGAGCCTACTTTAAAAAAAATTTTAATTCAAAATAATTTTGAATTTTTCTTGGTGATTTTTATTATTTTGCCAATGGCTCCTTTAGTAAATTGTTATTCAACTCCCAATTATTTGGATAATTTCTAGATATTTTGTTGTTGATTTCTAAATTAATTCCATTTTAGTAATAGGCAATACTCTAAGATTTTCATCATTGAAATGTATTAAAAACTATTTAATAACCCAGAATATGAGCTATATTGGTGATTATTTTATGTGTTCTTCCATTACCTGGTATGGTGTGTTCTGTAAATTTATTAGTTGATGGTCACTCAGGTCTTCTGATATTCTCCCTAATATTTTTGTTTCAAATACTGAGAGAGAGGTATTGACATCTTCAACTGTAATTGTGGTATTAATCATTTATCCATTTGGCTCTGCTAATTTCTTTTAATATTTTCAATCTATGGTATTAATTTTAAATCCATGCTATTAATTTCCATGCATATTTAGGATTATTCAGTCCTGATTATTTTTATCATTATGAAATGTCTCTTTTCATCCCAAAGTTGACTTTGTGTAATATCAAGATAGACATGCTAAGTTTCCCATACTTGTGTTTACATATTTTATCCCACTTGTATTTTTAAAGAAATCTTCCTTACAGTTGAGTTGGTATGATTAATTCACTTCATATTTAATGTATTTTTCAATATGATTTTAAGTATATCATCTTGTTTTTTTTAATTCATTTTTCCTGTTGCTCCTTTGCAGCTTTCTTTTTTTTGCATTAATTAAAATGTTTTTTATTATTCCATTTTATTTGTATAAAGACATTTTAATTTGCCCTTAATATTTTTTTCCAGTGGCTGCTTAGGGCTAGCAATTGTTTAACTTGTGAAGTCAACCTAGAGTTAATACTGAAACATTTTGCATTTTGCTACTGGCATTTCCCACTTTCTTCACAATTCTCGTTTCCCATTTTCCCTGTCCCCCTTACTACTTCACAAATGCAAGAAACTAAAAATACTGTTCCATGTATTCTCAATGTTTTTTGTATTGCTGTCGTATGTTTAGGCAATGTGTAATATAAAATCTCTCTTAATATATTACTTGCTTTAAACCATCAGTTATAGGATGCCTAGGTGGCTCAGCAGGTAAAGCGTCTGCCTTCAGCTTAGGGTGTGATCCTAGAGTCCCAGGATCGAGTCCCACATTGGGCTCCCTGCATGGAGCCTGCTTCTCCCTCTGCCTGTGTCTCTGTCTCTCTCTCTCTCTCCTCTCTCTCTCCTCTCTTTCTTTGTATATCATGAATAAATAAAATCTTTTTGAAAAATTTTTAAAAATGAACCATCAGTTATATTTGTGTAAATTAATAAAAGAAAAAATGGTCTATGTACCCATAGGATTGCCATTTCTAACCTTTATTCTTACCTATGGATTCCAGTTATCATGTGTTATCCTTCCCTTCATGTTGAGGAACAAACATTCTTTAGGATTGCTCATTGTGTAGGTTGGCTAGTTACAGATTCATCACTTTCCCTTATCTGGAAATGCTTTTTTTTTTTTTTTTTACCTCCATTGAAGGATATTTTTTAAGAATATAGAATTCTGAGTTGATTTTTTTCTTTTCCATTATCTTCTTGTCTCTCTAGTACTGATGCAAAGTGAGCTTTTATTCATATGACTTTCCCCCTGTATGCAATATCTTTTTTTTTCTCACCCCTTTGGGTTGATTTTAAATTTTTCTCTTTATCTTGAATTTTCAAAATTTTGTCCATGACATTTCCAAGTGTAATTTTTTTTCGGTCTGGGGTTCACTTAGATTCTTCTTGTTGATTTTTAATGTCATATTTGAGATATTTTGGGTCAACATTTCATTGAATATTCTTTCTGCCTCTTTCCCATTCTCATCTCCTTCTAAAATTCCAATTATATGTATACTACGTTGTTTAAAATTTCATAGGTCACTAAATTTCTGTTCCCATTTCTTCAGTTTTGCTTCTGTTTTTCAAATTAATACTCTTAATTGATTTCTCTGCAAGCTCACTACCCTTCTAATCTTCTCCAATTTGTGGCTGAAACTATCCAATGAATTCTTTATTTAATTTTAGTTTTCAGGTAAAAATTTCTCTTTTTTAAAAATAATTTCATTTATTTGCCAAGAGTCCTTTCCTGTCTCCCGTTTAAAAAGATATTATTTTTTTAAGTTCTTGAATATATTTAAAATAGCTTTAAATTTTTGTTTGCTCATCGAATATCTTGTTCATAGATTCAGTTTCCATTTTCCTATTTCTTTGCATGGTTAGTAATTTTTGGATTTATACTGGACTTTTGGATTATACGCAGCAAAAATCCCTATATTATTGTATCATTTTCTGAAGAATGTATGCTTGCATTTGAGAATGTTTTTCTATTTTACCAGGCCATTCAATTAAAGGATGTGTGTAGGTTTGAGTTTGTCTCAAATGTGTAACAGGCATGTTTTTATATTTTGTTAGAGTGGATCCAGAGGAGGTCCAAGATATATATAGATCCTCTAACTTGGCAGAACTTAAACTCAAAAGTCGTCTTCACTGAGGGTATGGCAAGTACTTGGTTTAAGGGTCTGCTAGGATGGGGTAGCCTAGGTCTTACTGTGTTCCTTACTTCTAAGGCTTGGCCCTCCATCCAGGTGGACACTGAGTATTGAAGAGGTATTAGTGAGATATAAATGAATGCTGACAACATTATGATAGTTATTCGCTCTCCAACTTTCCCCATCTCTCTTCTGCTCTCAACCCTGCAGCATCTTCTCTGATCAGCCTCTTTAGACTCTCTCCCTGTATATATTCAGCCCAGGACTCAGCCAAAGATCTGTAGGGAATCCCTGCAGAGACTTTGAGCCTCACTCCTTCTTTTTCTGAAGTCCTGCCCCACAGACTCCAGCTTCTGTATCTAGGAGCTCTTATTTCTGTGTCTTGACCTCGCTGGAGCTACTCTACTGCTTAGGTTCAAGCTCCCTGCATCTTGGACAAGAAATTCTCCTTATGTGAGTAACGAGGGTAAACATGGGCTCACTTTGGATTTCCCTGCTCTCAAATAACACAGACTTGTGCTGCCTGTTATCCAGTTCCTGAAACCCACTGCCTTGTGTTTTTGTTTTGTTTTTGTCTACTTTTATAATCGTTTATGGTGGGAAAGCTATTCCAGTTCAAACCACTTCATCATAGATGAACATAAAGGCCCGAACTCCCCACGTTTGCATTTTAAGGAAATCTTAACCTTTATATTTCTCATTCAGTTATATGAAAATCCTTTTCTGCAGTTACTTTAGAATATCATATTAGTTTCCAGGACATATAAAAGCCTTTTTAGTTTGACTTCTTGGCAAAAGTAAGAGAATGTTATTCTGTGGTAGCACTAAATTGTAATCAAATTTAGTATTTTTAGTTGTAGTGTTTTAAATTCCTTATAAAACAGAAGCCAAAATATCATGTAAGCTTTTGCTAGTTGTAATTACCACCTGTATGTACTTTGCTTACTCCTGCTTTTCCCTCAATCCCATCTTTGAAAATGAATTTAAAACCTTACCCAAATAGCACACAGGTCCGTATATGCATTACATCCAATACTCTATACTAATATATGTTGAAATATAAATTCACATATATATCCATCAATCATTCATCCAAGCAATAACTTGATGGCCAAGAAACTAGATTAAGCAAAACTTAATGACATCCATTCAGCACTATTCCAATTATACAGGAAATTGGTGAAATCAAACTTGATTTATCAGAGAAACCAGAGCAGCTAAAGAAAGTAAATAGCCAAAATATAATTAGTAGCAGAATGTAAGATAGTGGAGGATCATTGTGCCAGGACCTTTCCAGTTGCTTCTTACTATTTCAGATCATCTTTTGTTTACTCTGTCCTCTCCAGGTGCTGTATTCAGAGCTCCTCCCGTGTACAGCTTCAAGGGGAGCCATTCACGGCCTAGTTACACAGGTGTCCCAATTGTATGGGACAGCTCTGATGGGTCCAGTGTTAATCTTCCTACAGATCTTATGTTTATATCACCTTAGTTACTTAAAACTCCCTACTGTTTTTCCCTTTCTGCAAAATGGTGCTATAAATATATCCCTCTTACTGACATATTTAAATATTACCTAATTATTTACAGTTAATTGCATTCCTCCCTGCCATTAAAAAAAAATTATTTTTCCCCTTCCAGGCACAAACCACTTCAATCTATTCTTATCTAAGATCAAACTTGCCTTTCCCCAAAAAATGTACAATTGTTTGACTTCCCAGATCCACGTTTTCAAATAAATAAAATTTAGGCAGTTAACTCGCTTCTGTTTGTTTGGAAATAATCCATGTATTCAGAATCCCTCTAAAGTGCTTAACATTTCCTAACATATATATATATATATATATATATATATATATATATATATATATATATTTTTTTTTTTTTTTTTTTGGCCAGAAATAAATGTTATGGCACACTTTTCTTTTGTCCTATTTTGACCTCATGAAACCAAAAAAGACTACTTGACAAAGTATTTGTAACTTGACTGCATCTTATCTGTTGCTACTCTCATGTATTTTATTTATTTATTTATTCCTTTGCACTGGAAGAAACCTTATCACAGATGGAGCAATTATTAAGTGGAAATAAAAATTCACTACTAAACACTTGGTTGCATGATTCACCAATCTATTAAAAAAATAAGAACAGTTCCTGATTTCTGTACTGGGGAGTAGGTGTGATTAAATTAAAAGCTAAGCCATAATTTCTTAGTGCACAAGACTTTTTTCAATAATTGAGACAATTTAAAAATAGGCATGCTTCCATGTACTAAATTGTAATTATAATGATTACAAATTTCAGATTTGCCAGATTTCTAATGTAATGACCTTTGTTTCTGATTTCGAATATATATATACACACACACACACACACACACACACACATTAGGGATGGGTACTTCATATACATGGCTATAACTTCACTATACTAGTAGAATGCACATGATAATAATGTATTTTCTACTATTCGTAATGTGAAGTGGATTTAATAATAGTAGGGTTTAATAGGTAGGATTCTATCTTATTTACTTATATTTGACACAGGAAATAAAGTGATTGAAAAAACAATATTTCAACCCCCCTTATTTTTCAGGTGACTGTATTTTCTTAGTGTGTGTTTTTTTTTTTTTTACCTCCTGCCATCATTTTGTTTTCAAAAGATAATAGAAAAACTGAGGAAAATCAGAGAAAGCATAAGTAGAGAACCAGTGCTACTTCTTTCTAAATCTCAGTGTAGGAATTAATATGTGTCCCTACTGGTTATGTAAAGTTTGTGTGAATCCCTTCACCAAAAAAATAATTTTCAAATTGCACTTGGAATTATTTTTATTTTCTGTTCCAGCTGAACCAAATATATAGTCTAGGACTTCATTACAACACGTTTCTTAACAAGCGTTGCCTTGAGTATAGCAAAAGGATAGCAGTTGTGTTAATGTGAATGATACCATTACACTGGTAAGGTATGAAGTATATAGGTTCTATTATTAGAATGAAAAAATGCTGAGATGATGACGCTGTCTAAGATTTCAGATGAGAAGAGTGTGGTCCATAGAAGAAAAGTGAATTGGAGCTAATAGGTGACAGAACAAAGATTAACTATGACTCAAGACTATTAGCTTTCATTTCCTTGTATTATCCATTCACCAGGCTGCCTTCACCATGAATTATTGAAAGCAGTCATTAAACAGCCTTGGGAAATGCATTTGGTTGCAAACTAATAATTTTAACATGTTAGCATGCTGATACCTGCCTGGTTAATGCTACAGGGGTAAGGGCAGAGAACAGACTAAAATTAGACATCATGAGATGTAGAGACACGTTTAAGTTTGTCAAAGACTGTCATCTGGCCATCTAGTGCAATTATTATCAGGCTTATAATTAGATTTTCTGACAGATAATAGTTCATGTGGTTTCCGGAGTGAAGAAAAAAATCCGTACCCTCTGATTCTGTAATTATTTGTGGTACATTATCATAATTAACCTAACTGAAACATTTTGATGACTTTGCAAAAGGGTCAGGGTTCCAATCCCCTTGGATTTGTTTTATTGCTATCATGACAGCATCAGTGTTCTTTCACTTCAAATTCTGCCCCCCTTCAGGAATTTAGGTGAGAAATTACCCAGTAAGGAATAAAACAATGAATAGGAGGTGCAGTGTTCCTGTAAAGTACCCTGAGTTTAACAGAAAGAATATAAATGTAGGTTAAAAAAAATGTGCATACATTAGTGCAACCTATTTGAAAAGGAGGAATTACATTATGGGACAGTTTGAAGTGTACATGAGATCACTTGCAAAACCACTTCAGGATGCAGCAATATTTTACCCTTCATGACAGTGGAACGAGAAGGAGAAACCAGATGCCCCCAAGGGGCTGCATCTATGAAGCAGCTATAAAAGTAAAATACATCTGACTGTTTTTGAAATACTTCAGTACAGTAAAATAGGGGAAAACTCTTGCTTTTATAGTATAAAGGGGCTCATTAAAAAATGGAAAAATCACATTAATCGGATCCATTTACTTGGAAATAACGATGTGATTTGTTCTGTATGTTTTTCCAAATGTTTTCTGTATTTGGAAAAAATAATATTCAGTGAACTTGTAAATCTGAAGTTGATTCTGAAATTAGAATGAATCACTTATTTTTTTTTTAAAAATTAAAGTCATTATTTCAGTAACATACAAATGCAATACTTCAAAAGGGCTTCAGATACAATAATATGTCATATTTCACTAGGTAACAAAATGCTGTAGCCGAAATGTGATTTTAAATATTTTACTGTATATAATACTATTTTTCTGACTGTTTCACCATCAGATATAACTAAAATGTGTTTAGTCAAACTTATGAGTTCCAAGGAACCATTCTTGCTCCAATTTTCCTTCCTTGTCAATAACACTCAAGATATGAATGCTAAAAAGCATAACTTTACCCTATCTTTATTTTTTATATGTTAATATTTTGCCTACACTCCTTCATATTGGATGACAGTTCCTATTAACCTGGTAGGATAATCTGTAGATTTATTGTGAGTGACATGTCAGTGTTTACTTGTCCGTAGCCTCTGTTATATAATAGCAATTGAGTCTTTTTCTTACACAAATAACATTATTTTTGGTGTATCCGTCCCTAAGGATCGATACCCAAGTAATTGTTTTTATGACTAGAGTTAAAATATTAACTACAAAGATATATTTTATCTGATAAACCAGTACAAACCAACATAACAGCCCAATGATGTCACAAGTGTTTGGATTCCATGTTTTGTTTAAAAGCCATAATTCAAATCATGCTTTGACTGGTTTCATAATGTTTCTGGAGGTATGAAAATTAGACATTTCATAAAACTCCTTGATATAAAAATCTACATTTCTTATAAAGTTGGAAGAATAATAGAGCAGTCAAAATAAATACATTTGTTGATTAAGTTCTCTGTCTTATGCGAGCATGGTTTGTGGTGGCCCAAAACGATTCCAATAGTAACGTCAAAGGTCACTGATCATAGATCACCATAAAAAAATATAATAATAGTGAAAAAAAGTTGCCATATAGTGAGAATTACCAAAATGTGACAAGAGAGACACAAAGTGACCAAATGCTATTGGAAAAAATATGCCAGTAGCCTTGCTCGAGGCAGGGTTGCCACAAACCTTCAACTGTAAAAATTGCAGCATCTGTGAAGGCCAATATAGAGAAGTGTAATAAAACAAGATATGCCTGTGCTGGGAAGGAAGATTTGGTAGGACTTGCTAATAGATTGGATGTGGGATATGAGGGAATAAGGGATGGCAAGGATGCCGCAAAGTGTCTGACCCAAGCCACCAGAGGTACCATTTTCTGAGAGAGAGATGCCTCTGGGAGGAGGTGGTGTGGATTTGGTAACCAGTAGTGGTATTTTAAACATTTTAAGTGCAGGGTGCCTATTTTATAGACTCTTGGAGCAATAAAATAGTAATTCTGACACTGCAGTCTAGAACTCAAGGGAAGGGTAGGGGTTAGAGATGTAAACCTGGTATCTAACAGCATGAGGATGGTACTTAAAGGCACAAGATAGGGCGACAGAGGTTGTGGACAGAGCAGATTTCTGAACACTGAGTTCGAAAGGCAACTGGGAGAACAAATTACCTCCCCAAGAGCAAGTGAGGTAAACATCCCAAGGCAGGGGTCATCTAAGTATCACATATAGAAGAAGTATAGTGAAAATGACATGAATCCATGTACAAAGCCCTGTGGGTTTGGAAACGTGGAAGTTATTGGTGGCAAAGACATGTGAGAGGCTTGTTCTGAAGTCGAAGCAGGGAAATCGAATTCAGTGATGTAGGGAAAAACAGAGGGCAGGAGCCTTTTGGACCGTGTCAACTTAAAATTAAGAGCCAGGGTGAGAGGGGCACTTGAGTGGCTCAGTGGTTGAGCATCTGCCTTTGGCTCAGGTTGTGATCCCAGGGTTTTGGGATCGAGTCCCGCATGGGGCTCCACACAGGGGGTCTGCTTCTCCCTCTGCTGTGTCTCTGCCTCTCTGTGTCTCTCATGAATAAATAAAGCTTAAAAAAAAAAAAAAGAAAGAAAAAAAGAGCCAGGATGAGAAGCAAAGGAGCATTTATTTGAGATCAAAGAATGGCAATTTGGGAAGCACACACTCAGGTGGAGACCCAAATAGTGTTTCAAATACAGATGAAACCAGGACAGTTATATGAGGAAAGAGAGGGAGGCAATCACAGGAGTTGAAGGAAAGGCAAACTTTTTTCTATGGGTGTTAACAAACTTTCTGTGGGTGTTAAGTCACAAACTACTCCGGGTTATCCATTAACAGATGCAGATTTTATCTTCTGAAAGTCCACAAGTCTCAGGCCTGTGACCAGGTATCTGTTGTCCCTCCTATTTTGAAACAACTGCCTTAAACACTTGCTTTTTGACTCAGTACAAAAGTTAGGGCCCAGTGCAAAGAAAGGCACTGAAGGCAGTTTCTCTGCAGTGGCTGCTCAGGCTCTATTTTAAAGTGGATCCGGTCATGTCCATTTTTTCCACAATCGTTTTTGCTTTTATATGGGCGATATGCAACATGTCTGTGTGCTGATGGGTCTCGTACAGTGAGTGATTAATGTGACTAATTTGGTTTTGCGTCAGCAGCAGCATCATCTACCTAATGGTATTCATGTATTTATTTTCTGTTTTAGAAAATAATGCATCTCCATATAAGGCAAACCACTTAGTTCCAAGTCAGGCTGTCGCTAACTTGGATTTTGCAGAGCACAAAGGAAGGGAACCAAGAGATGAGAATCAAAGAGAAAATAAACAAAACCCCCACCCAAATATTCTAAACATCAAAAAAAAAAAAAAAGCTATCATGAAATATTCCTTTGAGATTTATTCCACCAGAAAGGTGGTTATTTCATCATTTGGAATCTTTTGGTTTGTAATGTGCCCTAAATTCTAAGAGTCCTTCCTTTATTATTTTAAAATGAGAGACAAATCAGAGGCAGTTGTTTTCTGAGAGCTGAGGCAGAAAGCAAGCAACTTTGCAACAGTCTGAGAGATCATGGGAACAGGAAGAGAAGCAACTGGAGGGGGGGTGGGAGATAACCTCTAATGTGCTAGCTAGGAAGCAGGGGAGCAAGGTTCTTGTCCCTAGAAGTCCAAAAACGAATTTCCAGGATAGAGGAGAGTGAGTAGAGCATGGAGTTTTATTAAGCAAAGATACAAAAAAAGCTCTCAAGAATGAGAGGGATCACCAAAGGGTTTTTATGTCTGGCCTCTTATTAGAACCTTACCAGGAATTTCCCAGTGCTTAGGTCAGTGATCTGGAACCAGACATGACGCTTATACATTGCGTGAGAGTCTTTGTTTCTGTGACATCTATGATCTAGAGATAGGTTTTGCTAGGTCTGGTTAATCTTTAGAGTTAACTTCTCCTTTGAAGCCTGGTCTTTTTTTTGTGTGTGTGTGTGTGCTTATTTCCTATTTTCTGTGGTTACAATGTGATTATTCGAAAACCATGTTGACCCTAGCATTTGGGATAGGGCGCCTGATTTTTCTTCCTTCTCTTAATTTTTGTTCTGTCCCGATGTCTGTATACCTGAAATAGCCCCAGAGCCTAGATGGGGCCCCTAACCTTTCCCTACCTAAAGTCCCATCCTTTCCCTATTCAACTAGTGCCAGCAGTAACACAAAATTGACGCTGACACCGAGTCACATGCTATGTCGTACCTTCTAGGTGTCCTTTAACATTCAAGGAAATATTGCATGATGCTTCTTAGGAAAATTAATTTGTCAAAATAAGATGAATGTGGTTATAATTAAAATAACTGAGGCCTTAAGGACTGTGCTTTGCACATAACCTGTAAGGAATAACAAGTCATCCGTATTGTGTGGTCAGAATCCATTTAAGAAAGTACTGACTCACTTCCAGATTAATAATTTGAAGTCCATAGTATTGTTTGTATTAATAGCATCAATTAAAATATATTGCCTGCTAACATGTGACTAGCTGTCTGCTCAGGACTTCACTTCCATTGTGCAACTCCCTAAGGAAGTATGGGCATCATCAACAGGGGATATGATGGAGCACTGAAGCTTACAGAGCTTCAGCTGCCCCAAATCCTGCAGGTATTAATAAAAACCAGAGCTCCAATTTGAATCCTGGGGTCTGATGGGAGAATGCAGGTACCTCTCTCTTCCCTATACTTTGTTCCCTCTCTATTAGAATTTGTGTGTGCCATTGGGAAAGAGAAAGAACAGATAATTGAATCCCTTTTGCCCATATTTCCTCTAATATGGAAATACTAATACCCATCTCCTGAGTTGGCATGGAAATTAAAAAAAAAAATTTATGCACAATGGCAAACATATTTCCAAACACATACTACAGGTAGCATTGCCAGATTAGAGGATACCTAGGTAAATGTGACTTTTAACTAAACAGCAAATAATTTTTTCCTAGTTTAAATACATCCCATAAATTTGCATGGGGCATACTATACTAAAAGAATTAAATTATGTGTTGTTTAGCTTAACAACATATTCATATTTAACTAAGAGTTCTGTTTGCTGTTGCTTTTTTGCCTCATTTTTGCGAAATCTGGTAACTGGGAGTCAGATGGCCTACAGAAAGTGTTCCCAGTTGGAGCAGGGTTTGGGAAAAGCTGAGAAAGGTGTTGGAGAGAAGTTTGGTAAAGGACTCCTTAAGTCGGTAGGGAAAATAGAAGGGAATACAGAACATTGAGTTGAGAGCTGGCCCTCAGGACTGTATCAGGCTCGCAGGAATTGCAGAATGGGGCTCTCAAGGGACACCCTGCTTTTCTGGAGTCTGGCTGCATTTCTCAAGATTAGCTCTAGGGCGAGGCGGGGCTTGGTTTGCAAGTTTAGGATTTACTTAAAGTGTCTAGAGCTGACATAAGTAAAGATTAACATCGTAAAGGCAAAAGTCATCTAAATATTAACATCATAGCAGAAATAAGGATTAGTGAAAGGGACCATGAGGGAAGGGGGGAAACTCAGTGGCAAAAAATTAGAAAGGAAGACAAATCATGAGAGACTCCTAACTCTGGGAAACAAAAGTTACAGAAGCAAAAGTTACAGAAGCCGAGGTGGATGGGGGCAGAGGGTGACTGGGTGATGGACGTTAAGGAGGGCACCTGATGAGAGGAGCCCTGGGCGTCACACTATATGTTGGCCAATTGAGTTTAAATAACATTTACACAATAAATAAATAAAATTAAATTAAAAAGAGGTAAGGTTTTCTTCTCCTGTAGCCTGCAACCTAAAATCTCCAAAGCTCTGAGTATGCATTTGAATTTATTTTATTATTTTTGAATCTTTTACTCCCCTTTTCCACCTCAGAAAAGGTAACCTCTGCGAAATGAGTGTTTCATAACATGTATTTGTGAAGACTTTTTCTTTTTTTTTGAAGACTTTTGAATCATATCAATGAACCCTGAAATAAAGAATGAGGGGAAAATAGCATAAACCAGAAAGCACATTATTTGCAGGATTTTCAAACTAATTCTACTTGTAACACTGGACTTCGCAACCTCAAATTTCATTTTCATGTTATTTATTACTAAAGATAACTATTTACAATGCTCTGCTTACTTATAAATTTGAGTTATTAGAAAATAAATTATTCAGACCTTGTAATTATATAAAGGGTTTTATTGCAAAGTAAACATTGTGAAAGTCAAAGAAACCTAACAGTTTAAAAATGATTAAAACTCAAGGGAGTACAAGTCCTAATCTTGTCTTCTCCATCAAATTTGGGTTCAGATATTCTATTACTTAGGCTTATGACAGACTGTGTGTAAATTAAGACTGGCTTTTTGACCTCTACCTGAATTGTTACACTGAGCTACATTGATCGTTTTATACCTTCTCTCTTTAATTACATTCTTTTCCTACTATTAGTACAATGGAGAGCATTTATATGTAATGAATAAATAATGTTACAGTGAGAAAAATTATTAACTTTTAAACATTAAATTGAACATCGTCTTTACAATTGGCCTTTTTAATGTTAAAACAATTACAGAATTCGCTTAAAACTTATGAATTTAGATTTATTATCAAATGACAAAAATAAAACAATGTAGTAGCAAGTTTGATGTCCTTTATTTAGGGGGAAAACAATCCTTAGATTGGTGGAGTATATAGTGCCTACCAAGCAGTGGATCATTTTTCCCAGGTATGTTTGGACAAGAGCAAGTTTTCTAGAGCTTTAGATACAGCAACATGGAGATTGGACTTTACTGGCTGGGTTTGCATATCTGACTTTATTTAAAAGATCAAGGAATAAAAGAAATAAGTATAGAGCCAAGAGTTAGCTTGGCATTTGGTGATTAGCCGACTGGATGTTTCTGATCAACTGCAGCATTTACAGGAACACAAAAGTTATCTGAGTTTGTTTTGCTGACCTAGCACCCCAAGCAGAAACAACTCCCATTTTGGGCTTAGAAATTTATTTCAACATTGTGTTTTAACATGCTTTTCTTCTTCATCTTTTGGACTAGGGAGATATTTTGTGTAAATAGTGAATCTAAATGGTGAATCAATTACGTTATAAACAGAATATGCTCTCCACCAACTTTCCACCTGATTAAAGATCAATTATTTTTATTTTGTAAAGCAGTATTGACTTTCCCAAATATTGGTATACATATTTAAGTTCTTTCATTGTGAATCTACTCTTGATATAATTAGATATCTACAAATGGAAAATAAGATGGAAAAATCAGAATTGATCTTCAATTTTTAGTGATTAGGAACTGAAAATTATTTACTTAATAAGGAAGAAAACCAAAGGCCATAAAAGATAATTGTAGTAAAATGATCAACAAAAATATTTGATAATTCAATACCTAAAAAAATATTAAACTTATTTCAACATCAAAAAGATTCTACCTACAAAATATCTTTAAAATTCTATTGCTAAATCATCAAAGTGAACTTTAATTTCTTGTTTATCAACATGCCAAAGAGCACTGATTTATTATAATTTTGCAGTTTATATTGTTTAATTCACAGTAGCTTCTCTTCCTGTCATTTTTTTTCCTGGTTAAAAAAAAAAAAAAAATGAACCAAAACCCTACAGAAAATGTATGCAGATGATCCCTATTGAATAGTTGAGAATGAGAAGTAAAGATGGTCTGGCAATTAGAGAATTGTGGAAATCATATGACATTATGAAAGACACTGGAAAGTTTTTAATAGCTTGAAATGCCAGACAATACAGAAAGAGGTCTAGACGAAATCTGGGGGAACTAATGTTAATTTTTAATGCTTTGGAGCATATAGTCTGTAATGATTAGATTATATTCATCCCTATTTAAGAGGGCATGCCGTCCCACACTATTAGACTGTATGCCTTCATAGTGTCATGTTTCTTTTAGGGAATATTAGTTAAACATTTTTCATCATGGGAAAATACCACATTAAAGAGAGCACAAATAAATAACAATTATATTACTAGTAACTAACTAGTAAACAAATACATATGGAAAATATTTAATTTTCTTTTTATTTCCCTGGTGCTCTAGATTAGCTGAATTATAAACATAATGCAAGAGATAAATTAAAAAGAAATAAAAATATTATAATCCACAAAATTAGAAAGGTGTATCTAAACAATTTAAAATTTGAACATGCTGTTTATTTGAAACTATAATAGCTTTATAGTTTTCTCATGTCTAGCATGTGAAATAATTGTGGCCATATTATCATTCCAATAAGAGCAAATTAATAACTAAAACTTGAACATAAAATATAAATGGTGATAAATATGCTTGCATTTTCAGATTTGTAGCAGAACAAAAAAGTAAAAGACTTATGAGATCCAACTTTTCTCCAGTTACGGATTCATATCTAAGAAATCTTGGAAAAAAAAAAAAAAAGAAATCTTGGGATGAGGATATTTTAGTGTTTTTTTTTTTTTTTTCTTTTCCAACTGTTTAACTATTGTAAAGTTGCATATTTCAGATGTGGTACCAAAGTGTTGAGAATGGATAAAATCAAAACTATTTATTTATATAAATTTCTGTTTGTTCCTGATAAATTGAAGTGGTCACTTATCTGTTATTGAAAGTCAATATTCACAGTCTTCAGGATCCAACCTGAAGATACTCTGAATTTTGTTCAATCTGCATTAAAAAGAGAATGATGAGAAAAAGAAGAAAGGAGATAAATGAAAAGAAAAGAGGAAACTATATCGGTTTTCTAGCTTTGGACTCACATATTAACCCACTTAATTTCCATAACAAATTTGCTAAGAAATTATTGTCTCTACTGATTAAATTGAAGATGTAGAGTGAATTAAGTTGAGCAAAGTCATGATTTGAAATAAAAAGCTTATGGAAGCTGTTTTGACATCGAAGCCCATTTCTTGCCATTAGATCATCTAACCATCTCATCACTCTAGATTCTACTATTTTAACTATTATTTTCTAACCCCTATTCTGCTCAGTACTTATAATTCTGGGCTGAGATTGGCACTCCATGCAATAGGAAGGTAAAACAATGGCTATCTATATGCCCTCCCATCTTACTGAGGAAATATGTCTGAATTATTGTATTAAATTATCTTAATTTCAAATTTGCAAATTAAAATTTTAATGTTAAAAGTAGAAATACAAAAAGGGAATTTTTGAAGAGCAAATCAAATTAATGTGTTTGGTCAGTTGAAGAGTTTTGTTTTGTTTTGATTTTGGTAGGTGCAGAAAATGCAGTTATTCCTGAAACATTATCATCATCTGTTCATGCAAGACTTCTCTCACATCAGTAAAATTATTTTGTAATTTTTTCCCTTATGCCACATTCTTGAATCTCCCCGTCATGAACATGCTCTGAAGACGTACACACGAGATGGGTCTTTCCACAATGTCAGCTTTATTCAATTATAAAGTCGATCACAATTACAAAGCAGGTTCAGGATTCCAAACTCAATGACATTTTACCATGTGATAAAACTTGGCTTCTTGGGCATCCCAGGTGGCTCACTGTTTAGAGCCGCCTTCAGCCCAGGGCCTGATCCTGGAGACCTGGGATAGAGTCCCATGTCTCCCTGCATGGAGCCTGCTTCTCCCTCTGCCTGTGTCTCTGTCTCTCTCCTTCTCTGTGTCTCTCATAAATAAATACATAAAATCTTAAAAAAAAAAAAACAAAAAAAAACAAAACTTGGCTTCTTACTCAGCACACAGAGCAGGACAGAAGACAAACCACACAACAAATAAGGTATCAGAAGGATGTAGGAAGTTAACAAACCAAATACGAAGTCCATCTGAGGAGGCTCAGCTGAGATAAGGTCCCGTCTGTCTGGGTCAGCTGTCCACACTTACTACTTCTTGTGTTCAAGCAATGAAGGATCTCAATTGTTTGGGGATCAATAGGGCAGAGCCTTTGGCAGTAGTTGCCTTTTTTTTTTTTTTTTTTTTTAAGTGATCAGATTCAGAGAGGTCAAGTCTGAAGAGTCTGACAGGTTGCTGCCAAAATTCCCCCCTTTTGAAAGGGATTTAATCAGTCTTAGGTCACTGCAGACCTCTTCTGGTTCTGGTTGTTATCAGTTCTGGGTGTCAGCTAAGGCTGGTCCTGGCGATGTCTCAACCGTAGTCCCTTTTCATTGCTTGCATCACTGCTTGACCCAGGTGCCTGCTTGACGTGAGAGACTCCATTTTGCTCTCTACACCCTCACACACGTATACTCCTCTGTTAAGCATGTTTGCACAAGGTGGGCATCTATTCATGAATATATAGGTAGATATGTCTTCACTTTTATTTCAGACTGTTGTCCTTTGGTATTAAAAGAAAATTTGGTTAAAAGAAGAATTAGACCTCCACTTATATATGCAGAGTCATTTCTAATTTTCACCTCTTCATGGCATATTAAATATTAAATGGAAGTCTAAATCTCTCAACTTTAGATTCATTTGCAATTTGGGTCTTCTTCCACTTTAGAGCGAGATTGTTTCATTTCTTGAGTTGCTGTATTGTACTAATTAACATTTAACATCACGGCTGTTATGACTGATTTTTTAAATTAATGATTTATTGTATCTTAGTTATTGTGTACCTTTATTTTTATCACCACTGTGAAATAAATTTTAGTCAATTTAACTTCTAGCTCTTAAGCAATTTTTGTCAAGAAAGGGGTGCTTGCTAACTGCATGTTTTAATGCATTAACACTGAGTTAGATGTTAGACTTCCAAAAATTTCCCCTTAGTTTTATCTTCTAATCTTGCCACAGTCTGTCCTTTGAGATAAGAGCTCCACATCAATTCTTCTTTTAATGGTATACTAAAGAAGAAAACTTTTTAAAAGAGATAAAAGGAATAACAGCTTGCTTCAAATGCTGCTAAGGAAACCAATATCCAGCAACTTACTATCAATTTCAAGTGGAGGGACGTGATTCTCCAAATGTCTACCCAGACAGAGCTGATGGCACCATGCATCTTTAATCCCACAGGTTAGTGGTATTTGTCACAATATCACAGGTTCGTCTCAAAACTGAAAAACTGGCAACAAAATAACACAGCCAAGGAAAAAAATGGAAACAAATGTTATAAAGTGAGAAAGCTTTGCAAAGTAATCAGAGAATCCTTCCAAATACAACATTAGCGCAGGAATAAAGAAAAGGAGGTGTAAGTACTAGAAAACATCAGGCTCCCAAGACACTAAATATATTCGGATATTTTGAGGGGGACATAATCTTCCTAGTAGCGTCAGTATGCAAAATGTCATACATATTTGCTCTGTGAATTGGAATCAGCTGCTAGAAAATCACAACTTGAACAGAAAAATATTATCCTCAACTCATACTCAGTATAACTATAGATAATAAAACTGTTATTATCAGAGATTTATTTTTAAAAACTCAGCATGCGAGAATATAGCCTGCCTGAAACTTACTGTATTTGTCTCTGAAATAAATATCAATTTCTGTAATTGATGTGAAAATAGAGAAATTTTTTTCAAAGTCACCTAATACTATGTCTGTCATATAGTAAGCATGAGTAAGAACAATAACTTTTAATACTATTGATAATCATAAATACAGGTGCATCCTAGGAATGTAAAACTCTAGTGACTTCTTTAAAATACCAAAGAAATAGGGAGCATTTTCCAATAAATTATAATAAAAGAATTAGCTTGGTAACACTTTTTGTTTTTAAAGCTTAACAGTTCAGGAAATTTAACTAAGGGCCATGCTCACTAGACGTGCTTAAAGGCAACCTTTACTGTTATTCATTTAATTATCAGAAAAAACATATCACTTTTCTTAGAGAACCTGTATTAACATCATCATATTATGTACTTTACTTTAGAAGATACTGTAATATGAAAGTATGGTGTACCTGAATTATAAAAATGCATCATAATATGAATGAGATAGAGGAAAATATACCTAACAAATATTGGCCTTCCCTAACCCTGCTAAACTTATGCTAAATATAAGCATTGGATCTAAACAGTTATGCATGTGTGATTATATAGATACATATATAATGGGAAGTAAGATATTTCTTTTATTAGTATTTATTTTTAATTTAATTTAATTTAATATAATTTAATTTAATTTAATTTAAATTCAATTAATTAACATAGAGTGTCTTATTAGTTTCAGAGGTAGGGAAGTAACCTACGTCTTGAATGTCATTTAAAGCTTCTTTAATGTCAAAAAAATTCTCTAAAATCTACTCATTCATCATATGTTCTTATTATATAACAATTAAAAAATATGTTAAAAGCATCCTGTATTTGAGTTGTATTTAGTATGCCACACAAGAGGTCTATGAATATTCAAATTTGGACTCAACCTAAAAGTTGAAAAAAATTCAAATTTTTAAAATTAAAACCAGGTAGAGGGATCCCTGGGTGGCGCAGCGGTTTGGCGCCTGCCTTTGGCCCAGGGCATGATCCTGGAGACCTGGGATCGAATCCCACGTCGGGCTCCCTGCATGGAGCCTGCTTCTCCCTCTGCCTGTGTCTCTGCCTCTCTCTCTCTCTCTCTGTGTGACTATCATAAATAAATAAAAATTTATTTAAAAAATAATAAAAAAATAAAAAAATAAAACCAGGTAGAAATTGGGTTTAGTTATTTTTTGTACTTCTTTTCAGTTATATTGGCTTAATGTTATCCATCTAACTCCCCCAATAGCCCACATAAAATAACAGTTGTTTCTATAAGACTACAGTGTTCTAGTCACACTATTCTTCTCTGATTTAACAAATGAGTTTTGCATATTCAAGCAACACAGCCATGGAAGAACCTAGTTTGGTCATTAAAACAATCAGAACAATATTTCATCCATTTTGACTATTATTCAGGCAGATTAAAATAAACTACATAATCATGATTGTCAAGATATGATTATACAGTTATTTGGGCATCTGGTTCTAGTCTCTTTTTGCTTCATGGAATATTATGAACAAAAATTATGATTATAAAAAATCAGATATTTTATATTAAATTTTACCCCACTCTCTATAATATTTTATAATTTTATTCATTGAAGAAACTATTGAGCACTAATTATAGGCCAGGCACTGCTAAAGGCTGTAGAGTCAGTAGAAATACACTGCAGAAAAGAATGCAGACCTACCATCCAGGAGGTGCCACTTACTGCTGAAAGAGAGCAGCAAATAGCAATTTACCATGCCCAATGATAAGGGTTATATACTATGTATGAAAAATAGACTTCTGGGGAATAAAACTTAGAAGAACCTCAAGTCTGTCCTAGAGTCTTAAGGAAACCTTTCTCAAGGAGAGAGTCCTTTGGGAAGATGAAATAGTATTTGCAAAGTACCAAAGATGATAGAGCAAAAGAAGTGAAAAAAAGAAGGCAGGCTGATGTGGAGGGACATGAGTCTGGAGAGATATACAGAAACCAGAGATATCATAATTGTGTCAAACCTACTAGCTTGGGATTATATCAGAAGGGTACTATGCGGGGATCCTTGGGTGGCATAGCGGTTTAGCGCCTGTCTTTGGCCCAGGCCGTGATCCTGGAGACCCAGGATCGAATCCCACATCGGGCTCCCGGTGCATGGAGCCTGCTTCTCCCTCTGCCTGTGTCTTGGCCTCTCTCTCTCTCTCTCTCTGTGACTATCATAAATAAATGAAAAATTAAAAAGATTAAAAAAAAAAAAGAAGGGTACTATGTGGAAACATTTTGTCTTGTTGTTTCTCTGCTTGTTTAAGTCTGGGTAGATTTACTATAAATTAGCATTTTACTAAAATCATCCTGTCTGCTGGGTAAAGGATGGCCTAGAGATAAGCAAGAAAGGTGACAGGAAATATGATTTAGAGATGTGTTTCAATCATTCAGGACAGCAATAATAAACCTATATTAGAAGGATTCTGGTGAGAATGAAAAGACCAATCAGATGCCAGATTTGTGAAGTTCAGTGGAGATAAGCCATAGGGTTTGGTGATTATTACTTAGATATATCGGGCATTTGAAAAGAAGGGGAAATCAATGAATGTTACCTAGTTTTCAGACTTAAGTAGTCAGGGCCTCTTCCAGAATTAGGTACGTGTGGGTAAAAGGACTAAATTAATGAGTTCACATGATGATATGAGCACTGAGTGTTACACTATATGTTGGCAAATTGAATTTAAATAAAGTAAAAAATAAGAAAGAAAGAAGAAAGAAAGAAAGAAAGAAAGAAAGAAAGAAAGAAAGAAAGAAAGAAAGAAAGAAAGAAGGAAAGAAGAAAAAAATTAATGAGTTCAGTCCTTCATACATTGAGTTAGTGCCTATGAAATACCCAAGGAAATAGGTTGATAGGTACTTGGATATAAATAGTGATTTAATCAACTAAAATGAGGGTAATCAGTAAGATATTTTATGTACAGTGAGAAGCCTAATGGGCCTATGATACTTGACAATAATCAATGTTAGGAAGCAAAGGAAAAGGAAGCTAAAATTCAGAGTAGAATGAAGTGGCTAGAAAATTAGAAAGAGAAAAGAAAATAAATTTATGGCATTTCTAAAGACAATGGGGGTACATTTTTTTTAAAGAAAGGTAAAAAAATGAGCAAAATAAGCACCAAAAAATGCCCTTTATATTTAATGATCTAGGCCATTGGTGTCATTCATCTGTGCTGTTTCTTAGAATCATATGAAAAAATATAAATGTCTCTTCTTCTGCCTATATACATATGAGTGTGTAAACACCGAGTTAAATATTCAAAATATGTAATAAAACATCTTATACCACTATGCAACAATCTTGTGTTTACTAAAAATCCCTTTGAAAATATATTTGTACGTCTTTTGGAACCTATACTGAAATATGCACTAATCAAATGTCCACTTTTTCTAAGCTTCCAAACCTCTCCAACTCTCTCTTCTGGGATCCCCTGTCTGGCAACAAAACTCATGGCAGTTTCAGTTTTTAAACTTTTCTTTGGTGTTCACTGATACCTGGCTGATCCTGAAGACTTCATTTAGCCTTCAGCCCATTCAAGTGAGGGTGTTTTTATGCCAGTATTCATGTAGCACAGAATTGTACAAATATCTTCCTGAGTGCTCATCACCGTTTCCAA
This sequence comes from Canis aureus, assembly GCF_053574225.1. NCBI lineage: Eukaryota > Metazoa > Chordata > Mammalia > Carnivora > Canidae > Canis > Canis aureus. The sequence goes on along the minus strand of NC_135641.1, from coordinate 35,604,916 downwards.
AACATCTTTCCTCCCATTTCCCTCAGAATAAGTCAATTCTGAAACAAAGTCTATGAAACACTCTCAGACTATGCTACCCATTCCCCATTTTTGCTGTAGTCATCGGCATAAACCCTGGTGAATCCTACTCATTCACTGGAGATTTCTAGCATCTAGCCTACTTGCCCTCTCTCTACCATAAATCCTGTAAGCGTTTTTAATTATCTCAGTGTTCATAACAATAATCCATCCAATGCTTTGACACTTTTCAATCTTTTTCACCTGCAGGAAACACAGCTTTATTTATGTCTAAATATATAATTGCAACCAAACAGTTTAATGTGGCTGTAAACACACACACACACACACACACACACACACACACACACACACTGAGCTAATAAATTCAAGACCTTAAAAATCAAGATCTTTAATGTTACCTGGTGTTTAGTGTCGCTAGCCAATTTATTTCTCCAGCTTCTCTAGCGAATATGTATATTTTTCTCACTCTTCAAAGCTTAAAAATATCTCCTCCAGTCACACTTTCAGTTAAAAACTTGCATGTAACACCAAATGAACACACAAACAAATAAACCCAGACTCAGTCAGCTCACCGAATCAATCAGCCTATCAGAACTCATGCCTGTGCACCCTCCCTTCCTCCTTCTGTAGTTAACATTCTGTCTCCCATCCCCACAGCGAGTGGGATTCCATAGAGCTCCTCCACTCCTAACTATGCAAGAACTCTGTTTTAAATTGTTTTCCTTCTCCCTTTCATCATCATTTTTCTCTACATATCATTCCTATTATTTATTAATATATAATATCTCTTATCTTTAAAAAAAGCCTTCACATTGTTCAATGGGTACTTTCTCATTTTCTTATTTTCTTTGACAGCAAAACTCTCTGAGTTATCTCTAACAATTGCCTACTTTTCCTCGCTCATTGTATATTTAAACTATTCCATTACCCCAGTCGCCCCAAATTGACCAGGCTCATAATGGTCAGTAAATTATATAACCATTTCTCAATCTTCTTGCTTAACCTGTCACCAGTGTTTGATCTTCATGTAGCCTCTCCTCCTGGAAGCATCCTCTCCCGTTGGGTCCTGCAAACCCAGCCATCACCAGGCTTTGTCTAACCTTTCCAAAATTACTTTTGTCCCCTTGGGTGTTTCTCCTCTTCTCACCTCAGCATGTTGGAGCATTCCCAACCTTAGTCCTTGGATGTGTTCTTTTTTCTGTTCATTTTCATCCCATAGGTGATCCCATCCAGCTTCATCTCTTGAACTACCATCAGTATACTAATGACTCCCAAAGTTGTATCTGCAGACCAGATCTCTCCCTGAACTCCAGACCTTACGTCTGTGTCTGTTTAGATAGTTAGTGTCACAAACTAACGAGCCATACTTTTCTTGTCATATTCTCCTCACAGGCTTTCTCATCTCAGTTAAGAACAGCTCCATTCTTCCACTTGCCTAAGCCCAAAACCTCAGGACAATGTTGCTGTCTCCCTTTTTAACCTTCTTCACATCAAGTTTGTCAGTAAATTCTGTCAACTTGACCTTTCAGAAAATAACCAAGCCAGAATTCTCTTAAAGAGTACATGTTGCTTATAATCATTAATGCCCATTACATATCTTTGAATCTAAAATAGTCATCAGGAGAGGCTGGGCATTCAGGGATATTAAGAAATTGTTGTTAAATTTATTAGGTGTGACGGTGTTGTTTTAGCTAAGTAGGAATATATCCATTTTAGGGAGAGGGAAATGCATGCTAAATCACTTAGGTGGGGCAGCCCGAGTGGCTCAGCGGTTTAGTGCAGCCTTTGGCCCAGGGCCTGATCCTGGAGACCCGGGATCGAGTCCCACATCGGGCTCCCTGCATGGAGCGCTTCTCCCTCTGCTTGTGTCTCTGTCTCTGTCTCTCTCTCTGTCTCTCATTAATAAATAAATAAAATCTTTTAAAATAAATAAATAAATAAATCACTTAGGTGAAGAATGTAGTGTCTGTACTACAGCACAAAATAAATAAAGGAGTGGAAGGAGTTGATGGAAGGCTCTTGACTCCTTCACTGCTACTACATGGGTTCAAACCACCATCATGTCCCATATGTATTTTTTTCACCAGCTTTCTGCTGGTATTTGTTTTCTTGGATTCACTCCAACTTTCATCTGTTCTCAACAGAGCATCTCTATTCCACACCTTGATGTTTCCTTGCTGTTTCTTGAAGGCACCCTCACACATTTATGCTCAGAACTTCTACAGAGTGTTCCTCACTGATCTCTTTGCCTCCTTCTCCGGATATTTGCATGAATATACCCTCCATTTTCTTCAAGTCACTCAAAAGTCACTTTTTCATTGGAGCCTTTCCCAGCTGCCTTAACACACTCTCAATTTTCTATGGGTTTAACATTTTCCTTCTCTACGTATGTTTGTCCTCTTAACATGTATTATTTAGCAGGTTAATCTTATTCATCATCTCAGTCTCCATCAAAATATGAGACCCAGAAAAATAGAGATTTTGTTTATTTGGCTCAGAACTGTATATCCAGGACATGTAACATTGTTGGGCACATAATAGGTAGTCAAGGAGTAAATAAGTAATCGAATGGATTCTTCTCAACTTCCCTAGGTCTAAAGCTCTCCAGAGCTCAGTTCTTAGATCTCTTTCCTTTTCTTTCTCTATACTCTTCCCTAAGTAATCTTACCTATTTCTATGATGCTAAACACTGTATATGTTCATTAATTCCACTTATGGGTCTGGAAATGTTTTATACATTTATAAGTTGTTTAAAACTTAAACCTTCCCTCTTTTTAAATCCTTAGTTCCTCCATTCTATATCAGCAAATTCTATCAGCTCAATCTTCAAAAATGATCTAAATATAATCTAGGTCTCACTGTTTTCAGAAATAAGCCTGTTCTATGCCACCGTTGTAGCTCTTGTGGTTTAGTACAATAGCCAATCTCCCTGGTCCCTCTGTTGTCTCTTTATAGTTTATTCTCCTTCTTTATAGTTGCTGTTATCTTTTTAAAATGTTAGCCAGATCTGCCTAGATAATAGCTCTCTAGTGATTTCTTATTTTATCTAGAATAAAATCTAAATTTCTTATCATTATCTAAAAGGGCCTATAAGACATGTTCTTTGGCTATCTCTATTAAGATCCTCTCCCTGCTCACTATGCTCCAGCCAACCTTGTGGTCCTCTTGAGATCACTTATTAAAAATGTATGGATAAACAGGCTCTGAGACATTGTATAACATCATGCAAGTTCAAGCAGTTTTTAGTAGTAATGTCTGGTTTTCAAAGCTTGTGATTTCCAACCACGTACTATGCAGCCCCTCGGGGTATAATGTGATACTGGGAGCAAGTTGGGGACATTAATTGAATCTGAGAACACAGAAAGTGCCTTTGTGGAGGTTAAATATGGTGTGGTCCCATAGAATTGGAGGAAAAGCAGAATGATGCATGTAGGTGTATATGCGGTGGCTGGGATTTCATGACTAGAGCCCTGCAAAGTGTTTGTAGGAACTGAATCTGGAGAGAGACATCATGGACAAGAATAGTTACAATTGAGAATGGATACGTTTGTCAAGGGAACAGACAGAGGCAGAAAGAAAATTTGAGTCAAAGTTGGGGCACCTGGGTGGCTCAGTGGTGGAGCATCTCCCTTCAGCTCAGTGGGTGATCCCGGGGTCCTGGGATCGAGTCCTGAATGGGGCACCCCACAGGGAGTCTGTTTCTCCCTCTGTCTCTGTCTCTGCCTCTCTCTCTGTGTTTCTCATGAATAAATAAACAAAATCTTAAAAAAAAAATTTTGAGTCAAAGTTATCCCTTGCGAATCCAGAACCAAAGGGCAGTTTGATTTTTAGTTCATTGCAAACATTTGAATAACAACTTGCCTCTGGAATATTAGGGCATAATGACAGGGACTGTAAAGATAGGGAAGAGAACATACACCTTGATAAAAATCTCTAGGTGAGCATGGGCAATTTTAAAAAGTCCTGCAAATAAATCTGAACAACCCTTAAATAGAGTTATCACCACTGATTTCTCCTCTCTTGTTTCTCTGCCCATTAAGAATCACTGCTTTACAGCATAGGAAACAGAAACACATGTAAAATATTTTCTCAAGCCACACCGACAAAAAGTTGGTTAATATAAGAAAAAAAATTATGGTAGTAGCAAAAGAGACATAGCATAAAGTTATGTATTTAAATTAAAAGCTGTCACATGGGTGCTGGCTGGGAAAGGGCTAGTGGGTAAGATCTAACACCTGATTTCAGCTGAGGTCATGATCTCAGGGTCCTGAGATTGACCCTATGGGAATCCACCCTCAGCAGGGGGTCTGCTGGAGACTTTCTCCCTTTCCCTCTCCCTTTTGCATACCCTCCCCACTCATGCTTGCTCTCCCTCTCTGTCTCTCAAATAAATAAATATATAAATCTGTAAAAAATTCTATCATGAATAATATTCTCTTCGATGAGCAGATGAGATAAATTACTGGAAATGCACGTCTGAAGGAATGTTTTTTCTAAAAAAGCTGGAATGAAGATTTTTTAAAATTACAAGTACGTTTAAAAGAGGAAACACTATTTCATTTTTAATTTTAAAAATATTGAAATAAATCACATTAAAAGGTGAAAATCTAGGGGCACCTGGGTGGCTCAGTGGTTGAGCATCTGTCTTTGGCTCAGGGTGTGATTCTGGGGTCGTGGAATCGAGTCCCACATCAAGCACACTACAGGGAGCCAGCTTTGCCCTCTGCCTGTGTCTCTGCCTCCTCTCTCTGTGTCTCTCATGAATAAATAAATAAAATCTTTTTTAAGAAATTGAAATTTCAAGCACAAGCTGAACTGCGGATTTATTGGTTTTTCTCTCACCTCCAACAAAAAGTACCTTTGGCTTTGTCATTCAGTTTTCAACTATGATGGACCAGAAAGGATATGGTCATTAGTGAAAGTTACATTTGATACTGAAGTCCATGTTTGCCATACAGTTTCCAAGGTGATTAGTTCTTCTGGGTCTCTCTTTCCCTAATAAACCTACCTCACATCTTTATTAGGAAAACTTGTTCAGTGAGTCATATGTAACCTACTGTGGAAAGCCTGCAAGAAATAGCCAGAATGGTTTTGGTGGTTGTAGAACACTGTTATCTTTACTGTTGCTGTTGTCATCCACTTCATCATCACACTTGTCATTTATTAAATATTTTATCAAGACACTGATATGACTTTAAGTGTCTTGCATAGGAATTTCATGCATTCTTTATAACTAACCTATGCGAAATGCATTCATATTCCTATTTTACAAATAAGTTGATGATTGGAGGGTTTAGGCAAAGTGCCTAAGATCACGCAGCCTATAACATTTTCAATAAATACTCCTTCTGCCTCATTTCTTGATACTAAAATTGTTTCTAAATTATGGTACCTGAAATAACAGTTTAGAAAACTATAAATGGTGAGATAAATATATTGTTGGCAGGGATACTCCTTATCTTCTTTATATAGCTACTATATCTATGTAAAAAATAAATTTCTAATCTCACCTCTCAGATTAAGGACATTTTAGGATTTGTAATTTCAAATACATATATTTATTAATTTTAGATGCTATATTTCACAATTTACATTTACTTCATAATTATATATTCATATAAAATATTAAAAATATATCTGATCATAGCAAGATAATTATTTCTTTAGCTTTAATCATAAAATAGTACACAATTTAATAGAGAAAATATTTTTAATTCTTCAGCATTACCTCAGATATTTTTGCATAAAATTCATGAAATAGTGTCCAAGGAACACTTCCTTTATATTCATAAGTTATTAAACCCTACTTGCAAGCATAAAATAATTATCTTTTTAGCTCTTATTACATCTGCTTTGGATATAAGAAATAAAATCCTGTGACTGACTTGACTGCAATTTGCAAGTCATTCAGAAGTTACATTCATCATCGTCACTAAGGAAGAGTCTGGAAGGAATTGTCTGAGCTGTATTTAGCATCTATGAGAACTGCACAGTCCACTCTGTTCATCCTTCCCACATTTCCTTTTGTAAGGAAAGGCCGGGAAGCTAGAGTCAAGATGCAGCACATAAAGTAAGGTTTGCTTTCAATATCCTTCAGTTCACCTCAGACTCTTTTCTATGACTCAGTAAATAACCAGTTCTGAATTAGTACATACTTCCCAAAAATGTTGGTTATACTACTTGTTTCTTTCATAGACATTATTACTATCTGAATGTTTAATATCTATTTTAATATCTATCACTTTGTTTATATATTCTCTATCTCCACAAATTAAAATAATGGATCTCTGTGATCATGGACCTTCTCAGTCCTACTCACTACCATATCCATTGTCTAGAGAGGAGTTCCTGGCACAAGCTATGCAATATAATTCAATGAATAAATAACAGCTTCCTGAAGAAAAACTAGTTTGATATTTTTTGTGGATTAAAAAATTCAACAGAACACTATCAATGTGATACATCTTTGATTAAGAATAACCTCATTGTCTCACAAATGAAAAGCTTATGTTTCTTCTGAAGGTCAACAAAAAGGTGTTTGCTGAGGGGGTGAGTGTATCTGGCTTTAAGTAAAATAAAAATTGCATTATAAAAGACAGTTTAGGTATATTCTATGTAGACACAAAGCAGAGAACCTTTGGGCAAAATTCATATAGAGATATTTTTTAGCTTAGTATTAAAAAAAAACACTTATTTCTCTCTGAGAAAGACTAAAAAATAGCCCCCATGCCTGGAATTCTAGTAGGACCTGAATACAGTTCTGTTCTATCAGGTAGAGTTAGTAGTGAATAAAATTCTCAGGGATTGGAATGACCTTCACCAGAATGTGAGGCACATCCTATTATGGAAAGTGCTTTATGCAGATTTAGAAAAAAATAAAACACTGCACAGGAGATTAGACAGCATTATTTCAAGAAACTTATTCATCTTTGAGTAAAAAAAAAAAAAAAAGATATTTAAGTAACAGAAAAGTTAGAAAAAATATCCAGAAAAGAGTTAAGAATGGCAAAATCATTGATTATGAAATATTTCCAACTCCATGCTAATAAATAGTAAAATGTAATACTTTAATAAGAAATCATTGGAGGCTGAAATGGGTTTTAAAAGTGTTAAAAGTGGGGATCCCTGGGTGGCTCAGTGGTTTAGCGCCTGCCTTCGGCTCAGGGCATGATCCTGGAGTCCCGGGATCGAGTCCCACATCGGGCTCCCTGCACAGAGCCTGCTTCTCCCTCTGCTTCTTCCTCTGCCTGTGTCTCTGCCTCTCTCTCTCTCTCAGTGTCTCTCTCATGATAAATAAATAAAATCTTAAAAAAATATAAAAATAAAAAAATAAAAAATAAATAAATAAAAGTTTTAAAAGTTTTAAATAATGGAAACTGTGGATAGGAAAAAAGTCTTAAATAATGGAAAATGTGGATAGGAAAAAATTTAATTTACTAATTATTGGGCAAATGATTAATGTAATACAAAAATTCTTGAAAAACAATATCATATTTTATATGGTAGGTAGCAAACACATAAGTACTGTTATCTCTCCAATATTCACAGAGATTTAATATCACTTAGATCAAATGTTTTCACCTTTCATTGAAATAAAATAAGACTATTTTGTATGTATAACTATTTTAATGTTTTTGAAATTCAATATGCTTGAGTACTCACTTTGGAAAATTCATTTAAGCATATTTTGAAGCTCCGTATGTATGCATATTACAATAAAATATACTTAAATTATTTCTCATGCTGACAGTTTTCTCCAAAAATGATATTAATTGCTCTCCATGTACCTTAATGTGGCACATTTGTTTCTTTTACTTTATTTTCCCTAGAAACAATGCCTTGTATATGTATATAAATAAAATCACATACACATATTTTTTAAATTTTCTTTTGCAATATATCCATCATTTAGCTAAATCTTTCTTTGCACATTAAAAATTTATATTTGCATATCTATACATAAAATTACACCAAGTTCCAGTACAATCAGTTTAATGGTTTGCTTACTTAAGCAAGTTCTAGTAGGTAAAACCTTTACCAAGTAGCTTTACTGAGCACTGACTTTATTAGGCACTGGAATGAACAAACAGTCACGTTCCCTGCTCTCATGGAGCTTTTCAGTCTAATGGAAGTGATTACTCAACTATAGGGACCTCCAGTGAATAGTGATATAAGGAAAATAACTTGGAATTCAAGGAGAATTATTTGATAAGCTCAAACTACCCATTAAGGAAAAAAATTGCAATAATTACAATTTTGTATAATTTTCTTAGAGCATTTGATTTCCCAAGTCCCTTCTAATGTTTAAGTGTTCCCTTAAAATCCAGCTATTTTAAGACTTATATATGCTACTACAAAACTAAGTTTCCAGGACTTTTTCTTGGCACTTCCTAGGCTTATTCCTGAAACTGTGGGCTCACTGCCATTAATTTTATGGCAGAGACTAGAGCAAATGAACACGAAGAACAGCAAAACTGGTAGAATTTGAAGACTCAAAAGAGAAGCCAATTTGTTTCAAGTTTGGGATTATGTTCTTATCCGTAATTGATGCCATTATGTGAAAGTGCTTTTGAACTTTCTACAGACCCTTGGACTGTAGCCTCTAATCATGTAAGCATATCCAAATGATAGCGGTTGCTCTACTGTCACTAGAAAACAAAATAGGTACAATATGGTGCATTTTGACACTTGGAAATTAGGCAAGATATCTGGATGCACTTGCCAAGCTAATAAAAAAGAAGAAAGAAAAGAAGGAAAGAGGAGAGAAAGAGAGGAAGAATAGGTTTCTGCTTCTCTCTAAGCCTCTGCACAGTGGAGGAAATAGTCAATGAAACTAAAAGGCAACCTACAGGTTGGAAGAAGATATTTGATAAAGAGTTGCTACCTAAAACATACAAAGAACTTATAAAACTCAACACCCAATCATGAATAGCCAATTTAAAAATGGGCAGAAGACATGAACAGACATTTCTCCGAAGAAAACATATGGAAACATGAAAACATGAAACACATGAGAAGATGTTCAACATCACTGATCATCAACAAAATACAAATCAAAACTACCATGAGATTTCACTTTACACCTGTGAGAATGGCTAAAATCAACAACACACTATACAACAGGGGTTGGTGAGGATGTGGAGAAAGGGGAACCCTCTTACACGTTGATGGGAATGCAAACTGGTACAGCCACTCTGGAAAACAATATGAAGTTTCCTCAGTAAAGAATCCAGCAATTGCACTAGTAGGTATTTACCCAGAGGATATAAAAATATTGATTCAAAGGGGCACATGCACCCTGATATTTATAGCAGCAACAACAATAGCCAAACTGTAGAAAGAGCCCAAATATCCATTGTCTGATAAATGGGTAGAGAAGTGGTGGTGTATTCATATAATGGAATATTACTCCTCCATAAAAAAATAATGAAATCTTGTCATTTGCAACAGTGTGGATGGAGCTAGAAATTATCCTGCTAAGGAATAAGTCAGATAGAGAAAGACAAATACATATTATTTCATTCATATATGGAATTCAGGAAATAGACAAAGGGGGGAAAGAAAGAGAAGTGGAGGCCAACCAAGAAATAGACTCCTAACCATAGAGAATAAACTGATGGCTACCAGAAGACAGATGGGTGGGAGGTTGGGTACAATAGATGATGGGGATTAAGGAGGGCATTTCCTGTGATTAGCACTGGGGATCCCATGGAAGTGCTGAATCGCTGTACTGTGCACCTGAAGCTTATATTACCCTGTATGTTAACTAACTGGAATTTAAATAAAAACTTTTTAAAATGCTAAATAAATCAATAAATCAGTCTAGTGCTCAGCCCAGTTCATTTTCTGGAGCCTCTTTCATTTTCTGGAGCCTTGGAAGAGACTACACATTGTCTGGTATTCCTCTTTAACTGGCCAGATAAGCAAATCCTTCTGTCCAAACAATGCAGAGGAAAGAAGAAAGAATAATCTTCCAGACCATGAAAGCTTTGTTCATCCATCATACCATACTTTGCCAGAATAGTAAAGATCTTAGAGATCTTTTGTTTGGCAACCTTTTGCCCTTTCAGCTGATGAACAACTGAAGATGTGCAGGGCAACCCAATTGCTAAATGGGAACTGAGCATTGGGAAACAATTTATTTGCATGACTCTATCCAACTATTCCAGTGAAGTATTTAGGAAAGTAGGTTAAGTACAATGGAACTTTTAAATACTAATTAAGGTGTAGAAGTTCATATGAAACAGAAAATGTGCCTTAAAGTGAGCATCTTCTTCCTACTTACAAATATAGGAAAAAAAAATACTACACCTCAGCAAAGGTGAAGATGTGTAGGGAGATCTAGATTTGGATTTAAATGAGAAACAAGTTGTGTGTATTTGGGATATTTATTTACTCTCTTCTCTATTATTTTCTTAAATATAATTAAGTCCAACAATACTGATTGATAATCAGTGCCAGGTTCTTTGTTAGGTATTAGTTAAAAAAATAAAAAATAAATAAAAAAACAAAGGTTTAGAGAAGGCTCCTGACACCAGGACGTACTCAAGAGCTCTCACTTTATACGCAATATTCACCAGCTTGGCTTTTTAGGATTATCCTTTAAATAGGATGTTTCTTTCTTACTTCCCAGGCATCTACTTTTATGGCACATTTCTAGCTACCTTATATCATAATTGGCCTATGCTTATTGCCGGGACTGACACCTCAGCCTAGAATCTGCATACCTTCAGTTACAGCAGTTGCTAATTATTCTTAAAGTTAGAAGATGATCTGCAATTAAACATATCTCACTTCCCTAATGGGATTTATTTAAGGAAATGTCACCTGTTTCTTTTTATTAATGTTGAGTGAAAATAAATCCCTTTTTTTTTCTTCCCTAGAAGGTTTAGCCCATTGATATGTTTGCCTTTTGAGCAGATTCGGTTGCAGGATCATACAGTTTACATATTTCCTTTAGGATTCTTTTCTTTTCTTCCATTCTCTTCCTCTCTCTTCCCCTTCTTCCGTTGTCTCTTTCTCTCATAAAGATCCGTATCCCTATTTTTCGGTGAGGTTGAGAATGTATCCCAATTCTCTACTTAGGGATGATGAAATAATAAAAATTTAATAACCAACTTGACCATGGACTCTACCCACGCAAAAGGTGCAGATGCAAGAAGTCCTTGTTAGAGCATTTCTGAATCACGGACAACTTCTCAGGTACTAATACAATCCTGCCCCTCTGGGTACCCAGGTTCCTACCTAGAAAAACAAACCTGTTGAAGTAAGGAGGAAACTTAACAAACCAATGAATCTAGGGAATTGTTCTTCAATCATTACTTCTCTCATCTCCACAGTTTGCAATGGAAATGTCAGGAGGCAGAAGGAAGCAAATAACAAAAGTGAACTAGATTTAAATATTTGCATTAAATATAAATTGCAAATAATCTACTTATAAAAATCTTTCTATGCACAACTATATTATTATACACTACATATTGCTTTAGTAACTAATATTTTTACCCTGATTGCCTACAGAGGGAAAACAGTACAATCATAAAAATCTTTCTAACGAACTGCAGTGAGGGCAGATGAGGGGCATAAATGAGCCTTGGAAAAGAATCGAGTTTCAGTTTGTAAATAAGGCTTACAAGAAACTCAAGCATATTGTGACTCCACTTCAGTTGATGTAGGACTTTGACATCAAATGGATTATTACTTCCGACACTGAAGAATCAATGAGTTTTCAAGTTTTCAATCTGAAAATAGTATTATTTACAAGCCTTCTTTGTCATCTTAACTCATGAGATTAAGTTTAATTCCTCTCTCCTAATACAGTGAAAATTTAGTATTTTATAACTGATACTGAATTAATCTAAAATATATCCAAAAATCTGAAGGCTATTCAGTTAGGTATTTCAGCAAGCATTTAGAGTATATACTTTCTGTGCAGCCTTATGACAGATGCTGAATATGCAAAAGTAAATAAGATGTGATTTGCTCTAAAACCCAAAATCTATATAACATGGTATAGGGCAGCCCCAGTGGCTCAGCGGCTTAGCGCTGCCTTCAGCCCAGGGCATGACCTTGGAGACCTGGGATCGAGTCCCACGTCGGGCTCCCTGCATGGAGCCTGCTTCTCCCTCTGCCTCTGTCTCTGCCTCTCTCTCTGTGTGTCTCTCATGAATAAATAAATAAAATCTTTAAAAAAAGAAAAAGAATCTCTTATATAACATGGTATATCTATTGTGAGTTTCAATAGGATGATATAAATTATATTTGTATGTGAGTGATATTTGTTCAATTGTTTTGCCTCTAATATTCAAGCTGCAGAATCCATACAGACACACATACACATATACACACGATGCTGGGATTCAGATTCATGGAAATATGCATGCCTGTGTGTTTATGTGTCTATATATGCAAAAAAATATTTAAATGATTATATTTGTCTTTAAAGATTCATCTTAGAAGCTGATTGGAAACCAGAAAATTCAGTATAAGTTTTATGAAACCAATCAAATGGAGCCAATATGAATAAATTATTGAGAATGCATTCATGAATTAATACTAAGTTGCATTGAATAGAATTCAGTGATATTTAGTCAGTTATATGATTAAGAATAAGTGTACAATTACTTTTTTTCATTTAAGAAAACTATTGTTGGGTCAGTTTTAAAGATTGAAGAGATTCTAAAACACTTAAATGAAATCAGCAATGGCACTTGGTCAAATTTATAGATATAATATAGTCACATAAAATTCCTCTAGAAGGAATCAAAAACTACTTCAAAATGTCTTTAATGTCTGTATTTATCCTAAGGAGTTTCCTATACAAAATGAAGCAAAAAATATGATCTTGAGAGAAACAGGATTTTATCCTTTGCTATTTAGCAGCACCACTGTTTTACCAGTGTCTTCATATTTTTCTGAAAGATTATATTGTGGATTCATATTTATCATCATATAGTTAAATATTAAAGTTTGTTTACTATTTGAAAATTTCTTTGCCTGTTCTTTATATAAATATGTCAAAATAACAGAAGCATCTTGTGAAAATTTCATTGTTGTTATACAACTACTAATCATACTAAATAAATGTCTCCTTTTTATTTTCTTTTTGCTCAATTGGTTCCTAATTCTTTTTCTAATAATACTAAATCTGCACATCTCCCTTGTTAAATGTCAATCTTCTAGGCACAAGTTTATGTTATCAATTATCTTATTTACATGTTAAACTATCATAATAAAAATAGTTTACGTGTAAGGCATGTGTTAAAACTATCCCATGGTCTCTTATAGCCATATTAAAAACTTATTTGAAGAATAATTTCATATTATTTGGATCCAGATACTGATTTTACTAAAATTGAAGAAAAGATCATCTTTGAGTATAATTTCTCACGTGGTGGTAGTTTTTAAATGTGAAGATTCACAATAGTTAAACAAAAATGAGCTAACTTGAACTATCCGTTGTGATGTTTCTTATTTTTCTATTCATATTTCTTGCCTAGATACTATAAGACAGGCATAATTCCAGGTTGTAAACAAAACAGCCAAATGATGTTTTGCATGGAACTTACCCTCTGTCTTGATCCATTCTGGCCACTATAACAAAATATCATAGATGTGTTAGTTTATAAATGACAGAAATTTATTGTTGACAGTTCTGGAGACTAGAAGTCCAAGATTAAGTCACTAGCATGGTCTCCTTCTGATGAGGACCCAATGGATAACCAGCTCCTTCTCACTGTGTCCTCATATAGTGGAAGGGACAAAGAATCCCTCTGAAGCCTCTTAGATAAAGGCCCCAATCCCATTCGTGAGGGCCTGCCCTTACAGCTAAAACATCTCCCAAAGTCTCTAGCTCCTAGTACCATCACCTTATTTCAGGAGCACACAACCATTCAGACCATAGCACTCTGTAATAAGGGAAGAAAAAAAATTACAGTTAAAATCAGTTTTGAATATTTCTCAGCCATAAAAAATAATGAAATCTTGCCATTGGTAACAACATGGTTGGAGTTAGAAATTACTAAGTGAAATAAGTCAGACAGAGAAAGACAAATACCATATGATTTCATTCATATGTGGAATTCAAGAGACAAACAAATAAACAAAAGGAAAAGAAAAAAGAGAGGGAGGCAAACCAAGAAATAGACTCTTAACTCTAGAGAACAAACTGAGAACAAACCCAGAGAGAAGGTGGGTGGGGGTTGGGTAAAATAGGTGATAGGGACTAAGGAGGGCACTTGCTGTAGTAAGTACTGGGTGTTGGATGCAAGTGTTGAAACACTATATTGTACACTTGAAACTAATATTACCCTGTATGTTAACTAATTGGAATTTAAATGAAAATTGTAAAAAAAAGAAATATGAGGAAATTAAGATTGGCTATTTTAATGGAGTCATCAAGGGAAGATCTAAAGAGATGGTAGGATAAGCATAGAACAAAGAGCTATGATCCAGGAAGTGACATGTGCTATGTATCCTATGAATTAATAAATCACCATGTGTATATTTCTAGATGTCATTTCTATATTGAAATTTGGAAATTGCATCATAATTTTGGTGTTCCTGAGAAATACTACATTAAAAAGCTTGTGAATCCATTTGGAAGGCAGGGATTCCCTCAGTAAAATAAAAGTTACTACTAAATTCCAATCTGTATTTGGATCTCAAATTTAATATGTGAAGAGCTGAATTCTCAATATTTTCCTTCAAACATGTTCTTGCAGCAGTTTCTATCTCAGTAATGGCAACTCCATTCATCCTTCCAATTTCTCTGGCCAGAATCCTTAGTGCCATCCTTGCCTTCTCTCTATTTCTACACCATTGCCTAATTGCAAGGGTGTTAGATACCTTCAAAATACATTCAAGATCTAAACACTTGTCTCAATTTCTACTCCTACCTCCCTGTTCATGCAACCATCATCTCTCACCTAAATTATTCCAGTAGTTTCCTAGCTGGTGTTCCTGCCTCTGGCCTTGGATTCTCTGCAGACTATTCCCAGAACTCCAGCCAGATGATCTTTTGAAAAATATTAAGTGAGACCTTGTCCTTTCTTTGTGCAAACCCTCCAATTACTTCTTCCTTGAGAGTAGACATAAAAAGCTTACAAGGACCTACAGGTCACTAAATAATGTGGCCTCCTGTCACCTCTCCAGTCTTGCCTCAGACTACTCCCTCCCCAGCTGGCTCCACTCTAGCCACACTCCCTCATTCACTTTTCATGTTAAACTTCAGACGCTCATCTGTCTTATACCCTTTGCTTTCTATTCCTTCTGTTGAAATGCTCTTCCTCCAAAAATGCTCTCACTCCTCTCCTTCAAATCTCCACTTAAAAGTTCCTTTCTTATCAAATATTGCAGAGTTTCTCTACCCAGAGGTAGCCAAAACCAAGGTTAAGGGCTTAGGCCTTCAGACTCCCAAGTTGGCCCAAGATTTCTGACACCAGTTGCAAGTTCAAGGTCACCAGGGCCACCCTCACTTCAGACTAGTTGGCTATACATTTGAGATCCCTAAGGACTTCCTCAGATTTAATCATGCCCTAGAATGACTCACAGAACTCAGGAGGGTGCTATATTTATAATTCTGATTTTTATATAGTAAAAGGATATATATCAGAACCAGTCAAAAGAAGAGACACTTAAGTAGCATCTGGTACTACTCACTGAATTCCAAAGGTAAAGCTTCTATCACCTCAGAGATGCATTACCTTCAGGGCATTAATTGTGTCAATGTGCGCATGGACTACAGCTAGCCCAAGGAAGCTCACCTGAGCTTGAGGTCCAGAGTGTCATTGTAGTTTCATTATATAGGTATAATTAATTAAATCATTAGCCATTGTGGTTGAACTCAATCTTCAGCCCCCTCCCTTCCTGGAGGTCAGGTTGATATCACCAGACTCAAAGTCCCACCCTTCTAATCACATGGTTGGTCTCCTGGCATGGCTGTTCCTTCCACAAGATCATCAGTGTGAGCAGGCCCATCCTGAGTCATGCCTTTATTAAAAGCTGTAAGGTGCTCACCATGAGTTGCTTTGTTAGCATAAACCATTAGATATAGGGCAAAATTCCAAAGATTTAGAGGTTATCTCGCAGGAACTATGGGCAAAGGCCAAGGAAATTCATTACTACCTATTCCTTCATCACTGTCCCCTCTCTAGCAACTCTTACAATCTAGTATATTATATATTTTCCTTATTTATCTTTTTATTGTCTATCTTCCTCAAAGAGAGAAAACTGCAATGGGCAAGAATTTCCATTTTTGTTTTTGTTGATTTTCTGTGACTTAAATAAGCCTGACATAATATGCACTCAATTAATATTGGTTGAATGAATAGATGAATTTTATTTTTCTAAATTCAGATTCTCTTATAGCCCCTCTATTCTTTAAGTTAAAATGCAATATTATTAAAGTGTGACTTGACATAAAATATAAATCTATGAATACTTGTATATTTGAGAAATTATCCAATATAATCTGTATTCCCTTTGCCCTCTCATGACGGTAGAAAATTTTGGATATCCATTTAATTTACAAGTACTAGTCCTGGCTTTATTTTATTAGATTGTAAGGCACACTGAAATATATTTACTTTAAAATCATTGTATACCTTGCCTAGACATCATTGTCTCTGAATTCTTACTCAAAAAGAATCTTAATTCCTATGTTAGAATTGATGGGCAACCCTGAGATTTATAATCCAAGAAAACATATGGAGTTAAATACATGCGAGTTTTTCATATCAGACATCCTGGGTCAATTAATGTCTTTTTTTTATAAATCTACTCATAAAATAAGATCAAATCTGTGCTCAAATATCGATGACAAGCAAGTAATTTCCTGAAATATGGATGTTAGGAAAATACTCTGCCTTTTTTGTTAAATAAGCCACATTTGAAAACTTTTCAAATCTACCGAAGAGAAAAAGTGTAGTAGATGATCTTTAGACGACTTTTGCATACCACAAAGTAGAACAAAAATCTCATAGTAAAAATAGAGCAAGATTTCTCTGTTTCATGGAAAATTTTAGGTATTATCCTTTCAAAGTCTTTATTTTGTGACAAGAGCAGGAAATATTTTTGAAAAATAACAGAGCCAAGATGTTTAAATATACCTTATAATTTTGGGATTAAATTCATATAGTGTTTCAGAATTGTGTATCTGAGAAATATGTTGTATTTCACAGGCTTTAATTGATGCAGATAGAAAGAGAATTATATCTCTTGTTAAGTTTTAAAGTCTTTGAAGATTTCTTCAAATTATACAGTAAAATGCTCCATCACTTCAATAGCTATTTCAATAACTTTTTGAAAACTGTATCTGCATCCATAGGCAAAGGGATTTTATTATCTCTGAATTGCGTTTTGGAATGTCATCAGATACTTCACAGAACAAAGTTTGTCAAATGAACACGGGCAGTGCCAATAGTGCTTTGCTCTTGAACTCAAGTACGAGTCAGCTTTGTTCAAGTCACCATTTGCAGAAGCCAGACATGAATGAGCAGTTAAAATGGTGCCATAAGTTAATTAGAGTGGAATTAGAAGGAAAGTGGGCAATTTAGGAACATAAGAATTGCTGTACCGAATCAGACCAATGGTTTTCCTGGTTTCATATCCAGCCTCCAGCAGCTGTACTTGTTAGTTTCTAAAGCTTTAAAAGAAAGGGAAAAGACTACATAATTCACCTAGACAAGTGTGCCATCTGTGATCTGGAGAAATTTTCTTCATGACCTCTCTCAAATAATACCCTAAAGCAGGAGGTTTCAATCCTGTTATGATATTGGTTTAGCTTGAATAGCTCTGGTTATTAATAACTCTTTTTTAATCATCCAATTCCTACATAAAATCAACTAGTCCATCAAGAAGCTATTTATCTCCAAAGCTCCTGAATTCATGGTTGGATATGTCGCTTCTACGATAAAATATGAATTTGTGGTGCTTATTGGATACAAGTTCTTGATGGCAAAATCTGCTCTAGATAACCATGCCCAGTGAATGCTTGCTTCTCTTTCCAAAATCTACTGGATTCACAGGCCTGTGGCAAAAAAGAAATCTTGTACCTCTTGTCACTGCTCCCAACTTTCTGTTACCAATCCACAGAGCTATCTGAATGATGAAGAAATTCACGTGCTGAACTTTTAGAAGAGGTCAACCAAGAGTTTTTCTTACATGATTTTACTTTAAGGTAGGATGAATCTAAGAGAAAGGAATGATTTACGTATCCTTATCACTTTAGTCTTCCGTTTATGATAGAAGAAGCTGTGACTATTTTATAGGCTTCTTGGTTATTCTGGATAATCTCCAGGTCAACATTTCTAAAATGTTATGTTCAAAATAAGCCATTTAGTAAAAAATCCCTCAAGAATGGTAAATGCCTACAGTTAAAGTCTAAAACATTTTCCTGGGCTGTTAGATCTTAATGTGATAACACTAATGTCCTAAATCTGTGACTTTAATAGAATCTCCTCTATTTTATATTCCAGGAAACTAGTTTTTTCATTGTGTTTTGACCTGAGATAAACACTCATTATTTATAACGATGTTCATTCTGTTCCCTTTCTCTAGCTTTCCCAACTTCTCTTTCTGGTTCGGTTCCTTATTTACTCTCCTTCCTTCAAGCTAGAATCTCCTTCCTTCAGGTAATTACCTTTTAAACAGGTAGTGATTGTTTCCTCTTCTGATAATTTGTATCCCTTTGTTTATGTTTGGTTTAGGCTACCAGGTTCTTTGTTTTCATGAATGTTCTTCCTTGTAAATTCCCGGAGGGAAAATATGTTTCCCATATTTATTTGTATTTCCAA
Organism: Canis aureus; assembly: GCF_053574225.1. Taxonomy (NCBI): domain Eukaryota; kingdom Metazoa; phylum Chordata; class Mammalia; order Carnivora; family Canidae; genus Canis; species Canis aureus. The sequence goes on along the minus strand of NC_135641.1, from coordinate 35,586,101 downwards.
ATCCTAGGGCAGTGTTTAACTCATAATCATAGCATAAAAATAGATTAGAGGGAAATCTATAGAATTGCCAGGGACTAAACTATTTGGAGCCACTTGCAAAATGTTTACTCTTTGAGTTTATGTTTGTGCGATCTAGGTATGACATTCTTGAGTGCTACAAAGATGTAAACAAACCCCAAACTATACATTTCTAAAAATTAGAACCAAGTATTATTGATACAAAAATCACAATAAAGATATGGGAAATATCAGCACAAAAAGAGAATATGAAAAAGAGAATCTGAATTACCTTTGGGAAAAGAAGGGATTCTAAGCAGAATAGCTGCACAAAGGCAAAGAGGTGAAACAGAGGAGGGAATTACTAGGGAACTGTCTCTAATTCCTGTTGGTCGACTCATACAAAGACTCTCTGAAAGTAAGCTTGGAAATATGGGAGGCACCACATTCAGTAAATTTACCTGAACTCATTGGGGAATTATTGAAACAATTTTCATTGGTGAGCAGATCTATAAGACTGTAGGATCAACTTGAAAGGGAGATGGAAGGCAGTTTCCTACAGTAATGGTTATTACATAATAAATTGTGTAATCGGTCACAAGCTCAGGCAGTAATGGCAAGAACATATGGAATGACATGGAAGCAAGATATGGAGTAGATGGTATTAATGTTTGCTGTGAGAAGATTGGGTCTGAGGTAAAGGGGGAAAAGGAAACAAAAGAAACATTGCCCTTCGAGCATGTTTAAGTGTGAAGAAAACATCAGCACTCTTGAAATAGGAAATATTTTTTTCTCCCTGTATGGTAAACAGAAATGCATGTGAAAGTTATTCTTTAAATTTTCATTCCTATGCTTTTAATTTAGTGTTTCGAGTTACTGAAAACATTCCACCCAGTTCATTTTAACTTGACATCTTCAAAACAAATCCACATTTTTTCTAACTTTTTAAAAGTTGTTGTTGGTTTTTTAGAACAATATTCTTTCTATCTAAAAATGATTTCAGGGACACCTGAGTTGGCTCTGTGGTTAAGCTTCTGCCTTTGGCTCAGTATATGATCCCAGTGTCCTGGGATCAAGTACCCACATCAGGCTCCCTGCTTCTCCCTCTGCCTATGTGTCTGCCTCTCTCTGTATCTCTCATGAATAAATTAATAAATAAAATCTTTTTAAAAAATTAAAAATAAAAATGATTTCAGTAGAACTATAACATCTCTTTTTAATTTTTTTAGACATCCAGATGGAACCCAGAACAATAGCACAAGATGGCCTGCCTTTGAAAACACTGACCAAAAATATTTAACCTTGAATACAGATTCACCACGAGTATACACTAAACTGCGTGCTCAACAATGCCGATTCTGGACACTATTTTTTCCCAAAGTCTTGGAAATGACAGGTGTGTGTATTTTTAGTATTTGGTCAAATAATTGGTTGTGAATTATGTAAAAGGAAGAAAAGCTAGATTGTCCAAGGCACAGTGGTGGTGTTAATCTATGAGTTTACAATTACTTGATTGCAGTGAGTGCATCACTTTCACAACTTTCTTCCAGCAAGTTTAGGTATATTTGAGGGCTTGCTATAGGAGCAGCACTTTAGTAGTTAAATAAAGAAAACTAAAGTAGAAATTTTCCCCCAGAGGAACATAAAACCTAGTAGGGGAACTAAAATAGGGCACTACTTGCTCTTCAGCTCATCTTTCTGGAATTAACTAATGGATAAATGAATAAATACACATACGAAATAAACAGTGAATAGAACTAAAAATATAATTGCTAAAATATAGAATGAATATAATTTATACTCAAAGAGAGGTAAACACAAATCTATTGATAAATAGAACTCTTGATTTCTAAGAGGAAAAAAAAACTCCAGAATTTGAATATTTAAAGATGCAATCCAGATATTTCTAAATATTCTGAGCTTAGAGACATTTATCATGAACACATACATATAATACACAGTACAATAACCAGACAGTGATTTACTTACCTAACTTTGGGAAGGGAATCCTTAAGCTTATATAAGGAAACACTAGGAAAGTTGGTTCAGATCATTGTGTTATTTCAAACTTCATTAGAAAGAAAATATTTAAATCAACTTGAACCATCAGCTTGAATGATCGCCTCTTCTGTGAGGAAAATGACATACATATCTCACTCACTTGCCAGTTTTTAAAAACCCAGCTGTTTCTAACTCATGTGACTCCTCGGGCCTTTATTTTTCAAAGGAAAAGTAATCGAATCTCAACCATCAGACAGATTGCTGCCCAGTTTCCTTAGACTTTACCACTCCGTTCATCATAATACTCTCTGTGATTTTTCAGGCCCTGAAATATATATAGTAGATGCTCTAGTTTCCTGTTTAGAGTGGTGGGGGTTAGTTTCAGGCAAACATGGGCATCTCAGAGCTATATTTGATTGTTTAATATGCTTTTTAATGATCAGACATTACTCACCAAAATTATAATTATGTACTCCATCTGTTTGGGAGATGTTTCTGATATACCAGTGCTCTGTGTATTACCAAATGTTCTGTGACATAATATATATCCAGAGATGGGTTTCTGCATCCCTTGGCAAAGCTACAGTGCTGCCCTTGTGTCCTCCGGGTGTGAATAACAATGAGGTAACATGTTTAATCTGCCAAGAGACCAAAAGAGGTACCATTTAACATAACACAGACTACACATTCTTAATCTTTACTTAAAATATTTTTAAATGAGAAGGTCGTAATCGAGGGACAATGAGAGGAAATGGGGAGGATTTTAAATGATTAACTTATTATTACAAGCCAAACTGATTTGTTCTGTTTCGAGCTTCTGTGGCCTCCTGCAATTTATTTGTCGATTTAAGTATCAGCAATTTTTGAAGATGTTACTTCAAAATCTCTATCTCTAAATACTCAACTGCCATAAAGCAGGTTGAATAAACAAACTCCTAGGTTTTTGGCTAGCTGCCACTCCTGCCTGTGCAGTGACGAACGATTTTCTAGTTTGAGCAACATTGAGCTGTATGGACATAGCAGGTCTTGCTCTGGGGTAGTATTGTGCTCTGGGATAGTTCCAAAGCCCCTTAAAAACATCATTTTATGCTTTAGCATTTTTTTTTCAGATAATTCCCCTGTAAAAGTTATATAAAATATACTTTATAAGATGTAAAGTAAATGCATGATCTGAGTGTGGTAACATCAACATCCTCCTTTTTTTTTACATTTAAACAAAACCACTTTGAAATTATATGTTTTTTGGGCTTTATAAATGAATAATGTAGGGGGATTAAAAAAGATTAAGAACACACATTCTTACCATATTTTGTGTATTTCAAGTTGCGAAACCTCACACATTTCAGTATTTGGTATTTTGAAAATTGGAGTTATTCCCATGACCTGGACTTAAGTTCCTATGGAAATATTATGTTTTAAAAAAGCAACTCTATATGTAAAGGAACATTTCAAAGAAAAACTACTGACGGGGTTTCTGAAAGGGAGAGATGTTTACCTCACTCAAGATGGAAACCCAATGAGCTTTATAAGTACCACTTGAGCAGTAGTTTACATTTGAGCAATAAATGTTCTCAAATAAAATGATCCTTAAGACTTGTTTAAACACAGGAATTCTAGCACTTAACTTTCAGACTACACTTCAGCATATGCCTGCACTATTAGTGCGTGCACCTGCAAGAAATAAAATGTGCAATATTTGTTTTAAATATTACCAAATTCAAAATTTTCTCTAAAAATGTAACTGCATAATATTTAACAATTGTTTGAAAAAGAAAAGAGAGAAATGACCCATTTGATGCCAATAAGATATCAGCATTTTTCGCTAAAAGTGGAAGAGTAAATTTATTTAAAGGAAAAACCACTTTGACCTTTAAATCCTCCCAATAAAGAATAATATTAGCTCCAGTGGTTTTTCCTTTGTTTTATTTTAAAACTATAAGCATACTTGGAAGATATTGCCAGTTTGGTTCCAGACCACAGAAGTAAAGCAATTATGGCAATATAGCGAGTCAATGAATGTTTTGGTTTCCCAATGCATATAAAAGTTATATTTATACTGTGCTGTAGTCTATTAAGTGTTTAAGAGCATTATCTCTAAAAAACAATGAACACATCTTAATTTAAAAACACTTTATGGGGGCACCTAGATGGCTCAGTAAGGTTGAGCTTCTGCCTTTGGCTCAGGTTTTTTTGGGTTTTTTGGGCTCAAGATCTTGATCCCTGGGCCCCAGGATGGAGTCAGTCCTACATAGGGCTCTCTACAGGGAGCCTGCTTCTCCCTTTGCCTATGTCTTTGCCTCTATTCTGTGTATCTCATGAATAAGTAAAATCTTTTTAAAAAAATAAAATAAATAAAATAAAAACACTTGATAGCTGGGTGCCTGGGTGGCTCAGTGGCTGAGCATCTGCCTTTGGCTCATATCGTGATCCCAGGGTCCTGGGATTGAGTCCTGCATCGGCTTTCAATAGGGAGCTTGGTTCTCCCTCTGCCTATGTCTCTGTCTTTCATGAATAAATAAAAAAGTCTTTTAAAAAAGCACTTTATGGCTAAAAATGCTAACCACCATCTGAATTTTCAATGAGACATCATCTTTTTGCCGCTGGTGGAGAGTCTTGCTTCAATGTTCAGGGTTGATGGTTGCTGAAGGCTGAGGTAGGTGGCTGTGGCAATTTCTTCAAATAAGACATCAATGAAGTTGCACAATTGAGTGACTTTTCCTTTCACGAATGATTTTGCTGTAGCGTGTGTTACTGTTTGGTAGAATTTGACCTACAGTAGAACTTCTTTCAAAACTGGGGTCAATCTTCTCAAACTCTGCTGCTGCTTTATCAACAGAGTTTATGTAATATTTTAAATTCTTTATTGTCATTGCAACAGTCTTCACAGCATTTACTGGAAGTAGCTTCTAGCTCAAGAAACTACTTTCTTTGCTCATCCAAAAGAAGCAATTCCTTATACTTTAAAATTTTATCACGAGATTGCAGCAATTCAGAAATAATAATGAAAAATTTGAAACATTGCAAGAATTACCAAACAAAATGGAACACAGAGACAAGAAGTGAGCAGATGCTCACTTGGAAAATGTTGTGTGGATAGACTTACTTGATGCAGGGTGCTATAAACCTTCAATTTATAAAACATGCAGTATCTGCAAGGCACAATATAGTGAAGTGCAATACAATAATTATCTCTATATGCAAGCTTTCACAAAGTTTTGCCTGAATTTATAGTAGTTCACTCGACAGTATTAGTCATAGTTCACTGTCATCCCACACTCAGAAATATAACAGGACAACTAATACGTTTCTGATCTGCAACGTAAGAACGTAACAGAATGTAAAGAATTATGCATTCCTTGGTAGCTTTAATAATTGAATAACAGGAAAATAAGCAAGTAATGGGAACAAAAGAGATTTTCAATGAAATCTCAAAGTACGTGATTTTTTTATTATAATGATTAGCACAATTCATATCCAATTTAATCTTTTCTTCTAGCTTACCTTCATGACTAATTTTGAGTTGACTCACCTCTCCTGTATTCTTTCTTAACACCTCAGACTTGATAGATTCCACTGGTGAAATATTGCTCACTCTTTTTTAATTGACAAGTCAAAGAGTAGCCTTATTAGTATTACTCTTTCTGTAGGGAAGAAAGCCTGACTTTTTCTTTTCCAAATGAGACAACGATGTGAACAAATCAAACATCACAAAAGTCCTGAAAAAGTTGTGTCAATATGTTTATAAACTATTGGTATTGATCTAGCTATACATGGATTCAATAAAGAGCAAATTTAAGAATAAATTTTTGTAACAGGGCAGTAAATTTGTTAGTGGAGCTCCCAATAGGTCTATAGAGCTTGATTTCATAATGTACAAACCAACTGATTTATCCTTCACGGTAAGTAACACGGCAAAATAGTGATCACTGACCCCATTTACAGCTGGAAAACTAGTTTCAAAAGTAAGAATTTTTTCTATGTCACTAACAGAGTAAGTAGTCAAACTGGAATCTAACCCATTTCACCCCAAAACCTATATAATGTCCTTTATTTCACATTGTAGTACCTCGCTAACTGCAAAACAAATAGATAATAGATCTACATCTCACAGAATATAAATCTATAGCCATCTAAGTAGTATTCCAGTATGGAGGAAGAAGAGAAGTGTGGGAAGAAATAAAAACTTCTAATTTTGGTTTTTATTTATGTCATGGGACTAAAAATTTTTGTTATCTTTTTATTATGGTGTATTCAGTCGACATTGTATTAAAAATAATCAAGTTTTATATTTTATTATCTCAACCAATGTTCAGTATTATTGAAGAAAAAATTACTCAGGATTACAAAACATTTGTACAATAGAAAGCAAAGTATTTCAGTACACTAAATTGTATAGTGTTTGATTATGGTACAAAAGGAAATAAATTTTTATTTATATGAATCAATGAATTTGTTATCATTCTATGAACAAGAAAAAAATCAAATCTAAAAGCTTTTCTCTGAGTATTAAAATTCATGATGTAAGTTGTAAATTACCAATCATTTATTTGTTATAACATAAGTTTTTTCTTTCTGAACTTTAGAGCCCTTATTTTGCATAACATTTTAAAAAGCATTTAATTATAAAAACACCATAAGACTAGATTATTTGTATGATATTTAATGTCTTTCACATCTAATGTTTTTTAGAAAAGTTCTATTATTCACAAAATAACTAGTCATTGACCTTTTAAAAGACATTTTTAAAACAAGACATTTTTGTATATATTTGCAAATACTTGTCCAAAGTCCAAGCAGTATGAACATTTTAAACTTAGATATATCCTAAATTACAGGGGATATTATAATAGCTATATAAATATTTTATGTATTTTGATTTTCATAAACTAAAAATCAGTCACTGAGTGTGCTCCATTGTTAACAGCATTAGTGAAAAGACACATTTTCATGTATAATGTAGTGAGATCACATGAACTGTCTTCCCCAAATCAATACCTCACAGTTGTAATTAATTTAAAAAATTCCTAACAGAAAAGTATGTATTCAAAAAATTGTCAATTCCTTATTTTCAGAATAGCCAAAATACCGCAAAATGTTTTTTAATTCAATGACTATTGCACAGAATCCTAAAAGTGTGAGAACTACAAGTGTATAAAATACTAATAGATTTGAATAATTTAAACTATCTTCCAGCTTTATCATGTGTATTTTTAGGAACATGAATATATGATTTTAGAGGTTGTAATGTAAGAGTTTCTGTTGTTCATAAACTTTAGTGTAACACATTTTCAAATTAATCAAGATTTCAAGGTGCTTGTAGTACATAGACCATTTTTGGTTCATTGCCTCACATTATTCCTGGCATCAACACTCCCCTCCCCTGACACATGTATACACTTTACAAACTACTGGAAAGCGGAGATTGTCTTAGTCATCTTTCTAATTTGCAAAGCAATTAATAAATTGCTTTCATGTAGTAGTTTCAATAAATTGCTTTCAATGACTAGGCATTTTTCGGAACTAAAGTATACTGATACAGAGTGAGAGAAAAATATATATGGAGGGTATACATAGTTGCCCTTATGCATTAATACATATATATAAATATTTTCATCGGGAATAATAGTTTGCTATAGAATTACATATGTAAATAAGACATTAAGTGAGATTTCTGTTATGTAAAAGAGCTCAAGAAAAGGCAATGATATCTATGCATCTTCTTAGAAACTAAATACATGTTATGTAACCTAGTTAGATATATCAATTTATCCATATTTTTATGATATATGCAATTTATACATGTATATTATTTGCAATTTCATATAATGTATAAAATTTTATTACAAGCTTTCCAAGTAGTGAAAGAAGCTGATAATAAATAATAAAAAATTAAAAATTACTGTGCCATGTTCTTGGAAAAAATAGCATCTGTAACCAAAATTATTTTTCAATTAATGTAAACAGATTAAAATTTAGATTAATACAACTTATTGCATGTTTTACAGGAAATATTGATGAAGCAGAACGAGAATGGAGAGCAGGATTCTATCGCTGGAACAATTACATGATGGACTGGAAAAATCAATTTAACGATTATACTAGCAAGAAAGAAAGCTGTGCGGGTCTCTAATTAATAGATTTACCCTTTATAGAATGTTCGTTTTCCTGTAGATCAAGGTAAAAATATCAGTAGCTCTCTTACACACCTCATAAGAAAGCTATTATACAGCTGAAACAAAAATGCCAGAAGGATGATATCGATTCCTCACATCTTCCACTTAGTATTGTACCTAGCATTTCAAAATCCAAATGGCTAGAATATGTTTAATTAAATTTCACAATATAAAGTTTGACAATTAATTATATGCATATTAAAATGATTTTGCAGCTTCAAACTTTCTTTCCTGAGTAAATTTATGAATTTTTTCTGCTAAAAAATACCTGTATCCTATTTTTATTTGTGTATTCTCATTACCACTCATAAATAGGTATCTTTTTAAAATGAGCCAGGTCTTGAAACATTGGACACTGATTCACAGTACTATTTCCTTTAAATAATTTATGAATTTAATGTCAACATACTTTGTCAAAACAAAAATGGAAAATAATTGGTTCCTTTTGTTTTTTATATGAAGGCAAAAGGGAATTGTAAAGTAAAAGGCTTGGTCACTTTGCAACACCTAATGACTAAAACAGAACATTGCTCCCAAGAGACAAAAATGTAAAAGAATATAATTATTTCTTAGAATATGCATGCTTCAGGTCCTCAATATCTATTCCGCATTCTTAAAACCCTTGCCCTTCCTCACATCCCCACTTCCTGACTCCCCACCCCCAAAGTGTACATGTGTAAATTACTCTTCCTGTAACTCAAAAATAAAGAGTGCAGATGAGCAGAAGTCTAAAGTCAGAAGTCATATACCATCTGGGATAGGGGAACTCTTGCCTGGACCCAGAAATATAGGATTTTGATAAAGAAATCATTTGACTCCAGGAAAGAAACTGTTATACTTTCTGCAGACAAGTGATGTGATTTTTATAATTTAAAAAATTTACAGAACTGAATTTACTAACTGGCATGGCAACTAAACACATCCATTGAATAAATTAAATGTGTAGTTCATTAAAGAGACAAAGTCAGAGATGTCAAGTTCCAGAAAAGGGCGGTGCATTCTGAATATGTTAATTACGTATTGAAAACCAGCACCCAGAATAGGACAAAGTATTTAGTATATAGGTCTGTGGACTGTTGGTTAAAACATGTCTCACTGATCATTGGTCATAAGGATGTTCATAGTTAGATCTAGTATGTGTCTGCTGTGCTCACTCAAACATCATTCAGGGTTCAGGCTACTTTACCAGCTTCAGCCAGTTAGAGAATTTATTATACAAATCAAGTCAGTTTTGATATCACTTCAATGTTGCTGTAAATGGACATTTTTGCTTTAGAGTTCTTCCCTCATCCTATGATGAAAAAACAAATTAAAAACCACCACAAATGATAGGCGAATGAGCAGACATTCCATTCTACACCACCATCTTTGTTTCAAGAGCCATTCTTCTGGGATCCACTGTGTTTTTCTGAATCATTCAAGCCTCCTTTTGATGTAGAACCCTCTGAAATATGAAACGGGATGATACCTCTTCAACAGTATTCCAGACCCCTTAGAGATACTCTTGATGAGACCAATAATTAGGAAAACATGATTATGTTTATAGAATACCTGTAACCTATCTTAAATGACAGGCACCAGTCATCTGAAAAGATCCCATGGATCACTTTGTCCCACCTTGGACAACCAGTTGGTTTGTTCTGGACTTCTACTGCGACAACCCTTGACTTACCCTGAAGCTTTTAGCCAAATCCAACAAGCAGTGTCAGCCAGCACATAAACCCCTCTGCATTTGTTTTGTAAATAAATTATTATGAATCCACCGTGTCCAGCACCATTGCAGGAAGATAGCTTAAGGCTTTTCAAGAAAATACTATATAACAGTCTATACAGTTTCTCTTACTATGATTGCCATTTAAGAGGCAGTTTTAGTGCCAGACTTTAATTCAGGAACCTCATGCCAAGAGAGAAACTTGTGCATAAAGTGATGGAAATTTAGTATCTCTGGATACTTCGCAGAGATTTGCCTTTCAGCAGCCTCATAGATGAAGGAATTTCAGTTGTCTGAGATACTAGCAGTAGGGAAATATTAAAACGTCAAAATGGTGTGAAACCTATCCAAGATAGCAGGGTATAGGGAGATATTAGCATACATACTTAATTCTAGTAAATTTTTAAGGTACATTTCTCAAAAGTAGGAGGGAAAATTAGGTCTACATTTACAATAGAACAAGTGGAATTAGTTCAGCCAGTATCACAACACTTAGCTTGATCAATTATTGAAGTGAAAACATTATTTCTTGTGGAGTGGCACTCTCCATAAGACTTTGCATTATTGAGTTTATTGGAAATTGATTCTCATTTATGGTTTGATATCCATTTGATATGTATAAGGATTAAGGTAACAAGTCACAAGCCTTTAAAAAAAGGCCATTATAACTGGTCTTGTTTTTCAAGACCAGTTATAAATTGGCTGCTGAATACTATTAGCATGAAGGCAAGGTAAGTAATTTCTGGCCAATCAGAAATTAAAATTCATGGGTAAATGAATTTACCTTAACATAATTGCAACTGTGACATTTTTAACAGAATATTCAAATAAATGGAACCTCTGACATTGCTGAAGGATGACAAACTCAGCAGTTAGTAAAATTTCCTGTTGTGTCTGCAGCCTTATTGAATTCAACAAAAGTTGTTCTCTTTACAAAGAGTTCGTTTTAAAATTAGGATGGTAAGAAAAATAAGACATATATATACTTTAAATGTATTCCATGTCAATATAAATGCACAGTGCTATTTATCAATACAATCTTGGTGGGAACTTTGTTAAAGAATAAGCCAGTTTTTAAAATACACACACAACACACACACACAGAAGTACAGGCATACATACATGCATTTATACACACAGAACTACTCTGTTAATGTCCAGCAGGTGATCACATTGAAGAATTCACTGAAGAGTTCCAAGAGAGGGGAAAAACAGGGGCTTTGGAGTATAGACAGTCCCTGGTTTACAATAGTGCCACTTAGGATTTTTTGACTTTACAATGGTGTGGAAACAGTGGGAATTCAGTAGAAACCATAGCTCAAGTTTTGAATTTTTTAAAAAGATTTATTTATTTATTTATTCATGAGAGACACAGAGAGAGGGAGAGAGGCAGAGACACAGGCAGAGGGAGAAGCAGGCTCCATGCAAGGAGCCTGACGTGGGACTCCATCCCGGGACTCCAGGATCACGCCCTGGGCCAAAGGCAGGAGCTAAACTGCCAAGCCACCCAGGGATCCCTCAAGTTTTGAATTTTGATCTCCCAGGCTAGTTACATACCACAAATGTACTTAATGTCAATGTAAAAATAGGTATGATCCTCCCTGTGATGTTAGGCATGGCCTCGAACCCCCAGCTCCCAGTAAGTCCTCCAATCTGGAGGGTAAACGACCTGTCCATTGCAACCATTCTGTACTCGTACAGCCAGTCATTCCCTTTTTCACTTTCAGAACAGTATTCAGTAAGCTACATGAGATATTTAGCACTTTATTATAAAGTAAACTTTCTATTCAACTATCATACCCAACTGTAAGCTAATGTAAGTGTTCTGAGCACATTTAAAATAGGATAGGCTAAGCTATAAAGTCCAGTAATTAAGTGCATTAAATGCATTTTTTGACTTATGATATTTTCACCTTACAATGGGCTTTCTGGGATGCAATCACATGCATGATAAGTCATGGAAGATCAGTATTAGAAAAGGAGAGTGCATGATAGTCATATGATGGTCATCTAATCACACATTAGACACTAATGTGAAATAGAATCTATATATTATTAATATGTTTATTATGTATTAGTGTATAATTATAAGAACATTATTAAATTATATAAGATAATATAGATTGTATTAAGGCCAATTCTAAAAAAATGCAACAGTCACTTTGCTGTGTCATTGACAAGAGCTGCCGTAACTGGAAAGTATTTTACTTATAAATTGATTGAAAAGACACATAATAAACCAGTTACTAAGTAAGGAACGTTGTCAATCAAAATGTAGAGAAGGCATTACAGGTTGTAGGGGACAGGAAAGGTAAAACCTTTATGTAGCCAAGGCACAAGTCTAATACTATATCCAAAATGTGAACATCTAAAATTCCAATTTTCCTTAAAGAGAAAGAAAGAAAGAAAAGGAAGGAAGGAAGGAAGGAAGGAAGGAAGGAAGGAAGGAAGGAAGGAAGGAAGGAAGGAAGGAAGGAAGGAAGGAAAGCAAATCCCTTCCTCAGGTAGGCCCTAGCTTCCATGAGTTCAGCTAATTTGCTCTGTCTTATCTGTGGTCCAAAATCTCACCATTAGAGTTACCAGTTGATGAGATAATAAGGCAAGAGTAGTGGCTGAGTGATTTTAGAGGTGAATTTTAACACAAATAGCCATACACACACAACACAGAATTCATTTATCTCACAAGAAAAGTCTGGTTTCTTTTCTAGGCATAGCCCATTTTCATTGCCTAGTTTAACCCTTTATGACTACCCTGAAAGGCAGAAAAATCTGAATTTCCAAGGCAATTAACTGCCAATGCCTCAATATTATGAGATTCATCTGTGTGTGGATTTCCAGCTAGGAACTGCTTGCACAATGCTGCCACACTGTATATGGTGCTTGTTGGCTGAGTGGATGGATGAGAGGATAAGTTACAGTACAGCTGAGTTCCACTTCATAGGAGAAAAATTGTAGTGAGGATCTTTAGGGAGCCAAGAGGAAGCATGAAAAAAGAAAAATGGAAGACAAGAAGGAGGAGCAAAATGAGAAAACCTGCACTTGAAATTGAATTTATGCAAATGATTTGTCTAAACACTGGAGAGTTTCAAGGCAGAAAAGACTATAAAAGAAATAGCTGAAGATAGATATAATTTATTAGATATTTTTACACTGATATATAGGGTATTTAATTCAATGATTTTCAACCTTCATCCTCAGCTACACATTAGAATCTCTGGCAATAACTGTAGTCTGCACACACCACATCAAGTGAACTAGAATTTCTGAGAGTCTAGAGATCAATATTTTAAAAATTTTCTCAGGTGATTCTGATTTTATCAAGTTCAAATACACTGATTTATTTTTCTATGATAACACTATTTGTCTTGACAGCTTTAAGGGCAATGCTTTCTCCGGGGGCAGGGGGGGAACATGGGTCCTAGGTCAGTAATCCCCAAATTCTGTTACATATTAGATTCACCTCAGAAGTTATTTAAAAAAATCCCAGTATCTACGTCCCACCCGATAACAATTAAATCACAATGTGAGGTTGGTAGCTAGGAACTAGTATTTCTTCTTTTTTTTTTTTTTTTAACAGTTTCTTTCTTCCTTCCTTTCCTTCATCCTCCCTCCCTCCCTCCCTCCCTCCCTCCCTCCCTCCCTTCCTTCCTTCCTTCCTTCCTTCCTTCCTTCCTTCCTTCCTTCCTTCCTTCTTCCATGATTTATCCATTTATTATTTATTTTATCTATTCATTTATTTTAAAGAGAGAGGAGAGAGAGCACAAGTGGGAGGGGTAGAGGGAGAGATAAACCCAAGCAGACTATGAACTGAAAGCAGAACCCCATGTGAGGCTCAATCTCATGACTTTAGATCACGACCTGAGCTGAAACCAAGAATCAGAGCCCAACTGTCTGTGCCACCCAGACGCCCCTGATAATGATTCCTGACTGGTACCAATATACAGCAAAGGCTAGGACCCAATGGCCCATTCCAGATGGTTAATTTAAAGAACAGGAAGGATATTCATATTGTTTTAATACTGAGAAGCAGGTGACTGTAGAACTTGCAATTTTATGCAACAAATGAATGTACCTGCTAGTGACATCTGAAAACTAAGATTTTTCTCTGAAGAAGGAGCTCTACCAGAGACTAATGAATATATGGAATAAATTTGGGGGGGGCATATTTTCTTCCTCTACACTAGACATCATTTTTACCAAAAAATATAGAATGTGGGGAGAGATATGTTTGAAAAATAAGATGCATAAATGAAATATATATAATATTTTATGGTGGTATATATAATAGTAGTTATTGCAGAAAATCATTGTTTGTATTGAGGTAACCCATTTTGGCTCACTCGACAATAACTGATAACAGTAATTTAGATTCAAGATAAGGAATCAAAATTTTGATTCTCATTTTCTAGTGCTCTGTTTATGTAAAAAGTATTTCGGTGATCTTGTGAACTCTCAAAACTGCAAGTAGGTTTTCATTCCTGCCAGACTCATAAAAAGATGTTGTTAGGATTAATGACTTAATGATTATTAAACTAGGTAGGTGAGTACTAAGAGTTGTTTTTCCTCTCAGAAGAATCTGCAGAAGATTTTGCTGGATGCTATTATTGCATTACCTTGTTTCTCTGAAGTGAAACCTCCCATTCTAATCATGTTGATTCCCTTTATCAGTTTAGAGAGAAAAGGGGAAAAATTATTTAAAAATTCTCTGGAGAATAAACTATCAACTGTATCTCATAATGGTAAGCATTCTAAAATCTTTGAAAATGAAAATGATATCTTCTATCTATCTATCTATCATCTATCATCTATCTATTATGTGTTTGTGTATCCTCCATCTAAAATTACCACTCCCAATTTTAGTAAATGTGGGCAGTGGTAACCAGAGGAATGTGACAACTATATCTATATCTCATCTAACTTGAAATATAAATTCAAAGTCACTGTTTAGAGCAAGATGGCCTAATGTTCCCCTCAGCTTGACTAAACTTTACACAGATTTTTTTTCCTGACTATAGGCCTCCTACCTCCTGTTTCTTAGAGCATGTACATGAAAAATCTTGCAACTGTAAATTCATTCTCTGCCCTTTTGAAGCATATGCAAATCTTGCTACTCTTGCCAGTTTTGCTTCTCAGGAAGTGCCTTTTTGAGGGACCAGGAAGTTAGTACTTTAAAAATCAACAGTAAAGGACAGACTGCCTCCATCTCCCAGTCTCTGCAACTTCACTGAGAACAAAGTACCAAACACAGACGCCTTCACCACAAATAACAACATTTGCAAATTCCAGAATAATTCAGTGTGCTGAATGCCTCCCACTGGCCCACGCTTCCTAAATGTTTCCCCAGTACTTTTCTGTGAGTTCACATCAGCATGTCAAAACCCTTAACTTCTTTTGTTTCAGCAGAGTTGAGGTCAAGCTCTCTCCACTATTGCAATAGTCTTGAATGAAATTTGTTCGCCTATTATATTTAGATCGGTGAAAATTTTACTCTAATAGTCTAAAGCAAAACCCAACACTTTTTTTAAAGTGCCTGGAGCACACACACATTTCCACCAATTTTCTATGACCACATCAGGAAAACACAAATATTTTCTTATAGCAGATATCCTTCAGAAAGGGTGATCTCCCAAAAACCTAATGAATATAATAGCAGAACTTGGTTTCATGACGTGTTGGGTACCTATGTTTTGGTGATTTTTTTTCCTAAATCTTTGAAAGCTTAGGCAGATAATAATTTGCATTCCTGTGTTAATCTCAAGTTTTTGGAGTTTTTTTTCATTTTTAGCACTTCTTAATGTTCTATTTTTCGTTCCTTCTATATCAAATTTAAGTTTTCATGGTCATACTGCTTTCCTGTTAGAATGACCATGAACAAATGGATTGTCTCATTTTGTATATAGAATTTACTTTCTTTTCCTTTTTTTTCCTCTTTCCTTTTCCTCTTCATTAATGCAGAGGAATAACTACAGATCTTTGTGCTGCGGTCTAGAAGTCACTAGTGATAGAAAGGACTACATTTACATCTGTAATGCAAATTTCCATTATATTCTTAGACTTTGGGGAACAAATAACAAATAGCATTTTCACAGAGTTAAACCTCAGGAATCTTCACTTGCAAGGACTCCTTTGAAGGCACTATATGTGATTTTGTATTTGTAATTTTGTATCATTTTTTAAAGGGATTGCCAGAAAGATAAGAGTTTTGAGAGGAATAAAACTTAGTTTAGCTTTTGTTTTTCACCATCAACAGAAATGAGCCTTTAGTCTATAGTCACAGGCACCAAACAACATTTTTTAGTCCAAAAGGACTCTTCTTCGCCCACTGTTCTTAGAGATATTTCCTTGGTTTTCTTTAGCTGAAATGTGTTATCTTTGTTTTACAACATTGTAATATGCTAATTTTGAAGTTACTATCTTTGTGCAAGGTAATATGTGAGTGAAAAACTCAAATGCTAACATCTGCTGTGGCATTTCAATTTTAAACCAAATGTGTGTATAATATTCTCTTTGGTAAGTGAATTAACATCTTCACATAACCATGAAAGATAAAATTTTAATAATCTCCCTTGGAGTTGTCCCTTTGAAGTCATGCGCAAAATATTAAGTTAGAATTCTAATAGAACACCATTCCTTCTTGAAGATTTGTGAAGCTTTTAAAGGAAGAGAATGGGTACCATGTCCTCTCTCTGTTTACCTGGTATTACAGTCAGTTACAGAGGCAATAATGTTAAAATAAATTGAAGGCTACCAAAAAATTCATCAAATTCCAGAGCACCTAAGTTTCTCGACCATTGGTTGGTATGGTTATTTGGAATTCCACTATTCCGTATACATTTTTCATTATCTGAAAAATATTATTTTTCTATGATGTCTTTTAATTATCTTTTAACCATTTCATACCATGACAAAAGAGCAAAAATTTACTACATGGTAAAGTCCTAATGCAAAGTATTTGACTAATCCCATTACTATCATCAGTGTCAATTTAAGTGAGTCTGGCTTGGATTCAAGTAAAGAAATTCCATGGTGGAATGTTTTGGGACATTTTCCCATTTAAAGTACTCATACTAGACAAGTTTTAAAGGTAGCTTTAGGGGTGGATTCCTCGCCATATAAAAAGGCACGTTATCTTCGTCTTCAAAACATTTTGATGATTGCATATCCACATCTTAATTAATTATCCTCTCTTTTTTTTTGTCTTATTCACTTGTAAAAAATGTTAACAGTATAAGTCTTAATTTTAAAAATATATGTTCATTGAAAACAAATCTTAAAAAATATGGAAGAGTAAAAAAACCTGTGATCATACTGACCAAAGATAATATTTTTGGTGTACTTCCATATTCATATATTCATGAATTTTTACATAGTACATATATAAAAAGCATATATATACTTGCATGACAAATATAAATATCTCAAAATGAGTCTCAGAATATATTGAGATAAATTTTTAATCACTATTTATTCATTTAATGTGTTTATTCAAAAATATTAAGAGCTATTATTATTACTTGTCATATATACTCTCAGGCCCAGGGGATACAGCAGTGGTCAAAACAGAAAAAGCCTCTGATCTCATGAAGCTCACATTCGAGTGGTGTGAGATACACAATGAAACAATAAATAAATATACAATTGCATAATGCCTGCGTCAGGAATAAAATACGGCTGCGTAAGGAAAGAGATTGATGGTGGGGCCAGGACAACAATGGGCATGTGAGGCCATCCTGAAGCAGGTGAGGCAGGCAGCCCTGCGAGTATCTGGGGGAAGAACAGAAGGAACAATGCCAAGGCCCAGGGAAGGCCATCTCCTAAGTTATGTATGTAGGCAACAACCAGGAAGCCGAAGCTGCTGAGGAAATGAGAGGATGGCAGGAAACGAGTCAGGAAGTGAGAGGGGCAGGTTGGAAGCCTTTGTAGAGCTCTGAGCAGATAAATAACATAGTCATGATCACACTTTAGTTTAGAAGGTCACTCTGGTTCCTTGGAGACTAGACTACACAAAGGCAAGAGTGGGTGCGAAGCAGGCTGTTTAATTATTCAAGGCACAAGAGATAGGAGCTTGCTTTCCTGTTGTATTTTGTCCATGCAATTTTTACTTTAATGCTCTAAACTGAAATCCGACACTTTTACACAGCTAGGTAGGATCTGTAGAGGAGTGAGAGGTGTCTCAGTTTTCATATCTCTAGACAGCAGCCAATAGGATTTGCCAAAATACAGGGAGGAATAAGCCATGAATATAAGATTTCTTGCTTATATTATTGGTCACGTGGATGCATCATATTCTGAGACAGGGAGAGCTATAAGACAGCAGTTCTAAATAGAGAAACAAGAGTCTGGTTCAGGGTGTGTTAGCTTTCAGATGCCCATCAGGTACCTAAGAAAGAGAGGAGACATTGGTTTTGTTTTGTTTTGTTTTGTTTTGTTTTGTTTTGTTTTTGAGAGGAGACATTGTTAAGCAAGAGGAGACTTGCAGGGAGACGCCAAGATTGAAATAGAAATCAGGTGGTGTCCAGCATACTGATGGGATGCAAAGTCACAGGGCTGACGAGGCTACCTTGAAACTGAGTGTGAATCTGGCCTGAGCAGAGCAGCACTCCAGCATGGAGACTTCATTTGGTGTTTATGTCTCTGTTAAGCTACAGTGCTTATTGCCAGACTTTTATAAAAGAAAAGAAAAAAAAAAACTTCCCTCTTTTTAACTTTCTAACCTTGAATCCTCTCCCATCCATCTGTAATTCAACAAAATTTTTCTCCAGGAAAACTAAACCAAGATTTTTTTTTTTTTTTTTTTTTTTTAGCAGAGAAAATCTTTTGGTTGCCTTTGCAAATGAACAAATATTTGGTGAATCCGTAGTACCACCATTTAAATACATCTTTCTCAACTCCATCCCATTCTCTACAGAATAAGTCTAAGGACAACGAGAATTTTGTTTCCATGCATGTAATCTGTGTCTTGCGTTTGGATGCTTGCAAGATTTATGTATACATACAAACATATAATTCACAGGCTCAGTAACGACCTCCCAAAAGACAACCATTTCCTAATCCCTGGAATTTATAAATGTTGCCTTATATTGCATGAAGAAACTTTGCAAAAGTGACAAACTTGAAAATCTTGAGAGGGAGAGATAATTGATAATCCAGGAGGGCATATGCATAATTCATATGCATTCATATGAATCCTTGTAAGAGAGAGGCAGAGGGAAAGTTGACACAGAGAAGAAATGCAGTGCGGCCACACATGCAGAGACTGGAGTCAGCCACAAGCCCAAGAATGCCGATAGCCACCAGAAGCTAGAAGAGACAAAGAATGAATTCTTCCCTGGAGCCTATGGATTTTGATTTTGACATGGTGAAACTGATCTCAAATTTCCTATTTCTTGAACTGTGAGACTATACATTTCCACCATTTAAGCCAGTAAATCAGTGTTAATCGATTCCAACAGCCATAGGAAACAAACAAACACATTTCCATAAAATTAAATTAAATAAAATTTCACCATGATATATCTAAATATTATCTAATATAATTTGCCCTAGGTTTTCAAAGGTATTTTCAACCTTCCAGTTGACATACATCTTACCTGGTGGAAGTTTTCAGACAAGTGTCCTTGTCTTTTGTACTCTGTGCACTCTGTCCTCACAACCACAGTATGTCGTCCAAGGGTCTGATGACCTGACCTGCCCTACTGCAGACTCACTTTCATTTTTCTTGATTCCTCTCCTCATAAATACTCTGATTTGGGACATTTTCCCTCCACAGTTTGTTCCTTCTCCCAGATTTGTCTTCTACAGCTAATTGGTTATTTTTATTACCACCATTATTTTCATTAAATTTTATAACTTTTGTTTTGCATCCCATATAGTTTTTCTTATTTTGTCTATTTTCTTTTTTCATGATTCATTGTTATAATTTCATAAATGCAAGAAATCCCTTTGGTGTTTTAAAAACAGATTTTTATATTCATAAATATCCTAAAAATTCTTATTTTTTTACTCACAGAATTTCAAAAGCAGGTTATTTTTGGTTATAAACATTTTTAGATGAACTATGTTTCCATAAGTCTATGCCAATACAGTATTATGTGATATAAATGTTGAGATAAATTTTGGCAGAAATAGGTAGGTATTCCTGGTCTAACCCTTTAGATACAGATAAGAAAGAGGAGACAAATTATATTTAATATAACTTTAACTTATCAGTGTGGAAATCTGACATCTAGTAGCACCTAGAAGAAATTCTAGTGCAGCAACCTGCCACAGAAGGGATATTTATCTGGGTTCCAGAGAGTTTCTTCTCCAAGATAGGTGTGATAGAAAATTGCCTTACTAATAATGCCCCACTCCAATTGGTTTTTCATTTTACTTGTTTGTTTTATTTTCCATTATTTTAGCTTTCTGTGGCTTGGGATGTCCCAGGATTTTCCTTCAGAGGTCTGTTTACTCTTTGCCTGGCTCAGTTTTCTGTACTTGAAATATGATTAGTGTAAATGATAGAGTCCAAATGCTGCTGACTTACAGAGGTAAAGATTTTTAAAATCCTGAAAATGTAAAGGTATAGATTAGAATTCTGTGTGACACCAGAGCAGAATTTCCTATGCTAGAAAAAGAGGAAAAAAGATACATCCTCAAAAATTATAGGGAGATCAATGTATCAAGACCTTTCATTGGGGTCTCAAGGAGGCAGACAGCCCGAGAAAAGCAACTCAGGTCTAATGACATCAGCTGGTGATCACAGCATTGATATGAATTGTTCTATTAAAAAATGAATATCAACACCATCAGGTAAGAATATAATTTTTTTTTTTTACCGAATCACAGCACTGTAATTTTCAGTTTG
Organism: Canis aureus; assembly: GCF_053574225.1. Classification (NCBI taxonomy): domain Eukaryota; kingdom Metazoa; phylum Chordata; class Mammalia; order Carnivora; family Canidae; genus Canis; species Canis aureus. The sequence goes on along the minus strand of NC_135641.1, from coordinate 35,565,373 downwards.
AGTAGCACTTCTACTAATGATTTTTTTCTTCGCAATAGGCTTCCATAGTTCTCAGAACACATTATATAATATGCTTATATATTCAGTAGTATTTAAAGACCCCCAATTATTTTTCACTGAGGTGTCTTTTTTCAATTAAGAGTCAAGGGGCCTGGGATCCCTGGGTGGCGCAGTGGTTTGGCGCCTGCCTTTGGCCTAGGGCGCGATCCTGGAGACCCGGGATCGAATCCCACATCGGGCTCCCGGTGTATGGAGCCTGCTTCTTCCTCTGCCTGTGTCTCTGCCTCTCTCTCTCTCTCTGTGACTATCATAAATAAATAAAAATTTAAAAAAAAAAAAAAAAGAGTCAAGGGGCCTGGTGTTGCTAACCTCGAGTTGGAATAAATCAACTCTTGTTGCCCAGACATCTTAAATTCACCCAATGCTTCTTCTTTCCTATATTTTAGGATGGCCTTTGTTTATAAAAGGCAAGATGAACATGTGGGGATCGTTAAGCCAAGAGGTTTGAAATACCATCATTAAATATCAAAATTTATTTTGAAAATAATTTATTTTGATGATAAACTAAGGAAATATTACTCCAATTTAATAATAGCCTCAGAAAAACTCCTGCCTCACATAAAACGTCTGCAAATTTTTGGTCTCAGATCTGAACTCATTGAAGTTAAGAAACCAACACAGCACTTATAAGAAAATGCTAGAATAAGAGGGAAAAAAGTGGGAAAATGGACAAAAAAAAAAAAAAACACTAGGGAAAAAAAAGACCTCATAGAGCAGATAAAAATTTTGATCAAATATATTGCCATTAAATTAAAACTAATTGAACTATTGCTATAGTTCAAAGCAAAGATACAAGAATCCAGGGCAGATGTGTGGATAACAGAGAAAGATAACATATAAGTTAGCAATGCACAGGAAAGTAGGAGGAAAAAATAAAATCTCAGATATAAAGCTCATAGTAGAAGCAACACAGAAAAAAACAAAAACAAACAAACAAACAAAAAACTATCTCAGCCGAAAACACAAGAAAATTTGGAATTGAAAAGTAAGTGAAATCAAATAAAAATAAGTAAAAAAGACAAAGGTTAATAGGAAAAATCTAAAAAGAAAATCTAACACAATCACCTTGCTAAGCTTGAAAATAGATGGAAAAAGAGATTTAATGTAATTCAAGAAGTTTGTTAAATACAACATTTTGTGTGTAAATTGAGAAAGGACACTATTTCTCAGGGGCAAAAAAAGAGTAGCTCACATATCCTAGGAATTCTAAAAGACTTTAAAAATATATTTCTTAGAAGACAGATAAGAATACAACTTAAATTCCCAATAAAAGGAACGTATTAAAGCTAATTTGGTTTAACCATAAGATGGAATACCATTTAGCACTCAGAACAGTAACTTTTTATGTGAGAATATGGAGAAATCTCCAAGACTTTTTTAAGATTCTATTTATTTATTTGAGAGAGAGTGAGTGCGTGAAAGAGTATGAGAAGGAGGGGCAGAGGCAGAGGGAGAAACAGACTCTGAGCAGAGAGCCCGATGCAGACTTCGATTCCAAGACCTTGGGATAATGACTTGAGCAGAAGGCACACCCAACTGACTGAGCTACCAAGGCACCCCTCCAAGATTTTTTTTTAATTGAAAGAAATCAAGATGCACGATATTATAGATGAAGTGTGCTTTATATCTAAAGACAATACGCATGGGATGTCTGCTTGAATGTGTGTAGGTTATCTCTGAAAGCACATCTAAACAGTGTATCAGTGAATGCCTCTGAGGAAGGAACTGGCTGGCTGTGATAAATATGTGGGACTGAGAATTAGTTTGTATCTTCTATCTTTGAGTGCCTTTTATACCTTGCAGCATGTGCATATATTAGCTACTCAAAACAAATAATAACATGTACTTTTAAAAACATAGCCAACCCTGTCATTTAATTACTGTCAGGGAAGAGAATGCAACCACAATTAAATGCCCATAGTGTTGCTTTTGGCAGGCATTGTTCAGCAATATATGAAAGATATTAAATAATCCCATCTGACTTGTTAATATCTTCCCCTACTTAGAGCGTCATTTTGCTGCAAGCTAACCCTGGAGGACCCATGATGACAATGCTATTCAAAATTCTACTTTAGGCAAGAGATTTACTAATGGTCCTTAATACCTATGAATAAGTAGTAACAACCACCTTTAACATACAACTTAAATTGTGACATGACACAATTGAGCCATGACAAAATGGCTCTTCCATGCTCTGTGGTACAGAGTTCTGGACTCAACCAAAGTATTGATTCTTCTACAGGGGGAAAAAGAAGCCAATAAACTCTTTAAATAAAAATACAATTTATAGTTTTTAATTTCCATAATGGAATGTTTAAATGGGCATTTACAGTTTCCTTCAATCAATATCAGAATGTATCTACATCCTATGCTGTTGGAATGGATAAAAATAGGAAGACCTGCCTGCCCCCCGCCATTTCCCATTTCTCTCACAAGATAAAGGAAAGTAGCACCAACATTTTGGTATCATAACCTCATCTAGAAGAGGGTAGCAAAGGAAAAAAATCAGAATACCTGGCCAGACAGGTTCTTTGTCACATCATCAGGTCTTTTTTTTTTTTTTTTAAGAGACAGACAGAGGGAGAGAGAGAATCTTAAGCAGGCTTCATGCCCAGTGCTGAGTTCAATCTCACAACCCTGAGATCATGACCTGAACTGAAATCAAGAGTCAGTCACTTAACCAACTGAGCCACCCAGTCGCTCCCCATCAGATCTGTTCTCTGTTCAAAATAAAGCTGCTTCTTCCTAGAATTTCCACCATAATGGCTGTAGTTGCTGAATAAAGTAAGTATGACTCCTACACAAGTTTCCTGATTAAAAAAAAAAAAAGTGGGATGCCTGGGTGGCTCAGCGGTTGAGCACCTGCCCCTGGCTCGAGCGTGATCCGTGGTCTAGGGATCGAGTCCCACATCAGGCGCCCTGCCTGAAGCCTGCTTCTCCCTCTGCCTATGTCTCTGCCTTTCTCTCTGTGTCTTTCATGAATAAATAAATAAAATCTTTTTTTAAAGCAGTACATTATTTGAAATCCTATTGCAGTTTCTTTATTCCCATTTCCAACCTTCAGAAGATTTTACTTAGAAGAGCACTGATTGGTAGATTTGGAGTATGACTTAGCTTGTGTGGTCAAAAATCGTCCCACAAGTCAGTGATGTCTAAATCTGAGATGAAAATAACAAGAATGGCACTGTCATGAAAATATCTGAGAAAGAACATTCCAGGCTAGTGCAAAGACCTGACAGCAAAAATAAGTTTATTGTGTTTGAGGAAAAGACTATGAGTTAAGAAAAGATAGCACAAGCTACAGGAGACGAAGTTGAACCATGCAGGGTCTCCTAAGAACATTAGGACTATGCATTTTATTCTAAATTCCTAGATGGAGAGCTATTAGGAAGGTAATAAGCAGAGTGACATGATTTGATTTCAATTTGGGAAGATCATTGTGTTGTGCGACAAATGGATTTCCAGGAAAGGTAATCCAAACAGAAGCAGGAAGACTGAGAAAAGGAGGCTCTTATAATAGTCCAGAGAGGAAATGACTGTTGCTTGAAAGTGAATAATGTCAGTGAAGGTTCAGATAAGAATATGGAACATGGTTTGAAAAGGAAATCAAAACGTTTTAACGTTTTTATATGGGGTATGAAAGAATAGAGAGACTTCAGAATGACTCTAGATTTTTTTAAAAGATTTATTTATTTATGATAGACATAGAGTGAGAGAGGCAGAGACACAGGAGGAGGGAGAAGCAGGCTCCATGCTGGGAGCCCAACATGGGACTCGATCCAGGGACTCCAGTGCCACGCCCTGGGCCAAAGGCAGGCGCCAAACCACTGAGCCACCCAGGAATCCCCTGACTCTAGATTTTTATTAGATTCACTCAGTGTACTGTGGCACAATGAGATGGGACAACTGAGAGGGTTGAGCTCAGGAAGTGGAACAAGTTTATTAGTGGAGGGTGTAATTCAAATGTTCTGTTCTGGACATGCTTATCATTTGCACGGCCTGTATTTAAATGAACCCATATACTCCTTAGGATAAATTCCTAGATCTTCACGCTTCATCCAAGATTGTCCAACCACATCTCTAGCTATTCCCAACAAACATACAGAAATTTCATTTTCCAGAACAAACCTGCTCTCCATTTCCTTTTGTTCGAACTACCTACATCTGCATACTTTCCTAATGAAGAGCTACACATCCTGTAAGCCCTAAGTATACGTCAGCTTCTTTCTATTATTTCCTTGACCCACTTCAGGCACAATTGCCTCTCCCCCAGCAGTATTGCTTCACTTTATTCATACCCTTCAGTGAAAGGTGTCACACTGACATTCTCATCAACTCTACCATGAGTTCCTCAAGGGTGAGTCTAACTCCAATTCATATTAAGATTCCTGGAAACCAGCCCAGTGCATAAATTCTCACTAAAGACAAATTTTCCTATGCACTCATGCTGAAAAATGGCTCACAAGTACTATTTTCATACTCACCCACATACATATAAATAGCAGTCACTCTCTCTAGATACAGCTTCAAGTTTGAAGGTCAAAGGTATGATTGGAAAATCAAAGGTTAAACTTGAAAATTAATAGCAAGTACATGACCTTTGATTAAAGAAAATCTCTTTTTAAGTGTATTTTTATGTTTGCTGTAAAAACGTTTCATTTTGGATTGGGAAGAAAAAATACTGTCTTCAAGTGTCTCAGTTTCTACTCTTTTTTTTTTTTTTTTTTGTAGCATATATTGCATGAAGGAACACATTATTTCCATACTAAGTTTGCACATTTGTAATTACACCAAAATGGTTTCCTTGCAAGTTGCAGATAGGGGGTCAAGAATATGACAGTGATTCGGAGACTAAGAAGCAATGGTAGCAGTGAGTCTGGCTCAACCATAGGGCCCATTGCAGAGAAGGATGAGTGCCAGTCGAATGAGTATGTGCTCTCTCTTTGCTCCTTTTTACAACCATGGGGATCTGCCAAAAACCTGTAAATTACTGGCCAGTAGGCAAAGCACCTGTGTTGCAAAATGCAGCAATCGTGTGATTGTCATTACTGATCCATCTGTGAGACTGGTACTTGCCACATGTCAGTTGATTCACATAAGGTGGGTTGGAAGAGAAATTCCACTAGATAAGGAAGCTCGTACAATTAATATATCATTTGTTCTTTGTGAATGAAAAAATATAGCAAGCATTGATAGAAAGTGAGAATTTTATAGATGGTTTGAACAGATTAGTAGTGGCTATTACATAACAAATGGGAAACTTTTATTCCAAAAAGAAAAAAATCTTATATAATTTTAGGATCAAAGTCTTTATTTTTTTTTAATGACTCATTGCACACAAATGGAGTACCAGAGTCACTAGTCCAGAATAGGGGTAAAAGAATGATGTCTTACCAAAGACTACAAAACACCAGATGAGGTTTATTATCTTAGATTCTTAAATAACAATCTCATTTACGAGGCTCAAAAATATATTCAGACTTTGTGGTGTCAGAAAATGTCTAAGCTACAGATAGGACTGCATTATTCATGAAAAAAGGACATAATAAAAATATCTATAATGTAAAAAAATATTGTGGGAAAAAATTTTAAAACTTCTTTTGGGTACAAATGATTTTTGCACATTTTATTCTGTCAATATGCTGACCGTAGAATTCAAAAGTAATAAACAATTTGAAATTATCTCTTACATTTACTAAGCATACAGCAGGTATTGGATGAGAAGCTGCAAGCATGTTATATTACTTCTTTTAAAGCCATTAAAGTTCAAGAAGTAAGACTCAGAGAAGTTACCTATCTTAACCATTCAACAAAATGACCTGTTTAATATTTCTTAAAGTGACTTTTATTTCCTTTATATTATTTTTGTGGCACTATTCATGGTGGTGCCTATTAGTCAGTACTTGATAAACATCTCAGTCCCTAAGCTATTGAGACAGTACAATCCAATAATATTGTATTATGAAATACATGTACAATATTGTACTAGCTGAGAAAATCAATAGAACATAAAATACCCATGGAATAGGTCAATGAGAAATCTGAAGGATAAAAACAAATATTTGTCATGATACGGTGCAGGTGGGAAATGATAAATTTGGATTTTAAGAAGCCAGGTTTCTGGCCAGATCTATTAAATGACAAAGATAATACATGCTTCCCATCTATTTGCTTTAGTCTCTCCAACTTTTTAAAGGGCATTTATTAAAGCAAATTCTAGAAAAATATACACCAAATATCTCTGAGTGGTGAGTACACAGATAATTTATATTTCAGGATTTTGCTCTTACATGTTTCTGAAAGACATAATTATTCATTGCTGAGTTAAAAACTTGAAAGGAATAATTAAGATGACCCATTGTAAACAGCAAGCCTGGGACACATTGAACCTAGAAAACCTCAAAGGTTAATGAGTTTAAAGCAATGAAAAATACTATCATGGAAGTGGTAGGGATAGAGATTCTTTTAGATTCTCAAATGCATAGAAATATTACTTGAGAATGAATTTTTTATATTATGAGGTACTGATTCACTAGATGTTTATTTTTTTCTGGCATTTCATTAGGATAATTTTAAACATAAAGAAATTTGAAAGAATTTCACAATAAAAATTCATATAAACACTATGTTGGTGCTGCAATTAACATGTTACTATATTTGCTTTATCATGGATCTATCTATTCATACATATTCATTTACACATCCCTATGATCATTGATTCAACTATCTCATTTCTTGATGCATTTCAAACAAAGTTACAAAATCAGTATTTTCCCACAAAAACTTCAACATGCATATTATTAACTAGTGTTTAATATGTGGCGTTAGTGCTTTTTTGTTGTTATTTTTGAGGTGAAATTTATTTACGATTAAATGCATAAATCCTGAGTGCCCTTTCAATGAAATCTGAAAAATGCATCTAGATGTCAATTTTAAAAGGGACCGTGTGTAGTCCCTGGGTTAATGCCCCTGTGTAGCCTACGTGGGTCACATGTTTATGCCTGAGATGTTAGGGGACTTGGGATGTGAAAATCTATCATTTTTAACTACTATAGTGTGTGCAGGGAGCTTAGCTTTTCAACAAGAACCACAAAGAAAAAGAAAAAAGAAAAAAAAAAAAGAACCACAAAGAAAAAACTTTTTAAATGTAGTGAAGAAGCTCATATGCTTGGTACCAAAAAATGCAAATATTACTAACATACTTCATTTCATTTTTCTGTTCAGCAATTCGATAAAGTAGAACCCTGCCAAGAAAAACATTTTTGTTTTATGAATGAGACTGTTTTTTAGACAACCAGAAGCATTGTTTATTTCTCTCTTATTACTATATTTTCTGGTTTGATTAGTGAATACTGGTCAGACCAGAGCAATAAGACCTCTTTCTCTGAACACAGTAGTAGGGCCACAGGACCCGCTGTGGTCAAACTAGGAGAGGTACCTTACTGTGTTGGCCCAGTTGACACCAACTGGGCCAAAGAGCTCCTTACCAAGGAATGTAGACATGAAACTCTACTATGGCACTCCTCTTCAAAAGAAGATTCTAAACTTGAGAGCTAATGACAGCCATTTTTAGCTACAAGAGAAGGTTGGTCAATAGCAAGACTAAACTAAGGAAACACCCCAAAATGAAAATTAAAAGAAAGCCCTAAAGGTAAATATGTGGTGGTTCCAGTTTCTTTCCAAAGGCCTGACCACATGAGGCCCTCATGAACCGTGAATACCCCTTATATTCCATCCCAGTGATACATTTTCCTTTTAGATTAAGCAATTCTCAACAGGTTTGTTATTTGCAATAAGTTATAATCATATATTAATTATAGGCAAATAGTCCTGATCTGAAAACCTTTCACCCCCATTGCAGAGATATGTCACAATTAATTAAACATGGGCCTCAGCATTTTCTAATTCCAATCTTTCATGTAACTAATACTGAATTTATTCTCTCCTTAATAAGTAGTGCCGTAGAATAATGAATTTTTCCTTTAAACAAGGAATGCTTGGTTGTACTCTTAGAAGTAGCTGAGAGACCAGAAAAGGACTGAAAAACATTGAAGAACCATCTCATCTTCATTTAAATTATTATCCATTTTATCTTCTCCACCTCATTTCTATAAAACATTAATAAGGCTGTAAGTCTAAGCTCTTATGTCATTGTAACTATGTGTAGCTTTTGGACTCTACAAGAGATTGACTCCAAATATGGTATTTTCTTGCTACAAGTAATGTGCATATGAGAGCAATAACTCATCTCTGCAAGGTCTAATTCCATAATAATTTATTCCAAGGCCTTGGCAGCTAATGCTTCACTCACTATTAATAGAAAACTGTGCAAGTGGTGTAGGTGGTACTTTCAGTTTAGTGATGCTGGAGTTAATTTCTTTAATTTATAAAGTATTTATAAATCTCATCTTTGCAAAGCTGCTGAAACTGTGTAGGCAGAAACCAGTTATCTCCTTATCTCCCAGCCTCCAAATTGTATCCACTCCTGTAGCCTACATAATCGCTTATACTCCTCTTACTAAATCTGTTGCCTGACCCCATCTGTCATTTTGTATCTTGTGAAGCAGCTGATGATTCCAGGGCTCATGATTAGGAAATATTTTGTTATTGCAATTACTCTACAGTAGGTTTCGTTACAGAGGGTCTGAAGGCTTACTGCAGTCCAGATTCCTGGGCTCTAGCTCAGCAGCGCCTGCAACACTTTCAGCTTTTACCTTTTTTGAATTCTGGTTTGTATCTGGCAAAAACCCCTCTCCTGAAGCCTACTTTATCTGATACTAGGAAAACCCTGTCAGCTTTACCGCGCTCAGTGTTTACATGGTATATCTTTTCTCATCCTTTTACGTTTGCTGTGTTTTCATAAAACTTGATGATTTCTGAAGTTGGAATTTTATGTGACTTTTCCCTTGTCACACAGAATTTTCTTCTTTTCATTTTTTCCCTACCATTTACAATAAATAAAAACCATTCTCAGCTTGTGGACCATACAAAGCAAGCGGTGGGCCGATTTTAGCCTATGTGGCATCATTTGCCAACCCGAGCTCCACAACACACAATAAAGTTGATAAGTTGATCCTATTTAAAATGTTGGGCTCAATATCTATAGTTCATTTTTATTTGTTCAATTGATATTGACTAATTATCTAAATTGTGCAAAGTATCACAAAACTGCAAAGGTAAACAACTCAAGCAGGTCTCTTAACAGGGAAAATAATACGCATAAATATATAGAATATCCGATATTAAGTACGGTAAGTGACAAAGGGCTTTATGTAGAATACTAGGCAGTATTTTGAGGTTTCATTGAGATAGAATTTAAAAGCAATAAAATGCACAGATTTAAGTATATACCTGGAGGAATTTAACAAATGTGTACCTCTGTAAAACTACCATCCCCATCAAGAAAATGAGTATTTTTATCATCCTGAGAAAATACCACTTGACCCTTCATAGTAAAACCCTATCTAGAGCAACCACTATTGAGATTATCCTCAGATTATATTAGTATTTTTATGTTCTAGAAATAAATGTAAATAAGATTATACAGTATGCCTAACAATAATGGTGGATTTCTCTAGCTTTCCCATTTGTTCTGACAGTTATTACTTCATGTTTTGTTGAGATTTGTTAGTAGGTACATACAAGTTTAATATTTTATATCTTCTTGTTAAAATGACTCTTTTGTCTATATAAATATTTCTTATCTCTAGTAATTCCCCATGTCCAGAAGTCTGCTTTATCTGATATTTAGTATAGTCATATTAGCTGTATTATGCTGTGTTCACATAGTGTTTCTCCTCTGTTGTTTTTGGTTTCAGCTTTCCTACATTTAAAATTCATCTCTTGTAAACTGCATATAAATGCATCTTGCTTATTTATCTAGTTTGACAATCTCTGACTCAATTGGAGCATTAAGTCCACATATATTTAACTATACTTGTTTCTCACTATCTTCTATTTTTCATCGTCCTTTCTTTATCCCACTGCTCCTAGTGACTTCTTTTTTAAATTTTTAAATTTTTTTTTAGGAAATAATGAAATCACTTTGTTACTTTTCATTTTGAAAGGTCAGTTCAGTGTCGTTTGCAAAATTTAACAAGGAAAAGGGCACTAAATGCCGTGTCCTGGGAATCACTGAGCTACGTCCTTCCTGTGGGTGGTAAATGGGAGTGTGGAAGGGGGCCGACTCCACAAGCTGCCATTTCTTCTTGCTTTCCCCCAACCCAATCCTGAGAGAGAAAAGCCTGCGTGGCCTGAAGATTTGTAAGGAACAAGATTTATCCATGATGAAAGCACCGGGTTAGGGGCTAGATGGCCCTGGATGCAGAGCACAGGGTTCCCCTGGACTAGGGATTCAGGTAGGTGAGCCCCCAGCAGAGGCCACCTGTGGATTGAAACCAGCCCCAGCTTGTGGAAGGCTGTGGGTCTCAATATTTCCATCTACTGGAAGGTGACCAGTGAACCCTTTTGTTGGAAAGTTCTCTTCAACTGTGTTCTGGACTAGGGCCTTCAGGTTCCTTCTAGTTTCATAGAGAACTTGCCAAATATGGAAGTGAGGGTCTCCATCATGGTCAAAGTCTGGGTTAGGGCCTGAATGGACACCTTTATTTAAAAATTTTTCACAGAAATAAAGTACTGCTCTGTTTTTTATTAATTACTCTTACCTGATCTCTGAGAAACTAGGCGTGAGTAATGCCTTTGGGAAACCCTATCAGCTCTAATACAAAAAAAAAGGATCTTTCAGTGAAATTCGGCATCCCAAGTTAGTGTCTGCAGGGGAGGACACATTTAACATCCCATTCAGAATTGCAATGAAAGTACCCCCTCATTGGGAGTTTAGTTTCTGCAATGTAGCTCAGATAGTGGTTGATCACCTCACCCAGCTGACCTTGAATATTCTGTGTACACAGGGGTTGCCATCTTTGTATGCTTTGTATGCTCTTTTTTTTTTTTTCTGGAAAAGACATTATCATATTCTTCACCCACATCATTTCCCAGTTGCTCCTGTACTTTCTCAAAGTCCTACCCACCTAGCATTCCAATTTTAATCTTCTCCCTCAATTTGTGTAAAAAGCCATCTATTTCATGAGTAATTTCCCACTGAGGGGTCGGCAAGGTCTAGTCTACTTTAAGAAGCAAAGCACTGAGCTGGGAGCCCCCAAGTCCCCAGTTTCCATTCCCCACCACCCCCCACTGCTTTTCTTTAAAAATCATGCTTTTGAGTATTCCATTTTATCTCCTATGTGGAATTGTATTATTAACTCTTTCGATTTGTTTCATGGTGCTTATTGTAGGGAGTACAATATGCTCCCTTAACCTTTCATCTACCTTGAATTAATATCATACTTCTCTACATATAAGGCAAGAATTCTTTCCATTCAACTTTCTTCAGTCTGATTCTCTTCCTGGACTGGCTCTTGCTGTGACGCTGTTAGCAACCTATTCTCTTGATTTTTGTTCATCTGACAGTGCCTTTATTTTGCCTTTCTTTTTGAAGGATACATTCACTATCTATGAAATTCTAGGTAAATGTGTGTTTTTAAAAACACTTTTAAGATGTCATTGTATTGCCTTCTGCCCTCCATTACTCCTGCTGATAAATTAATTGTCCTGTCTATTGTGTCTCCATTGTACATGTTGCTCTCTCCCTTTTTCTTGTCTTTTTTTTTAACTGGTTGCTTTCAAGATGTTTTCTTTGTCTCACAGATTAAGTAGTCAAGCCATGTTGTGACCTGGGGTGGTTTTCACTGTGTTTATCCACCTTGCAGTTTTCTTTCTTCTTGGCTGTGTGAGTTGATGTTTTAAACAGTTTTTTGAGGGCAGTGCTAATATTTTTTCCCCACTTTCCCTCCTCCTCCTAGGACACCAGTTACATCTATTTTTGACTGCTTGTTATTGTCTTCTAGGTCATTGCGGCTCTGTTTATTTCTTTCAATCTTTTTTTTTTTTCTGTCTGTGCTTCAGATTATATTAGATAATTTGTGCTTCAGATTAGTTTCTATTTATTGAGGCTGGTTGAGATTCTCTCCATTTCCCCTGCCCCTCTACCTCTGTCTCTTCTCTTAAAAAAATAAAAGTAGGCAGACATAGAGAGACAAACATATAATGATACTTCTCTCTGCAATGTTGTATCTGCCATCATTCTCATTCAATAATTTTATTTAGGTATTGCACCTTTTTTAATTCTGAGATTTTTTGGTAGGTTTTAAAGAGATTTCCTGTCTCTCCTGAAATTCTCAATCTCTTCACCATTCACCATGAATTATTTAACATATTTCTAGTAGTTATCTTGAAGTCCTTGTCTGCTAATTCCAACAAATCCACCACCTGTGTATTTCTTCTCTCCATTTTTTTTTCTCTTTTGATTATGGATCACTTTTTCCTTCTTCACATGTCTATTAAGCTTTAACTATATACAAAACATTATAGATGAAAAGTTATAGGGAATCTTGATTTTGTTATATTCATTGAAAGAATGTTGACTTTTTCTATATGACAGTTAAATTGTTGTTGGATCGTCTTTATCCTGTGAAGGCTTTGTTTTGGTTTCTTTGGGATGAACGTATATTTATTCTATTATTCCTAAAATGGAGCTCTTTATTTTTAGAAAGACTTTGACTCCTAAAACATTGGCCCATCTGTGTTTCATTGGAACTCCTGAAGTATTTGCCAGATACCCATATGAGCCATCAAGACACCTATAAAAATGTGACCTACCTTCACCAATCCTGCAGCATTTTTTTTTTTTTTACTTTCTCATGTAATAAGAATTTCCAGGCTCATCTTTTTACCTTCCTCATCACATATTTAATATCAGCCATTGCTCTAAGGAGTTCTAGTTCATTTGGTGATTAATAGTATTTTTAAAACAAAGATCTAATTGCCAGGAATCCTCATGTCTATGATACATCATTATTTCTGGGCCCTTTCCGTGAAAAGAGATAGGATTTTTTTTTCTATAGCTTCAAGGGCATTTCCAGTTTTGCCAATAATGTGCTGCTATGAGAACAACCCTACTTCTATCTCTACATACGTATATATAACAACAGGTTTCAGACATTAGACAACAGCCAACACAGGATTGTCATCCATGAGAAAAAGGAAACAAATAGACCAACATGATGATTAAAGTAGGCTATTTTCTGAAGGCAGTTTCCGGGCTGTTATCCAGGGAAAGAGAAACCAAAGAAAGCCAAGCAATCTCAATAAGATGAAGAGCCAGAAGTCAGAGTTAAAGGAGGTGAAGAAGGCTCAGCTGTGCTGGGAAGAATACTGGAGAGGAGTCAAGAGCACAGGAAGGTACAGAGAGGTCTTTTGGAATATTTATCTTAGTATCCGTCTGTCAGTGAAAGGGATGAAATTCCATCAGGGTGGTATAACCAATCTAAACAAATCCTTGAGTTGAAAAAGATGTCAAAAGCAGAGATACATTTACATTTACGGGGCATCAGGGATAGTTCACGTATGGGTTTTACTTTAGAAGTTGAGCTGAATCAGCTGCAGACTCTGGACTTCTCCAAACCCACCCTCATCATGCTTCATGCTTCACACCCTTAACCCACCCCCAAAAGATCAAATTGACTACAGTAACTGAATGCCACACAAGTCTTTCAAACCTCTTGAACGCAATGATACAAGATCCATCATGCAACATGTAAAATCCATAAGGTCCAGGATCCAATACAAAATTACTAGGTATGCAAAGAAGCAGGAAAATCATATGGCCTATAAGCAGCAGAAAAATGAAGCAAAGGAAAGTGTCTTAAAATAGCTATAATATATGCCCCAAATGTGCAAGAACATAAATAATACTACAAATATGATGAGGAATGAACTAGAAGACAGCAATGGGATGAAAACTTGTTTAAAAAAAAAAAAAATGTAAGGCCACAGAACTTTTCAAGGCGTAAAGCATCATTTCAAACAAATCATACATTGGATTGTATTAACAGCAGGTTAGATGCTACAAAAGAAAAGATCAGTGTGCTTGAGGATATGATAAGAGAATGAAGCACAAAGAGCATATGGCCTTAAAGGGGGAAGAAAAAGTATTTGAAGACACAATGGCCAAGGAATATCCTAATTGATGAGAACCGTGAACCCACAGATAAAAAGTTCAACAAATCCAACCAGAATATAGAAACATATACCAATGCACATCACAGTTAGATCTTGATAACCACTGAAAAAAGAAAAAAAAAAAATCTGGAACCTTCTATACTCAAAATTAATAAAGATTTAGTGAAAACTTTTAAGTGTAGATTGATTATGTTGAATCTTTACTAGGTCAGTTTGTTTGCCAGGAAATAACAAAAGGGCCCAAGGTATAAAACAAGAATTACCAGATCAAAGGATAATAAGTGAAGTAGTAAAATAAAGAGATGATAACAGACAACTGATAAGGAGTTATTGACCAGTAATTGTACTGCCTAAGGCAGTATCTGTTTTGCTCACACTATTATTTATATTAATGAGCTTCTTAATGCCTTCATCTTTTACTTGTGAGTACCTAGACCTTAGAGAACTCTGTGTACATCTACAATTTAATGACATACTATATTTAGCATCTCCTGGAGATGCAGCAAAATTAATAATGCCACATATATGATATAAAGAGTCCTGTCACTTTGAATTTGCTGCTCGAGCAACTTTGCTTTTAAAAAGTATAAAAATTACACAGTGGTACTTAATGAGTTGAGACATTTGCAATGATATTAACCCTCCAAAATCATTTATTTGGAAAAAGGAGTTTTCTAAGTACATTTTAAATCTTCCTTAGAACAATCATTTTTTAAAAAATTTTTATTTAAAGATTTTATTTATTTATTCATGAGAGACACACAGAGAGAGGCAGAGACACAGGCAGAAGGAGAGCAGGCTCCCTGCGGTGAGCCCGATGTGGGACTCGATCCTGGCACCAAGGATCACGCCCTGAGCCAAAAACAGACACTTAACCACTGAGCCACCCAGGCGTCCCTAGAACAATCATTTTTTAAAAAATCTGAATACATATGCCTTTAACTACCTATCCACCTACCCATCCATCAATCTATTTACCTTTTTGAGGAAGCTACATCACTTATGAAACCTAATTACTATGGAATTATGGAAACTATTCAAAATTAACTGAGAAAATATAAATATTAATATCTCAATTAGTAGCAGTCTAGCAATAATTGCATCATGTAAAAAAATAATTGTGTCACATTTATATTACGTTTTATACTTTATAGAGTTCATTTGTACATATTATCTTATTAGAATTTCACCATCCTGTGAGAGGAGAAGAGACCTAGTCTGACGCCCACTTGAAGTAGGAGAAATCCAGCAGGCAGAGGAAACAACAGATTTGCTCACTATCACGTGGCGAGTATTGGACTTAGAGTCAGCTGTTTTGGTTGCTGTTCCAGTGTTTCGTCCACCGTAACACAGAATCTCTTTAGAAACTGATGCAAATGGCATACTGCTCTTGCATTGATTGTTTCTCGCTAATAGCATATATAGTGTAATTTTTATAATTCCTTAAACAATTACATTTAATTGATTAAATTTATCATTGTTCTATGAGATTAAATCTCTTAACATTGAAGTGTAGTGTCAGTAACTAATAACACAATAGCAATGAACGTTGATTTAGACAGTGTTCGATTTCTATTGCTATCTAACAAGTTACAAATATAGCAGCTTATGACCACCTTCAGTGGTTATCTGACAGTGTTAGGAGGTCAAAAGTCGAGTTTGGCCCAGGTGGATTCTCCGCTCAGTGTACTACAAGGCTGAAATTAGAGTGTCAGCAGGTCTGCAATTCAATCTAGGACTTCGAGTCCTTTACCAAAATGACTAGTTATTGGAAGAATTCATTTCCTTATGCTTTCCACATGGTGTCCTCCATATCCAAGCCAGCAACAGCAGACGGAGTCCTTCTATGCTTCAAATCTCTCTGATTTATCCTTTATCTGCATCACTCTGACTTCCTCTTCTGCTTTTAAGGGCTCCTGTGATTGTACTGTGCCTACCTAGATAATCCAAGACAAACTTTTTATCTTAAAGCAAACCGATTAGTAGCCTTTATTACACCTGCAAAGCCTTTTTTGCCATGTAATGTAACATGGGGTTGGTATAATGCTAGGGGCAAAGGAGATAAGCACTAAATTCTCTCTAGTATAGAGAGATTTTTTGATAAGAAATAGATAAGTAATATTTTTTTGTCTGGGAATAAAGTTTTATCTACTTAAAATTAAACTTTAAATGTTCAAAGGCTGGATCCCTGCCTGGGTGGTTCAGTGGCTTAGCGCCTGCCTTTGGCCCAGGGTGTGATCCTGGAGCCCCGGGGATCAAGTCCCACATCAGGCTCCCTGCATGGAGCCTACTTCTCCCTCTGCCTGGGTCTCTGCCTCTCTCTCTGTGTATGTCTCTCATGAATAAATAAATAAAATCTTTTAAAAAAAATGTTAACTGAGATTAAAATTCATTCGAAAAATACTTATTTAGGGATGCCTGGGTGGCTCAGCACTTGAGCTTCTGCCTTGGGCTCAAGGCATGATCCCACGGTCCCAGGATCATGTCCCACATCGGGCTCCCTGCATGGAGCCTGCTTCTCCCTCTGCCTCTATCTCTGCTTCTCTCTGTGTGTGTCTTTCATGAGTAAATAAATAAAATCTTTTTTTAAAAAAAGTATTTATTTGGTACATAGTAAAAGTCGTATTTATTTGGTACATAGTAAAAGTCAAAAAACATATACTTAGCATGTGCTATAGACCAGTTCTACTGGAATCAAGACAAAACTATATCTTAGTGTCTTTGTCCTTGGTGTATTGAATAGTACCTGACAAAAAAATATGTGGGACATACATTTCATAAATAATCATAGGATAAAAATATAATCATCTCTGACCCCAGACAACTGACAGTGTATAAAGAACAACTGGTGTGCAAATTCTAGTGAAAGAGAAAAACCAGTATCTCAATAGCTAGAGGCCTTAGTATACAAAGGATGAAAAGGCAAAAGATAAGCCTGGAAAACAAGAATCGGATCTTTAAAAGAAGGGTTTGAAATGCTAACTTTAGAAAGGGACTGGTGTGGGATCCCTGGGTGGTGCAGCGGTTTGGCGCCTGCCTTTGGACCAGGGTGTGATCCCTGAGACCCAGGATTGAGTCCCACATCGGGCTCCCGGTGCATGGAGACTGCTTCTCCCTCTGCCTGTGTCTCTGCCTCTCTCTCTCTCTGTGACTATCATAAATAAATAAGAAATTTTTTTAAAAAGGGACTGGTGATAAAACAGTCTTTTTTATAGTCTTTTGCTCTTTTGTGTAAATTAAAAACAAGATATTGTCTCTTCTTGGAATATTGGGATGGGGGATTGGAGGAATAAGAAGGTATTATTCCTATGGATGTCCTGCTACATACATTATAGATATTGATAAATAAATGAAGTAATGTACTTCAGGTAAGAGGTTTCTATTTATTTGTGAAACTATATAATGTAGATTATCCCCTGTTCTATCTACATGTAAGTCTTATGATTCATTATCAGGTTCATGAGCAAGTACATATTTTCTGTGTGACCCATAATTAGACACCAAGAGTATTCTCTAAGATCCCAAATTGAGGAAATCATAATAATCCAACATATTTCATAATTAGACACATCTGACCACTTCTTTCCATTGTTCAAAAAGTCCCCAATGCCATCCTACTGCACTTAAGTTAATGTCAACCTCCTCAACAAGCCCAGAAGACTTTGCCTTTTCTAACCTCTGCCTACTTTTCCAATCTTTTTTTTTCATACAGGTTATCTACCTTTACTGTCTTCGCTATATGAACACTGTCCTTGTTTAAAGCACACTATAGTATATTCTCTGTTCTCTTTAGAGCCTTTTAACATTCTATTCTTCTGCACAAACTTCAGCCCATTTACCTCATAAGAATTATGCCAATTGCAAATCAATGTTGTTTTTGTTTTTGCTTCTTCATGGTTAGATGTAGGTGGGTTTTTTTTTAAATAAAAATATCCAAAATAGTTTTCTTTCATTTTTTACCTTGTGAAACATTTTAAATAGTATCAGATGTTATTATTTTAAAAATTTGGTAAGATTCCCATTCTTTGGTTCTTGGGACTTGGGAGAGAGGAAAAGACAATATTCTTGTATAATTGATTAAACAGTGACTTCCTTTCTGTCTTCTATGCTCTGCCTTCTGGAAATCTTAGTAGTTGGCTAGTGGACATCCTAGATCAATGCTTTAATTTTTCTAACCTTCTACTTTTCATCTCTTTTCTTGTTGTTTTACTATCCAGAAAATTTGATCAAATTATTTTCCTTGTGTTACACTGAATTTTATATTCCTCCATTATATTTTAAATACTAAGGTCTCTTTCTTATTCTCTAAATGTTCTTTTTTATTGTGATGCATTGTAATACTGTGATCTTTGTTTTCATGTGCAATATATTTGTTCTTTTTTAGAATATAAATTATAATTTTTGAAAAAAAATTTCTGCCCTCTCAATCTCTCTTTCCCTCTCTCATTGTCTTTTCTTTCATATTGGAGCATTCCCTTTATCTATATTCCGAGGCTTTTTTTGGAGGGAGGAAAAGTTAGTGCAAATTTTAATTTTCTAGGTCTAATGATCACATCTGCTAAAACCAAAGCCAAATGGAAGGGATTCTAATCCTCTAAACAGCTAATATCTTTAATTTTACAGCTATGTTTTTATCAGGGCAATTTTTATAGTGTCTTCTAATCCTGGAGAGAAATGACATTTATAATGTAATTTCCTAAATTGTATGTCTGATCCTTAAATTTTATGTAAAGAAAATGTACTCCACAGGTGATCAGTTTTATTACCTTGATTAGTAAAGTAACTAACAGAGATAGTAAATCAAAGCTCATGAGGAACCTCATGTTACCTCTACTGAAGTGTAATAAATAAATGGCCCCAAGTCTTCACCCTTGCCTCCAATATGTGCTGGATGGCTGGTTTGTACAAGCACACCCTGAAAGCCTCTATTAATCACTATATTGAGAATATACAGATCTCATCTTCCTTTGTAGTCTCATCATGTAGGATATGTGGAGAAACATGCTATCCAGCATTCAAGATTGGGGATTCTGAGGGGTTACCAACCATGAGCATCTCCTTTGTAATGAAGAATATCTAAGCAGCAGGCATGATTTCCTTGGAACACCTGTCAGGCAAGGAGGGGAAAGGCTACAGATAGTTGCTTGACTAGTTGCTACACTATAAAAGTTTATTGCATGTGGATCCCAGCAGTGGATGCTTTCTTTGTCCTATCTGCCCATCCCAGACCAACTGTATAGCAGTTCTCCCAATAAATCTAAGTCTTGATTGCTGTCTCCAGGTCATTTCTTCTGTCTCTCCGGGCCAACAGCCACCCTTGGCTTAGAGTCTGCTGAGGTGCACTACACACCTTGCCATGACCACATAATGAGCATGGTGTCCTTTTCTCCCCTGCTGACTTCAGGCTCAGATATGTAATTGGTCTGGTCTGGCTAATAGGCTGCAGATGAAAGTAGCAGCAAGTCAGTTCTGAGTTGAAATGTTAAGAAAATGTATGTTTCCTTGAGAAGAGACCCAAGTATATTAGAAAGGGCTCTCTGAGAAATAGAACCAAAAGAAGGGATATATATATATATATATATATCTCCATATGATTCTGAAGGCTGAGAAATTCTGAGATCTGCAATCATCAAACCTGCAGCCTCAAGACTCAAGAAGAGGCACTGTTTCCGTTAGAATCCAAAGACAGGAAAAGACCCAAGTCCCAGCTCAAGGTAGTCAGGAAGAGGAATTTCTTCTGACCTACCAGGGAGCTTTTTGTTCAGACCTCCATCTGATTGGATGAAGACCATTCCTATTAGAGAAGACAATCTGCTTTACCCAGTCAATTCAAACATTAGTCTTACCTGAAAACAGCCCCACAGACACACCCAGAAAATATTGACCAAATATCTGGGTACCCTGTGACCTACTCAAGCTTACCTAAAATTACCCAGCACATCTGGTAGCCATTGCCTCTACAACCTAGTCCCCAAGATGAATTCACTTAAAGGAGAGCTTCCTAGCTAAGGTTACCAAGCCCACAGTTTTAAGCAAAGCATAGCCTTTATCAACAAACCCTCAGAATCCACAAAGGCATGAGAATAAGTAATTTTTATGTTAATCTATTGAGTTTGGGATGGTTGGATGGACAGCAATAATAACCCACACAACTAGCATTTCCCTGTTAGATAATTGGATAGCCAAACGTATTTATGAGAAGAACAAGCACAAAGTCATACTAATATATTTAATTTGAAGATCACTACTGATATTTATATACACTTTATTCTGAATCATTTTCACATTTGCTGTATTGGAAACAAATGCATGGTTTTAGGAGGAAATTAGTATAAATATAAATGTCAGTGTATATCCCACAGGAGATTGAAAGCTGTGTCTTAAAATGAATAACCAAAATGAGTTATTGAAGCGATATCAAAGCAATTTTATTTTTTATTTTGAATGTGGCATGTCTTTGTGAGCATTTATTCTCTGTGCTTGGTTTTCTAATATATTCCCCCTATAATTTATGTTAAACTAACCAATTTTCTGTTCCTGTACTTGTCATCACGTAATGCCTTTCTGATAAGTGTGTTATGACAACTACTTTCTAGTCCTCAGGAATCTGATCTGTCACAAGCACACTTCTAAAAATATCATTTGCAACTTCCCTAATTTCTACTGCATTTACTATGAAGTCTATGGATGTGTATGCCATGTTTTTCCAACACAGAGCATTTTATTTTCCTAAAGAACATCTGATGATACCTGAATGCTACTAGAAGATGTTTTGTAAAATGAAATAAATTTTCTCTTGTCTAAATTACTCCTGACCTTCCCTACAGATAGCTCAAATTCTTCTTGAAATAAAGACACATCTAGTAACAATGAAATCAAATATTAAACCTGATAGACAGTTGGACTTGAATGCTGTGCCAACAATTTAGTAGGTACTTGGTAGGCATAGAATGTCAAATAATTGGCTTCTGTCTCCGGCCGTGTGTTTCCTCAGCTTAATGTTTAGCTTACAAGTACCTTACAATCATTATATAAGATTACACATGCAGCAGATAATTTAGAAGTGTCAAGATGCTCAGCAGTGGTATTTTTTTTCTTTACAGAGGATTGTGTTTATATGAGAGGCTACTTAATGCCAGTTTAATTGTGGTCTCACTTAAAAAGAAATTTTTAATACTGAAAATGTCAAGTGGCATCTAACTTGTAATAATAGCTATAGTAAAAATAATAAGGAGAAAGTAGACGAGTCATGAGACCATAATGTGTATATATGGAAATATACAAAAGAAGTGCTTCTTACAGGTAAACAATAATTTTGTTATTTGTCGTCATTAGAATTCTAGTCCAACTGAGAAATTGCTACTAATTTGTGGACAAGTACAGTATTACTATTTTCTTATCCCTCGGAGTAAGATTTGCAATATAAATAGGTATTAAAATTGGTTGTATTATTTTCTTCTGGTAGGTGGTAGGAATCAGAAGTTTTCTGAATTCAGGATATATCTTAGGGTAAATGTGGAGGGAAAAAAGAAATCCATGTATTATATATAATAAAAATAACATTTGTGAGAAATTCATTATATTTTCAATATTTGCTAACCATTTTACTATTAATTCAAAACACAAGCTAGCCTGTGAAAGGGTTTATCCCCATTTGACAAATAGAAAACATAAATGCCAAGAATTTACGGCATTTGCCTAATATCATATGACTGGGAAGAGACAGAGAAGGTGTGAATAAAATAGGTGCAGCTCTCTTACATCTACAGCCAACACTTAAACTTTGACATTACCCTAATCACTATGTGGAAGTTGAATCTAGCATTACACTTTTAGACCAAAATTTCCTATTTTTTTTGTCTGTTTCAACAATTCACGTTCTCCTTACACTTCCAAATCCATAATGTTGAACCAAAAAGTAGAGAAAGCCCACCCCTCTCTATATTTATCGCTACATAAATCCAGGATTCCTGATTACCATTATGAGTGAAATCTTTCTGCCATAATTTCAATGTAAAATTCCACTTGGAAGTGGAAAAGTAGGCACCTCATATCCCCTCTGCCAAGCCATTACCAATCTCCTGTTGCCTCAGACTTGAGTGCCGCCATCATGTCATCCCAGGAATCAGAAATGCTTCAAAATTCAGAAGAAATCAATTTTCATCTTTCAGTGAATAGCAACTCCTTATTGTCCCCCTGAAAACTCATTCTCTTTAAGTGATACCCAATTCAGAATAGTTTTAGTATATATTCATTTTCTCAAGACAAAATATCATGTCATCGGCGAAGAGGGAGAGTTTGACTTCTTCTTTGCCAATTTGAATGCCTTTAATGTCTTTTTGTTGTCTGATTGCTGAGGCTAGGACTTCCAGTACTATGTTGAATAGCAGTGGTGAGAGTGGACATCCCTGTCTTGTTCCTGATCTTAGGGGAAAGGCTCCCAGTGCTTCCCCATTGAGAATGATATTTGCTGTGGGCTTTTCATAGATGGCTTTTAAGATGTCGAGGAATGTTCCCTCTATCCCTACACTCTGAAGAGTTTTGATCAGGAATGGATGCTGTATTTTGTCAAATGCTTTCTCTGCATCTAATGAGAGGATCATATGGTTCTTGGTTTTTCTCTTGCTGATATGATGAATCACATTGTTTTACAAGTGTTGAACCAGCCTTGTGTCCCGGGGATAAATCCTACTTGGTCAAGGTGAATCATTTTCTTAATGTGCTGTTGGATCCGATTGGCTAGTATCTTGCTGAGAATTTTTGCATCCATGTTCATCAGAGATATTGGTCTGTAATTCTCCTTTTTGGTGGGGTCTTTGTCTGGTTTTGGAATTAAGGTGATGCTGGCCTCATAGAACGAATTTGGAAGTACTCCATCTCTTTTTATCTTTCCAAACAGCATTAGTAGAATAGGTATGGTTTCTTCTTTAAACGTTTGATAGAATTCCCCTGGGAAGCCAAAATACTAGAAATCATTGTTTACACTTCACATTCTCTTATTCTCTAATCCATCAGTGATTCTGGTGATCCTATGTCTTAGAGATCACCAGAGCCCATCCTCTTTGCTTGATCTCCACATTTTCCTCCCCCAAAAAAGCTACCGTGGTCTCCTATTTGGGTTTTTACAATGCAATTCTATTAACTTATCACTCTTAGCCACTCCTATTAACTTTTACACTCTTGCCCATTTCTACTAAGGCAACTGGCTCACAAAGCAAGTCTAATCAGATCAAAATCCTTACTCAAAAAGCTTCAATTTTTTAATAAAAGATTTAATAACTCATAGTATTACATTATTTTAAGTTTCTATGTTCTACCGCACTGATCCTTCCTTTGCTTAATGGAACCTCAATACTTCACCATTGAACCTTTCACATGTTCCTTTCTCTGTCTGAGATGCATTTTCCCTCCCTCCATGTGTTTATTTGTTATTATTCCTTCATATCACAGTTTAATTTCTCCAGGGAACCTTTCCTTGTTCTCCAAAAATAGGTCTTTCCCCCTCTCAAGGCACTGTGTGCTTTATCTTCCTAGATTTTACTTTGTTGTAATTACAATATTGCATATTTGTGATTTTCTTAACATCTGCCCAATAAAGAACTCTAAGTTCCATGAGAACAGAAATAGTGTTGCATATTGAACCTTGAGAATAGAAAGTCCTTAATAAATATTTGCATATTAATGGATTGATTGATATAAGTGGTAGAAGGATTTGTTGATATTCTTTATTCTACCCCAAATTAAATTTCTTCTCTCTTTATCTATCCTCTGGGATCTATAAGGTATTATTTCCTTGTCAACTTGCTCCTTTGGTTGAAGCTTTTTCTTTCAAATTTTCTCTCTATAAGTCACTTTCATTTAACATTTAATATGCTTAAATACTCTCCCATGAAAAATAATAATAATAATAAGAGAACAAAATACTTTCTTCAATCCTAAATGACTTGTAGATATCTCTCTACCTCTTTCACTGAGGAGTTTTTCAGCAGGGAATATATACATATAATTTATATATATATGGTGATATATGATATATATAAACACATGTGTCTATATCATGTATAATAATTAATATATATTTAATTAAATATATGTTTTCTTAAATATATATTAATTTTATATCATAAATATGTATAGATGTATAAAATGTAAATATATTAATTAAATATATATTTAACTAAATATATATTTAATATATAAAATATATATCATATATAACATTTTTATCATAGAATATATAATATCTGTATCTGTAGCAAAGAGTAAAGTGCTATCTATTAGAGATGAATATTTTGTTGCCTGGATAAATGAATTAATACATGAAGGAAAGTTTAATGGTAAGGAAACCATGGAAGTAGGAATATGGTTAATTTGGTTTACAGGGATGATTTTAATTTTTCTGAGATTGAAGATTTTTCCAACCATGGAAATAAATGAAAGGTAGACAAGGGGTATCCATGAGTATATTTGACCTCAAAATTATGACCTCTGTATTTCTTTCAAATTATAAGGTAACTATTTAACTATGTTGGGAGGGGGGAATACAATTTGTTTTTCATCAGAATGAGTTGAGTGGGTAGCATCTAAATGGAGAAATAATTTTTGTCTTAAGGCTCTAGGACTAATATTATGGTGGTAAAATGAAATTGAAATGTCTTACAGGCTTTTCAAAGGAAAACATGAAAGGATGTTATTATCAGATACATATGTGTTTCAAAGGAGAGGAAAGATTTAAAAAAATAAATTGCAGGTTCCAGATAGATATAAGAGAGAGAATAATGGTATAAAGAAATGGAGGTGTCCAAAGAAAGTGTGTATTTTTGGAGGAAAATATAATGTTTGTCTGCTAGGTTTGAAGTGACAATATAATTATTTCTATTTTGCTTCTTGACCCTATCAGGTCTAAGAATAAATGTAGCATGTGGTAAGCATAGAACCCAACTGATGGGAGGAGAGGAGCACAGGCTCCACTGTTTGGGGCTGTGTCATAATGATCACAGAGGGACAGTTAATCCAATTAGTTAAATGAAGGTTGCTTAATAGAGCTACTTCTGTATAGCTTTTCTTAATTCTACTCTCTTTTCTACCTGGGAATTTCTCATTCCTTTTTTAAAATTTAATTTACATATTACCTCATCCAGGAGAGCTTCTGACATTACCAGACATGCAATGTTCTCTTGCATTACTTGTAGTTTTTAAGCCTCGGAATAATCAATGCATTACTTGCTCCGCCATTGCCAAAGTTTCCGTGATCTCCAAAGTACAGGGATTGTATTCTGTTCATCATTGTATCCCACTGACTGGCACAAGACTGTTTTTACACTAAGAGATAATTAATGATTGTTTTGTAGTTGGTGAAGGTTTCATATATTAATGTATGTTAGATAAAGGCTGGGTCATATCTCAAGAAATCAAATGTTAAAATGAAGTAAACATGAAGGAAAGGCAATTGAATGTTTCAGTGAATAATGGATATTTGAGTGAATGTGGTATGCTAAGAGAAAATGTAAAAGAAACCAAAAGTTTGAAGGAAAGAAGGATTGAAAGCTAAGCTTTCATTTACGCTTACATTGTTGGGTGGTATATAGGATCGGTACTTAGGAAAGTCATCATAAAATTGTCCAGAGACACGGGAAATAGGAGGAAAACAGAAGGAGGCACTATTCTTATTCCTGTAACTAACAAGCATCTTTTGACAGTTGGCTCTTACAGGTCTTGATGAGGCTGTGGGTTATATAGAAGTAAAGAAACCTTGATTCCAATGTATATAATATTTAAGGAATTAAAATTTAATGAAAAGAAATACTTATATTGCTTGAGTCTTTAATCATAAAGACTGGTCAAATATTCAAGAAAAAGTTCAAATTTATGAGTCAATCAAATATATAAACCAAAAAATGCCCAAATTAATCCCCCCAAATAAACATAAACTAATAGATAATATCAGATATAATACTTAAAATGCTTTAGAAGCAGCATAGCATGGATGGACACTGACCAAATAGAAAAGACCCAGGCCAGTTTATCCAACTGGAGCATATCCACTCTTTAATAGACCTGGATACAACACATTCTTCCTGATAGACACTAATTTATTTTCACTTCTTCAAAAATGTTTGGAATAATTTCAGAGTCTATTCTTTGAAGAATTAAATTCTTAGCATTCAGTGTCTTCTTTATTTAGCCAATTATTCTATTCTTCTCCTAAGCCAGGTGTTTAGTCACCTACTTAGATTTTGTATTTTCAGCAGTTTTTTAATAATGCTGACTTTTCAGAGTTTTTCACTGTAATTTAAATTACAATTTTCACCAATATTTCTTTTCAGCATTATAATGTGCTTAGTGATATTAAGAAATATAATTGCTCTTTGGCTGAAAATGCATGGTCCAATAAATATGAAGACAGTTTTATACTGCGCTGTCAAAAACAGCTTTTGAACTATAACTACAAGTATATATTTTTTCAAAAATTTTTATATAATGCAGTGATGTGTATGTGTGTGTATTCTCTCTTTATCAACAATATAATCTAGGGGTATCTTTCCAATGTGACATACATTGTCTTATTTTTCTATTTGTAAACATGGATTGAATAGATTTCCCTTATTTCTTTTTTTTCAATTCCTTCAAAAGAATAGACAAAATCTTTCAAACTGACTTAGGCTAAATGCAAGCTCTTATTAAAATATATGCTTTTGAGTAAAATAGTAAGTAATTGAATGAAAAGATGAAAACATGAATTCTACTAAATAAAAATTTTAAAATTCATGCTACTAACCAACCCCACGCAATGGTCTATTTAGATTTACTAATCCTTCACTCATTCAATCATTCAAATTGTGTTTATTGAGCACTTATGAGCCAAGTATTGTTCTAGACAAAAGATAAAGTTCCAACTCTCGTGGCATTCATATTCTAGTAATATTCTATTAAGAGGACACAGTACAAATACATCAATGCACATTCAGATTATAAGAAGTTGACAAAGAGGTGGTAGACAGTCTCTAGGATGGCACCCAATGATCCCTGTGTCTTGTTACTCACGCGCCTGTGTATCCCCTCCCTGGCTGTGTAGTTTGATACATTCCGTAAATCATTACAATAATTGAATATAGCATGCAGTACATTATTATCATTAGCATATAGCAGAAATGACGGTATGTCACTTCCAAGATTAAGTTTAAAAGACTCCACAGCTCCTGCTTGGGTATGCTATACCCTCTCTCTAGGATGACTTGGCTCTGGAAAGTCAGCTGCTATAACGTATATATGCTTTCAAAGCTTGTAGAGGACCATGAGGCAAGAAACTAAAATCTTTGGCCAACAGCCAGTGAAATTAAGCTCGCCAGCAACCACATGAGTGACCTTGAAAGTAGATCTCCTCCAAATCAGACCTTTAGACGAGGCTGCAGTCCTTGCAGTTTGTAACTTCACAAGAGACCTTGAACCTAAACCAACTAGCTAAGTGGCTCCCAGATTCCTGACCCATAGACCCTGTGAGGTAATGAATGTTGTTTAAGTTACTAAATTTGGGGGTAGTTTGTAATGCAGGAATAGACTAATTAATTAGTCATAGATAATTAGGGTTAGGGTTAATTAATTAGTCTAATTAGTAATAGATAATTATGCAATTGTCTACTTAATTAGAGTTTAATTTTTCTGATTATAAAGGTAATGTATATTTCTCAGATAAAGTTTAAACATTACAGATTATGTTAATAACTGCATCCACAAGATGAGTTTGTTGATTATTTCACCAGAATTTTTGTTTATTCATCTTCTAACACATGATACATGTTCATTTATTTGACCCCAAATAAAAGTGGATCATGTTATATATTCTATTATTAAATTTCCCATTTTACAAGTATCCTGAACAATTCATATAGATATAACTCATTTTTTTTTCCAAATACTCTACTATGATCAATTCTATGGGTAAACCATGATAGGATTTAAAATCTTCTGTCCTGATAAAAATTTGGACTGACTTTATTTTACATAACAATACAATATTTTGTGAAATTTTGCAAGTGTTTCTTGAACAAAATATAAATCATATTATTTAGAAAACAGTGGATTTATAAGCTGTACCTTGAAAAATGAAAGAGTGAATTCAGTTAGCCAGTTTGGAGATTTAAGTTTTTTAAAAAAAGTGTTTTTAAATATTGAATTAATCAATTTAATTGAAATGACCAAATTATTAAAGACAGTAAAATGTATAAATATTTTAATCTAAATTATGTACTTTTCCTTAGCAGAATAGTAGTTGATTAATTAACATTTTGATTAAAATATTTAATAAACTTATAGTTCATTTTTTATTTGTCTGCAACCTCACTTTCCCATCCAGTTCAAAAATAAAATCTAGGGGATCCCTGGGTGGCTCAGCGGTTTAGCACCTGCCTTCGGCCCAGGGCATGGCCCTGGAGTCCTGAGATTGAGTCCCACATCAGGCTCCCTGCATGGAGCCTGCTTCTCCCTCTGCCTGTGTCTCTGCCTCTCTCTCTCTCTCTCTGTCTCTCATGAATAAATAAATAAAATCTTAAACAAACAAACAAACAAGCAAACAAAAATAAAATCTGTATCTAATGGGTAAAAATCACAGGTAGGCTAAGTTACCTTAAAAAAAAAGATGGCTATAGCATTAGCTGAATTTAATATAAATTGTTTTAAAATGTAAAAATATTAAATATATTATGCCAGTTGAAAATGGGATGGTTAATCAACCCATAGAAAAAATAGAATTTTGGAGTAAAGTGTAAACAATGTCTACCTGATTTTTTAGAAAAGGAAGAATTAGCTTCCCTCTTTGAGCTGTTTGAATCATTGATGAGTTACAAGAGATAGAGATTATTGCAGCAGCCTATTTTATCCTATGCCGCTAAGTATTTAATTGGTCTAACCGGGACAAAGTCCTCTACAACTCCCCAAATACCTGCAGGAATTTCCACATTCACAGCCCTTTTCCTAATAGGCAATATGACTAATTCTGGCCAATTGGTTGAAAGTCGGAATTGTGAGTATCACTTTCAAGTGACTATTTTATAATCACTGTTCATACTTCCACATTGCCAGGAGAAATGAACTCTTCTTAAATTAAATTCCTGAGATTTTAGGGTATAACATGTGACTATAGTATAAACTAGCCTATCTGCTTAGTGCACTAATTCACCTTATAATAATCTTCTATTCACTGAACAAACAATATAGTTTTGTTCTGCCCATATCCTAATGATCAAGAAAGGATGTGTGATGAGGCCAACATGAATATTCTTATAAATGTGACAGGTACATGTCCCATTGTCAAATAGATTGGTAGTAGGATTTTGTGTATCCGTCTTCTTATTTTGGTTAATTTTAGTCTGTCAAAAAAGATAACTATTTCTTCTAGATTAAAAATAAAGTTTGGGATAAATAAAGTTTAGGCTCTAAGCCTAAAATATTGAGTTCCTGGGACTGAAATACAGTACTTTCTCCGTGAATAGTGCCCTGCACTTGTACATACACTCCCCTCCATCCTGGTAAAATCTTTTGATATACTTTCATTCTGCCACTGTGCTTGTATTCTTCATTTAACCACTTTTTTGCAGTATACATTTAGAAAAACATACATAAAAATCAGAGAAGGGTGTGCATAGAGATAAAATAAATAACATTTTTATAGCGACATAAAAAGAAATACCACTTTCTTTTATCCCAGTAGCACTAAATATAATTCCACATGCTTAAGAGTTTAGACTCTTGCCCTCAAAATGCTATAAAAGCACCAACCTCAGAAATGATTCAAGAGTGTAACAACACAGTTCATCTTTATGTTTAACCTTTTTTCTTGGTACAATTTAAGAACACTTTCATATGTTCTGTTTTTGGTTCAAATAGAATTTTTAGTAACTCATTCCTCAGGATTCTCCTTTATAAGCCAACCACCCTTTTTTTTTTTTCTTTTAAAGCCTTCTTTATATATCTTATTTTCCAGGCCATTTAATATTATCGTCACTCATGGCTGCACTCCCTGGATTCTTTCCAGGTTTTTTTTCTTCCTTAAAATTTATACCATAAAATCTTAGAATAATCAAAACTCGATACAAATTTAAAAATCTCCATGTTTATTGATATACCTGCCAGTCAATGGCCCAACACTATTTTTGCAAATAAAATTAAGGCATAAAATATTGCATCACTCACATATAATGATGATTGCTTTAAAAAAAGTAGTACCAATAACATGGTACCACAGTAATGTTATATTCCATTTTTTCACTAATTTCAGAGTATCTAAAATACACTGAAACGTGGTTAGTGATTTTGTCAACTGATTAAATTCGACATGTGTTTACGGACATGCCAAGTAAATGCAAGACATGTTGTTTTATTTTATTTTATTTTATTTTATTTTATTTTATTTTATTTTATTTTAAAGATTTTACTTATTTATTCATGACAGACAGACAGAGAGAGAGAGAGAGAGGCAGAGACACAAGCAGAGGGAGAGGGAGAGAAGCAGGCTCCATGCAGAGAGCCCGACGTCGGACTCGATCCCGGGTCTCCAGGATCACGCCCTGGGCCGAAAGCAGCGCCAAACCGCTGGGCCACCAGGGCTGCCCAAGATATTCATTTTAAGTACCTTTTTGTTCTATGTAGTTTGACTAATATTTTAGAGTAAAATTCCTAAGCTTTTTTATTTTAAATAGATTACTTAATTTAATTTTTTTTTAAAATAACTGACTTACTCTGTTGGAATTTTTTATCTGGCTTTTATTTTTCTCTTATTTCTTATTTTAATTTTCTGTGAAAGTGTCTAGCACAGATAATTGTGTTTTGAATTTTAACCCATTCACAAAGTTATATGTGTTTATTTCACAAAATCAAAATCTTTTTAACAACCAGATCCCAACTTAAAGCCCTGCACAACTAATTGCTTCTTAGACTTGGATTAATAGGTCATATAGATCAAGAACTAGATTACAGGTCTACAAATTAAGCTTTTAGTAAACATTTTAGGGGGAGATATTCACATGATTCTGTTCTCAGGCTCCAAAATAGTGTTTCCCAAAGTTTCCTTGTAGAACATTAGTTCCTCAACATGTTTTTTTCAGAAATAGCCTCCAAGGTCAATTAAGTTTGAGAAACAGGGCCTGCAGAACACCACTTAAGAGATTTAAAATGTTCAGGAATATATTCAAGACTCTGAGGAAGCCTGAAGCAAACAAAGCTATCTAATTTTTTAGCAACCAACTTGACCACATAGCTGTTTATATGTAAGAACATGTGTGTACACAATTCTATTAATATTCTGTGGAATGTGTGCAAATCAATGTTCTAAAAGCAGCAGCTTGCAAAGTCTGTCTCTTGACCAGTGATTCTCAACAGCGGTCTACAGACATTTTGGGGATGGCCAAGTCCTTTGTTGGGGGCAAGGACTGCTGTCTGTGCCTTTCAGGACGTTTACCAGCATCCAGAATTCTACCCACCAGATGCCAGTAGCAATAAAAAATATCTCCAGGGGCGCCTGGGTGATGCAGTAGATTAAGCATCAGATTCTTGGTTTCCTTTAGGTTGTAATCTGAGTCTTGAGATGGAGCCTTGAGGCGGGCTCCAGCTCAGTGCAGAAGTCTGCTTAATGATTCTCTAGAGGAAGCTCTACTTCTTTCCTTCTCCCCCTCCCCACCAACTCGAAATAAATAAATAAATCATTTTAAAAAAATCTCCAAATATTGTCAAATGTACCCACAGGGGCAAAATTGCCCCCATTTGAGAACTATCAATACAATTTTTTTCCACTCAGGTTAGATCTCACTGAAGGGAGTTGGGAACATTGCAATGAGAATTTGGGTAGATGAGCTGAGAATAAAAGGCAAGATGATAAGAAGATGGTAAATCCTCATGGTAATGGCTTGCTGAGTTCTGAGGAATGAGGTGTGTGATTCTTTGTCTGTTCTTCATGTTCGTGAGTGTGCCTATCTAAAACGATTGCACTTCATACCCAAAGCACAGAAAATCAATTTGTCTTTTAAGCTTTATAGTTTTGCTCACCCTCCTACCAGGTAAATATTTAAGGATTCCCTGGACCTCTTCTTAACTCACTTGTACAGTCTACCTGGATAATCTTAACTACTGGCATGGCTTCAAGTAACACTAGAGTCTGATACATCTAAGCTGGTGTGTCACCAATCCTGACTTTTATCCTTTTAACAGAAATTTCCATCTGAATTGAAAACTTCAAACTTAGTATCTTATTCCCTAAAGTCTGTTTAGGGAATCTTCAATCTGTCTAGGCATCACCATCGTCCTGGTCCTGCAGAATAGGAATGAGAAGCTGAGGCGAGTTCCAGTCCATCCTCACCTGTTCCAGTGTGTGCTGGCTCCCCCCTCCACACCTGTCTGCCCTCCCCAACTCACTGCACTGCTGACTGCAGACTCCAGCTTCTGGAGATGGAAGCTTCACATTGGCTTCATCAGCTTCCACCTCGGTTCACTCAAATCTCTGCAAGAAGTCTTAATATATCATTCTGAGTGATTCTGTTTCTTTAATGGAATTAGGACTCTCTCATCCTGATTCTAAGTTCTCGTTCATCAACCTCTTCTCTATTGAGGAGTCAAATTGTCCTCTCTCATCTTTTGTCCATGTCTCATATCTTTCACCTTCATTTTTTCATCCTGCCTTTATCAATCCTCTGTCTGGTCATCCAGTCACCAGGCTCAAATTCCTTGTTGACAAGGTCCTCAGTGCTATCTTTCTAAAAAGTGACTGTCCATTCACTTGTCGTTCATTCACATGTACAAAAAATTAAGAAGCATTCACTGTATACCAGGTCCCATCACGTATATTGCAGATGAAGTAACAAAAAGGACAACCATAACTTCTCTCATAGGGTCTACAGAGTCATGAGGGAGAGAGGCAAACAGGAAATAAGCTTAATGAAATCAGTATAAGTGATAAGTGCTTGGAGAGAAAGAAAGGTGATGAGCTAGAGCAGAAGGAGAGGACTGAGGAGAGGCACATTCTGGATAATGCTGGCTGGGGAGGCCCATCAAGGAGGGCTCTTTAGGCTGAAGCCTGAGAAAAAAACAGACCTATCAGGATTCGACTGAAGAAACAGAATCATTGTGAGTGAAAAATAAGGGATTTCTTAAAGGCATTGGGAATAATATGTGTAAAATCTCTGAAGCAATCGTGTTTGGTACAATTGATGAACTGCAGAACAAAGTGGTGGGACAATAGTAAAAAAGCAGGAGAAGATCTGGGGATTAAAGAAATAGGCAGGGTTGAGATTTTGCAATGTCACTTAGGCTGTGTAGTTAGAAAATGGTCACCATTTCCTTCAGAGTCTTCTGTTGTCTTTCACAATAAACCCAAGTTTCTTAACTTTGCATCCCAGCTGCTAAACTGGGGTTACCACATCTAGCTGAAGTGGGAATTGCCTAGAGTGATCATAAAAATCCTATTCTTGGGCTTCACTGCCTGAGATTATATTTTTAATTGGTCTGAGCTGGATTCCTAGTAACTGCTGAATTAGAATTGCATAGAAATGGCTCACACCAGTGTATTTATGAGTATTTTAATTTTCATTTAGCAGTTACCCATTCCTTACCTGGGGCCATGAGAGATGAAAAGTTAAGATAATAAAACAATTAATTAGAGGTAGACAATAGAGCTTTTTGCATGATAACCAACTGGAATTTGGCCAGTAGCTGCTTGTATTCCTAACAGAGAAGGGCACTAGATGACTCTTTCCATTTGCAATGACTAACAGAGCTCAGGTCACTTTTTTTATCTCCCTCTCTTTACCCCTAGGTTTGAATGATGTGACTCTGCCTCCTGCCTTATACTCTTAGCTTCCACACTCTCCTAAGAAATTGAAATAAGGCTGAATTTGATTTATGAGAATCATGAAATTTAGTTCATCCTCTACTAGACTCCTAGATGTAACTAGTATTGAAATAGAAAAATTCCTTGGTAACGTAACAAAACCTCCCTTCCTCTTTCCCGCACATTAAGACACAACAAAGGGATAATGAATAGAAGAAGAAAAAAGGATAGGATTAATTTTTAGTTTTCCACTCCAAGTTTTATGTTTTGGTGAGGACTAGTTGCCTCCATTTTCCTATTTTCCTTTTCTCTTCCAATAAAGAAATGCATGTATTTATGGTTTAGTTAATGCAAAATGATTTAATTTTAATTTTAATTTTTTTTTATTTTTATTTCATTTAGCTTCATGATTTTATTTGAATTCCAATCAGTTAACATACAGTGTAATGTTAGTTTCAGATGTAGAATTTAGTGATTGAACCCTTCCATACAGCACCTGATGCTCATCACAAGTGCCCTACTTAATCCCCATCACCTACTTCACCCACGCCCTTCCACTTCAGCAACCCTCAGGTTGTTCCCTATAGTTAAGAGTCTGTTTTATGGCTTGCCTCCCTCGTTTTTTTTTTTTTTTTTTTAACCTTATATTCATCTGTTACATCTCTTAAATTTCACATGAGTGAAATCATATGGTATTTGTCTGACTAATTTTGCTTAGCATAATACATTCTAGCTCCATGCACGTCATGGCAAAGGGTAAGATTTCACTCTTTTTTATTGCTGAATAATATTCCATTATATAATATGTGCATATGTATACCACTTTTTTATGCATTCATCAGTTGATGGACATTTGAGCTCTTTCCATAATTTAGCTATTGTTGACAAGGCTGTTCTAACCATTGGGGAGCATGTATTCAAATCAGTAGTTTTGTATCCTTTGGATAAATACCTAGTGGTGCAATTGTTGGGTTGTAGGATAGTTCTATTTTTAGCTCTCTGGGGAAAAAGTCTGTATTCCCATCAACAGTGTAAGAGGGATCCCCTTTCTCTACATCCTTGCCAACACCTGTTGTTTTCTGTGTTGTTAACTCTAGTCATTCTGACAGGTATAAGGTGATATCTCATAGTTTTGATTTGTATTTCCCTGATGATCCGTGATGTTGAGCATCTTTTCAAGCATCTGTTGGCCATCCGGATGTCTTCTTTGGAAAAATGTCTATTCTGTCTATTTCTTAACTGGATTATGTTTCTCTGGGATGTTGAGTTTGATAAGTTCTTTATAGATTTTGGATACTAAACCTTTATCAAGTATGTCATTTGCAAATATCTTCTCCCGTTCTGTAGGTTGCCTTTCAGTTCTGTTTATTGTTTCCTTCACGTGCAGAAGCTTTTTATTTTGATGAAGCACCAGAGGTTCGTTTTTGCTTTTGTTTTTCTTGTCTCAGAGATGTATCTAAAAAGAATTTGCTATAGTCAATGTCAAAGAGGTTACTGCCTCTGTTCTCTTCTAGGATTTTGATGGTTTCCTGCCTCACATTTAGGTCTTTCATCCATTTTGAATTTATTTTTGAGTTTGGTATAAGAAGTGGTTCAGTTTCATTCTTCTGCTTGTTGCTGTCCAGTTTTCCCATCACCATTGTTGAAGAGACTTTTTTCCATTGGCTACTCTTTCCTACTCTGTCAGAGATCAGTGTACTATATAGTTGTAGGTCCATTTCTGGGTTTTCTAATCTGTCCCAATGATCTAGGTGTCTGTTTTTATGCCACAACCATACTGTCTTAATGAATAGCTTTGTAATATAGTTTTGAAGCCCAGAATTGCAATGCCTCCAGCTTTGCTTTACTCTCAAGATGGCTTTGGCTATTTGGGATCTTTTGTGGTTGCATACAAATTTTAGGATTGTTCTAGCTCTGCGAAAAATGCTGATAGCATTTTGATAGGGATTGCATTAAATGTGTAGATTATTTTGGGTAGTATAGACATTTTAACAATATTTGTTCTTTCAATACATGGTATGCAATGTTTTTTCATTTCTTTGTGTCTTCTTCAATTTCTTTCCTAAGTGTCCTATAGTTATTCTGTATATCTGTTACCTCCTTGGTTAGGTTTTTCCTAGGTATCTTATGGGTTTTGGTGCAATCATAAATGGGATGCATTCACTGATTTCTCTTTCTGCTGCTTCATTATTGGTGTATAAAAATGTGACAGATTTCTGTACATTGACTTTTATCCTGTGACTTTGCTCAATTCATATATTATTTCTCACAGTTTTTTGATGGAATCTTTCAGGTTTTCTACAGGATATATGTTGTCTATGAATAGTGAAAGTTTGTTTCTTCCTTGCCAATTTGAGTGTCTTTTATACCTTTTTGTTATCTGACTGCTGCGGCCAGGACTCCCAGTATTATGTTAAATAACAATAGTGAGGGTGGGCATCCCGTCTTGTTCCTGACCTTAGAGGAAAAGCTCGCAGTTTTCCCCCATTGCAGATGATAGTAGCTGTGGGTCTTTCATATATGGCCTTTAGGATGTTGATGTATGTTCCCTCTCCCTACTCTGTTGAGGCTTTTTTTTTATCAAGAATGGATGCTGTACTTTGCAAATGTTTTTCCTGTATTTATTGAGAGGACCATATGGTTCTTATCCTTTCTTTTACTAATGTAGTGTATCACATTGATTGCAAATATTAAACCACCTTTTCAACCCAGGAATAAATCCCACTTATTATGATGAATGATTCCTTTATGTACTATTGGATTCATTTTGTTAGTATTTCATTGAGAACTTTAGCATCCACGTTCGTCAGGGATATGGGCCTGTGATTCTTTTTATTCAAGTCTTTCATTTTGGAATCAAGGTAATGTTGGCCTCATAAAATGAGTTTGGAAGTTTCCTTCCATTTCTTTTTGAGAAGAATAAGTATTAACTCTTCTTAAATGTTTGGTAGAATTCTCCTGGAAAGACATCTAGCCCTGGACTTTTGTTTGTTGAAAGATTTTTGATTACTGATTCAATGTCTTTGCTGGTTATTGGTCTGCTCAAATTTTCTATTTTTCTTGTTTCAGTTTGGGTAGTTTATATGCTTCTAGGAATGTATCCATTTCTTCCAGATTGCCCAATTTGTTGGCATATAATTTTTCATAATATTCTCTTATAATTATATTTCTGTAGTGTTGGTCATGATCTCTCCTCTCTTATTCATACTTTTATTTATTTGGGTCCTTTCTCTTTTCTTTTTGGTAAGTCTGGCTAGGGGTTTATCAATTTTATATCTTTCAAAGAACCAGTTCTGGTTTCATAGATCTGTTCTATTGTGGGGGGTTTGTTTGTTTGTTTGTTTCTATACCATTTATTTCTGCTCTAATCTTTATTATTTCCCTTCATCTGCTGGCTTTAGGCTTCGCTTGTTGTTGTTCTTCTAGCTCCTTTAGACATAAGGTTAACTTGTTTATTTGAGATTGTTCTTGCTTCTTGAGATAGGCCTGTATTGTTATATACTTTCCTTTTATGACTCCTTTTGCTGCATCCCAAAGTTTTGGACCATTATGTTTTCATTTTCATTTGCTTCCATGTATTTTTTAATCTCTTCTTTAATTTCTTGGTTGACCCATTCATTCTTTAGTAGGATGCCCTTTAGCCTCCAGATATTTGTGGTTTTTCCAATTTTTTCCTTGTGTTTGACTTCAAGTTTCATAGCATCATGGTCTGAAAATAAGCATGATATGATAGAAATCTCTTCTATTTGTTGAAGCTGGCTTTGTGATCTACTCTGTGATCTACTGGGGTGAATGTCCATGTGCACTTGAAAAGAATGTGCATTCTGATGCTTTATAATGAAATGTTCTGAGTGTATCTGTCAAGTCCAGATGGCCCAGCCTTCACCATTTTCTACACCTTTCAAAACCTAACTCCCAATGATTCAAGTAACACTGAAGTCATCTTAGATTTAGTTACTTTACCAATTTTGTAGTAGATACTGTCACCAGGAGGAGAATATTCGATATGTAGATTTATTCCATGAATCCATGTGTCCATATCCACATAGAAATAAGCATCAGCATGATAGTAATGTCTCTAGAGTCAAACTGCTTCCTCCATCATTTTACTGTGTGACTTTGGTCAAATCACTTCACTTCTTGGCGCCCCATATTCTTCATCAATAAAATAATGATTATAAGGCCCATATGATTATTATACATTTTATTTATTTTTCTAATTAAAAACTTATTTTATTCTAAGTAGGCTCTATGTTCAATGTCAGGCTTGAACTCACAACCCTGAGATTAAGAATCATATGCTCTACTGACTGAGCCAGCCAGGCACCCCTTTTGGTGAATTATAAAGATTAAATGAATTGCTGTGTGAAGTACTTAGAGAAGCACTGGATATTACATACAGTTGCTTTTATTACTTGTATATGTATATAATATATATATATTATATATATGTATATGTATTACATGTCTAGGCAGTATATGCTTGCATTTATAATCTTTTATATATTGATAATCTTTTATGTAATAGTTCTTAGCAGAAATAAATAAAAACAAATGAATAAATAATGATCAATTATTGATTGTGTGAGTGATAGAGGGAAAGGTTAATCCCAAGCAGACTCCAAGCCCAGTGCAGGGCCCCACAAGGGGCTCAATCTCATAACCCTGAGATCATGACCTGAGCTGAAATCAGGACTCAGATATTTAACCGACTGAGTCACCCAGGTGTCCAGAAATTTTTTAAATGACCAGATAACATCACTGCATTTAACTCCCAAGGTTGTGCACAATTGAGATACCTTGATTTGCTCAAGGAAAGGAGGATGAAGCTGTGGGTATTAAGTTTATTTATTCATTGTATCCCTGCAAGATTTTGAGGTCTCATATGGAATAGAAGGAAAATGAGATTCTCATTCAATTTCTCAATTAAATTCTCAATTCAATTGAATTCTCAATTCAATTCCTCATGATTCAATTGTCATGTAGCAGGATAGCATTTCAATTATTATGCTATTTGGAAAAGGTTATGGTCTCAAAAAGGTAATTTTTATATAGCATTATTACAAGATATGCAGTTGATTCCATTCATTTCTATAGATTGAATCAGAATGATGAATCTTTTTTTCAAAAAAAAAAACACTTTCAGGTTTAGAAAGTAATTTATGAGGACTATATTCATGTCATGAACAAAATAAAGAATGGCAAGAGGTAGTAGCACTGCCCATTATTTACCAATGGTCCTCTTTTCTTTCTCTTGATGTCAATTACTCTATGGATTGGTGTTTATTGGTCTTTATTTTTCTCTTTCATGAGAGAACGATTTTTGTGCTCCTCATCATGAGGTCATATTGGCTTTCCTCCTCCCCCTACTGATTTTTCCTGCTGCTATAAATTACATATACTTTACTAACTCCTAACCAAGAATGAGGATCAAAATAACTGCTTCAGCTAAGAATTATCTTTACTGTTGTTTTATCTATATTGTTGTTGTATAAGATTGATTTTGCATTTATTTACTATTGGACAGTCAGCAAGGAGAATAGTTACTTCTGATGTCCATAGTTATTCCAATAAGATAATAGACACATGGAATCAGGATTTTAGAGCCAAGGCAAAATTTATCTAACCAAGATTCTTAATTTTACAAAAGAAGAAATAGATGCAACTGAGTTTTAGCTCCTTTCTTCCTGATAAACCAACTACTATGGTCAAAAGTAAAATATCATGACCACAATATGGCAATTTATCTAAAAAGGCCGAGTAATAATAACAGAGAATGGAGAACTATGACAGGGGATATTAAAAATGGTGAGAATAAAGAAAGAAACTGGGGACAAAGTAGTGCTATAGGCACCTAAGTCTAAAGAGAATCATCAGCAAGGGTGGACAGATATTCCAAGGTCTCATTAAGAGTCTTAAATCCATCCCAGCTACTAAAGAAAAAATATTACTCGTACCTTTATTTATCTCCTCCAAATGGTCAAAGATCTAGAAACTGTGCCATGTGGATAAAGCCAAAGAGGTCATGGATGCTTGGTATACAAAAGAGAGGACTTTGGCCGAAACAGTAGTGGTATTTCATTTTTTTAAGGACTATCTAATGAAAAGGGTATCAGATAGTCTATGAAATTAGAGAGAAAACTAGGAGAAAAAAGTAGGCCTACAAGAGAGACACTTTCTAAATATAAATATAAAAGAGGCAGAAAGTGAGTGACCCAGTCCCTGACAGTGTTCAAACAGAGAAGAGAAAGCCAGTATTAAGGACCAAATCCCAGGGATGCCTTCTAGACAATGAGCAACATAGAATTCATTCAAATAACACTGAAGATTTGATGATTCATGGCACAAAGTAAAGAACATGCATAGCTCACTTGGCAGGTGGATAGTCAAAATGGACTATTGAACGTAAAACTACTGATTTATTGTTATCAAGTGATCCGTTCCTTCCCTTCTACTCTTTTAAGATCTGTTTTAGATCCATTTCCTCCAGGAATATTTTCTGTTTCCAGCTGACCTAAAATCCTTTTAATATCATTTACTATAATGTATTCGTTAAGCCTCAGAAACATCTTTTGGGGTCTTAACTTTCTAGTCTATGAACCTTACCAAATTCATTGCCAGTTACATTCAAATTTTGTCTTCATAATCTATGACATTCTATTTTGTGTTTCCATCTCATTCTTATAATACTTATCACATTTCATTTTAATTAGCTATTTATATTTGTATCTCCTCCAAGACTGGGAGCACCTTGAAAGCAAGAATATCATTTTGTTATTATGGTACCTCCATGCTGAGCAAGCATGGCACATTGCAAGCACCCAGTAAATGTTCGTAAATTAATTGAATGAATGCTTACATAAATGAATAAATAAGAATGTTTTATCTGGTAATTTAGAGTGATGCTCTTCAGACCTGAGATCATGTCTTATATTTCATGGTACCCCATGGCTTCTTGTTGATTTGCATAGCACATAAATACTAAATATTACTGTATGCTATAATTCAATTAAGTCTCTGTATACACTCTGCCTCACTACAGAATCATGTTATACTACATTATATTTTAATTTACACACTTTATAGGTACACCTATATAAAATGAAGCATATTTAGAATTAATCATTTATAAGATGATTATAATTTATAGTCTACCATAGTTTTCAAACTTACTATCTTCCAGATTATATATAAATAATTCTAGAAATACAGACCGACGGGGGAAAAAATAGATCACGTAATCCTGATTCTGATGGATATTTCATTACCAGTGGAAAATCATACTAGAAACAGAACAAAGTCAAGAAAATATTACTTTCATTTATCACTCATTGGTCAATCATTCAACCAATATTAATCAAATATCCATGCTACAAAAAGCTAAGGCTATGAAGACTTTCTCTTTACATTTTCCTTATGTAAAAATAGCAATAGTAAGGACTAATGTTTAATTAGTACTTATTTTTTGCCAGTCATTGTGCCAAGCTTCAAATATAAGTCATCTAAAACAAAACAAAACAAAACAAAAACCAAATATAAGTCATCTCACAAAATTTTCACAGCAGTTGAATGAAGACAATTAACCCTGTATTACAATGAAGGAACAGAGGCTCAGAGAGGTTAGGTGCTTTATGTCTCACACCTACTGAAGGGTGACGTTAGGATTCACACTGAGGCAGGCTAGCTCTGAAGCTGACTTCACAGAATATCCAGTAAGTTCAGTTGTGGCTCACCTTCATTTACTAGGGAACCTCTCTGTCTAGAGCACCTATGTCCCCTGAACAACCTGCCGTAACTAGCTTTGTTTAAATTTATTTTATACGGTTTATATTATTGGATAATATACCTGAAGTTTATTTTTAGACTCATAAAAGACAAAGTGTTACAAAGGTTTCCAGGGGTCTGCTTTCTCCCTTTTCTCCCCCTGTACCTGAGCAGTCCTCTACTTCTATAGTTTCACTTGGACTGGGAGCCCTTATACCAGGTTCTCTTAGGGGGCCTATTATTCTCCAGCAGAGGTAGTCCAATAAGCACGGGGTATGGCAAAATATATTATTTTTTTTTTAAAACACATTTTATTTATTTATTTTTTTTAATTTTTTTATTTATTTATGATAGTCACAGAGAGAGAGAGAGAGAGAGAGAGGCAGAGACACAGGCAGAGGGAGAAGCAGGCTCCATGCACCGGGAGCCTGACGTGGGACTCGATCCCGGGTCTCCAGGATCGCGCCCTGGGCCAAAGGCAGGCGCCAAACCGCTGTGCCACCCAGGGATCCAGGCAAAATATATTATGTGCTGAAGTCCTGTCCTGCTACTTGCTAGCTTGGTAAAATGTCACCCAACTTGACTCAGACTCTATGTTCCATTCTACTCTGCGAATGAAACAGGAAATGTGTAAAACAAAAAACAGCAGGAGCACCTGGCTGGTGTAGTCAGTAAAGCATGAGACTCTTGAACTCTTGAGTTAAAGCCCCACGTTGGG
The DNA here is from genome assembly GCF_053574225.1 of Canis aureus. Taxonomy (NCBI): domain Eukaryota; kingdom Metazoa; phylum Chordata; class Mammalia; order Carnivora; family Canidae; genus Canis; species Canis aureus. Next base: position 35,522,939 of record NC_135641.1, on the reverse strand, counting down.
CAAGGAGCCTACAATCAATCAATCAATCATCAATCAATCAATCAAAAAGCATTAGCCTCATTGAGGACATCTGGTGACAATGTCATGTGGTAACATCAGCACTAGAAAATTATCTGATGGGCAGTGTTGCTGAAGATATCATTCATTCATTCATTCAGTGTTGAAATTTAGTTCCTTTGTTTTGTTTGTTTCTAATTTAGTTGGCTCACAATGTTATATTAGTTTTAGGTGTACAATATAGTGATTCAACAATTTCTATGTATTACTCAATGCTATGATAAGCATAGTCATCATCTCTCACCGTGGATTACAATACTAATCACTGTATTCTCTATGCTGTACATTTGTCTCCTTGACTTATTTAATAACTGGAAGTTTGTACCTCTTAATCTCTTATTTGACCTAGTTCACCCATCCCTCACCCACCTCCCCTCTGTTTGTTAAGAGTTTGTTTTTTGTTTGTTCACTTGTTTTGCCTTTATGTTCTACATCTAAGTGAAATCCTATGGCATTTGTCTTTCTCTGATGTTGTGTAGTTATTATGCAATGATAGCCAATACTGGTTATGAAAACAATGAAACACTTCCTGAATTATAAATAGTTGCTTCTCTGGGCACTAGTGTCTTTCTGCTTTCCCCGCTGTCTCTTACCACCTTCTCTTGGACCTCTCAGACTCTTCTACTATCCAAAATGAAAGCTAATGTCTGTCACAGCAGGACCTTGCAGATTCCTGCTCTATTTCCACAGTTTACATCCTTTCTAACCAAGCAGAACTCTCGTTAAACTGGTTGTAAATTAGTTTTAAAGCTACTCTTGCTTTTAACAAATATTTCTTGAGCATACTAAGCACCTCTAAGAATTAGACATACATACCCTGTCAGAGAATGTAAGGTTTCTGTTTAACCTTTTGGAAAAGAGAACCAGCTTGAAAGAAATAAGGAGCACTGCTGGCAACCGTTTTAGAATATGATTATATGCCTGACTTTGGAAAGAGCAACATGTAATCAGCATGCTACACAATTTTCTTAACTGTTTTCTCTACCACCTAAGTGGCTTAAGCTTAATAAGAATTGGGGATTTAAGCACTCCGTTTTTTTTTTCCCTCTACTCTAGGATACAAATTGTTTGTGTTCTTCTGAATAGTTTGTAAACTCACAGGAAGCCCTGGCACCTGGATTTCCATTGGCATTTGGTTCTTGCTGAATGTTGCATGTACTGCAAAGTCATTTATTACTTTACAGCAATATTTCTCTCACCTTAGTCACTAATGACTCATTACTGATCCATTATGGTCCTGCTATTCAACTTCTTTATGGCATAAGCTTGTATTTCATTTTCAAAAAATCTGTGCTTTCAATTTAAACCAGAGGAGCCATTGATGTGCAGATGCAGAACATGCCTGAGTAAGCTTTCACATGGGAAATATTTTTCTGCAACATAAAACTTGTTTCATTAAAGGAAACGTGAAGCATTGGCACCCAGAAATAAACTGATCAAAATCTTAGTTGTTAACAGATTACCATATCAAATGTAAGTATACAGGAGAGAACAATTTGAGTGGAAGACAATGTTAGTCCAAAATATTCTGATACTAATAGTGAGATCTATTTTATACTTACTACTGTATTTACCTAACAGACACTAAATCAAACCTTAAACTGTACATTGAGAAATGAATTCTATTGGGAACAGTAAAGCCAACCAATAGAACCTAAATATTGAGTCTATCACTCATAGAGGAGTCTATACTGGATAGGAGTGCTAATGTACTTCTCATAATTGATGAGTTAACTGTAATCCTGTATATAATCTGAAAAAAAATCCTGTATATAATCTGTTAAGGTAAAGAACATCTCCAAGCCATTGTCCTTGCAGCTCAAAGAAGTTCCAATTTTAATTACCTCCATCAGATTGTATGCATCAAAATGGTCTTCCCCCCAAAATTTCATATTTCACTACATAATTATGAATTTAAATAAGGCACAAATACACAGGTAGATTAATTTCTATGTGCTAGCTCAGAGAGCTCTCCTTGCTGTGAAGTTAAATGGATGCTAATGTAATAAGCAAAGGATTTGTTTGTAAATGTAAATTAAATGTAAAACAAATTTAAAGATGATATCAGTCATCACTGTTCTTTGATATGCCTTGACTTTTTCCTGTCACTTTTCAATGAGAATACAAAACCAGAAAAATCTGAATCATAAAAGTGAGAATAAGAGACTAGTGAGAGCCCGGAAAGATACTTGATGGTTAAGAGTGAAATGATATATAAGGAAACAGATTAGATTGCATTTATTCAAAAACACACTGAAACATATCTCTAGATAACATTGAAGGAACCAAAGTTTACTTTTCTGATACATTTGTGTGTGTGTGCGTGTGTGTGTGTGTGTGTGTGAAAGCTTTCTTCCTGAAAAAAAAGAGCTCTATGGAATTCATAAATACTGGAGATTTAAAGATTACTTTTTTTTTCTTTTTTGACCATTTCATAGTTCTCTCCCTTGAGTAAGGAGTTTGCTTTTTCATTTCTTCTAAGTTGCTAACTGACATTTACAATGTGATATATTTTTTAAAGATTTTATTTATTTTATTCATGAGAGACACACAGAGAGAGGTAGACACATAGGCAGGGGAAGAATCAGGCTCCCCGCTGGGAGCCCAATGCAGGACTCAGCCTAGTACCCCAGGATCACACCCTGAGTGAAGGCAGACACTCAAACAATGAGCCACCCAGGCATACCTACTGTGATTTAACATATCCCAATATGACTGAAAAAAAATACATAACCCAACATAATTCAAAGAAAAGTAAGAAAAAAATGTATACTACAAAAGACAGAAAAATAATTTAAAATCAATTAATTATAAATTTTATTCTAATTATTTTCACAAGATGTATGCATCATACTAGTTTTATAATGCATTGAGTTCTAACAAAAAATATAATGCTTAATCCTTTAGCATCTATTTGTTATGCCAGGTTGAACTAAACCATAGACTTTCATGGACTATTTATTGTAGGCCAGTAACTAATAATTTATAAAGCGATTTGTTAGAGTCAAATTACCTAACTGGCTATTGAAGAGTTTAAAACATAATTGGTGAAAAGATACAAACAATTAATAAGTAGTAATAATCCAAGACAGTGTAACTGACTTTGTAGTATGAACTTAATGATATAATACATTTTCAGAGTACAGAAATTGAATTAGAATGAAGTACTCAAGAAAGAAGAAAGAAAGAAAGAAAGAAAGAAAGAAAGAAAGAAAGAAAGAAAGAAAAGAAAAGAAGAAAAGAAAAGAAAAGAAAAGAAAAGAAAGAAAAGAAAAGAAAGAAAAGAAAAGAAAAGAAAAGAAAAGAAAAGAAAAGAAAAGAAAAGAAAAGAAAAGAAAAGAAAAGAAAAAACCTGAACAGACCAATGACCAGGTAGGACATTGAAGCAGTCATCAAAAACCTCCCAAGAAACAAGAGTCCAGGGCCAGATGGTTTCCCAGGGGGATTTTACCAAACATTTAAAGAAGAAATAATACCTATTCTACTGAAGCTGCTTCAAAAAATAGAATTGGAAAGAAAACTTCCAAACTCATTTTATGAGGCCAGCATTACCTTGATCCAAAAACCAGACAAAGACCTCATCAAAAAGGAGTATTACAGACCAATATTCCTGATAAACATGGATATTAAAGTACTCACCAAGATACTAGCCAATAGGATCCAACAGTACATTAAAAGGATTATTCACCATGACCAAGTAGGATTTATTCCTGGGATGGAAAGGTGGTACAACATTCATAAATCAATCACCATAAGTCACCTCATTAATAAAAGAATGGGCAAGAACCATCCTCTCAATTGATATAGAAAAAGCATTTGACAAAATACAGTATTCTTTCTTGATTAAAATTCTCCAATGCGTAGAGATAGAGAGAACATACCTCAATATCATAAAAGCCATCTACATGGGACTCCTGGGTGGCTCAGCAGTTTAGCACCTGCCTTCTGTCCAGGGCATGATCCTGGAGTCCTGGGATCAAGTCCCACATCGGGTGCCCCACATGGAGCCTGCTTCTCCTTCTGCCTATGTCTCTGCTTCTCTCTCTCTCTCTCTCTCTCTCTCTCTCTCTCTCTCTCTCTCAGTTTTTCATGAATAAATAAATAAAATCTTTAAAAAGCCATTTACAAAAAGCCCGCAGCAAATATCATTCTCAATGGGTAAAAACAGAGCTTTTCCCCTAAGATCAGGAACACAACATGGATGCCCATTCTTACCACTCTTGTTCAACATAGTACTAGAAGTCCTAGCCTCAGAAATTAGACCCAAAAAAAGGCATTCAAATCTGTAAAGGAGTCAAACTCTCACTCTTTGCAGATGACATGATACTGTAAATGGAGAAATCAAAAGACTCCATGCCAAAATTGCTAGAACCCATACAGCAAATTCAGCAATGTACAGGATACAAAATCAGTGCACAGAAATTAGTTACATTTCTATACACAAACAGTGAGACTTAAGAAAGAGAAATCAAGGAATCAATCCCATTTACAATTGGACCAAACACCATAAGATATCTAGGAATAAACCGAACCAAAGAAGTAAAGGACCTCTACTCTAAAAACTACAGAACACGTGAAAGAAATTGAGGAAGACACAAAGAGATAGGAAAATATTCTTTTCTCATGGACTGGAAGAATAAATATTGTGAAAATGTCTATGCTACCCAGGGCAATTTACACATCAATGAAATCCCTGTCAAAATACCATGGACTTTGTTCATAGAGGTGTAACAAATAAACCTAAGATTTGTATAAAATTGAAAAAGAAATAGCCAGAGGAATGTTGAAAAGGAAAACCAAAGCTGAAGGCATCACAATGCCTGGCTTCAAGCTATATTATAAAGCTGTGATCATCAAGATAGCATAGTACTGGCACAAAAACAGACACATAGATCAATGGAACAGAATAGAAAATCCAGAAATGGGCCCTCAACCCTGTGGTCAATTCATTTTCGACAAAACAGGAAAGAATATCTGATGGAAAAAAATACAGTCTCTTCAATAGATGGTGCTGGGAAAATTGGACAGCCACATTCAGAAGAATGAAATTGGACCATTCTCTCACACCATACACAAAGATAAACTCAAAATGGGAGAAATAGCTAAATGTGAGACAAGAATCCATCAAAACCCTAGAGGAGAACAGAGGGAGCAACTTTTTGCAAGACACATCTATAAAAGCATGGGAAACAAAAGTAATAATGGATTATTAAGCCAAGATAAAAAGCTTCTGCACAGCAAAGGAAACAGTCAACAAAACTAAAAGGCAACGTACAGAATGGGAGATGATATTTGCAAATTACATTCATATAAAAGGTCAGTATCCAAGATATATGAAGAACTTATCAAACTCAACACCTAAAAAACAAACAATCCAGTCAAGAAATGGCCAGAAGATATGAATAGACATTTCTCCAAAGAAGACCTATGGATGGTCAACAAGCTCATGAAAAAATATTCCATATCACTTGCCATCAGGGAAATGCAAATCAAAATCACAATGACATACCACTTTACACTGGTGAGAATGGCTAAAATTAACAAGACGGGAAACAACAGATGTTGGTGAGGATGTGGAGAAAGGGGAACCCTCTTACACTATTGGTGGGAATGCAAGCTGATGCAGTCATTCTGGAAAATGGTATGGAGTTTCCTCATGATGTTAAAAATAGAGCTCCTCTATGACCCAGCAGTTGTACTACTAGGTATTGAGCCCAAAGATACAAATGTAGTGAAATTATGGACACCTATACCCCAATGTTCCTAGCAGCAATGTCCACAATAGCCAAACTGTGGAAGGAGCCAAGATGTCCTTCAACAAATGAATGGATAAAGAAGATGTGGTGTATATACATGATGGAATATTACTCAGTCATCAGAAAGGATGAATACCTACCATTTACGCCAATGTGGATAGAACTGGAGGGTATTGATGAGTAAAATAAGTCAATCGGAGAAAGACAATTATCTTATGGTTTCACTCATATGTGGAATATAAGAAATAGTGAAAGGAACCATAAAGGAAGGAAGGGAAACTGAGTGGGGAAAAAATTAGAGAGGAAGACAAACCATGAGAGACTCCTGACTCTGGGAAACAAAAGGTTGTCAAGGAGAAGGGGGATAGGTTACCTGGGTGATGGACATTAAGGATGGCACGTTATATGATGAGCACGAGGTGTTATACTATATGTGGCAGATTGAATTTAAATTAAAAAATAAATAAATCAAAAGTAAAAAGCAAAAAAAAAACGTTATCCTCTAGCATATTAAAAAAAGAAGAAAGAAGGGAAAAGTAAAAGAAACTCATAGGGTAGGTATATAAAGCTGGAATGAATATGATATTGACAATAGTAAATACAAGAAGAATTTCAATGCACTGTGCTGCAAAATGGTAAGAAAAAAAAAAACTCACTGTAGACAACAAGACTATATGTGTAGCACACAGGGAAGAGAAACCTGAAGAAGTCCTTAAGTGGTACTGACTTAGGAGACAGATTTTGGTGTCCCCAGCAACAGGACTGGCTGAAAATAGAAAAAAAAAAAAAAGGAAGAGGGGGGTTCTGATGGACTGTACTAAGAAAGTTAATGTGCTTACAGAGGCTGGACCACTCACAAGCCACTGGATGGCTGAATGCACAGTATTTGGAAAGGTAAAGCAAGTTCAGACATTATTTTGAAAGCTCTGTGTGGCATTAAAGAGAAACAAATGTTCCAACTTCATATGTGACAGAAAGTAAAAGGACATCTTACCCAGCAAGTTGCCCTTAAGACAAATGCCAAAAAATGCATTATCCTAAATGATTTGTCCACTTGTGTGTGGACCTCAAGTCAGGTGAAGAGAAAGTAGACACTACCTCAACTTCAGAGAGCAATGCCAAGGACAAATCAGGTATATTGCCCTAGCAAGACCAGCCTAAAATCTCAGCAATGTACTGGAATGTTAATAAGAAAAATCAAAGTATAAATGCAGAGAACATGAAGAGAAAGAATAATGGCAGACAAGTAGATAACTGAGATAAGTTTTGCCTGCAGATATGCTTCGTTTAGCCTATTTGGTGTTTTAAGCAAATATTGAATGAATTTCCAACATTTAGAAATTAGAATATTTAATAACAGAAAAAACAACACTGGAGTTCTAACTCTGGAAAGCCCAACTTCAAACTGAGTTCATATTTCTGAATAGCAAATATAATGAGTTACTCTTTTAGGGCACTTCCTCTTGAATTCACTAGAGTACCTATTTCATTTGCTAAAGTATTTCACAATCCATGAAGAATTAGTCCACTTGTGTTACTTGTCTGGCTCCTATATACACTAACATTAGTGATCACCAATTTAAAATAGTCTCCAAACTGAGACAGGCAACCTATAGGCTTTGCAAAGATTTTCCAGTATGTACGTGGGCACGGATGGTATTAAGATAATCAGATTTCAAGTCTTGAACACATATATAACTCCTAAAAGTTACTTGCCTGAGAAGACATTTGGTGGAGGTAACCAGTCGGTTTTTCTTAGCAACCTTTCCTTTCACAATTGTCCATCCTTACCTCATTAATCTCTAATCTTACTGTGCAGCATTGTGCCAGGGTGTCAAAGTCTCTAGGTCAACAAACTACAGGGAGCATCCAAAGAATTGATATTAGAATGTCTGCTATAGACAAAGTAGGACAAGCCATATATAGAACTTCATATCTTGGTTGATCTTAATAACTTGAACATGGCTTAGAGAAATGGTGTATTTTGACAGGTGATGGAATTTTCTGATTTTAAATATTTTGTAGAGTGGAACTTAAGGAATATGAACATTTTTATGTATCTATATTGCCTCTTTACTTCAGACTGACCTCTCTAGTTGTTCAAAGCATCTGTGGCTTTGCTATATTTTTCCCAAACTTATATCTTCAAAACAAAAAAAGAATGGAAGTGGTGGCACATTATGTCCCATATTAGTATAGTATTCATCTATAAATACATAATATTATTGAAAATAAAACAATCCTTTATACTTCAAGATACATTATCACCTACCTTTACACTATTTTTATTATAAGTGTAAACACATTATTTTAATAACTATGCATTAGTACCAATAATAACAAAAATGCAATCCAAAATTTAACACCAAACATATAATAAAATGAAAATTTTTAATGAATTAAATTTAAATATATACACATACTTTAGATGCAAAGAAATAGGATAGGTAATCAATAAAACACTTTCAAGCATAGATATATAATGGGTAAATTCTGAATGAAGGAATGGAATGGAAATGGGAGTTTAAGATGAAAAGGAAACAATAATAAATTCATACTCTTGCTTGCTTATTCCTATTTTTAAATGGATGATATTGGGTATCATATTAATAAAGTATTTCAATTCCAATGGATACATTTACGAGAGTGACTTCATAGTTTTAATTACAATATTTACATAATGTAGGAAATTACTCTTTTATATTACTTAAACGTGATAAAAACTTTTTAGATCCCAATCTACAGATATATGAAGATGTATGTAATTATTTTTCAAATAAATTGAGATTTAAGAGTTTCTTGGTTATAAAATCTCATTCTTGATAAGATAGTTACAGGTTTTTAGTTTTCTGGCCTTTTCACATGGGAGTCTGAGATATTAATATACAGTACTTCATAATCTCTCAAAAGTTGTATTAGAAAATTAGGTAGGAAAAAAATAATTTAAAAAAAAAAAACAAGAAAATCCATAGGACTGAATTTTTGTGAGAGGTACAGCTGTGAAAAACTAGGGAAAGCAGATGTTAATATAAGTGGATAAAAGTAACATGAAAATATTCTGAGATCATAATGTGGGAAAGTTTGAAAATCAAAAAGAGAATTTTATTTTTTTAATCTTTTTAAAGATGTATTTATTTTAGAGAGAGAGAAAGAGAGAGTGGGGGGAGGAGCAGAGGGAGAAGAAGAGGGAAAGACTATTCAGCAGACTATCCCCCCATCTCCCCACCCCTGCTGAGCCCAGAGCTGGATGTGTGGCCGGGTCTTCTGACCCTGTGATCATAACCTGAGATGAAATCAAGAGTCAGAGGCACCTGGGTGGCTCAGTGGTTGCGCATCTACCTTTGGCTCAGGTCATGATCCCGGGATTCTGGGATTGGGTCCCACATCAGGCTCCCCACAGGGAGCCTGCTTCTCCCTCTGCTGTGTCTCTGCCTCTCTCTATGTCTCTCATGAATAAATAAAATCTTTAAAAAAAATAAATAAATGTTAAAAAAAAAAACAAGAATCAGATGCTCAACCAACTGAACCACCTAGGCACCCCATCAGTAAGAGAATTTTGGATTAATTATGAATAAAATATCTATGGATATTCTGAATTAGAATCTCAAAAGTATGTTGAGAAGGAAAGGAAAAAAAAGCAAAACTCATTTGCGTAAAGCTATTATATTTGGAGTAAACAAATTCTAAATGCTGGATGAAATAAAGAGTAAAGAATCTGATATTATTGAATAAAGGTAATGGATAACATCTTAATACTAAGATGTAAGATTATATTAACAATTTACAAGTAAGAATTAAACTTACTTTTATTGTTAATAGCTACATTCTTTCAGTCTAATTTGAGACCTTAAAGCAGACTTGCTAGATAATATGTAATACAATATCTTTAAAATTTTATAGAATAAACAAATCTTTAAATCCTGATATTTAGTCAAAAAAGAGTATTAGCTCCAATTTACTGAGTGCTTGTTAGGAACCAGGTACTATTCTAACTTTTTACTTGCATTAGCTCATCATAATAACTCACTACACCTTTTCTAGTCAACCCTCTAGTAAAGGTATTATTACTAATATTGTTAGTTTAAAAAACTGAGGTACATCCATGAAGACTGAATCTAAAAAAAGAAAATGCCAAGGGCAGATAATTTATTTTTTACTTCATCCACAGCTTTTTCAAACAGAAAGATAAATTTTAACCTCCTTGGCACAGAATCTCATTTTATCAATGAAGCAATTGAGTGTTGTGCCCGACCAAAAGCAAGACCACAATGAATGCAAACTTTCCTAACTCTTAGTCCATTGCTTTAACATAATCATGTATTTCATTAGCAATATGAGAAAAATAATTATAATCTCAAAATGTTGTTTTGAGAAGTAAATTATTAAAGGGTTGCTATGTGAATTAAAGTGGTTAATTCACTTAAAACACCTAGAATAGTGCCTGGTATATAATTAGCACTCAATCAATTTGAGCTAATATCATTGTGCTGACTAATGATTAATTTTATCTCACCTTTAAATATTTCATTTTGTTTGCAGCTCTGAGATTTATTTAATTATATTCCACCGTCTTTAACCTTTACATATTTTTTTTAAAGATTTTATTTATTTATTCATGAGAGACACAGAGTGAGAAAGGCAAAAACATAGGCAGAGGGATAAGCAGGCTCCCTGAGGGGAGCCTGATGTGGGACTCGATCCTGGAAACCAGGGATCACACCCTTGGCCAAAGGCAGACGCTCAACCACTGAGCCACCCAGGAGTCCCAACCTTTACATATTTTTAAGGTACAATTACATAACTGTGCAAAGCCTAAAATTCTTCAATGACTTAAAAATACAATTATTCAAAAATAGTTTTTGTACTTTTGAAAGTTGAAAATGTGTGATGTTCTCATGCAATGACCCCATATATCTGGCAATCAATAAAATCTCTGAACAGTCTAATGATGTTGTGAACATAGCCATCATGTTGTATGCCTAAAATACATATGGGATTGAAGTTAGCCTCTTCAATATATATATATTGAATTTCAAATAACAGATAACCCTTTTTTTTCTTTTTCTTCCTCATATATGATACTTTTCTAGTGCACAATTGATTTTTAGTGCAGTGCTGCTAAAGATGGAATAGGAGACTAGGGAAAAGGGACCACATATTTTCAGGAATATATCATGTCTTGAAAGGTGGATGAATTTGTAGTTTGCAAAAGACCTCATTCTAAACCAATATATCCTCTGAGAACATGCCCCTAGTCATATGCATTAAGATCCTGGGCCCTAAGGAAATACGATTAATATTGAGGATAAATTGAAGCCTGGGACTATGTTGCACATATTTGTTAGAAAAAAACAAACAGGTGAATGTTTAACTTTTGAGTAAATTAATGAGATGTTGTAGACAGCACTCAGATGAAAATTTAAAACTTTAAAAGAAATTTAAAAGTTATAGATTTGGTGTACTCTGCAAAAAGGATCCAAATATGTATAAACATTCAGAATTTCAACTGAAAATTTTAATTTTCATCCAGATAGTTAGCATCATAAAACACAGATACTCTGGTCCTTTTAATTTGGGGAGGGATAGAAAACAGGGGAGTGGAACAGGTGGTTTATAGGAAGAAACTGGTATCCTACCTATAACGTTTTGTGGTCAGAAAATTATAATTCCATTCTTAACTTCTTCAGTGTCATATTGTCAGTTTCTATTTCATCTGTATTTATGACTATTTTCTGAGGGAAAATAGTGGTTTGCACTCATGTGCAGTAAGAGTGATCTAGAAGAGTCCACGTAAAAAAAAAATCACAAATTCCTTAAGTAATTATTTATGTGGATTTTTTTTCTGGACTATGAGCTCAGTTTGTACTATATAAATCTAGAGTATATCATTTCACCATTTATATAATTGACATTTACCACAGTTGTTAAATATTTAGTTAGAATGTTCACAGTACAGTCTTGTCAGCTTGAAAACTATGGGACTCCAGGTGCTGCTTGTGAGAATTTATGTTTTCAATAAAATGTCCTCCAACATGAGCAGCTGTGTTTTATCAAGAAGTTTCCAATCCATAACATTCAGTTCCTTCTTTCTTTCTTACCTTCTAGGTGCGCTCACATTAAGATGCCAAAATATATATCTGAGAAAGTAAAAAATACAGAGTTCAAAAGAGGGAGACGAGATGCGGAAGGGAGAGAGAGAGCAAAAGTCCAAACAGATTGTGATCAATTCAGAGCGTTTTCTCTTGAGTTTTTCACAAACTTCGTGTAAACAAGAGAAATGTTTTCCAGAGTGTGATGACCCATAGTAAGTCCCAGAAGACAATGCAGCAATGACTGTAAAATTATGAAAGCCCAAGAGTGTTGTACCTATCCAAATGTATTTAACTATAGAGGAAGCAGGAAAGCATTTCCAAACAGAATAACCTTTTTAGATGTAACCACCAGGGAAAATCCAGGCAAGTCAAAATAAAAATGATAAGACCTGGTAAAAGAATAATGATTAGTATTAAATCATTCTAAAACTATCTAAAATGATTACAGAAATTAAATGTCCTACTATATATTATATATCATGTATATGTTGTAACAGCATATAATGTATATACCATAATAACAATAAACTAAAATTAGGAGACATAGTGGAAAATAGATAATGAAAATGTACGAATTTTCTCAACTTATTTGATGGAAAATTAACAAATACTGAGTAAACTTGAAAAATCAAGAAACAATTATGTAAGTAGCCATACTGTTTCAGAAGGAACATTAGAAAAATAATAATGAAAGCAAGAAGGTTAAGAAAAGAGGGTGATAGAAGTAAAAATCAACTGCTCATCTTATTCTTCATAACATGTAAATACTGCCTAATGTCGCTAATTTGGAAAAATATGCATATATACCTAACTATATCTACACCAATATCTACATAGATGAAAATTACTAGTATAATAACTAACACAGTCAAAATGTATTTATATAGCTATCCATCTATGTCTAACTATATCTTATCTACACTGGTAAATAAATATTTATTTGGAGAAATTAAACAAAACTTATAAGAGATGTTATTTTGGGGAGGGGAAATGAAAGTGAATATTTTTAATGTTTGTTTTATGTCTTTTGTACTATTAGAGTTTTTTTTTTTTTTAACACAAGCATTTCTACAAATTTAAAAAGTGTCAAGATGACATTTGCTAGGGAATTCAGGACCTGTGTTTGGTAGTTTTAGTTCCAATGATATGTAAAAAAATAAAATTAAAACGAAATCAAACAAAAGAAATAATGGATGGACAAGTTAGCTGTTTATCTCTTGAGACATTTGAATCCAGGCCTTCTCTTCCAGAACCACAGTTCATTCTATCTTGATACTCCAGGATGATGTTTCTCAAACTGGGCCATCACTTCTAAATTCCATCTGAGCAAAGAAGTAAGTAAAGACACTATCATTATGCTACAGATCATTCCCAGAAATACCATTAGAAAAAAAGATCTTCTTACCTCTTACTGGTCAACATTTAATAGCCCTTAGTTTCAATGGAACCTGGAATAAAATCCTTACCTGGATATTTTACTTATGTAATATGTATTTTTTTTAACTTCCTAAGGAGAAGAGATGGTATTGGGGTAGAAAACTAGCCATCTTTGCCACAGATAATTTATTTTTTTTATGGATTTACAGACTTTTTCATAGTACTCTGCTTAAATATAGAGTAAAATGCATAGAAAATGTTTATATTTGTCAGTGGGGGGAAAAACATTAACTGTATCTCTCCTTTATTTAATATGTAGAAATGGTCTGCAAATGGACACAGGCTCAAGTGTAAAGCCAGAAAACCCATTATAATGGCTAAAGTAGTGAGGTTGTGAATTTTTCCCCTTTCTTTTCTTTCAATTAAAGTTAGTTTTCTACAATAAACATTTTTAAACATTTGATCAGAAGAGTTGATGCAAGAAAGATGAGAACTTGAAATTTCATATTTTGGCCTTTGCAATTTATCAAATACATTTTTCAGAGGCAGTGATTATTAGAACACTTGGACAATTGAGGGTCTTCAAATAAACCAAGGAAAGATTGTTGCACATTGTATATTCTATTTTATTTTGTACTTTTAAATTTTGTCCCCTAGTTGTAAAAGTTGATGTATTAGTGGGAGTCTAGGAGGGATTATCTAAGGGGACCTGGCTGGCTCAGTTGGTAGAGTATGTGACTCTTAATATCAGGATTCTGAATTCAAGCCTCATGTTAGGATTACTTTTTAAAATAAGTAAATAAAAAAGGATGCATTATCTAAAGCATTTTAGCTCCTAAAAGTTTATTGATAAATTATTTAGCAGCATCAGTAAATGGAGAACTTTATGATTACATTAACCAAATATATTTCTTCTTCTTTATTGGTTTGTAAAAAAACTCGTATGATTTTAAGAGCTCCTGAATCTGCCTTTCTTATTACCTAGATATGATATATGTTAACTTTATTCACCAATATCTGATCCTTATCACCTTCCAGGACATGGGAGGCTATACACCATCTCACCTTGAGGTGGGCAGGGTCATATAGCAAATAGGTAGAAGCCATGCACTTTCTGACTGGAAAGTTCAATTGCCAAAGACTCTACAGTCTCACTTCCCCCGTGAGAGTGAAAGGGAAAGATTCTTCACCAAGTGCCTCTGATAAGCAAAATCCCTAAAGCTCTACTGGACACAGGGAGGAAGAAGGGAGAAATAAATCTTTGTTGTATTTAGCCAATGAGAATATGGGGCTATTTGTGCCCACAGCATAACCCACACTCTCCTGAGATGAGTCTTTATATAGAAATCAAAAACTAAATTGAAGTAAAAGTCTATAAAGTCTGAGGGAACTATATCTACTTTCCTGCATATTAAATTTTAAGTTACCTATAGCAATTGCTAAATCGGTTGTTTTCTTTTCCCCCAAAGGAAGAATCATGAATGCTACAATTTTAAATAGATTTATGAATTTCTGTTGTTACACAAGTTTGAACTTTTAAAAAAAATTATTAAATTTTTAAATTTTTTTAAATTTTTAAAATTCAAAATAATTTTTATTAAAATTCACTGATTATTTTCTCAGTACAAAATTTTAATATAAAACAAGCTTAAGACAGAAAGTGCAACCATGATTTGTATTTTTAATCTTAGTATTTTTCTTATATGTTTGAATTTTAGCAACATAGAGTTATAAGTGGCAATTCTAGTTTTAAAGAACTATATATTAATACGTATTCGTATGAGTCTACATATGTCTCTGTATACAATTTAGGTCTAGTTAACATAATAATATACACCCGACTTTAGGTGTTCAGTTTGTTGAGTTCTGACTATTATATAAGTGTGTGATCACTGTCTAAAACAAGAGCATTTTCAAAAAAAAAAAAAAAAAAAAGAGCATTTTCATCCCCTCACAATTTTCCGTCTCGCCCTTTCTAGTCATTCTTCCTCCCTCACTTGTGGGAAAACCACTTTCTAATTTCTAATATGATAGAATAATTTTGTCTGTTCTTAAATTTCATATAAATTGAATTCTTTTGTCCATGCCTGTTGTGGATGGAGTTGTGTACCTCCAAAATTCATATATTGAGTTCTAATCCCCTTACCTCAGAAGGGGGACCTCTTTAGAAATAGAGTTGCTGTAGATGCATTTAGTTAAGTTAAAATGAGGTCATTAAAGTGGCTTATAATCTCATGTGACTCGTATCCTTGTAAAAAGGAAGAATTTGGAAGCATACATTTTGAGGGAGAATAACTATATGAGCACAAAGACAGCTATCTGCATGTCAGACAGAGGCCTGGAAGAGATCTTTCCCCACAGCCCTCAGGAGGAACCAGCCCTGCAAACACCTTGACTTCACACTTTTAGTCTCTAGAGTTGTGAAACAATAGGTCTCTTTTAAGAAATTCACTTTGTAGTACTTTGTTAAAACAGGCCTAGCAAACTAATCCAACACCCATCAACAATACTTGAGAGTTTTAATTGGCTCACATGCCTGATAGCATTTAGAATCATTTTCCCCCCTTTGGTTAGCCTTTCTAGAGATGTGAATAATATCTCATTGTTGCTTTATTTGCATATCTACAAGGACTAAGGTGTTGACTATCTTTCATATATTTACTGACCATTCGCTTACCATTTGCAAAGTGTCTCTTCAAGTCTTTTGCCAATTTTTTTAACTGGCATCTTTTTATTATTTATTAGTAGAAATACATATATATTCTGGATATAAATACTTTTTGCAATCTATGTGTTCTGAATATGTTCCACAGTGTATGGATTATTGTTTTAGTTGTCATTTGGTAAGAAAATCTTACTAATGTTGATGAAATATAACTTATCATTTCTTTCTTTTAGTTTTAGTGCTTTTTGTGTTCTGCCCCCAAATTTTTACCTATTAAGTATATCAAATTTACCATACAGGCTCCAGTATTATATGCTACTTTTTGTATGACTGGAAGATAAATGACACAGGGTCTCTGCCAAGCTAAATAGTGTCTCTAGAAAACTTAATATTAAGATGTACCAGAAATTTAGAAGCATAGGATTTTTTTTCTTAAGAAACTAATCTATATCCAATTTTCTTGATACTTTCAGAGTAAATTTAGTCCTATACTTGTAATGTGAAAATTAATTTTGAGAATTAAGTTCAAAATGAGTGAAATAATGGATGGATTTCTATATAAGGATTGTTTGGGGGGAGGTTTTTTTTCTGGTGTGTGTTCTTTTTTTACTAGATAGAAGAAAATTTGGTCTTTTAAAGCAATTCATTCCCATCTTACTTATATAAAGGTTTTTATAGAGTTTGCCATGTACAATTTTGGCAACTAGGATACTGAAATACTTTTTCATCTAAGTACGAATTTACAAGTATTAAGATTTTACTATGACAAATCTGTTTTGACTATAAAATAAGAAAAGCTCAGATTTCAAAGCCTGAATTTTTCATTAAGTCCATTTAGGTATGTTTTCTCACTAACTGGTATAAGTAAGCAGTCCTGGGACATTTCAAAAAGATAGTTGGTAATAAATAGTTGATTAAAATCTGAGTAATATCATAAATTATCAAGCAAATAAATCAAGGATAAGTCACAATATGCAAATTTGTTGGATAATGATTTCTGCAAACTTACTGGCATTAATTCTCTTACTTATTTTGGTGGTTTATGTTCACTCATGTGATTGATACTTTGAAGACATAAAATATAAAATGTACTCTAAAAAGGAGATCTGACTTCAACTCTGGACTTGGTCATTACTTTTAGTCATTGAAATTATCAAATATGATGCCTCTTTTTAAGGTCATGCAAATATAGGCAATTTGGTACCTAGAAAGCAAAACCTTCATATACATTTACTACTTTAAAATCACCGGTAGATTAATCCCCTTTTAACTATAGTTAACCAATATTAGTACATAACTTCTATCATAAATAGCATGCTTAGAAACTTTTTCTCCCTGAAACAACTTTTCTCTACCTCCTACCCCCATCTGGGCCTTGGTGTCATCAGAGGATTTTGTTCTCTAAGCCCAGCTTCTTCTAAATAATCTTCTCAGGGTATTTGTGCAAGAGGCAGCACACCTGTATTAGTTTTCCCAAAGAAACGTCTGAAGCATAGGTTTCCACATTATTAGGGAGTATAAATCTATATAGCCAGAGTTAGGGGGAAAAAGATGAGTTAGGAAAGGAAGGAGAGCCAGCATCAGAGTACATTACAGAGTTGGCCACCACTTATATGCACTGCTTGCTTGATCTTAGACTCATCTAAGAAAATATAATGATAGTTGGGAAGGAAGAATTATTTATTCTCTAGTCGAGTAGTCTATTATCAGAAGTTATTTTTATGGTACTCTAATTTCCCCTCACTTCCAAGCCATAGGCACTGAGCATCAGATGTCCCCTGACATCTCACACTTACACATCAACAGGTAAACCCCAGGGAAAAGAACAGAAGCTCTGTGATGTGGGCATAGGGTGAAACCTGTTTCACTAGTGTGACACTTTTTGAAGACCACCCAGAATCAATGAGCAACAGCAGCAAGGCTAGGAACAGTAGCCCAAAATGTCAGAAACAGGTAAAGCAGAAAAAAAAAAAAAAAGAAAGAAAGAAAAAAAAAGAAAAGAAAGTAGCATAGAACAGGCATCTGATACAGTATCTAAGCAAATTAATATTGTAAAAAGAAATCAAACTTTATAACTATTTCCAGCACATACAAAGGTGTGAAGTTTATTTCTCCTGGATTATATTTCTAGGGATAACCTCTGAAATTCTCTTTTTACTAATTTTTTTTTCAAACTGAGATTGTATATTTCTTCTCAAAGAATTCATTTCATAAAAGACCATGAAGATACAAGCATATGGATATTCAATAAAGATCTTGGTCAAAATTATCTTCAGCCAGATCCAAAAAGTCCAATTTGTTTTACATATTCTCATATGCATCAATCTGTTTATAATAGTTTGGCAAAGAGTTTGCGGAGTATTTGACAATCGTTGGTGACATGGGACATGAGAAAGTAAGCATGTTCCATGTGGCGGTGGGATGATGAGAAAACAAGGCAGCCTACAGAGGCGGGTCCATCTTAAGGAAGAGCTGGGTATGGGAGACAGCGATGAAGTCTAGGTCATTTTCACTTTTAACATATGGGGGAAATCTGGATGTAAATATCCAGAAAGGAAACAGAAATGAAAGACTAATGATTCGACAGGAAAGTATCTAGGTTGTAGATGGAGACTCAGTACCATCCATATAGAGAAGAGTTGAAGTTCAGAAGATGAGTGCTATCTCTACTGGATCATAGGAAGAAAAGGAAAGAGACCTTGAGAAGTGTCTCATTTGGGGACAGAGAAGAGAGCAAAATCAATACAGAAATTTTTAAAAAGAAACAAAAGTAAAAAGGTGGTTAATTAACTTCATGAGCCAAGTGAGGAAAGGCTTTCAGGGAAGAAACAGTAATCACTTAAGAATAGTGTAACTATAACACTATGTAAAAGATATAATGCGGTGATAGATATATATCCATTACGCAGAATCGGGACATTTCTACTTTGAGGTTATCCTCTTTTCCTCAATTGTGCATGTATTAATGGAAGATATTAAGTCAGAAGAAGCCAGTTAAAGCCCATTAAACCTCCTCCATGCCTGGTGGCAGACCACAGCATGGACACACAGGCTCTAATAATTTTTTTTAAGATTTTATTTATTCATGAGAGACAGAGAGAGAGAGAGAGAGAGAGAGAGAGGCAGAGACATAGGCAGAGGGAGAAGCAGGCTCCATGCAGGGAGCCCGATGTGGGACTCGATCCCGGGACTCCAGGATCACACCCTGGGCCCAAGGCAGGCATTAAACTGCAGAGCCACCCAGGGATCCTGGCTCTAATAATTGAATGCTCACATCTCCAGGTTGGAGTCTCGAAAAGGTGAACAAATGATATTGGTATATGGAAACAATTTCACGCACACAATATTGGCAGTCAGTGCCCTCAGAGTTCAGCAAGGTAGACAGTGATAAGTACTGCTGGCCTTAGTGTGAGCAGTAATATTCTAAGCAGACTGTCCCTGAGGTCTGACACTGGCTCTCTTTCCTGCTACCGGCACGCTCTCGATAGTTGCCCAGTTTCTAAGCCTGGTTTTCCAGCCTTCCATTAACAATAGGAACTACCACAGATCCTTCCAGCAAATTCCTCTACTTCCTGAGGTTTCTTAAAAAAATTATAATGCTTTGTAGTCATTCTATTGAGACAAAATGGACCCTCACTTAAATTTTGATTCTTATGACACCACAGATACACACCAAAAGATCTGAAAAGTTTTATTTACTCACGTCAAGGGCTGGCTGCAGAGAATCATGCTATTTCTCGAGCTGCTCAGAAATTGGCTTTAGAGAGCTGGGGAGAAAGAGTGGCCTGGCTTTTATGGTTGGTAGGAGTGGTTAGCCTGATGAAAGTTTGTGCATGTGCTGCCCTCAGTTGCATGGTTTGACTTTCTCGTAGGTGCCAAAGGAGGTAGCAGCTGACTTTCTATCAGCTTACCTAGACGTGGGGCAGGAGAGAAAGGAGAATGGAGAGGCTTTAAAACTGTTAACAGTCAAATATAAAAAAAATGGAGTTAGACTCATTACTAAAGGCAGTGTTACAAATTGACCCAGACCAAATCAACCAAACCAAAAATACGACTAACATTTTTTAAAGGGAGTAAAACTGTTGCCTCATTAAGAAAGATTGAACACGTTTATTTAAAGTGTTGGTGAGTGGAACACTTCAGGGCATTTGAATTAGATATGAATTAAATTCTTATCCTTCCCTGTGTTAGCTAAGTAATCTTGCGCTAGTTATTGTGTCTCTGTAAACTTCAGTTTCATCATCTGTAAGAAAAGGTTATCTACTAGTCTTGACAGCATTGTCTGAACAGATCTTATTTTTAACCAGGTTTCACAATAGCAATATTGCCCACTAATTAAGAATATCATCTCAGGAGTCACAGGGCATTGGTTAAAAACTCCACTCTATCATTTACCAACTCAATGATCTTGGGCACATGATAATCCTCTCAATGAATCATTTTCCTCATCTAAACTGGAGATAACAATAGCACTGTCAAAAATACTGTTTGGGTGGATAAATGTGACCATATATTTGGCTTAGAACAAGAATTCACTAAATATCAGCGGTTATTATTATTATTCTACCCACCAAATAGATCCAATAACACCATGTATTAACAAGGACTACAGAGGGGCACCTGGGTGGCTTAGTGGTTGAGCGGCTGCCTTCGCTTCAGATCATGGTCCTGGGGTCCTGGGGTGGAGTCCCACCTCAGGCTCCCTGCAGTCAGCCTGCTTCTCCCTCTGCCTATGTGTCTGCCTCTCTCTATGTCTCTCATGAATAAATAAATAAAAATATTTTTAAAAAAGCATGGACTACAGAGTTTACTGAAGATACTATAGGATAGGTGACCAGGTTTCATGTTATATACCACCCAAAAAATCTTACTCAAATTGCCTCTTTCATGGCTTGCTTCTTCTCACTTAAGATCTTTTCTCTCTAAGTCATTTGTCTCCAACAGACACGAAACTCATTCCATCAATGGATTATTAAAAATTAGTTCTAACCATCATCCACTCCAATATGCTAATGAGTCAAGGCCAGAAGTCACCAATGCATTGAAAATTTATTATGCTCTAGCATGATCATGGAAGAAGGTCTTATTTGCTACCACGCCATTGACTTACCATATTATTAACTCTACAAAGCATGTGTCTAAATAAAAGGATATGTTTCCTAAGAAGATGAATATATCTAAATAATGCTACAAAGGAATTATCACACTTGCCTCATGAGCTTTTGGAGAGGATTTAACTAGGTAATCTCTGCTAGAACCCCCACAATACCTTGTTCATAATAAATGAAGAGTTTATATTAGTAATTCATGTAAGTTACTCCCATTTGTGCTATAAGAATCTATTCCATATTCCCCAAGATAATATTTAAACTTATAATAGATGTGACATTTTAAATCGTATTTGTTAAAATTATTTTTTTTATTTGTGAGCTAGTTTATTTATTAAAATTCAAATGCCAAATCAATTTTACGCAATTGAAGGCAAAATAAGAAAGTAATTTCTTTAAAATCATAGCAGGGCAACTCTGGACTGATTAAATATATTATTTTTCTGGACTTTTAAAATGTTCATTAGTGTTTCAAGTTTTCTTTTTCTCTTTAGATCTTTGAAATATAAATTAATTTGGAAAAGACTGAAAATTCTCTGCTTTATAAGATTATAAAATGTTTCATTTATTTCTTTGTCCATTGCATATTGTTTTAATGCTTTACAGAGCCTCTAAGTTAAAATCGAAAAAAAAAGCACACATTTAATGTGTTAGCCTTTAAATGTTTTGAGAATATCATTGAGTCTTTACTGTTCTAAAAAGCTGAAGAATATTTAAGGATATTTGTGCAAAAATAAATATATGTATGTACGTGTGTATATATATGTGTATATATATACACACACACACACACATAGATACATACATAACACCTTTCCCCAACAAAACAAAGATATGTTAATTTTGCACATTCCCTCAATGAAGGCTTATAGATCTCTAGTTTTAGTAATGTTGAAACTGGATAAAACCCCATAGTCCCTTTCTTTCCCAAAATACTAAGTCAGGCTTAGGCCAAATGGAAGAGAAAAGAGCAGCAAGGATTCTCACATAACTAACATACAAAAGTATACTATCTCATCTGCCTCAGGAAGGAAAATGAAAAGGTTTAGGTTATTTTAAAAGATCATTTATTTATTTATTTATTTATTCATTCATTCATTCATTCATTCATTCATTCAGCAGGGAGTGGGGAGGAGCAGAAGGAGAGGGACAAGCAGACTCTGAGCCCAAGGCAGGGGGCTCAACACAAGGCTCAATCTCACCACCATGAGATCATGACCTGAGCCAAAATCAAGAGTCCATCACCCAACCGACTGAGCCACCCAGGCTCTAGGTTATTTTTTAAAGGAAATGCTATTGATATTGACACACAAAGACTTTGGATCAACCTTGGAGAGGACATGCAGAATAGTTAAAGCATTGACAAGAGATGAATAAAGGACAAGTTTTGGTGGGTGTTTCTGACCCTGAAACCCATTTCTTAAGTGTACATCAGTCACTCTAATACTACATTTCTGTACCCTCAATGAGATTTCTGCATTTTTGTCAGAGGAAGAGTACTATATGAAGGATATTGTTGAGGAGGAAGAGTGTTTTCTAAGCCCGATTAAATATAGATTGAAATACAGAATTCTATAAATACAGGTACAAAAAAAAAAGACTATTTACTGAGCAAGCAATCAACAAGTGCAACAGATGCATGTAAATATATTAACACTATGCAAAAGGACCATCCAAGTCATTACCAAGACTCAGAAGTTACTCAGTAAATATTTGTGGAATTTAATTGCATGGATACTTCCTAAATTGCTCTGATCCTGATATGAGCAAAGTGAGATTTATTTCTCCACAAAGAGGACAGGAAAGCAATTCTTGATGTGGTTAATACGGGTCCAGAAGAGCTGATGGCTTCTCAGTGAGTCTGACTAAGAAATACTTACTGAATCCTAGGTCAAATATGACACTAATCAATAGAAGGTAATCTCTGCATTTGGAAATGACTTCAAGGCTAAAGACATCTGAGATGCAAAAAATATCACTTTTACCTAGAAGTCACCATATTTACGGCAGAACCAGACACTATGCATAGCAGCCAAGGAGTGCCTGCTGCATGCTGTAGAAGCCCATTGAGCTTATCGAAATGGGCATTTCAAGCTCCATTTCACACATCCTGCATCATGTAGCAGCAATGAAATTTTGAAAATTGACTGTTATCCCCAGTAGTGTGACTTGATTAGCCTATTCATTCTTCTTGCTTTTCTTGTTTCTCTTGTTTATATGTATACTGACTTAAGTCAACTGCAGTCAATAAAATGTGTGGAGACTTTTGCTAGTGAAGCCATGCTAATCTGTAAAAGTCACAGCTTCTCCTTCTCCCAGATATGGATGTGGGAGCATGTTTTCTGAGTTGCTGCAGTCACTGTCCTGCAACCATAAAAGAAATTATCCAGTGATAAAGCCAATGCAAGGAGGAGAGTGAAATCAAGAGAATCCCAAAGCAATGGAACCACGGCCATGATTATGGGACCCAATAGTGCTTGTGATTTGGGCCGGTTTGAGAGGAGCTTCTGTATGCACAAGAGAAAGCATTCTGATACAGAACGGCAGGAGGTAGCTGTCTCTCCGCCTGCCTCTGTGAGGGCAGTGTGCAGAAGCACCCAGAAAACTGTGCTGTATTTGGAAGAACTGGGCTGAGCTCAGTCTTTGATTTGCTGCTGAATTAGTCACTTCCTCTGCAGAACACAGACATAAAAAAGAAAGCTGCCCTGAGAGAAAGAGTAAGAGAGAGGTATTTTAAATGTAAACAGAAATGGACAGTAAATCAACCAGAATAAAGCAATTAGACTGAAAACTCTTTTCTCAACAGTAACTACAGAAGGCGGAATACAATGGATTCATTATTCTAAGGTTCCAAACAAGCAAACAAACAAACAAAAAAACACTATCAAATAGTTTTATGTGATGATAGAAAATAACCATCAATATGAAATTCTATGCATAGTTGTGAGGTGTGAGGGGTAACTGAAATAAATTGCTAAAATCCCTCTTCGGGAATAAAGGATTTATTACAGCTCTTGAGAATGTGTCTGGAAGATACCTCTGAACTCTTCACCCACTTTGGGCTTTGTCTCAGCTGGCAGACATTGCATTACTGAGATCACAGCTTCTTCCTCATGCAGACCACAGCTAATAACTAACCAATGCCCAGGTTCAAAGGCTTGGTACCCTGGCCCAAATACAAATAGCTCTGAAGGGACATTCCATCATCTCAACCTGGAAGATTCCATGTAGGCTTTACCTCTCCCATTCCCCAATTCCATTTTCTTCTTTTCCCTTTCACAGGTGTTAATCTCAACATTTGTACTAATACCATTATATACTTATCTGTGTATCAAAATTTGTTTCTTGGTCAACTCAATCTAAGACAATAGTAAAATTATATTTCAAGGAATAGGATGAACTAAAAGCCCATAATACCACCAAATACACACGATAACAATTCTAAGGAATAATTTTAGGAAGAAAAAAATTGTTCTTAGATGAAAAAGTGAAAATTTTTTTTTAATTTTTTTTTATTTATTTATAATAGTCACACAGAGAGAGAGAGAGAGAGAGAGGCAGAGACACAGGCAGAGGGAGAAGCAGGCTCCATGCACCGGGAGCCCGACGTGGGATTCGATCCCAGGTCTTCAGGATCATGCCCTGGGCCAAAGGCAGGGGCCAAACCGCTGTGCCACCCAGGGATCCCGAAAAGGTGAAAATTTAAGAATGAAAGATAGCTATAAATATTGTAAATGATAAGAGTGAAACTGAGCTGATATTTATAGTATAAGTCAATGTTAATAATGTTGATTGTTGGGTTGAAAACAGACTGGGACTATAATACCGAACAGCTACAATAAAAATTATATGGCAGTTGTAATTATTTTTACTCATTGTATATGATATGTTATTAAATTTATATTTTTACTGTCAAACAGAAATTAAAAATGCTGATTATCTTCAGACTCTATTAAGTTAGTACTACTATTAAAATTATTATGAGGGATCCCTGGGTGGCACAGCGGTTTGGCGCCTGCCTTTGGCCCAGGGCGCGATCCTGGAGACCCGGGATCGAATCCCGCGTCGGGCTCCCGGTGCATGGATGGAGCCTGCTTCTCCCTCTGCCTGTGTCTCTGCCTCTCTCTCTCTCTCTCTCTCTCTCTGTGAGACTATCATAAATAAATAAAAATTAAAAAAAACCTATAAAATTATTATGAAAATAAATAAATAAAGTCATTATGAAAATTATAGGCATCAAGAACATACTTCTCTAAAAGAATAAAAGAAAAATGTAATGAACAAAAACTGCTTTGAAAGTCAAAACAAAAAGAGTGGCAAGATTGAAAGAAGAAAGAGAAGAAACTCTTCTCAACAAGAGAAGAAAAAAACGGAATATATGGCAGAAACAAGTCCAAATATATCTAAAAAGTCATAATAAATTTAATAAACTATCCAAAGACTATCAGACTGAATTTTTGAAAACTGCATATATCTGTTGTTTCAGGAACCAAACGACATTGAAAGAATTGAAGTCAAATGAACAGTGAACTATATCAAACAAATATCAGCCAATGATTTCCAACACTTCAAGGTTGAGAATAAATCTGGGGATAGAACTGCTTAAGAGTGAATGCCAGGAAGAAATCGTGCCCCAAATTAATCACACCAGGAAGACTGCTTACCAAAGAAACCTAGGTTACCAGAAGTGTTTTCTAAACAATCATAAATAATAGCACGGGAAATGGAGCCAAACTTCATAAATACAGAGTGAAGTGAAAACAAAGGCTAACTAATGAGCAACATGTTTCGTGTTAGCTGATGAAGTTAAAATCAAAGTGGGATCAAGCTGAATTTCGGAATTTAAGTGAAAAATAAGCTGCTTTCAATGCGATAATCCTCAGCGTGCACCTGGGGCCAGCATGTGGATTAAAGGAATAGTTCAGCTCTGAACCCTATTTCAGATATCATCAAGTATTTTATCATCTCTCAAGTATTTGTTCAGAGCAGAGTGTTTGAGCATTCTTGCCATATGCAAACCCACAGAAAGAATAAAAGAAAGCACTTACCCGTTAGCATGCATTTACTCAAGTTGAAAAGATTTCGTACCCCACCATGGGAGTAAACAGCTTTTTTGATTCAGAGCGTAAAAGGATAAATTGTGAAGACCTCGTGCGTCATCCCGAAGGCGGTTCCTAAATAGGCCTTACTGATTTTTGAGGAAGAAACCATCAAGCAGTTGGAGATGAGGAGGAGAATAAGGCTTTTTAAGGAATGAGAAAGAAACGTGATTGTCCTTTGGTATTGAATCCTATGGGATGATGGGGTTCAAGGCAGACCAACTCAAAATATGCCCAAGTGGCATATTGATTATTTTTAATTACTTAGGAAACAGCCAGTATGGGAAGGATGCTCTGATCATCGTTTGTCCCCTAAAAGCAGGAAATAAACCTCCCAGGTAAAAGGTACTTTCCCTGTACCAGGAGGTAAAGAGAATCCTTACCCCGTAAGATAGGGAATTTAGGCTGAAAAGGCTGTAGGAGCTAGCCTTGTTACTTCTACACTAATTTACTATCCCAAGCCCAAACCTCTGTGTTTTGCCAATTCTTCACAGATTTATTGTTTCTTTGTCTAAGAGATATAAAAGCTGCCTGCTTTGCTCATTTCTTTGAATCTCATTTCTACGAGCTCCTATGCATATGTAATTAAATTTGTTTTTCTCTTATTGAATCTGTCCTGTGTCAATTTAATTATTAGGCCAACCAAAGACCCTAGAAGGGAAGAAAGGAAAAGTTTTACTCCTTCACAAGGACAAGGGTTTCGAGTTGTGTATCACAGGATCACGGAATGGAGCACTTCTAAGGAAATGGATGTGATGTTCTTGCAGTGAATGGTCAGTGGGGGCCATTGCCTTGGTGGGGAGGGGAGCCACTTGTAGCTGAACTCTGCAAGGAGCCACAGAGAAGCCTGCATAATGCACTGGCTAGGGTTGAAATGTCAGGAATTAAAACTCACTTCAGTGACCGGCTTATTTTACTTAACATGTTGTCCTCTGGGCTCATCCATGTTTCACATATGGCAGGATTCCCTTCTTTTTTAAGTTGAATAATATCCCATTGTATGTATATACTACATTTTCCTTATCTATTTATCTATTTATCCTCTGATGGACATTTAATTTGTTTCCATATCTTGGCTATTGTCAATAATGCTGCAGTGAGGGGCACCTGGGTGGCTCAGTGGTTGAGCATCTGCCTTTGGCTCAGGTCATGACCCTGGGGTCCTGGGATCGAGTCCCACATCACGCTCCCAGTAGGGAGCCTGCTTCTCCCTCTGCCTATGTCTCTCTGCCTGTCTCTCTGGGTCTCTCATGAATAAATAAATAAAATCTTTAAATAAAAATTGTGCCTATAGTTAACAGTACTGTATAATGCACTTAAAAATTTGTTAAGAGTAGATCTCATGTTTAGTATTCTTACTACAACTTAAAAAATTAAAACTCACTTCAGATGGAGCATTAGGACGACACGTTTGGATAGCAGTATGTATGACTGCAGGGAAAGATGTTGCAGCAGTGACAATGTCTGGTAAATGATAGTGTCGTCAATGAGTCCCTCTTGTGTAGACCAAAAGGGGGGTCAAAATAACTAACCTTGAATTTGTCTTCTATTTTTGAAAATTGGTGCTCAAGTTGGATTTAATTTGGTTTCAAAGCAGACCTTCTCAACCGAGTTACCGAACTTCCTTAATGCCTGAGGCATCCACTGTGTATAATAAATTAACTCATCTTTTATGCATCTAGAATGACACCAACTATGTGCCTTCTTTCAGAAAACTGAAAAAAAAAAAAAAAAAGCAGTGGTGCTTCATTTTTCAGTATCCTGTTTAGGAAAAGCTGTTCTAGAGCTATAAATAAATATGCTGTCCACCTCAAGAGTTGTACCAAAGTTCATATACATAGCATGCATTTGAGTATGTGGCAATAGTAAATATCAGAGACTACATCAGAAATTTAGTCAATGTATTGACTAAATCTTAATACATATTTAGAGTTACTTGCAAGACATATAAAACCTTTAAAATGGGTGAAAAATAATCAACCATCACTCATTAGCTATTTAGGAGTATTTCAAATTTTTTGAGAAGAATGTCAGGGGGCTCCTTTAAAGCATACTGTCCCAATTCACTGTGGATTCTATGCATCCTCACAAACTCTGCTAGATAGCTACAGAGAAATCAATTACAAGAATCCTCTAACTGTAGAAAAATCTCATGTTTCCCTTGATATGATATTGTACAAGCTAATTCAACTGGACACAATTGAGGGAAATCTGCTCTAAAGTTCTGAGAATCCAACATTACCTCTACAGGCTCCCTGAAACACCTAATGTACTAATTCCCTGTGTATGATTCATTCTCTGCTTGGTCACTTCAGACAGGTGACAGATTTGTCAAGGAATCTATGAATTCAGGCTGATTTCACCTGTATTGAATCCTTGCCTAGAGTTTATCTGTGGGGAAATGGCATGGAGCCTACACAGTACTCTGAGTTAGGTGATGGCCCTCAGGTCTTCCTATTTCATCCAGAATAGAGAAATAATGGGATCAGAGCTCAACTTTAAGAAAACTGCTTTGATGTAACCTGGAGGAAAAATGACATCAGATCAGGGCAGTTAGGAGTTATTTGTGCTTCAGTCAGGAAGATGGGTTCTGGAATTATAAAATTTTAAGAGATGTGAACACTTTTCTGTGAGGAATTTGTAATCAACATGAGAACATAAAATGTATATATAAACCAATTAATGAAAAAAAGTCTTAAACTGTAACAGCTAACATATTTGATAATCATTCAACAGCAAAATGTTAATTTTGTTAACAAAAGAAATAGTTTAGAATGAGCTACATGGTCTAAAACGTGATCTAAAATGTTCTAATTCTCTTTTTTCTCTGGAAATCAGGAACAAAGCAACTTCTCCAGCTAGATAGCATGACTAAATTAATAAGTTTATAGTGTGAATTTTTTTCCTTTGTAGGAACAGCATATGATTTCTTTG
Source organism: Canis aureus (assembly GCF_053574225.1). Classification (NCBI taxonomy): domain Eukaryota; kingdom Metazoa; phylum Chordata; class Mammalia; order Carnivora; family Canidae; genus Canis; species Canis aureus. Next base: position 35,493,851 of record NC_135641.1, on the reverse strand, counting down.
TAAACTGCCTTTTTGTTTGCTTCTGTTTTTTAAATTTTCTTCATAGAAATTGTTTTTCGAAGTTAATTAAGAGTCAATGCTATTGCTAGTTCTGGTCAAATCGATATGAATAAAACAATTCATATGAATTGGAAAATAGACTGGCTTCTTTATTTCTTTTGTTCTTTGAATCTGTCTTTATTAGGTTAGGCATGGTGCTGGAAATTTGCAAGTTTTCCATATGCTGCAAGAACCCTGAAGGTCAGAGCGGCCAATATATTTTGGTTGGCATTAAAATGTCACAGTATCCCAGCACAGTGGGACTTTCCATTTGTATATTAACTCGTTATCTGCAGGCAGTACGGATGGTGAATTTGTTCACAAACTATCTAATAGTGTAATTAAAAAATATTTAAGAAGTTTGAAATGAGATTAGGCAGTGAATAGAAAAACTTTGTAATTTGATCTATTTTAAAGGAATAAATTAAAATTCCTCCATTTTAAATAAAACAGCACTGAAGCTAAACAGGAAATTTGGTATAAAAATAACGTTTTATGGTAAACAACTTCATAAACAGCTAACTAAATATATGCATGTGTCCCCAGAGGGAAACAAGTGAATGAATCTAAGGCATTTGATTCAAAGCAAAGATGACTTCAGACAAAGATGATTTAACAGACTTTTAATAGCCATTCAATGTTTCATTTCTGCTGGTGAAGTTTTAAGAATCCATTATATAAAATCTGGGATCCTGGGGTGTTACGTAAATTATAAGCACCAAGTTAATATCTGTTTGGTTAAAAGCCAAGAGCCAGACTGAAAAAGATTTAAGCTGAATCTCCCTGTTGTCAGGGTAAGCATTGTGAATTCTTCTCAGAGGCCAGAACACAGATAGTGTCCCCGAGAGGTTTTTGGCAAATTGTATGAATATGCTCTTTCTCTACAGAAACCCTCAGATGACTGTCACAATGGGTCTCTTGACCTGTTCGTTGTCTCTCTGGTTGTATTCACCTTCATAACACACAAACTATCACAACTCTAAAAAACAGGAAAACTTTTAGTTAATGTCATAAGAATACCCGCCCCGCCCCCCCCGCCAAGTAGGATCAGATGACTTTGCATTTCAGATCCTCTTATACCAATATCTTTGTTGAAATTAAACCCTGAGTAAAAGTTGCATCAATATTAAAATTTATATATACATATTTACCACTTCTTCTTAAAGTACAAAACTAATTAGCTTAGTTAAAGGAAAGTATGCAGGACAGTCAGTATTTTATATGAGAATCTGGCAGGCTTCAGGCAAGATCATCAATTCACCCTGATTATACTACTGATCACTGCTAAATACATGTGTAAAGAACAAACATATAGTTTACAATTTTCATTATTTTTTCTCATTATTTGACCATATAGAATTTTTTATCTAAATTAGAGAAGTTCCTTATAGATGACCTGATATTGATCCAGAGACATTTGTATATTAATGCTGAATTGAAAGCAGTAGAAATTGTTTGTTTATTTAATTCTCCTGTAAAAATATGCCTTTTTTTGTCTTTAAACCACAAATTTAGTAGAATGGATTTAGTAGAATGGAGGTCCACAAACATAGACAAAAATGGTCTTGGGGCACCTGACTGGCACAGTCAGTTAAGCATCCAATTCCTGATTTTCACTAAGGTCATGATCTCAGGGTCGTGAAACTGAGCCCCATGTTGGGCTCCCTGCTCAGCTGAGAATCTGCTTAAGATTCTCTCTCTTCCTCTCCCTCTGGCTCTCCTGCTCATGCCCTCTCTCCTTTCTAAAAAAATGGGAAAATAAATATTTTTTAAAAAGAAAAAATAAGGAACATCTGGGTGGCTCAGTAGTTGAGCATCTGCCATTGGCTCAGGGTGAGATCCCAGGGTCCTGAATCGAGTCCCACCTCCAGCTTCCTGCATGGAGCCTGCTTCTCCCTCTGTCTATGTCTCTGCCTCTCTCTGTGTGTGTCTCTCATGAACAAATAAATAAAATCTTAAAAAAAAGAAAAAAGAAAAGAGATAGTCCTCTAAATACAAATAATGTGGTTTTAAAATAAAAATAATAAAAATTGGCACAATTTTATAATTACCTAATTGTAGCAAGAAATAATTTAATAAGGACAACAGAAAAATAAAAACAAAAATTTTATTTTGTACATTCAAATTACAGGTAGTCATTTAATTGACTTGAGACTAGGAAAATTCTAGTAAATCACATTATTTCATTATCTATATTTCTGCAAAACCTTTATCTTGGCAACTTGGCAAAGTTACGTGGCTTTAAATTTTTGTTGGAGGGAACTTTACTGAGTTAATTTATATGATCACTTGCAACCTCAATTTATATGATGTCTAATTATTATTGCAAGATTTATATCAAGTAATAATGTACTAAAATTATTCCCCGAGTCAAGTTATGCATTCCTTAAAGTTTCTCACTCCAGCCACATCTCAGTATGGACATAAAACATGCACACTGCATCCTTTAGTTCATTGTAAAATGGCATTTGTGGAATTGAAGATGTCTCTAATCTATACTAAATGATAGTATATGAACATACTATATATATTTTTTATAGTATATATTGTATATTTTATAGTAATTAAGCTATTGTTGGCAGTATAACACATTACATAAAATCTTTTTCACACTATAGAAAATAATTCTTGAGAAACATGCTAGCAAGAAAATTGATTTATCCTACCTGAATTATGGTAATCATATATGCAATAAGAATCTTTTAATTGATTATGTTCATTTTTTCTGTACTAGCTGCACTCATCTCAAGAAAGAATAAAGAAAAAAAGAAAGAAAGAAAGAATAAAGACCTGTATGGTAAAGATTTCTATATTAACCTTACCATTTGGCCTCATCATATCTCGACATCATGTTAGCTTTTCTTAACCTCATTGTAGAATTGTATACAGTCACTCTGTAAACTCTTCCAAATCACAAGATTTAAAAAAAAAATTAACAGCTTTATTGAGGTACAATTGATACAAAATTAACTTCTCACATTTAATGTGTACAATTTAACAGATTTTAACTTATGCATAGGACTGCAAAACTAGGATTACAGTTGAGATAGTCAACATGTCCATTATTCCCAAGAATCTCTTTATGTGCATTTGTAATTCTCCCTCCTACCCCTCAACATCCCTAGTCAACTATTCACCTGCTTTCTGTCATTATGCATTTCCTTGAATTTTATATAAATGGGATCCCTCAGTATACTTTTGATATTGCATATTTCCTGCAACATGATTACTTTGAGACTCATAGTAAATTTTGAGATTCATATGCAATAGATGCTTTCTTTTATTCCAAAAAGTATTCCAGTATATAGATATATCAGAATTTCTTATTCATTTACCTGTTAGTCATCATTCAAATTTTTTCAGGCTTAGGACTATTACAAATAAAACTCCTGTGAATACCCATGCACAGATCTCTATATAGGTATAGCTTTTTTACTTTTATTTTTTCCTACTGGGTTGTGACTTTGGAGTAGAACAACTGGGACATATGGTAGGTCTATGTTGGACTATTTAAGAAAGTGTCAAACTATCTTCCAAAGTAATAATATATACCATCTGCATTTCAACTACCATGTATGAGAGTTTTGGTTACTTAAATCTTTGCCAGCCCTGAATATAGTCACTTTTTAATTTTAACCATGTATAAAGTGAGTAGTGGTAAATTATTAAGTTTTAGTTTAGTTTTTTTTTTAATGATTAATGATGCTCAGCATCTTTCCAAGTACTTATAGGCCACCATGAATCTGTGATTAAAAGTCTGCTCAAATCTATTGCATATTTCTTAATTTGGTTGTTTGTTATCTTACTATAGAGTTTTAGACCTTTGTGAAACATGTATGCATTCTGAATCCTAGTTCTTTAGCAGATATATGCTTTGCAAATAGTTTCTCCCAGTTTATGGGTTATCTTTTCACTTTTTAACAATGTTTTCCAAAGAGCAGACATTTTTTACTTTTGTTGAAGTCTAATTTATTTTTTTACCCTTTTGGTATCATATCTGAGAAACCTTTGCCTAACCCAATATCCCACAGATTTTCTCTTATGTTTACTTCTAGAAACTTTCTTTTCTATTTTTTTTTTTTTTTTACATTTCAGACTATGATCCATTTTGATACATTTGCAGATGGTGTGATATGGATTAAAGTTTAACTTTTGCATATTAAGATTCAATTGTTCCACTACCATATTTTGGAAAGACTGACATTTCTTCACAGATTTTCCTACTCACCATTTTTTGTGTTTTTTGTGTTTTTTTTTTGGGGGGGGGGGTGTTGTTTGGTTCTTCGAGTTTATTGTTTGGTAGAAAGACCATTTCTGGACCCTACTATGATCCATTGATCTATTTGTCTGCCTTGATGCCAAAACCACACTGTTTTGATTATGGTAGCTTTATGAGAATTCTCAAAATAAAGTCATGCTAATTCTCCAATTTGTCTTTTAAAAATCAGTGTTGCTTTGGCTATTCTAGGATCTTTGGGTTTCCAGATGAACTTTTGAATCAGTTTCCTAATTTCTATAAGAAAGGGTTGCTGATATTTTGATTTAAATTACACTGAATATATGGATTAATTTGGAAATAACTGGCATCTTAACAATAGTCATCCAGTTTTTCTCTCCATTAATTTAGGCTTTTCCCAATTTATCTATAATGTGTATTATAGTTTTCATTGTACAGATTTTACACATCTTTTTTGTCAGATTCATTCCTTAAGTTTTCATTTTTTGGATGCCATGAAAATGTCATTGATTTTTAAATATCAATTTCTGATTATTCATTACTAGTATATAGATATATAATTATTTTTTTACTTAATCTTATATCTCATAATATTGCTAAGCTCACTTAGTAGTTCTAGGGCTTTTGTAGATTTCAGATATCCTACAAAGATTTTTGCTTTTCACTCAAGTACCATAAAATCAACACCTGATCAAATGAGTTATAGTTGTGTGATACACATACACAACAAATATCAGGAGTCTCCAGCCTCATTCACATCTTTTTGTCTTTAATATATATAATCATCTTATTTTTTTTTGTTTGATTTTAAACTTAATTTTCAATCACATCTCTAGTTGTACTCTTGTTCCTTTGAAGTAATAGGTAATTCTGACTTTTCTGGTTGTTAACATTATTCAATTTGTATTTTTATTTAATTCATTTTATGCCAGGTTGGGTAATACCTCCTAATTAATTTCTGGTCTCTCTCTTTTTTGTTTTATTTTGTTTTTATTATGAGAAGTCCTGTTTTGCCTTAAAGGGAAATTTGAAAAATCTAACCCAACATCAGGCCAAACAAAATACTCTCCAAGTTCCTACATTGTTTAATTGGTCCCATTTATAAATTAGTTGTTTTAGAAATAATCTTCCCTTACTCATGTGAATTATCATCAACCAGAAAGTGAAGGCAAACTAACATTGATCTATCCTGCCTTGTAGCTTGCTGGGGTTTGTCAGACTGATTCAGCTAACTAGGCAGGTGTTCTCTTTCTCACAACTGTTTAGCTTTTATTCTGAAAATTGGTGATTGGTCAACATTTCCAGATAAGAAATATTGATTTTTTTTTTTTTAGTACCTCTGTTGAGTTAGTGGAAGGACTGAACAAAAATAAGTCTTAACGGACAAGCAGCATGGGGAAATGGTAGATGAAAGACCCAGAGACATATGAAGGTAAATAAGAGATCATCTACTGGGAGATGGCAAAAATAAGTGTACATAGAACATCATGGTTTGTTTTGGAAAGATGTATTGGAACCCAATTCACACAAAAGTTGAAGGCCGGGAATTAATGTAAGAGTGGAAAAAAAGAATGGTTGAAGGTTAAACTGTAAAACATCATAGGGCTATAATCTAAGTTTTATGATAAATATCAACATAACTCCTTTAAAGATAAGTGCTTTTCTGAACTAAATTCATAGATAAATGTAAGGGTATAAGGTAGATTGATAGAATTTATTTAAACAGTTCAAGTACTATTTTTAAGCCTCTTAACAATATAAATTGCCTTTTGTTTTGTTTTGTTTTTCCTCTATATTTTAATTGATGAAAACCACACTGTGAGACTTCTGCTTCCAGCCAGGATGGAATCATAAGGACTGATTTTGTGTTCCTGCCTGAAACAAACCTTAAAAAATGCACAAAGACAAAATATATGAAATAATGGTTTTGAGACACAGGACATTGGGCATCAAAGGACTCTCGAGAAATGGGAAACAAAATGATGAGCACGACAAATGCCCCAATTCTTATTTCATTGGGTGAGTTTCCAAACTGTGAGCAGGTAAGGACAACCAAGGCAGAGCTTGGGGGTGCCTCTCAGTTAAAAAGATGGAGCTGGTAACCCAAGAAGACCAAAGTGGCTAGTTCATGGAAAAGAGTACCAGAAAAAAGAGAGCTGCCAGAGTAAAGTTTCCAGAGATCTATAGGGGACCTTCTCTGATACTTAGCTGAGCACTGACTAGTGCATAAATTGAGGACACCACTTAAGGTCAGTGAAGAAAAACCCTGAAAGGCTTAGTGGGAATAATCTTAGTGCTTACACAGGTCCAATCACAGTGCCTGTTCCTACTAACCAGAATGGAAACCTAATAATTCATGAGCATCAGGTAGAAAATTCATGGCTTGCAACACAAGTAGGGGAAATTTGCTCTAGCCTAAATGCTGCTATAATCCTATCTAACAAAATTTTAAAGCAAGACACAATAGAATCAAGCACTTCCCAAGTGATTTAACCTTGTCCAAAAACAAAGCTAAAGAACATTTACTGATATGCAAAAATATATAACTTTTAGCAATTTAATATTCAAAAAATCTGGGATCCAATAAAAAATTACCAAAAATAAAAAGAAGGGGGAAAATAAATTCCATAATTAGAAGAAAAATAGATCAATCCACACCAACACATAGATTACAAAGATGATAAACTTAGAACATAAAGACTTTGGTCATTACTATAACTGTATTCCATATGCTCAAGAAGCTAGTGATGAGACTGCATATGCTTAGTGGAGACATGGATATAGGGTTCAGTACTAAACTAAGCAGTTTTCAGCACCCCCTGAGAGTCTTGGAATGTATTCTCATGGATAAAGCTGGCCTACTCTAGGTTTACACAAAAGTACAAATAATCATAGCAAAGATTAATTCTCCAAACATGTAATTAAAGGCATATGTTGTCAGATTGAATTAAAAAGCATAGTGCAATTATATTCTATGCATAAGAAATTCAACTTGGGGTGGTGCCAGGGTGGCTCAGTTGGTTAAGTGTCTGACTCTTGATATCAACTCTGGTCTTGATCTCAAGGTCATGAGCTCAAGCCCCACATTGGGCTCCATGCTTGGCATAGAGCCTATTAAAAAAAAATTTAAAAAACTAAATTATGGGATCCCTGAGTGGCTCAGCAGTTTAGCCCTTGCCTGCCTTCGGCCCAAGGTGTGATCCTACGGTCCTGAGATCGAGTTCCGCATCGGGGTCCCTGCACGGAACCTGCTTCTCCCACTGCCTGTGTCTCTGCCTCTCTCTCTATGTCTCTCATGGATTAATAAATAAAATCATTATTATAAAAAAAATAAATTAAATATAAAGACATGAATAGATGAAAAGTAGAAAAATTTTTAAAAGATAAACCATATCAGAAGTTGGAGTAGCTCTATTAATATTAACAAAATATAGTTCAGTGGAGAGGCTTCTAAGAGGCATAAAAAAGTCACATTTGGTAAAAGGTCATTTGGTCATTTGTCGATATTACATGACAATCTTAAATATTTATGCATGTAATAAAACAGTTTCAAAATACATGAAACAAAACTAAAAAAGGGAAAGAAAATAGATGAATTTCTAGTTATCATCAGATATTACAAAACCTTTCTCAATAATGGGCGATAAAAATATACTGAATATCAATAGGGATATAGAAGACCTGAATAATATTTCAATCAATATTATCTAATTGAGCTTCATAGAACATTCCACATAAAAACAGCAGTGTACATATTCTGTTCGAATGCACAGAGGGGGATCCCTGGGTGGCGCAGCGGTTTGGTGCCTGCCTTTGGCCCAGGGCGCGATCCTGGAGACCCGGGATCGAATCCCACATCGGGCTCCCGGTGCATGGAGCTTGCTTCTCCCTCTGCCTGTGTCTCTGCCTCTCTCTCTCTCTCTCTCTGTGACTATCATAAAAAAAAAAAAAAAGAATGCACAGAGGATTTAACAAAATAGCGTATATTCTGGGTCATTCTGTTTCAATTAATTAAAAAAGAATAGATGTATGCAAATGAAGTCTCTACAAAAGAATGTGAAAAATAACAGTAATATATATAGAAAATCCATAAGAATTTAATAAACAAATAACATACACTTAAATTACACTTACATCAAAGAATTAATAAAAAAGATCACCAGAAAGTATTTAACTGAGATAAGAAACACAAGGCAAAGTATCAATATTTGTAGGATTCAGATAAAGCAAAAAGTAGAGAGAAATTTCTAACACGGACTATTTTAGAATTGAGTTAAATTGTAGGACACCTAGCCAGTGTCTCAGAATTGCCTGATATGTGTAAAATCTACACTTCTGATCACAAAAGTGTTCTGTGTGAGCCATATAGAAGCACCAGAGTGTTTTTCCTTAGCAGGCACCTGTTACTTTTTATGAAAGTACTAAATGAAGAAGAATGAAAGGTACTTATTGGGAAAGGCAGTAATAGTGTAGGAACTCTGCACTCAACTTGGCTGGGCTTAAATTTTGGCATAGCCAAACACTAGACGGGTAATTTTGAGAAAATTATTTAACATCTCTGTGTCTCAATTTTATCTGTAAAATATGGATAGTATTATTGTAAGTATTTAGTACCTACAAAGCATTAAGAACAAGCCTAATGTTCAAAGAGAACATTACCTGTTTGTTAAATAAGTCTATTAAAAATTGCCACATTTTATTCCTGGAATTATCATTACCATATTATTTTTATATGTTATTCAAATCATGTTTGCATTGTTTTGTTGACATATCCTTAAGGAATATATTTCTTAAAATATAATAAAAGAGAAATGAATTACAACATTTAACCACCAAAAATACACATCAGATTGGCACTTCAGGGATCCCTGGGTGGCGCAGCAGTTTGGCACCTGCCTTTGGCCCAGGGCGCGATCCTGGAGACCCGCGATCGAATCCCACGTCGGGCTCCCGGTGCATGGAGCCTGCTTCTCCCTCTGCCTGTGTCTCTGCCTCTCTCTCTCTCTGTAACTATCATAAATAAATAAAAATTAAAAAAAAATTAAAAAAAAAAAGATTGGCACTTCATGTTGATAGGACAATCCACAGTGAGATACATCAAGATCTCAAGAATGAAACAAATTAATATGGTCCTAAAAAGTTTATGGCTCTACAGACTACCCAGATCCTGAGAGAAAGAAGAGAGAGTATTCAAAAAAGCTTTGGAAATGAATAGGGAAATGAGACATGTATGTGCTTAACAGAGATAGATACATGAAGACCAAGATTTGCTTTCTATCTTTTTCGAAGTTTGTTTTGTATCATTTCTTTTTCCCATAAAAAATATAAACATGCATTTAACATTTTGGCTCATTGGAAACAGATTTTTGAATAATACAATTACAAAATCTGTAGTAATGAAGACATAGAAAACAATGTATATATTTATTAAATACTTAGTATATAATTCAAGATAATGAAAACTGTGATTCTATTTAAATTGAAATATTAATAAAATAGAAATAAATAGAATAAATGTGAATCATGTATTTTAATATAAAATTATTTCTTACCTCTGAATTATTCAGAAATAAAAGAACAAATATTTTCCAGAGTCTAATACATTAAACTATTGAGAATTCCCTGAATTCTGCTTCATAAGGAGAATAGAATCACATGAAACTCCATATATTAGGGGATACAGAATTTCTCTGCCCTTAATCATTCTTCCCTCTTCCTTAATTGAACTGGATCCTAGAGAGTTTTTAGTAGGCTTCATATTAGGCAATGAATTGAGAAAGACTGACATAATTAGATAAATATTGCCATCTATTATAATTAATAGTATTAAATCTACAGATACCTCAAACACTCAGAAGTATGAGAAGTCTTCAGAACTGCTATTGAGCCCTGTATATCCTAAACATTTAATATATATCTTAAATACTTTTTTCACATAAATTTTTTTAAGATTTTATTTATTTATTTGATAGAGCACAAGCAAGGAGGAAATGTAGGAGGAGAAGCAGACTCCCCACTGAGCAGGGGGCTGATGTGGGGCTTGATCCCAGGATTCCACGACCATGACCCTAGCTGAAGGCAGATGCTTAACAGACTGACCCACCCAGGCTCCCCTATATCTTAAATATTTAAGATATAGCTTAAACAATACTTATTATTTATGTGAAATATTTGTTTGAAAATATTTATTCTTACTAGTAAATTATTAGATAAACGTATTTATAAATGTCTATATAGGTGTCAAGAACAACTTTACTGTTTTACTTCAAATAGTTACTTCTTTTGTGGCATTTTTACTTCTCAAAAAATATAATATATTGTGTATAATTTTGAAATTATAAAAATAAAGATTAATATAGATCAGAGGTTGCATAGCAAATATAAATGTACTCAAAAGAGACTACGTATTTGTTCTAAAAAATGCTAAACTTTGAGTAATTGCAGCCTGCTTACTTGACCTCTTAAAAATTACCATTATTAAGATGATGCACATTTTCCCTAGATCTGTTGTCCAAGAACTTACTAATACAACAGAATCCCCCAAAAGTCCAATAAAAACTCTTGATTAACTCAGTAATTGTAATTAGCTTTTTGCTCTAAAACTACTTATTACTGAATTCACTACTTCTGAAATGAGTAATCACACAAGCAGGAAATCTTGTAGACTTTATTCTCTACAAAGGCTCTGCTTTCAAGCTTTCTTTAACAATTAATTGACTAGTCCTTCTGATTTTGTTATTTTTTATTACATTATCACTGCTAACATAAGATTCCACTCTATCAAACATAAGATTACAGGTCTCTATTCCTGAAACTCTGTTTCAATTGTGCAAATCTTTTTTAAAATTATTTATTTATTCATGAGAGACACAGAAGACAGAGGCAGAGACATAGGCAGAGGGAGAAGCAGGCTTCCTGCGGGGGAGTCCAATGTGGGACTCGATCCCAGGACCCCAGGATCATGACCTGAACAAAGGGCAGACACTCAACTACTGAGCCACCCGGGAGCCCCAGTGCAAATCTTTCAATGATACTTCTACATTCATGTATATAAATTCAGGACTTACCAGAGTGTGGCACTGGGCTATCTTTGCAGTCTTGATGCACTCAGTTACCCCAAGAAGAACCATGTGGTAAGCCAAATATATATATAGGATAGATGATAGAAGATAGATGATAGATAGATGATAGATAGATAATAGAATGATGATGATGATGATAGATAAATAGATAAACAGATATAGATATACCTATCTATAGTTGATAGAGATAGAGACAGAGGTGGATCTATGTGTATAACTCCATATGTATCTCCATCAACCCTGATCTACAGACTTCCTTCTCTCTTCTGTTGTTAACATTTCTTAAAAAAATATCTATTATGTATGTATAGCTGGAAATATTGGCCATTAATCAATTATCCATCTTTGTATCACATTTTTGGTTTGGTTTTGTCTATCACATTAAAACTGGTTGTTCCATATCATGCATTGCATGGGAGGTAAAAGGTAATTCAAAAGAAGTAGGAACTCTTTAACAGAGATTGGTAGGAAAAGCAAGTCTACTTGCTTCAGTCAGCCCCATCTGTGTTCTTTTCTCCTTATGCTGCAAAAAAAATAATCACAAATTCTGGTGGAGATGCTGAAGAGTCTCAACTTCTCTAAATCCTAAAGCTGACTGAAGTCTTAGAGCCAATCAAGCAGGATATACTTTCTCACAATTTTTTTTCAAATCTTTCACATTTAAGAATAAAACAAAAGTTTTCCTTTATTAAAAAAAAAAAAATTTAAAGAGAGAGAGAGTAGGCATGCCCTGCCCTGAGCAGAGGGGGGAAGGGCAGAGAGAAAGAGAGGACGAGGAGCTTAAGCAGTCTCCATACCAAGCACAGAGCCTAATGGGGGGGTTCAATCTCATGACCCTGAGATCATGACCTGAATCGAAATCAAGAGTCAGATGCTTAATCAACTGAGCCACCAGGATGCCCTTATTTTTTTTTTTAAGTTTAATATTTTTGTGCTAATTCATCTTCTGCATGTTTTGTAATTTTCTTTTATGAATATTTGGATTATTTCCAGTTGGGAGCTATTATAAATAAAGCTACTATAAACATTTGTACAAGTCTTTGTGTTTCTTTTCCCCATTATAAATACCTACGTTTTGAATGAATGGGACATTTGATAGATTTATGATCTCACTTTTAATAACTGCCAACATGTTTTCTAAATGGATTGTACCATTTTGCATCTCTGCTAGCAGTGTATAAAAGTAACAGTCTACAACTTTAACGATATTTATGTATAATTTTATTTTCTAGTTTCTCTAAGTGTTTTTTGTCTTTTGAAAATTGAGATTGTTCTGTATGTTAGTAAATTGAACACCAATAAAAAATAAAAAAAAAAGAAAATTGAGATTGTTGTGAGGACTGAGATAATGTTTTTAACATGAATAGTGTATTTGACTTCAATAAATATTAGTTATTATAATTATCACTCTGGTTTTTCAGTTACTCACTCTGTAACTCCAGCATGCATATGCAGTGACTTTTGCCTAATAAATATCAATAAATGTCTGTTAATTATTAAGGTATCAGTTATAGAGAGAAAGAAAATGTCTGAAAAGCACATCAAAAATGGTGATAATGACATCAGCGTATCTGCCCCTACGGGGTATCACTGAGCATGTAGGGAGAAGGACAGGACAGCACTGTTTTCAATAGTACATCTGAGGTTGAATTCTGGTGACTAAATTCTCATCTACATGCTTGGTTAACTACCATACTTTTTTCTTTTTAATTTCAGCTTTATGGAGATTTAATTGACAAAATTACAGGATATTTACTATGATGGTGGTTTGATACATGTATAACATTGAGAAAGGATTTCCCCCCATCTAGTTGTTTCATATTGATCACTTAAGATAGTATACAATACAGTGTTAACACGTTTTACATGTTATCCTTGATTGAACTTTATTCATCTTAGAGCTGAAAGTTTGTACCCTTTTACCAACCTCTCCCTCCAGCTTTGTTTTGTAAACATAAGTTTATTTTTTTTTTCTGATGATCCATTTTACCTAAATAATCTTTATGGATGAATATGCAGAATGTTTTCTAACGCCTCAATATAATGACTATTCTGAGTAATATCTTTTGGATACAGTTTCACTGTATTTTTATTTCATTAGGATAGGATCCTAGAAGTAAAACTAATGAGTAAGGAAGGGAATGTAAACAGTTATAAGACAAGGTTCTTGTTACAATCAAAAACAAATGGAGACTGGGCTTCCTGGGGGGTCAGTCGGTTAAGGGCCTGCCTTTGGATCAGGTCATGATCCCAGGGTCCTGGGATTGATTCCTGCATCTGGCTCCCTGCTCACAGGAAGCCTGCTTCTCCCTCTGCCTCTGCCCCTCCCCTGCTTGTGTGTGCTTTCACTCTCTTTCCCTCTCTTTCTCTCAAATAAATAAATAAAATCTTAAAAATAAAAAAATCAGACAAACAAATGGAGAGCAGCCGTAAAATTTTCCTGAGCAGACAAAACCAGTTTAGTCATACAAACAAAGCTTAATTTAGCTTATTTTGTAAGACTGACTTGACTTGGGTCATTTCTTGTTTATGTATCTGGAAATCATAAGCCAAGTTTGACTGTTTCCCAAGGCTGATATGAGATACCAATTGACCAATTCCTTATTATTTAAGAAAATTCTAATATTATAATCAGTCACTGTGAAGAATACACAGTCACTGCTTTTTCACTATATAAGCAGCTTTATAACAATATACCCCTGAGCTTCATTCCATGTTTTGGTTTTTGAGTGCTCCTGATTTACAAACTACCATTTTGGTGTATGCACAGTAAACTTGTACTAATTACTACTTCAGTGATTTATTGGTTTCACTTCTGTTATTTTTGAACTTTTGACACTATCTTGCAGAATGGAATGTTGCTCCAAATAACCTACTGACTTGAGAAATTACTGTTTCCCTTCTGCAAAATTTACATGATTCCAAATCATTCTAATATAATCGTGTGTAAATTTTCTGTCTGTTCCTCTGAAATAGCAGATAAATATCTTTCTCTAACAAATTCCTTGAAAGTCTTTCCAGCCTGCTAGAAATAATTAAAGAGAGGCTGAAGGAGAGACAAACAAATGTGGCAAAACTGGAGTTCTTGGCATTAACAGTTTCACCAGTGACTCTTGAATAAGAAAAACTAGATTCCAGCACATCATAAACAAAACTCCCACTTTTCCTGAAACTCTTAAAAGTTTTCAGGCATCATCCTGTTATATTTATCATTTAAGCACATTAAAATTACACTAGTGTTGAGGAAAAACATCAGGAGGAAATGATCCTTGGTTGACCTCTGAGCTGAACCCCACAATCAGAGGCTCCTCATCCCTCCCCTGACCTTGGAATCTGTATTGTACCTGCCTTTCCTGTTCCCAGAAGATGCTGAAAGGACATAGTCTTGAGATAGTGATGTGCGAGTGAGAGTGATGTGTTGAGACCTTCTGAATGTTAGGACTGAACCCAGCTAGCTAAGGCCTCTTTTTTAATTTTTAAAACTTAGCAGGCAGGTGTGGAAATCTAGTGGTCCTGCAACTACTGAAGACAAGCCTCTAAATATATATAAATATATAACTAAATATATATTTAGTTATATTTAGATTATAACTAAAGCTTCCATCTACCAACCTGGGGTGGTCTGACTCTTTGGTCTTTTCTTGTCCTTCTCCACCCAGAAAGCTCCCAAAGAGGTTGTGAACCAACAGTTGGCTAGTCAGCCAGGAGGCCAAAAAATGGGACTTGGGAAAGAGAAATCCTGGGTTGGCTGGTGACCTCTCCATGGGGGTGGGTGGCCCATATGTCAGATGATTGTGGAGCACCTTGAGAGTACAGGCATGTACTGAAACACTGACTGCTTTAATAGCCCTGCTTGAGAAACTGTACAGGGCACACTGCAGCAAAGAAAATCCTGAGAAAGTGATGAGAAGGATGTTGTGATTGATAATGCAACAGATGAAAAGCTTGGTGTCGTGCAATTACTAATAAAAAGGGGAGCAAAAGCACAGCAACAGCAATCCCAGGCAGTGGGGCAGTCTTCAGGAAATGTTCATGATAAGAGAAGATACCTCCATTGAGCTTATTGATACAGCTGTCAAGTTCCAGCCGGAGGCCCAGCATGGTCAGCCTAGCTATGGGATATGGGAGGACACACATTTCTCTGACCAGGCAGGAGGCAGAGAAAATGGGCCACATCACCAAACACTCTGTTCTCCGGCATTGCCTGAATGGTGGAAAGGGGTTAGGAGTGGTTCCAAATACTCACTCCCTTATAGGTTGGTTATTCTATTCTAGCTTAGAAGAGGCTTGGCCCAATGACAGCAGCCTCCCTGTCATGAGAGACCATGGAAACCTACAGAGGAGATGCAGCAAATTCTTAGGGAACTGAGACTGAGACAAGGCCTTATCTTTGAAGGTCTTGTCAGATCACATTCACTGCAGGAATAAAAGCTAAGATTCTCCAATCCACCCCCATAATCTAGTGCAGGACACTGATATCCATTCTAAATTGAGTTGTGGGACAAGATATTTATGATGTAGGAGAAGATATTTATGATCCGATGCTGATCTCAGGGAAACTGACAAATCCTGAGAATGGGTAGAGGCTATTGAAAAGACCTGGAACAGAGAAGTTTCTTGGAAAGCTAAAAGTCTATCCCAACTGGCTATAAATGGACAATGGTAATAAAAATTACCCAGAAACAAATGTGGTTGATCTCACTGCTGCAGGAACCCCATCTGAACAGATAGACTAATGACACAACACTGTGTTGGCCAGTCTGTGGAAAGCCTCAAAATCTGAACAACAGTTCACATCTGTCCCATCTGCCCATCACATGGGAGGGGCAACAATTGGCCTTTCAAGTGCTTCTCCAAGGCTAACTGCACAACCCCTCCATATGTTATGGGGTGGTGGCCCGAGACGTCCCTGCTCCCCTTCCCAACACCAGTAAAATAGGCTATCACATTGATGATACAAGGTTAACATGTGAAGATTTGTCCCTGCTGCAGCACACTTTGAAGGCTTTGCTGGAACATACACAAGGAAGAGGATGGGCCCACAGAAAATTCAAGGCACCACCGCAAGTTTCTGTAAGTTGTTTGGTCAGGTAAGATACATGGTGTCCCAGAAGCTGTGATTGATAAGGTGCAAACTTATCCAACGCCCTAGGAATGTGAAAGAGGTGCAGTCTTTTATAGAGATTTTGGGGTTTGGAGGACTTTTATTCCTCACCTGGCTCAGTTCCTGCCTCCCTATTACTGCCTGGTAAAGAAAGGGCACTAATGGGATTAGGGATCAGAACAGCAAGCCACCTTTGAGAAGGCAAAAATACTACTGAAACAAATTTAAAGCTCTGGGCATCTCCTTAGCAGGGCTACCATTTGAGTTATGTATGTCTGTAATTCCACAAAGTATGGATTGGGCTTTGTGGTAGAGACAACAGAAGGGAAGAATGCCCTTGGGATTCTGGTCCCAGTTCTAAAAAGTGGACAAAAACTCAAAATATACCAATAGAACAGCAGCTCCTAAATGTTTACACAAAGCTCCTCCAAGTAAGAGAGCCTCTCAGTAAGGGATAAACCACAGCAGCCAATGGGCTAAACTCAGAGCCATTCACCTAGTGATCACTCATGACCCCTGGCTGTTAACCCTTTGCTGACAGTTGGGCCATTCTAAAGACCTTGGGAAGCCTGGACAGTGGGAAATCAAAGAGTCAATTATCATGACTTGGTTCTTGTGAAGTCAAGATGTGGGGTGGTGGGAGGACATATGGGTTCACCTGCAGGGCTAAGCAAAAGAACATGGTATTAAATGAAGGTTCCTTCTTTCCTATAACCCACATGCAGCAGGGATGGTAGAAAAGAAAAATGGAATATTAAAGCAGCAGATTAAGTTACTAACAGCTAAAATAATGTTGGTCGGGTGGGCTAAAGTATTGTCTCAGGCTTTAATACATTTGAACCAATCAGGCCAATATATTGTCCTATATGCCAGAGCAGGGATGCCTGCCAAGGCACGCAATACTATAAAGGTATAGAAGTTGTGGTAAGCAGCCATCTCCTTGACTTATGGCAGATTAATGTGCCATGCTGCTGAGAATGCCAAGTTCTGTAATGTCTGGGGATGGAATGATCTACTGGAATTTGTGATGGGATGTCTCTCTGGGATTGGTGATGAGTTACTTCATACTCCTGAGTGTTGGGGAGGGACACTCAGTGTCCACTGGGATCCTGCTATCTTGCTGTAAGCTGGACATGTTGACATGCACTATATCTGACAGGAGCACATACTGTTGGAAGAGGGGAGAAGGTGAAGAATCTGGTCTGGCATATCTGGCCCCAAGCTCTCTCCACACACCTGACAGTGCTGCTTCCTGCAACCAACATGTATGGTATCTACAACCAGGTAAAGTTTCTAAAACTGCCAACCTCTGTCTTTTGAAGGCCAGGTGGACTTGTTCTGTTTTCCATCTGTACGATCAATTTGGCCGCTGTCATTGTTGCCTCCACTGGCCTCGAAGATATTATAGCACTTGTAGAATCCATTGCTAAATTCACCCAGCAAGCCTTGAATGCTAATGACAAAAATATTTCCTTTCTGAACACTGAAATGAATCTAATACAAAAAACTGTCCTCAAAAATAGGATGGCCTTGGACATTTTTACTGCCTTACAAGGAGTCACCTGTGCCATTAGCCAAAATAGAATGTTTTATGTTCGTACCCTGATGAGTCTGCAAATGTATCATCTTATTAAACTGCTTGAGTTCTCAAGTGAATACCCTGAGTGATCCAACCTCTAACTTAGGGGACTTAATATCACTTAGGGAACTTTGGATTATGAGGCTCTTTATGGAAAAAGTTGTGACTGATTTTGGGAATCTTTGTTTTCATCTGTGTTTTCTCTTGACGTTACCTGTTTTGTTGCTATGATATCTGCCTCCAGAGCATCCAGATAGCTGCCAAAGGAGCCACCTCCATGCTAGTGAAACCCCTTGCTGACTGCTCAGGGCACATTGTGGAAGAGGGGGCATGTAAGAGCTAGTCATGAGCGGTCGAGTGTTGGGAGAGGTCACTGAGAAGACCTGATTCCCAGGAGGTTTTTCATCCCCTCCCCTATCCTTGAAGTGTACATTATTCTTGCCTTCCCCACTCCCAGAAGCTGCCCCAAGACCATAGTCATGAGATAGTGATATGGTGCTGAGGCTATCTATATGGTATATGTGACTGAACTTAGATAAGTCCTGTATATAAACTAAGATTTGGCAAGTGGGTGCAAAGATCTACTCATCTTGTGAGTGTCAAAGACAAGCCTTATATGTCAGTTGCCTTGCTTATTGAACATACAATCTACCAACCTAGAGTTATTTGCCTTTTCCTTTGGTCTCCCTCCTCCTCCACACACAAGGATCATTTCAGATTTCACTCGGGGAATACCCAAGTAGCTTGCTAAAGGACTAAATGTGTGGTCAGAAGTAAATTTTGTAGCTATGAATTCTAAAAAAAGCAAACAAAAGAATTCTTTGCATAGCTGAGAATTATAACAATATTTTGGATATAAATTAAACTTCTCAACATATAGTAACTGCTACAGCACAAACAATAAAAATTGATGTATTAATATAGAGTATAAGTTCATGTGAAAAAAACAAGTCTGGCATTCAAGATACATGAATCAGGAGCATTTTCAAGTCATCATCTGAAGTGTAAGAGGCAAAGAAGTGCTATGGATTATTCTGGTTGGAGCCAGACATTGTCGGGTTATAGATGGTAGTCAAAACCCAAGATGAGACAGAGAGAAACAAAGCAAAATGTACAGTTATAAAAGAAACTGGTAGCAAACAGAACCCAGAAAGACATCATCATTCAAGGAGTACCAGCAGAATAACAGCAATGATGAAGACCAAAGACAGATCTCAGCATTAGACAGAAAACCCAGAAAGTGGAGTGGACATGGTTATCTACACAGAATATATTTCTCCTTCTTGGCAGAAACATGCCTTCAAGGGATAATCATCTTTCCTCCCCATGAAGTCATTGTGTTGTCAGAGAAATCTGTCCCAGGTACAATCTTGAGAATGGGCTTTGATTCTAACCAGTCATTTATTCCCTTCCTTGATTTTGCATTAGAATCATATGGAATTAATTAATTAATTAATTAATTAGAAATAGCAAATAAATAAATAAATAAAAATAAAATAAATAAAATAGCAAAGCCCAGGGTCTGTCCCAGAGATATTTTACTTGGTAAATAGGAACACAGGACCTCCTCTCTCTATTTTTTAAAATATGTATTTATTAATTTTAGGCGGGGGGGGGGAAGAGGGAAAGAAATAATCTCAAGCAGACTCTCTGCTAAGCATAGAGACTGATGTAGGGCTTGATCCCATGACACTGAGATCATGACCTGAGTCAAAACTGAGAGTCAGACACTCAACCAACTAAGCCACTGAGACACCCTGTAGGGCTTCCTATATTTTTAATTTATCTTCCCTTGAGAGCTCTTAAAAAATACCAATTTGGGACTAAGTACCAAATAAATCTATCAAAACTGAATGTGAGAATCAGATGCAAGCATTTTTTTAAAAAACAACTTTCCAAAATAATTAATACTACTACTACTAATAATAATAACAATAATAAATAAAACTTTCTAGATAAATGTAATCTACAAAGAATTTGAGAACTGCATTTCTAAAATGGAATGTTATCCCCCTTCACAGGGATTGGTTTAGAAAAGGACATATAACTTAAGCCAAAATATCACAAGAGGAAATGGCTGGTAGGTGGAGGAAAGAAAAGTTCTGTCTCATAATAAATATCCTCTAGAGCCAGGCTGTCCAGTATGGTAGCCATTGGCCACATGTGGTTATTGAAATGTGACCAGGACAACTAAGAAATGGAACTTTTAATTTTACTTAATTTTAATTAAATTTAAATTTAAAAACTGTTTCTCAATTTCATTATTGGAAAAATATATTTTAAGAAAAATTTTGAAATATGAATCAACTTTCTCAATTATACATTTCATACAGTATACATCAAATGTTTGTGATGGAAATTTAATGTCCAAGTTGATATATTCAATACAAATCAGATTTACAAGATTTAGCATGAAAAAGACTGTGTAAAATTTCTCAGAGGGGTGCCTAGGTGGCTCAGTCAGTTAAGTGTCTACTTTCAGCTCAGGTCATGATCCTAGGGTCCTGGGATCAAGCCCCTCATTGGACTCCCTGCTCATCAGGGAGCCTGCTTCTTCCTCTCCTGCTCTCCCTGCTTGTGTGCACTGTCTCTCTGTCAAAAAAAGAAAATCTTTTATAAAACAGAATAAAATAAAATTAAAAAAAAAATCTCACTAATTTGTTTATGTGGATTATATGCTGGAATGAGAATATTTTAAATATATTGGGTTAAATAAAATATATTATTAAAATAAATTTTACCTGATTCTATTTACTCTTTAAGCATAATATTTAGAAAAATCTTAATTCTTTATGTGGCTTCTATTATATTTTCTGAACAGTACTGGCTGATATGAGTCAAATTAAGGCATGCTGTTGCCATAGCCCTCTAGCTACCAGCATATCACAGAATATGGAAAAGTCAGGCTGAGGACAGAAAAATGGAATGAGAACCTGGTGAAAACCTGCTGTTTTTGCAAGGCTGCAAGACATTTTTAGTTGTTTCTCCATCCCTTCTGTATTAGTTATCTATTGATATTTAACTGCCCTGAAACCATTAATGGTTTTTAAAAAATAGGCAATTATTATTTATAGTTTCCATGGGTCCAGAATCTAGTTGTGTCTTAGCTAGGTGCCTCTGTTTAAAGGTATCACACAAGCCTATAATCAAAAATCAATCAGGACTTTGGTCTCATCAGATGGCTTGACTAGAGAAGGATCTGCTTCTCAGATCACTCATATATTGTTGTCAGGATTCAATTTCTCATAGGTTTTTGAACGAGAGCTTCAGTTCTTCACTGGCTGTTGGCCAAAGGCCTCCCTCAGTTCCTTGTCATATGGGCCCATCCAAAGGTCAGCTCATAGCATGCCAGCTGGTTTCCTCAAGCAAGGGAGAGAAAAAAAAATGGAAGTCACCATGTTTTTTTATTACTAATCTGAAGTGATAGTCCATTACTTTTGTCATATTTGGGTCTTTAATTTAAAGTGAGTCACCAGGGCCAGCTCGTACTAAAGAAGACCAATTATATAAGAACATGAATATTAGGTGAAAATAATCAGGGATCATCTTAGAGGCTACCATACAAACTTCTTGATGAGCTCCATCCCCAGCCTCAGAGGTAAGCACTAGCCTGAAGTTTATAATTATTTATAGACAAATATTTATACTTTTACTTCAAATTAATGATTCACAAATAATATGTATTGTTTTTAAATATGTATTGTTGTTTTATTGTTGTTGTTTTAATATGTATCCACTTGATTTTCCCCCTCAACATTACATTATATACATATACATTATATATATGTGTTACATATATATATGTAATAGCCATGTTGATTTTGACACTGGGAAATCTAGTTCAAAAAATTTACTTGCTATCTAATATTTCATTATATGAATAAGCACTAGTGGATTTATGCAGTTACTAATATTTAGAGGATTTTTCACATTTATTTTATTACAAACAGTGCTGCAAAGACATTTTTCTAAATGGTCTCTGTGCATATGTGGGAGAATCTCTTTAGATCTGGGATTACTGGGATATAGAGAATATGCAACTTCAAATTTGTTAGATACTGCAAAGCTGCCTTCCAAAAAGAGATATTAATTTGTGGTCTTGTTAGCAAGGTATGTGAGTTCTTTTTTCAAGAGCACTTGAATTTATTGGATTTTAACTACATTTTCCCATTTTAATGGCAAAAAAAAAATCACATTTTGTTATGGTGATAGTCTGCATCTCCCTGATTAGTCGTGAGGTTGTACATACTTAAGTCATTTTTATATGTATATTTTGCCATACAAATTCCATTATCTGAGGCTTATTTTTATAGTTTGTGTCTTTTTTAGTTGGTTGGTTGTTGTTTTTTTTTCTTATTTAGTTACTGGAGCTTTCCAGGTATTCTTGATTCAAAGACTTTATCTAATAGATGGTTGACAGATATATGACTTTTCTTATTTTTAAAATGTTTACATGTCAATTGATACAAAATGCTGAAATTTTAATGCATTGAATTTATTGCAATATTCATTTAATGGTTTCTGCTTTTTGTATTTGCTTAAAGAAATACTCCTACCCTAAATTCACAAAGACATTCTGTGTTTTACTTTCTCTTCTTGACTCAATTATCCACTTGGAAAAGAAGTGTGTGTGGGGTTTTGTTTTTGTTTTTACCATCTGCACTCAGTCTTTCTAGGTATTTAGTAGGAGAATTTTCAGATTTGTCTCAGCCTTCTTTCTTACCTGAGCCAGAAACAGTACATGTCAATCCATAAACTACTCTGTGATATTTTTTTCATTACTTGTGATAAAAAGCTCCTTAATGACACAAGAGGCAAAAATACACAGAATTCAATAATGAATAAATTTAATTCAACAATTTAAAGTGCTACAGGAAACTCAAGAAATATAAAGTGGAAATATGTTAACTTGTCATTGGTGATAACAAATCCTGGGAGTTCTTTGCATACAAGCCAGATGTCAAGGAGTTGAAAAGTGTTCCAGTCATCAGTGCTATTTTTTTTATTGTTTTCACCTCATAGTCTCCTAGAATCATGGTGAGGTTGCCCTTCCACTTCCCCATGTCACCATCTGACTAGTTTTGGCCAATGAATTGTGAGAGGAAGTCAAGTGCATCCCTTTGGGATTGAATATGTCATTGTAACGACATCCAGGGCTCCTTCCTTACGGCACGGCAACCAGCGAGTTTCATGGTATGCTCATTCATCTGGATGGGTCAAGGAGTAAGGAAACCTGCATAACGGAAAAGTGAATCTTTTTCATTATAAGCCATTGGGATTTTGGAATTTTATCACCACAGCATATCTTGACCCATCCTTATATAAATTAATACAAGAG
This sequence comes from Canis aureus, assembly GCF_053574225.1. Taxonomy (NCBI): domain Eukaryota; kingdom Metazoa; phylum Chordata; class Mammalia; order Carnivora; family Canidae; genus Canis; species Canis aureus. The sequence continues at coordinate 35,470,472 of NC_135641.1, read as the reverse complement.
GAATGTGAACTCATGCCCACAGCATAAGGATGGACTAGCTTATGCTATACTGACAAATAATGGGATAACTCAGCAGCTTTAAACATCAAAGTTTCATTTTTTTCTCATGCTACATGTCCAGCATGAGTTAACTGTAGGCTCTGCTCCACATTTTCCTCTCTCTAGGCCCTAGGCCAACAGAGCAGTCACCAGCTGGAGCACCGCCAGTCATCAGGGTAGAGGAAAAAAATAGGTGGCAAATTGCACATGAGCTCTTTAAGCCTAATTATGACACATGTCAATTCCACACGTATTTTATTTTAGTTTGGGTTCCCTAGAAATAGCCTCTGAGCTAATGGCTCATATGAAAGTAATATAAGTAATAAGTGTTCACAATTAAAACCAGGAAGACAGTGGGGAAGTGGGACCAAAGGTAAAGGAAGCCAAGAAATGTTGCAATGTCAAGCAAAGTGTCCTGAAATTTTGGCTCCATCATCAAGATAGTTCTGGAGACTGGGCCAGTCAAATTTGAAATTATCCTGACCCCGTTCACAGAACCTGCACTATTATACCCTGCTACTTGTCAGTTACTATTTTAGGGTTTCCATTGTGGTGGTACAAAATTCCAGGCTTCTGGGGCTCCTGCGGCCCATAGAGAGTCGCAGATCTGGACTTTGGCAGTGAAAACACATGAATCTTTGTGCACAAAAAGGATGACAGGTCCTAGGGGATGGGAAGGCACTGACAGCTCTGATATGCATTTCAAAGGCAAAGCACAACACACCTAAGCCTTAAGAAGGCAAGGAAGTGCAATTCTACCCCATTAGCAGAGGGAGAAAGAGCAACCACAATGAAATGAGACAGAAGAGAAAGACTCAGAACTGAAGCTTTCTTAGAGAAACATTTTTGGATGGAAACAATGAGGGCCAAATGAGGACCCAGATCATGAGTTCAAAATGAATCAATCCACACTGTTCCCCCTTCCACTGAGCCTGTCTAGTGCTGTTGTGCAGAAGGATGTTGTAAGGTGGAGCATGACGATGCAAGAGGGAAAATGGATTTGTACTTTTGGCCTGTGAGTAATGAAAGTGAGTCACTGTGTGGCACCATCTTGTAAAGAAACAAGAGAAGCCAAGAGAAGGCTGAAGGATAGGGAGCGTATAGGGTGTCGAGGGCTTCATTGGCCAGAGTAGAACTAATGCCATGAGAGCAAATATAGTTCCAAACTTTTTAATTCAGAGGTTCTATCATTCAGAGTGATAACAAGACTAAGTGTATGACATGAAGCTATCATCATGAAAATTATAGAATTAAGACAGGGTGTTGGGCACTTTATTCACATGTAGAACCTGACATAGGTGTTGGTTGAGATGATTAGGAGATCAGACACAGTGTTTTAATTTAGAGCATAAAATTCTGTAGTGCAAAATGCACAGAGTTAACTGTTGAGGCATCACTGATGGAATCCTAGATCTTTAGAATTAGTGTCTAAAACTATATATTATGATTAATACTATCTGTCCTACCTATTTAACTAGTTGCTATTACTAATGGTTACTATTTCTCTTGAGCATTAAATACAGTAATGAAAGCATCTTATCTAATATGCAAAGTGTTGGGCAAATATTATGCTGCCAACCTAGATTGTATACTCAAAGTCTCATATAACAGCATGCATAGTACAGCACATCAGAGCTGTCCAGTGTGTGCTAAATTGAACTGAGCCAATATTTGAAAATGCCAGATAGCTTCCCTTTTGTTTAAATGCAGTGCGATTAGGGAAAAAGAGGTACCTGGCCTCAGATCACATGGTATTGATCAATGTTCTCCTTAGATAAACAAGAATAATTTGATGTAAGTTAGTATCTGTCTTTGTCTAGGAAATACAATTGAAAAGTCAGCAGGAAAACCAAATTGCAACTCCATTTAAGTAATAAGAAACAGCAGGGTATGGTATTGTTACATTAAACACCCTGAAGTGAGTTAATGTGATTATAATGTGGCTTCTTTAAACAAACCAATTATAGCATGCGCAGGTAATAAATCATTATCAGTATTGGAATATGAAGCTTAATTTCATATTTCTGCTTACAGATATATAAAAATTTTAAATGCATCAATATAAAATATAAACATTCCTATTTTACTGTTTTATAGTTTGCCCAGCTAGAAATGTTTCACTACTCACCATATTTTTAATTCTTTCATTGATGTGTTTATCTTTTCATTCACTTACATAAAATGCTTACCAATTAAGGCTATAAAGGGGATTCAAATATGATATATGCTATATATATGTGTTTTATGATTCTTTTGTTTTAAAGAGTTACATGATAACCACATTAACTCACTGGGGGATGTGGAAGGAGGGGATTCTAATGTAACAATAACCTAGCCTGATGTGTCTTAATATTTAAAAAGAGATGTCTTCAAAGAGTTTATAATCTGATAGGGGAAAGAAATGTATTCAGAACAATAACTCAAATGTCAGGAATAAATTGTTTTAAGCTCCACAGAGAGAGCTGGAACATATGCATGGAGATTTAGGGGAGGGAGAAGTAGCTTCTTTGGAAAAAGGAGAGACAGTTTCTAGAGAAGAGAATATTTTGAATTAACCATGAAGGATAAGTAAAATTTCTTAATGAGAAGTGTTGTGCAGGGAGGGAGAAAGAGTATAGAATTGAGATCATGCTAAATAAGTTCATTAAGCAATGGGCTTTAAATTAGTGTTTGTTCTTTTTTTATGGTTCTATGATATTTTATGGTTCTTTAAATTATTTTTTTTGACTAAAATAAAATGGAAATTTTTCGCATACTCTTTCTATGAGTATGTGCAGACATACATTTCAAGCAATTCTTCAAGAAAAACATCAGTTCTTCACTAAGCATTGACTATGTCCATATGCAGCAGAAAGAGATCCGGGTGACCTGACTTAGCATATCTGTTGGGGAAAGGAGAGAAGAATAGGGTTTATCATTTATTCGAAGATAAAACTGACGAGCTTTGCTGATGGAGTGAAAGAAGGTAAGAGGAAAAGTCAAAAATAGCTATAAGATTTTAACTTTATCAAGTGAATGGATGGTGCTACTATTTATTAAGGAGGACAGGGACAGAGATCAAGATTTGTAGGCCTGTTTCACCCAAGACCTTTCTCTTATTTTAAAAATGCTATAATGAATGTTTCTTTGCATAGAAAGTTTTCCATAGCTAGGGGGCTATGGACTTGAATGGGTCTGTCTTTTTACCTCTAGTGAAGTAGGAACGGAAGTGAGCTTGTTCTTACAGCTTCTTTGCCATTCAAACAATCCTTCTTTCTCCAGTCTCCGTGCCATTCCTGCATTAGCAATGAGACAGGTCAATGTGCACCCTTTCTCAGTATATATTGCAGCACATAAAAAGATATTGGCCAAATTTCTTAGAAATCCCTTCCTTCAGATCTGAGTAGTGAGGTCACCCATGGCTTCCTTTCTTTATACCTCTATAGGGAATGATAGCTTCTTCACAAAGTTTTTCTGATAAAAGGTGACTTCCTTTCTCTCACCAATTATCAAACCAGTTTGGTCACCCTTACACCTAAGAAGAAACTGGCACTCTCATTTTAAGAAATCAGCCTTGGTGAATTTAATAATTTTGTTTTCCCCGTGATGCTTGCTATATTGTAAACTCTGTACTATTCAAGAATCTCTAAGAGAAGGAAAATATTTGTTATAGAATGGACTGGGTTTATTTCTCTGCTTTTAGAAAAAAGCAAATATCTCTGTTCAAAAGTTTACTTCATTAATTATTATTTACTAGCTACAATAATCACTCTAGACTACAGAGTAGCAAATTATACTACTTCCTCTTTTAAGGGTTGCTAGATTCATTGCTGTAGGCATAGCCTCCAGCTCCATTTACTCTCACATATTTAGAATTGATTATCATATCACCTTTGGCTATTATTTTCTATGTACACAAATACATACACCAAAAACAAAACTTATTACTGGTTTAATTGAAGAAATCCAACTTGGTGAGATTATTTTTCCAGTAACTGCTACCAAGTGTGTTCTTTGGATTCTCTTTGGAATCACCCTTTCCTATGGGTTGTGATTTCTCATTTACAATATATCAATTTAATTGCATAACTTTTCAGTTTTATTAAGAAGTTTGAACTTATACTAGTTCATTCTAATACCAGTAGAAAGTTATTTATGAGTATTAAGCTAAGTAGTATTATAACATGTTTAATGCATTGGAAAATTACTCTGAGTCGATAATGGAGAAAGACCTACCTAGAAACATGGAAAAATGTTAGTTAAGAGATTTTTAAGTCATCACAGGGAGAGAGAACACTGTTATTTGATTTAATAATGTGCCAGAGAAAATGAAGATAAGTGGAAGGCTTTAAAATATAATTTTGAAGTAGGATCAACAGGAATTCAGGAATGTCTATGGTGTAAAGTGAGGGAAAGAGAGACACAAGGATGGTGCTGGGTTTCTTTGACAGCAGCCCAGATGATAATGTATTATCTGGGGCAGGATGTACACAAGGAGAACCGAGGGACAAACAGTTATCAGTTTTAATCATGTTGGACCTGAGCTAACTGTGATATATATAGTATTATTCAATTGGATATGAGTCTGAAGCTCATGAAAGAAATGGTGTCTGGCTCTCTAAAAGAAGGAATCATCAGAATTGATGGAAATTGAGTTATGAGAGGACGTATAAACTCTAATATTATAAGATGAGAGACAGAAGAGTGTTCTACAAGAAACCAGATAAACTGCAACAAGTTAGAAAGAGGGGAACTCTGGATGTATGGTGACAGGGAGGTTCTGTTAAGTGTATTTCCAGAAGGAAGGATATAAGTAAAATGCATCAGGGATTTGATAAAACTAAAAGTGTCCATTGTATTTCTTAAAAAAAAAAAAAATTGCAATATCATAGTACAAGTTTCAGGGAAAAAGTGAGGACTGAAGCCAAAAAACAGTCAATTGTGGCATGAATGGCAGTGGAAACATAGGGACACAAAGGAAGTAAAAATTTTGAAAGGTTTGGAGAGGGCTAGAATAGATGAGACCAAACAAAATGGTGAATATCAGGGATATGAGTATTTATATGAGCATTTATAAAGAGACTATAGTGGAGAGAGAACTTGAAAATACAGAGCATAGATGGGGAACAGGTAGTGTGGTTCCTTAGGAGCAGATGGTAGTCAATTTTGGTGGCCTTGTGCAAGGATTACCTTTAGTGTTGGAAAAACCATTTCTATTCCATTTTAGAGGAGAGTTGTAAAAAGAGCAAGATGAGTGAAATTATAGGCAACTGTTCAGTCCAGTACCTGAATTGTGGAAGAGAGCACATCTGACAATCCTTGTTGTATGTAAACCAGTAAGTCATCTCCAGACACTGACGAAGAGTGCTAGCAGTATCAGAGATTTAAGAGAAGTGAGGAAGAAAAGGAGAGGGAGCGAAGACAAATAGAGAGATTTCTAGACTGCCTAGCGGACCGAATTAAGGTTAAATAGCATGGATTTAGAAAGAAAACTAGCCACACAGTAGATTAGTGTTTTTCTCTCCTCTCTTTACCTTGAAGTGAAAGGTAACCTAGTTATTGGTTTATTAGCAGGTTGAATTGATTTGGCATTGGAAATTGCCCAGGTGGTGCTTCAAACAGCAAGGGAGGAGGATATTGGCCAGTGTTATAGAGGTGAACATAAAAAAATCAGAGATCAGATTTTACTTGTTAAGTAATAAAAATGCCATGTTATTGCACAAGGTATTGTTGGTTTTATAAATATAAAATGATACCTAAACTTCCCTCTAAGTGTGATCTAATTTTGCTCTCCTAATCTTCATAAGTTTTTAAAAATATCACATCATACGTATATTTTGCCCTAAAGTCATGTAAAAGCCTTACTGTTTGGCCTAAATTGACGATTACTTAAAGATAAGTTTTGTAAATGTCTAATGATTTTTCTTTGACAAGATACTAAGGGTTATGTCGTTATATTTTTTGTGCTGTATTTGAAATAAAATACATTTTGGAATATATGAACATTCATGCACAACTTTTTTGCCTAGTATTTCTACCATATCAAGTGTGATTAAATCTGTATCTATATTCCGGGATAAAATAATAATTATTAAAACATCTGCCACTTCCCAGAAATAATTACAATTTGCTTAGAGTAGATTAGTTTAGCAAAGTTTAAAAATCCATGTTACCCATCTTTGAAAGTGGATGGTTCTTGATATGTACGTATATCTAACACACACAAATAATTATTCTGTCAAATAACTATGTCAAACCATAATTGCCTTATAAAAACAAAGTGAGATGTCTTTTTAAAAAAATCTCTAAGTCTGGCCTTTTGTAATGCTAAGTGAGGAGCTGGTCCTTCCCTTTGATATGTAAAAGTTGATTTGAAGCTAAGCTTGGGTATAATGATTAGACAGAGCTGGATCCCCCAGCCAACAAAGTGAAAAGAATTTATACACTTTATAGTTCCAAGGAACAAGATCTATGAAATCTGACATACCTTTACCATTGATGGAGTAGTAGCCGGAATGACATTAAGAGGGGGAATATCTAATCTAATAAACTTTCAATAAATTTTTCACCAAAAAATATAGAAATAAAAAACTATAGAAATGAAAATATACACCTAAATTAATTTTCAAAGGACAAAAGTGTAACCAGCACCCTTGCTGGTTAGAACAATTACCAGTATCATTGAGCCCTTTCCTGGCGCTTCTAATCACTGATCAGAAATAACCACCGAGCTGAGTCCTAGCATAATGATGGATTTGATTATTTTGATTTTTGAAGTTTTTATAAATGGTATCAGTCAGTATAAAAGTCCTCTGTGTCTCATTTCCTTTGTCCATGTGGTTATGTGTAGTTTGCTTAATAGTTCCACAGCAGGGTTTCTTAATGTTGCACTATTCACATTTGGGGCCAGATGTTACTTTGTCATGCCAGAATGTCCTGTGCAAGGCAAGATATTTAACAGCATCTCTGACATCTAACCACTAGATGCAATAAGACTCCCTGAAGTGTGACCACTGAAAGTGTCTCTAGACATTGTCAAACACCCCAAAATAATAATTGCCTCTAAACCAGAACCACTGCCTTATAGAATTCAAATGAATATACCAAAAATAGTTAATATTACCACTGATCGACATTTGAGTTGTTTCCTTTATTTTATTTGTTGTTTTGAACATTCTAGTATGTGACTTACATTAGCCATATGCAAATCTGTTGGGTATACACATAGGGTGGAATCACTGGGTCAAGAGGCATGCTTTAGTAGGTATGTTAGTTTTCCAGAGTTGGTTGTGCCAATTGATTCTCTCAAAAGTAAATGAGGGTTACAGTTGCTACACAACATTTGGAATTCTTGGCCTACTTAGCACTTCTGGAAAGTATGAAGTGTTATTTTGTGTTTTTCTTTTGTAGTTTCCTGTCAGTAATTAAATGGAGTGTTTTTTCATATGTTGAATGGATATTTGGATCGTGAAGTACACATTTAAGACTACTGTAGATTTTTTTTTTAAGATTTTATTTATTTACATGAGCGACACAGAGAGAAAGGCACAGACACAGGCAGAGAGAGAAGCAGGCTCCGTGCAGGAAGCCCGACGCCAGACTCGATCCTGGGATCAGGCCCTGGGCCAAAGGCAGACATTAAACCGCTGAGCCATCCAGGCATTCCCCTGTAGATTTTTTTTTATTTCCTTGATCATCTCTTCCTTACAAATATGTGACAGTTTATATAATATATATATATATATATATATATATATATATATAATATAGATATCCCATTTAAGTGGTATCATATAGTGCTTATTCTTATGTGACTGGCTTAGTTCACTCAGCATTAAGTTCTCAAGGGTCATCCATATTGTTACATATGACAGAATTTCCTTCTTTTTATGCTTATATTTTATTGTATGTGTATACCACATTTTCTTTATCCATTTATCTATTGATAGATAGTTGTTTGCTTATCTTGGCTATTGTGAATAATGCTTCAATGAACATGAAAGTCCAACTATCTCCTTAAAATCTTAATTTCCATTCTTTTGGATATATATCACATGAGATTATATGTATATACCATGTGGGATTACTGGATCATATACTACTTTCGTTGATGCAGAATTTTATATGCCCACCATTAGTGTATCAATTTCTCCAGATCCTTACCAATATCTGTTATCTTTTTTAAAAGTAATCATCATGAGGTGATATCTTATTGTAGTTTCAATTTTCATTTCATTCATGATTAGTTATGTGAATATCTTTTCGCATACTCGTTGGTCATTTGTATTCCTTGGCCAATGGAACAGAATGGAAAGCCAAGAAATTAACCCATATGTACACAGTAAACTGATCTTCAACAGGTTTACCAAGAACACACAACGACTAGTGGATAGGCTCTTCAGTAAGTGGTGTGCGAAAAATGAATATTCACATACAAAAAAAATCAAAACAAAAGAAATTGGACCCTTGTCTTACATTCCAAAATGGATTAGAAATTTAGACATAAGACCTAACACTGTAAAACTCCTAAAAGAGAACATAGAAGAAACCTTCTTGACATTGATTTGGGAATGATTTCTTGGATATGACACCAGAGCACAGACCACAAAAGCAAAATAAGCTAGTGGGACTATATAAATTAAAAAGGTTCTGCATAACAAAGAAAACAATGAACATAGTCTCCCTAGCATGCTAGATTTAGGATCCTAAACTTTTTGCTTATCAGCTCAAGATTCTTTAGACACTTTTTCTGAAAGACAGCCAGGTAGAAAATCTATAGTCTATCTGTCCTACATGAACAGGCATGGCATCACATCTACCATAATTTGTTGGTTTTTATATTAGTTTCCTAGGGCTTCCATATCAAAGTACCATAAACTGGGTAGCTTAAAAGGATAGAAATTTGTTTTTTCAAAATTTTGGGGGGCCAGAAATCCAAAGTCAAGGTGTTAACAGTGACATCCTTCCTCTGAAACCTGAATCCTTCCTTGCCTCTTCCTGTCTTTTGTTGGTTTTCACACTCTTTGATGTTCCTTGACTTATAGATGTATCTTTTCAATCCTCTATCTTCACATGGTATTTTCCTTGTGTGTATGTGCTTTCACATGGATCTTCTTATAAGGACACCAGTCACATTGGATTAGGGGCCCACACCAGTATGATTTCATCTTAACCAATTACATCCACAGTGATCCTATTTTAAATCAGGTTACCTTCTGAGGTACTGGAGGTTAAGACTTTAATAAATCTTTTTTTTGGGGGGGGAGCACAATTCAACCTGGAACAGTTGTGACAGTCACACAAATCTGCTCTGCTTCAAGAGGAAGGGACACAGACTTCAGCTTTTAGGGGAGAAATGGCAAATATATTGGAAGAAGGAAATGTGAGAAACTGACTTAGTCCTTTTGGAATGCACATCTATTTCCAGATGTTTGACCTCTGGCTTCCTCAATTTTGAATAATTTTGTAAATTATTTAATTTACTTTAATTTTCTTTGAGAGAGAGAATGTGTGAGAGTAAGTGAGCAGGGGAGAGAGGGAGAAGGAGAGGGAGAGGAGGGGGAGAAGAGGGAAAGAATCGCAAGCAGCCTCCTGCCCAGTGTAGAACCCAACCTTGGGTTCAATCTCATAACCCTGAGATCATAACTGAACCAAAATCAAGAGTTAGACACTTAATGGACTGAGCCACCCAGGTACCTCAATTTTGAATAATTTACATGACATCTTTAAATAATATCACTTTAGGATATTATTAGGAAATCATATACATGCTCATATTTTTTAAAACTTAAATACATGATTATCTTTTTCATTTGCTCTTTAACATAAAATGACACAATAAGAACTTTTGAAAATTTCATACTATCAAAGTTTTCTTTCTTTTTCTTTCTTTCTTTCTTTCTTTCTTTCTTTCTTTCTTTCTTTCTTTCTTTCTTTTTTTCTTTCTTTCTTTCTTTCTTTTCGCTGGGTATAGTATACTTTATTGATGGTACATGACAAGGTAGGGCTCCCCAAGCCCCTCCCCTTCCTCAGGGTCTGGGATGTAAATTGGAGGTCAGGAGTTTCTCAGTGTGTTGGGGGATTAAGTGGGGGCAGGGACTCCCCAGCAGCTGAGGGCCTCTCTCTTCCTCTTATTCTTGCTGGGGCTGGTGGTCCAGGAGGCTCTTACTCCTCAAAGGCCAAGTGGACCATGAGGTCCACCACCCAATTGCTGTAGCCGAGTTCATTGTCATACCAGGAAATGAGCTTGACAAAGTGGTCATTGAGGGCAGTGCCAGCCCCCGCGTCAAAGATGGAAGACTGGGTGTCACTGTTGAAGTCGCAGGAGACAGCCTGGTCCTCAGTGTAGCCCAGGATTCCCTGGTGCCTGCTTCACCACCTTCTTGATGTCATCATATTTGGCAGCTTTCTCCAGGTGGCAGGTCGGATCCACAACTGACACTTTGGAGGTGGGACATGGAAGGCCATACCAGTGAGCTTCCCATTCAGCTCAGGGATGACCTTGCCCACAGCCTTGGCGGTGCCAGTGGAAACAGGAATGATGTTCTGGGTAGCCCCTCGGCCGTCACCCACAGCTTCACAGAGGGGCCATCCACAGTCTTCTGGGTGGCAGTGATGGCATAGACGGTGGTCATGAGGCCCTTTGGTGCTGAAGTGGTCATGGATTACTTTGGCCAGAGGAGCCAAGCAGTTGGTGGTGCAGGAGGCATTGCTGACAATCTTGAGGGAGTTATCTTACTTCTCATGGTTCATGCCCTTCACAAACTTGGGGGGCATCAGCAGAAGGAGCAGAGATGATGACCTTCCTGGCCCCACCCTTCAAGTGAGCCCCAGCCTTCTTCATGGTGAAGACCCCAGCAGACTCCACAGCATACTCAGCACTAGCAACACCCCATTTGATGTTGGCAGGATCTCACTCCTGGAAGATGGAGATGGACTTCCCATTGATGACAAGTTTCCCATCTCAGCCTTGATTGTGCCGTGGAATTTGCCATGGGTAGAATCATACTGGATCATGTACATCATGTAGTTGAGGTCAATGAAAGGGTCATTGATGGTGACAATATCCACTTTGTCAGAGCTAAAAGCAGCCCTGGTGACCTGGTGCCCAATATGGTCAAATCCGTTTACTCCTTCACCATCGTGTCTTGGGGATGTGACTGGCACTGCACCAGAAGATGCACTGTCTGTCGAATGGGGAGGAGCAGAGAACTTCAAAGGTTTCTATTAGCTATTGATCCATTAGTGTTTTGATATTTAAATGTTTTGTTTCCCATTGATGACAAGTTTCCCGCTCTCAGCCTTGACCGTACCGTGGAATTAGCCGTGGGTAGAATCATACTGGAACATGTACACCATGTAGTTGAGGTCATGAAGGGGTCATTGATGGTGACAATATCCACTTTGTCAGAGTTAAAAGCATTTAGGCATTTATATGATTTAGGCATTTATATGATTTTTAATCATAGGCCTTAATTTAGACATTTTTATGATTTTTATCTCAGTAATTAAGCTACCTTTGTTTTCTCAGAAAATTAAAGGCTATTTTTAATTTAATTTTTTTTTTCAGGGCAGCCCTGGTGGCTCAGAGGTTTAGCGCTGCCTTCAGCCCAGGGTGTGATCCTGGAGTCCTGGGATCAAGTCCTACGTCAGGCTCCCTGCTTGGAGCCTGCTTCTCCCTCTGCCTGTGTCTCTGCCTCTCTCTCTCTCTCTCTCTCTCTGTGTCTCTCATGAATAAATAAATAAAATACTTAAAAAAATAAATATATATTTTTTAAAGAATCTGGTTTTTATAAGTTTAAGTTTGTCAGTTGTGTCAGCATTTTGGTCTTTGGATGACTTTCTTTTTCTAATATCAGGACATTTTTTTATATTTTCTTATTTTCATTTAGATTTCATTGCTTTCACTTCAATTAGCAGATAATGTTTATTATTTGTGTTTTGTTAATGCATCATGTACATTCATGCGTGTTGGGGTTTGCCTCCTTTAGGAGCTATTATTACTTGAATCTGAACATCTATATTTTTTCATCCATAGCAATTATATTACTTCCTGTTCTTTTTGCTTCTTTAACTGAATTTTTCACAATTTTCTCTCTTCGATTTGTTTGCTTTATTGAGCGTCATTTTTACTATTTATTGCCTCCAATGGTTTTTAAAACTTTTTTTATATTTCTCATACTTCTAGCAATTTCTTTTGCATCTTAGCTTCATTGTTCTGTGAATATAAGAATCTTTGCCATAGCATAAATAAATTGAACCTTGGAAAGATCAATAAGTTTCTGATATTTTATTTATGATAATATGTGATAAAGTATCCTCAGGACCACTCAGAAATAAGAAATCCTATTAATTTCAGCGATTTGCTGATTTTTCTTCACAATGAGAATAAAGAAATTAATAATGTAACAAGCATTTTTAATCAAGGTAGATTAAATCCATGATGTGTAAAATCTTAATTTAAACAATGTAAAATATTTTAATTGTTTGCACTGAGAATGAATGGATAACTTATTCCAATTCTAATTTAACTATATGATTTCTTGTCCTATTTAGAGAGATCTTTAAACTAGCTCTAATTAGTCTTTGCCATGGTCAGGGGTTTAATATAATTACATTATGAGTGGACATTATAATTTTACCACACATATCAGAAACTAGGAAATGCTAGGGGAGAAACGATAAGAATACCCTTCTCCTTGCAACAGCAATAGCCCAGAAATTTCCTGTGGATATCCACCAATGTCCTAAAAGCAAGCCTCTGTCATTTGTCTTCAATGGCTGCAAATAATGCTAACTCTGGTATAAAGATGTTTTGATATATTTGAATTGAGCTTTAATTCATAGGGACTTAAAAGAGTCACTTTGAGTTTAATTCATAGGACCTCAGGATATGTTTGAGTTATTTGAGAATTTAATGCATGGGAACTTAAAAGAAATGTAAAACCCTGACCATTTTCTTTAACCATTAAATCTGTATCTCAATGTGATAAAAAAGAAGTTAGAAAACTGTTCAGCCCATAAAGGGAAAGTGTCCCTAATTTGGGTAGATGATAAAATATCTTGGAAATCTGAAAATCAATTAAATTAAAATATTTAGGAACCTCAAGCTAAGGAAGATTACCTAAATCTTGCTGTGATTATTACCAGATAGAAACTAATTTATTTAATAATAATTTTTAAAAGTATGTGTTATAGAAATATAGAATGATCATTTTGGAAGTGACCTCAAAAACAATTATATAGCCATTATTTTGTATCTGGAAAAAAACAAAAAAACCTGAGGTGAAGTCAAGCTCTTAAAAGATTTGGCTAAATTCATACAGCTGAAATTATAGCAGCCCTGTGCCTATGTCCTGGGTCTACCGGCAGCAAGTTAAGTTCTTTTAAGTATACCTATTTTAGCACATACAATTATATGAATGGGATGTATATTCCAGAGTTTCTTTAAAATATGATTTTTTCTAATTAAGGGAGTGTGAAGATTCAGCTGTCTCAGTGGGAATCATTATTTGTGTCGTAGCAAGTCATGTTACAATGTCTCAGGTTGTTCAATAAAAACATACTGAAAGATTATTTTTTTAAAATATTATTATAAGAAACACATCAATCTCTGGACAATCAAAAGAAATAGATGTATCATGTGTGTGGATCCTGAAAATACCTTAAGAATTAAAGAAAAGCATCCATTGTTCTAAAGTTTAACTCCTAAAATAAGATCTGTAACTACTAGTTTTTTCAAGTTAAAAAACAAAGAAAGATGCATAAAGGAATAAAATTAATTGACCATCCAGGATTAATAATTAATTGTGAATCATTATGGGTCACTTTTACTTAAGATTAAAAAAGAAATTAAAAAACCAGATCATATTGTTTAAGTCACTTTTTTGTCTTCTCAGATCATCTACATTTATTTTTGTTTTTTCAAAAGGGGGAAAACAAAGGGTCATCTGTGTGGTGCAGTTGATTAAGTGTACTCTTGATTTCAGCCCAGGTAGTGATCTCAGCGTTGTGAGATAGAGCCCCATATTGAGCTCTGCACTCAGCAGGGAGTCTGCTTGAGATTCTCTCTCCATCCCTCTGCCCCTCTTGCTTCTGCTCTCTAACATAAAAATAAATAAATAAATAAATCTTAAAAAAAGAAAAAAGAAAAAGGACACCTTTTTCATGGTGGCTCAGTGGTTGAGCATCTGCCTTTCACTCAGATCATGATCCCGGTGTCCTGGAAGGTAGTCCAGCATTGAGCACCCTGCAGGGTGTCTGCTTCTCCTTCTGCCTGTGTGTCTGCCTCTCTGTGTGTGTATTTTATGAATAAATAAATAAAATCTTCAATAAATAAATAAATAAATAAATAAAATCTTCAAAAAATAAATTAATTTTTAAAAGGGAAAATAAAAAGTTGACTACTTCAGTAAAGTTTAATAAAATACTTTTAAACATTTGTAATAATGGCCACTGAACGACCTTATATATAATTTTTTTATAGTGCAAAAAGAGATGGAGAGGAACAATAGAGGACCACAATCTGAATTTCCAGACTTTGTTTTCACCCAATTTAAAATAGCCCCATGTGATTGTATCATTAACCAGCACAGCAAATCGTTCCCATCAGACTGCTGCTCAATTATGTCTAAAGTACACTGGGTACTCGTTTTAAAATAGGTGACTGTTTTAAGAGGTACAGGGACAGCATGCAGAAATGGATACAAGAGAAAACAAAACGGAAGATTTAAGCATTGGTCGCTATAGACAGGAAGAAGAAAACTCAGACCACAGCTGCACCAGATTATTTTCTTCAGACCGACAAAAATCTTGGCTAAATATTGTGGATACAAAAATCAAGTGAATAAGTGCTCATGATTCTTTCTGTTCCAGTTCTATAATCACTATCCAATAGTTAAAGTCAAAGTTTATGTCCGGTGCAAAGACTGCCATGAGACTGTGGGGCAGTAGGTGTTTAGCTCTTTTGATGGGGGAGAGGAGAACTATAATTGAGCGGTTTACAAAATAACGCTCTAGAATTTTTGGGTTAAAATATTGTAAAGGTATATAAAGGCATATAAAATACTGAAGGATTCTTTTTCTTTTAAAGATTTATTTATTTATTAGAGAGAGAAAGAAAGAGAGAATGAGCAGGAGGGGCAGAGGGAGAGGGAGAGAGATCTCAAGCAGACTCTGCACTAAGCCCAGAGCCTGACTCAGGGCTGGATCCCAATACCCTGAGATCATGACCTGCCTGAGCCAAAACCAAGAGTCAGATGCTTAACCGACTGAGCCACCCAAATGCCCCAAATACTGAAGAAGTCTTTTAACTTCACATATTGGGAGACTAATTGCACAGTGCTGGATGTAACTGACAAGTAAAAATTCTTAATCCCTTGTTATCTTTCCTCAAGAAGGTAATTATAGAGTACCCACTGACTCTGTACATCTCTTGGGAGACTAGAGATGAAAATAATTTTATCTCACAAAGTCAAGGAAGAATTTTTGTGGATCAAGTACTCAAGAAAGACATGCACAGAATATATCGATTGATATTACATTGATGATATCTTCAGAGATTTAGGAAATATAATTTTATATTTTCAGTTAAGTAACATCACAGAGATAAAAGACGAGGCATAATATTGCACTAGATATGAATATGGATGTTTTAGCTCAACACTGGTTTAATAAAACAGAGTATCTTTTATAGTCACTCTTGTTAAAATTATAACTCCAGAGGCCCCTGGGTGGCTCAGGTCATGATCTCAGGGTCTTGGGATTGAGCTGCTTGTCAGGCTCCCTGCTTATCAAGGAGTCTGCTTCTCTGTCTCCTTCTGCCCCTCCCCCTAGCTCATGCTCTCTAACTCAAATAAATAAATAAAATATTTTTTAAAAAATAGAATAAAATTATAACTCCATAATCACCTTTAGGAAAAACCCAGAAAATGTATTAAGTTTTTTTTGTAATATGAACAATATGATATTTTGTTTTCTACTTGTATATTTGTTTTATTCCTTTTTGTAATCCTTGCAAAATACTAACATTTAATCTTTTTCAATAACATTCTAAAGGCATGGATTTTCATAATAAACATTTCCAAAGGTGCTTTTGTATCACCATCATATATTACTATTGTAAATTTACCTTCTTGGATATGTATTCTATAGATGCCAGTTAAACTGACAAGTTGGTATAAATGAAGCAGTAAATGAATTAATGACACATTCTCCAGATTGTTTCATTTATCAGACTAGACAATTTGTGTTCATTGAGCAGCCACCATGTGTTTGTTCCATGCTTACTATTTTATAAATATTACCTGATTTATTTTCCCTTACAATTTCAGAAAGTATATAATAATATTCCTATTTATTTTAGGTTGAGGAATTGGGGTTCAGGAAGGTTAATTATTTAGTCCAAACAAGCAGAAAGTGATGAAGCCTTAATTTTTATATAGAAATTCCTTTAACTACAATTTTCCTTCTTTTTCCGTAGGAGGAGACAAATCTCTTAGAATGTGTAGTCTTCAGAATGTATCTGTAACACCTGTCTCCTAACATAAACAATTGATAGAATTTGATCCATATGCAAAACAAACTTGGAAGAAATCGTTTATTTCAGTTGAAAAACAAGCTTCTCTTTTAATTTGCTTCTTCAGAAACATTATGGGTTCTTGGTTAATTTTTTTTTTCATATGACCTGGATTTTAGTTATTCCTTTCTGGAAATTTCCAATATCTGTCATAGCGTTTTTGTTAAATAGTTCAATTTGGGAACTTTTAGCAAAAAAAGCTATTTATTTAACTTTTTTGCTAAGTAGGAAAATGATGAGGTGAACTAAAAGAAAAAGTAGAGCAGATTAATCACCTTAAAACTTTATGTTCTATAATGACTGATGAGATTCAATAATTTTCTGAAGAAAAGAGTATAGTTTCTCAAAAACCTGACTGCTAAGAAAAAAAAAAAAGATACAAAGCTCAGTTTTTCAGCTTCCTCTGTTATTCCTTTTTTTGTTGTTGTTGTTATTCCTTTTTTGATCTGGCACTAGCTAGTGTCCCTTTTTACTCCATTCATATTTGTTGAAGATTCCTGTCCCCTTGGGGAAAATATTCTGCTAATTGGAAAGAACATTGTGATTATAGGGTTTAATATATTCTGTGGAAATATTTTCGATTATGTTTTGTAGGCACATGTTGGCCATACTCAACACATTGTCATGACCATGTGGAGAGGTGAGTGGGGAGGATGGAGGACAATCAATTAAATGCTTTAGGGATACCAGACATAAATTAATTGTTTGAAAGCCAGTAAGTATTCCATAACATGTTAATCAATAGCTATAACATCAAATTTGACTTTCAAATATCTGGTATGGTATTAATTAGTATTCCTTTGTTATTTAGTGAATTATTTCAGAAAATACACCAGCATGATCTGTTTTCAAGTTACAACACAGCCTAGGGAAGGGCGATGGAAATTTACCCAATTAAATGCATTAGAATATCGTATGTTTTTTATGTAATTGCCCAAAATGATGACAGCACAAGGTCCATTTTACTCTAAGAGATATGGATCCCAGCATACTTTGTAAAGTAGAAAACTCCACGTATTTTGTATCTTGTTTACAAAAGTTATGTAACCTCTTTTCACAGTTATTTTTTGTAATGCCCTTCTCCATTCCATTCAGCAATATATTACATATTCCTTGAATGCATGTACCTTCAACATTTATATACCTTTCTACAGAAAACAAGAGTCAAGATTCTTTAATATATGGTTTAGTCTCCCGTTTGGAGGCTGATTTACTAAATATCATTGAAGGAAGGACTAACCATAAATAAAATATTTTAACAAATGAAGCCAAAAATATTTGTTAATATTGGCTTATTAAAAATCTATTTAAGAAAAAAAATCTATTTAAGTTAGCATAGTTTATCAATCTTTATTGTGCATTTCAAGTGACTCATCTTTAAGATCTCATAGAGGAGTAGTTTTGCTCAAAGTTCGGCATCCACTTACAGTTTTTATGCTTGATGATTATTCTTGCTAGTGACTCTGCTTTTATTTGGATGCATTGCTAAGTTATGCCTTTAGCTGTGCTGCTATTATAATTTTCCAAAATTACACTATGATGGTCTTGGCTTACAACAGTTTCTTTTTCTAGTATAAGCAATTAATAAACTTTTAATGAATATCTAGCTGATGATGCCTATCTTATATAGGCTATTATACTTGAAGGTATATACTATCTTCTGTAATACTTTACCTTCCATAGGTACTCAAGAAAATTTGTTAAAATATATTTCATTCTTTTTATATTTCATAGTTTTTCACAATTAGCTTTTCCTGTGCCTTGAATCAATATATTAAATAAGTGTAAGGAAATTCATAAATGTATACAAATTTGTGAACACTGATTTTTATTGATTTAATCTTAACCATTATATAACCCATAACATATATAATTCTGTTCAGCTATGTAACAATATACACTTGTTCACATTTTTTTACACAAGTTCAGTGTCCTCTGAAAGGTTCCCGCTCAATTTATTCATTTTGTCCTATTTTTACTTGCACTATTTATTTTACTACCCCATTATCCTTTGGCCCCTATGCCCTTGTTTTACATTTATGAGTTTCTTTCTTCCAGAATAAGTTTAAAAAATTCCAGTACCATGAATAGTCTGTTGTACCTAATGGTTCCAAACCATTGCTGCTTTATTTACCAACTTTTCCATTACCCTTTAGGCATTTCCTCAATAGTTCACAATCTCAATGGTACTTTTGTTGCATAGCTTTTTTTTTTTTCCCCTCTAAGCACTCTACTCTGAAAAGCAATTCTTCCATATACCGCTGCTTTGTTTTCACCTTTGAGATTGAGTTGAATTTGGTATTAAGTGACGAGATAAAAAGTTAACACTAGAAAAACATATAAATACACTGCGCAGAAGAAAATCTTCTCTTTAAATATTGGTTGAATTGCTCTGTTCATATTAATAAAATACCTTCAGCCAATTATTATTTGTGTATCAAGTCCTCTGTTACCCATTGTTGAGGAAATACAACTAAGAACATTTCTTCCCAACTGCAGAAAAATGCTCTGCAAAGGTAAAAGAGAAAGAAAGCACCTTTTTTGTTGTTGTTGAGTGAGCATTAAAGTAAATGCTACCCACATCATGGGCAAATGACTGAGATAAAAGAAATCCCAGGCTTTATATCGCTGAGCAGAGACCACCCATCAGAGACGTGTTTTCAAGATAAACAATCACTAGTCCCCAAGTAAGAGGAATTACCAGCACCATTTGTCATGCAGAGTTCATCCTAAATTCACCTGTAAATGGATGACGATCTGTGTTACCTAATTGGTTTTATTCAAGGGGAAAATAAACTCATATCATTATGACAAGAGGTAATTTTGGAGCAAGAAACTCACTGGAGTTAGGCTCTTACCCTCCTACAGAAACTGAGAGAAAGGGATGATAATATTTCAAAGAGATGGCTCCCAGGACCTTGAAAAAGACATTTCTGGTTTGTAAAGCTGACAA
Organism: Canis aureus; assembly: GCF_053574225.1. Taxonomy (NCBI): domain Eukaryota; kingdom Metazoa; phylum Chordata; class Mammalia; order Carnivora; family Canidae; genus Canis; species Canis aureus. The sequence goes on along the minus strand of NC_135641.1, from coordinate 35,450,925 downwards.
GAGGCTTATTTAGGTTTCAGAAAGATTATACACATCTCCAAGGGACAGAGAAAGAATTTGCAATTATAAATTTTTTTTTTAAAATGAAATGCTCTGAAAGAAAAGGGGTAGGAAAAAGAATCTCCCTTTTGGTGTCAGGGAATTTTTTTTTTCTGATTTCTATTTATCCTTCCAACACCCTTGGGCTCTATATATGGTTCTTGCCAGAGAATAAATGTTGTCGAACTCACGCGGATGACTTTAACAACATTTGTCACACACACCTACATGTGTCTGCTCTCTCTCACACACACACACACACACACACACACACACACACACACATCACTGGGATCTATTTGGTGCTGGTAGATTATCTTATTTCTGACTTTTTTTTTTTTACCTCTTTAGATTTGTTCATCCTAAAGAAAGAACCATTTATATACTCTACTTAGTGACACTTTATTTACACAAATGCATTTTACAAATGTATTGGGTTTTTTTGTTGTTGTTTTTGAAATTTCTGTTCAACAAAGAAAAATGGGAGCATTTCTTTGTGCAAAGTATTGTCCTAGATGGTATGGGCATGTTAAACTTCATATCAGTGTTATTTAAGGTATCATACAATTATTCCGAAGTTTGAAATAGATTTTTTAAAAGTCATGCATATACAACAAGTCTATTTTTACATTAGGAAACAAACAAATGATCTCTTAAAGAGTTTTTGAATAACTGTACCATCGCCTTATTAATGCAGTTATTGTGTAAGAGTTCATTTGTCCTGAGAATAGTTTAACATTTGTTCTTTTCAGTTTTCCTTTCTCCTTTAGTGAAAGTATACTTTTTAGTGACAATTAACAGTCAATGTCATTGCTACTTCTAGATAAATTTAGAACATCTGATGTAAAATAACTCACTACAAAGAACATTCTGATTCCTACAATCCATGTATTGTGAGCATGTACTGTAATTTCCTCTCTCAAATCCTGCAGGATATAGAAATCCTGGCACTGGCATATTTACTAAGATGCTCTTTTTACTGTAGTTTGGGGTATTTTTCTTGATAAATGGGTTGATTTATAAATTTAGACTCTCCATTTGTTAATATTATATTCAAATGTCCTAATTATAAATTAAATTTTGTTTTTCGATCTCCTCATTCTTTTTCACATCTCACGTCTTTTCCTCTCTTCTCTTCCTATCTCACTCTTCCAATCTACCATTTAAACATTTAAAGATAGTTCTTAAGCACCAATGGAAAACTTGTATCTTCTAAGGGTTATTTTACAGTAGTCTTAAGAGGTTTCAAAATCCTATCTGCTTTGTATCTATTGCCACAGTTTGGGCTTTCATCATTACTTAATTCAGAGATTTAATTGGATTCCATATTCTTTGTGTGATCATCAATTTTTTTGTTCATTATTTAATTACATTTGTAGTTATCGGGAAAATTATTACTTAAAGTTATTTATTTTACTAAAAGGAGTCCAGTTGGGTGGGATTGCCACTATTATGGTATCAATGGAATTGGCTGCAATCATTCCTCCGGTTGGGAATTAGGAGGTAGCATTTAAAACTTTTTAAAATAGGTGAGAGGGGAACCCTGGGTGGTGCAGCAGTTTAGCGCCTGCCTTTGGCCCAGGGCGCGATCCTAGAGACCCGGGATCGAATCCCATGTCGGGCTCCCAGTGTATGGAGCCTGCTTCTCCCTCTGCCTATGTCTCTGCCTCTCTCTCTCTGTGTGACTATCATAAATAAATTAAAAAATTAAAAAAAATAAAAAAATAAAATAAAATAGGTGAGAACCTCAGATATTTACAGGCAGTAAATCCTAGAACTTTTGAGTAATTTATAAGAGGATTCAGTTAATTATGAAAACATTATGCCAAAACATGATTTAAAAATAGCAAGTCTCAGGGCACCTGGGTGGCTCAGTCAGTTAAGTGTCAGATTCTTGATTTTGGCCAGGTCATGATCTCAGGGTCCTCGGGCTTTGCGATGGGCGTGGAGTCTGCTTAAGAGTCTCTCTCTCCTGCTCCTCCCCACCCCTGCTCAGATACTCAATCTCTCTCTCAAAAGAAAGAGCGAGCGTCAAATCAAGCTAGACTCCTCCAAGTACTGGTACTTTTTCAAATTCTTGACTAGAGTAAGTTGTTTTATTCTTCTGAAAGAAAATAGTAGCATAGTCCAAAACAAAACAAAATAGTTATCAACTCTCCAAAGCAGTATTTCCAAAAAGATTATAGTTTTTTTGTTTTTGTTTTTGTTTTTGTTTTTGTTTTTTTGGTTAAAAGCATCACTAAATTGCCTAGGGCATTGGCCATTATTAACAGGTTCCTATGGAGTGTTGGTTTGTTTTTGTTTGCTTTTTTTTTTTTCCTACATTCAGATGCAACAAGTTAGGCAGAAAGGGGTAGACACTAAATAATAAAATTAAAATTACATGATGGACAATTCCCATATTATTCGAGACCCTGATACCTCATAGTAAAAACTCATACATTTTATAAGTCATCAAAATGCTTCCTTCTTTGGGATTTACAATCATAGTACTTTTTAAAAACATGTTTCTTTTGTCACCTGATGTCGAAGTTTTTACTTTAGTTCACTTCAAAATTATAAGACTAAGCACAACCTTCCATTCTGGTTAAGAACTGTAATTGATCCTACAAGATCCTACAAGACAAAACCAGGTTATTTCCTATGTGATGTTATCAATATCAGGGAAGATTCCAAAAATTTCTATGCATGCAACATTAGAGGCAGTACTTTTCAAATTTCACCTTACATCAGAATTACCTAGAAAGCTTATTAAAAACTGGGATCCAGGGATCCCTGAGTGACTCAGCGGCTTAGCACCTACTTTGGCCCAGGACATGATCCTGGAGTCCTAGGATCAAGTCCCACATAGGGCTCCCTGCATGGAGCCTGTTTCTCCTTCTGCCTGTGTCTCTGCCTATCTCTCTCTCTCTGTATCTCTCATGAATAAATACATAAAATCTTTAAAACAACAACAACAACAAAAGCAACAACAACAACAACAAAAGCTGGGATCCCAGGGATTCTGAGCCTCAGTCCCAGAGGTTCTAAGTCAGTAGGTTTGAGAGAAGCAAGGCAATAATTTGCATTTCTGACAAGTTTCCAGGTTATGTTATGCTGCTGGTCTAGAAGTCACTCTTTGAAAATCACTGCATTATGAAACTGAGTGACTTGTCTTGAAGTGTCATTTGCATAGTAACTTCACTGTTATTAATTAGATAGCAACATTTTCATAAACACATTTTATTTATATTTTACATTGAGAAAATGTCAAATGCCCATGCTAATTTTTTTCTTTAATTTGAGGTGACTAGGGGAAATGCAGAAATAATGTGGGAAATGAAGCCCACTTTGAGGATAACTGTGGATCTACACTATAGTTTTTAGGGTACTACATCACACTAATGTTTGTAGAAAAAATTCATGTTTGATGGAGTTGATGGAAAAGTATTAAAGGAAGAGAAAACTATAAAAGACTCAGTAAACAAAACAGTTTTGGATATTATGGAGCTCATAAATTCTGAAAGGCAAGTGTCAGCACATTTCTTTATCTCTATTCTGACTTCTTTTTTCTTTTCTTTTTATTTTTTTCTGGAAAAGAAAAGAATAGGCTTTGCATTTTATGGGATATATATGATTTATAAACAAAATTCAGTGAGAATTTTTTTAAAAAAGTCTTTTTGTTGTTGTTCCAAGGAAATTACTTTTAATAGAAAATCACAATTTCACATTTTATCTGAAATAGATAGAAAGGTTGCACAAACCACAATAAATAAAACAATTTAAAGGAATAGTCTAGCTTAATGAAAAAAGCTTCTTCCTATTATTTTCTATAGTTATTCAATGATACCCTGGCTTTAAAAGTCAAGTCGTAAATTTACAGTAATTTTCAAGAAGGTTAATAACGTTAGAGAAGACCTTTCTGTGGTCTCATTTTTTTCCTTCACCTCTTCACTATAGATTCTGTACCTTTTTTTCCTACCATGCTACTTTTGTATTGTTTTGAATAATCATTTGATAATAATTATGTCTCTCTCCATTTATAAATTCTCTAGTCTTGCTTTATTTATTATGTATGATGCATATAATGTTAAACACAAAAAGAAATCCCTTATGATTTAATAACTTGCAGCAATATTAACAGATTATTTTCTTAATAAAGAAAAGACGAGTGCTCTATACATAGATTACTAGTATGTATTGTTCCAAGGAACAAAAGTGATAGGCAACCTTTTTTTTTTTTTTTTTTTGTTATTTGTAAAGAAGACATGGTACCAACCATGCAGTCATTTCAGAAATGGCCTGATTAGCAAACTCAATGCTTTCAAAATCCCCTAAAATTCATTCATTGTTTATTTATTTTTAAAAATATTTTATTTATTTATTCATGAGAGACACCTTTCCTTCATGAGAGAGGGAAAGGCAGAGATATAGGCAGAGGGAGAAGCAGGCTCCTCACAGGGAGCCTGATGTAGGACTCAATCCCAGGACCCCAGGGTCCCAGGATCACGCCCTGAACCAAAGGCAGACGCTCAACCGCTAAGCCACCCAGGAGTCCCTCATCCGTTGTTTATAAATATTTGCTTTAGGTTCCTCTGGATCAGAAGTTAGAAAAATCAAAATACATGGAAATAATGCTTTTTATAAGATTTTTATTTATAATCTTGAAAATAAAATAATCTTACTAGTAAGGAAACTTAGAGCTGAAAGAAACGTTAAATACCACCTGGTTGAACATGTACTTGATCTGAGAATTATTTCTTTATCACTAATACATTCATTAATATAAAAATATTTTTTGAATTCCTACTGTTTGAGGGAAGGAACTGTTCTAGATACAAGGTCCATAAAAATTAATATATAGTTTGTTTCAGTGAATTTGCAGACATGTAGGACAAAGAGTTCAAGCAGATAATTCACTGTAGTATAAAGTGTAAAAGTTATAGGGCACAGAGGAAAAGGTATGCACTTGACACTGTTCACTCTCCTCTTGTTTTTTATATGAAAACTCTACTTTGTTTAGTTTATATTGGAGATCTCCTGATCTTGAGGATACCTCCAAGGGGTGATGGTTGTGACTGATGTAGCTTAGTCCTGGTGATATGGTTCCCTTTGACCAGCCGTATAATCCAGTTAGACCAAAAGCAATCCAGGCAGAAATAAACTGGGTGGGCTTTCTAGGAAAACTCTTGGTTTCCTGATAAAATGAGAAATAACCAATTGGCATTGTCCCCTTTTGCCTCCTGCCCATTATCCTATTTCCTCTCCAAAATGTAGGTTGAAAAGGACCATTTTATGATAAGGGGACAAGAAATATCTTAGAGATTTGGAGATATATGGTCCCTGACTGTTCACCCATTGTATCAATCTTTTAAGCTGGCTATCTCTGGACTCCTTGGTATCACATAACAAAATGTCTATCTCCTTAAAGTAACATTAATCAAGGTTTCTGTTATATGCAATCAAACTCATAATTCAAATAGAGAAATAAAGTCCAACATATATCCTGTAATCTCTGAATAAATGCTATTTGTTATGTCTTACTATGATAAGGAGCTATGTCTGTTCTAAAGATCAAATATTTTAGAGAGTTATTTCATTAAAATTAAGTAAAATCTGATGGCTTGAATATCCATTTAAAATATCACTGTAAATTCATAGCTTTTCAGAGCCAACAGTAGCTTAAAAAATTTAAAGATACATAACATCATAAATTTTAAAGATACACATACCATGGACTGGCAATGGATCTGGGTGGGCCCATAGGGTTTTAAGTTCAGATACAAGTAGCAGTAATCTTGTTTCTGTCAAAACCTATGTGGTATTTGAGACACTAAGTACTTATGTCCCCAAATGAAAAAATGGGAAATAAACATTCTCTCTGTACACAAGCAAGGAATTTCTCTAGATCATATACAAGAAGTAAAATACCTGAGTATACAGTGTGCTTATTTTCACACTTAAAAATTGTTGGTTACATTCCAAAGTTGTTATGATTTATACAGTGATCAACAGTGCTTAAGATTTTCTACTTCTCTATATATTCATAAATAGTTCATATTGTTAGATCTTTAACATTTTTTCCCTATCTTATGGGTGTAAAATTGGGTCTTGCTGCTGCTATAATTCACATATCTCTGATCACTACTGGGTTAGATAGCTCTTTAGTTGTTTATTAGACATTTATATTTTATTCTCTTTGAAATATATACATATTCTTGATTATTTCCTCACTTTTTATTATTGTTAATGTTATTGACACTAATATTTTCTCTATTAGATTTGTGGAAAATAGCTTGTTCCAAACTTCCCTTTAATTTACCTTTGCATAAGTAATATTTTGTTGTAAAAATGTTTCACACTTTATATAATCAAATATATTAATTTTTTTCATTTTGATTTTTGTTTTATATTTTGCCTAGATACCATATTTATCCTAAGTGTCCTAAGATATATATATCTTATATATATATATATAATTTCAACACTAATAAGTATCTGTATATCATTTTAGATGTTTATCCCAACTAGAACTTATTTGATGCCTAATATGAGAAAGGAATTTATTCTATTTTTTTACAGAAGGTTGTTACTTCAATTCAGTTCATTAAATAGTACACCCTTCCTCACAGATTTTTCTTTTACCAAGTTGACATGTATTTCTTTGAAAAACAACTGGCAATATTTACCCAGTGAAAAATTATCATATTCAATGATTTGTTATGAGAATATCTCAGGGCCTTCAATATCTTTTCTATTTTCAGAACTGTTTTGGGTAATGATGATATTAATTTTATACTTCTGTAAGAATTTTAGAACCAATTTATCAAGACTCCTCCTCCTAAAAAGCTATTGGGATTTTGATTGTAATTATATTATCATTATATTTAAATTTGGGAAAATTTAATACTTTCAATATTGGGCCTTACTATTCACAAACAGGAATATTTTTTTTATTTATTCAAACCTTCCTTAATGATTTTCAATAATATTTTATAATTTGCTCCCTAGAGTTCTTACAGTTAACAATTTTTAGCAACAATTTATTCAGTACTTAACTAATTTTTGTTTGATATAAAAATATACATAAATATGCAGAAATTTTAATGAATTATGTGATATTTTTTAAATAAAGTGTATAGTACCTTTATATAGAGTTAATGTAAAGACAGAGTGTGCACTCAAATCAAATAAAAAAACACCCAACGGTGGTTTCCTCTAGAGACAGAAACAAACAAACAAACAAAAAACCACAGGAGCTATGTAAGGAGAGCATAGAGGATTTCAGCTTCATCTGTAAGTTATTATTTCTTTGAAACAAGAGAACAAATGATCTGAAGTAAATATAAAACTTTTTCTTAACTTTTGAATAGTGGACATATGTGTATTAATTGTATCCTTGTAGTTATACCATCTTTACATATTATCTTTATTTAATTTTCCATATAATTAAAAAAGAAATACAGCGATGCAAGACTTTAAAAGAGACACATAATAAAATCAAATAAGCAAACAAGCCACTAGAAATAGAATATACAGCTATGTACTAGCCATTGATTTATCCAAGAGGAGTATTCCCTGGTCATCAGAGGAATCCTAAGCAAGTGCTGTACATTGCCAGGTGTCAGCAGATCTCCAGTCAACCTGATAATAGCACCATACTTCACAGTCTTGTAAATTTTACACAACTGATATTCTTATATGCTGGCCTATGCTTCCTCTCAACCGCCTCAAGAGTGATCTCTAAAACCCTTTACATTATAAAGAGATCCTCCTTTAACCTGATACTCTTCACAGAATTCTCCTTTCCTGTCCTTTCCTGAGGCTAAGACCTGACTTTTTTTTTTTTTTTTTTTTTTTTTTTCCCTCCCTGAAGCTTTCTTAAGGGAAAGAGGATGTTCATTCTCCCATACTTTATGTATCTCTGGACAAGGAAATAATCTTGTTAGTATTCTCTTAGTGTTTCATTGTCACTTTCAAGTAATTTTTCCTTTAAAAAGAGCATGAAGGTTAAGTTTAAAGACTTTTGAGAGATCAGATTGCCTGATCCTGAAGTCTGGCTCCACTTTTTCTATAGTTATTTGATCTTGGGAAATTAGTAATTCTTTCTGTATCTCAATGTCTTTATTTAAAAATGAGAGATTAAAAAAAAAGACTTAACTTCTAGACTTGTGCGAATTAAATCAATTAATACATAAAACACATAGAAAGTGGTTTTTGAATAAACTAATTATAATTTTTTTCACATACATTCATTACTATAATGTTTACTAGAAAAGTCCAAACTATATCTTTTAATTCCCATTATTGCTTTTATGTATTACCTCTATAGTAGCACAAAATCTCAAATATTTCAATATTTTTAAAATAAAATTCTGATATTTCCCTTTAGTTTTCTCTGTGGAGAATTCTAGTCATTTATTTCATGTATTCTCTTATGAGATGATTCCAGACAACTTGTAAGCTTATCTGCTCCATATTTTATAGACGATTGATAGTGATTCCCTCCCAAATTTTTAAAAGGACATGCAAATATAAAAATGCTGGCTGGATGTACGTAAGTGAACTAAGAAAAAATATCTCATAAAATAACAGTTTAAACTATATAGCTACTAATTTTCAAATGTATTGAATCCAAAATAATCAAGACAAATACATTTAACAAGATATGAGAAAAAGTCAGACCTAGATGCATTGCATTACAGGTGAACACCCCTTGGCTCAAGTGAATTAATTTACATATTGGTCAACAGGATAGAATCTCCTCCCATGGGAGCTGTAGCATACTGAACAATTTTGGTGGTCTCGGAGCCCACTAAATCAGAATAAAGACCAAAAGTCAATGAAAATATAATTATGGCTCTAGAGATTTATATCTACAAATTTATTCTTTACTACAAATAGCAAATGCTTTAATAAAAGTTGAAAAAAATCTCATTTATTAAGATAAGTAGCTTGGTCTAAATCTTGATTGCTCCCCTTTCAATGGTATAATGAAGATAAAGTACACATTCAAATCATTATAGAGTTGAAACACTTGCACAACTTTCCCCAATTCTTCAAGCAAGAATTCCAGGCTTAAAACAGCCCTAATTGGCACTAATTCCATGACCAAAACATGAAAAATTAAGTTGGGCCAATGTGATGTGTTACATTTGTTTTGTGAAAGTCCAAATTTGCAGACTGATGCTCTGAGTTTCTTTGTCATTGACCACTTTAATAAAAAGTACTCTATCCAACAGTACAATAGCAGCATTAGTCTTCAAGTCTTTCATAATTTAAAAATTAACATTAACACTTCTCAAAGTATAGTCTATAGACTTCTAGGTGGCCTCAATACTGTTTGTTCTAGGTACATCCAGGAGGATAAGACAATTTTCCTAACGATGCTATTTGCTTTTTTGCCGTGATGGCATATAGTTTGAAAGCAATGGCACATAAAGCTCCAGGCCTTTAACCATGAGTCAAAGTAATGGCCTAACAGTGCCAGTAATCATTAAATTCTTCACAGCAGGGATCCCTGGGTGGCGCAGCGGTTTGGCGCCTGCCTTTGGCCCAGGGCGCGATCCTGGAGACCCGGGATCGAATCCCACATCGGGCTCCCGGTGCATGGAGCCTGCTTCTCCCTCTGCCTGTGTCTCTGCCTCTCTCTCTCTCTGTAACTATCATAAATAAATAAAAATTAAAAAAAAAAAAAAAAAATTCTTCACAGCAACAAACCTGAAGTAAGAAGAAACCAAAACAGAAAAGAAAAAAATCATTTTAAGAATATCTTTGAGAAAAAAAAAAAAAAAAAAAAAAAGAATATCTTTGAGCAGTGAAAAGTATATTAAATGTCAACTGTCTAGCAGTATTTTTTCAATATTCTATATGATGAAATGGAAAGTAAGCATAAAGCTTTTTAATTCAGATTTGAATCACTGTGGTCATCTGGAAGAGAAGCAGTTGTGCAGTTGTTTGAGTTGTGAGCAGATCCAGCCTTTTTTTTTTTTTTTTTTTGGTGACATACCATTTTATTTGAAAGAACTATGTAGAAAGACCAAGTATATTTGTTCAGTCTCAGATATTCAACAAACATTTTCTTCAATATGAATTAAACAAATCTATTCCTTCAAAGACAACAATTGAACTTAATGGTCAATGATAAAATTTGAACTTTTCAGTAAAACATTAGGAATTTGGAAAACAGAGAGCTATCATCATGAGCTCGATGGCTTCCCAACATAGAGACTTTTCTGATGAGATTAGTAATGATAAAAAATGAATGATTTAATTTTTAGTATTTTTGAAAAGAAATATGTCATTATTGGAAGATCTGCATCATTCAATGAAACATTATCCAAATGATTAATCACATAAAAAGTTACATTCAAAATACAAGATGGACCAATGGGTTTCAGTGTAATAGAGCATGAAAAGTTCAAAGATGTGACTTCATTATCAGCATTATGACTAACCTTTAAGAAAGTACCACTTCTCCAGTTTGAGCATAGTAACAAAGAAAAATATTCTTAATTATATAAAAAAACTATCAAAACACTCTTCAGTTTTCTAACATTTGTGTTTGAAGCTGGATTTTCCTCATATATTTAAATCAAAATAACATACTCTGCAACAGATTGAATGCGGAGCAGATATGAGAATCCAGGTGTTTTCTATTAACCCAGATCGTATGCTGATTTGCAAAACTATAAAATAACATCAATAATATCTTTAAAGTTTTCTCTTGTTTTGGAAAAATAGTTATTTTTTGTTTTTAAAAAGTTTTTTATGTTAACATATGGCAGGCTTATTATTATTCTTTTTAAATGAAGTAATACATTTTTAAAAAATTCTTATAGGATGGATATCAATAGATTTGACCTTTGTAAACAAAAGCTTTTTAGGTTCCTTAATGATTTCTAAGAATGAAGAAATCCCGGATCAAAAACTTTGAGAAACACTGATCCAGATCAAGGATCAGTCCCTTTCTCATCTGGGTTTCTTCTCTTGGAATAGGAAATTTCTGTCATTCTCTGCAGCAATATTAGGGAAGGCAGGTTCCTTTACAATCTGCCACAGCACTGCCTCCTAGTGTCTAATTTATCATTCAACGAAATGATTTTCTCAATACCTCTCTGTTTTTTTTCATGGTAGGCCCTGCTCGTCAAAATATATTTTTCATAAAACATTTTCAGCCACATTCCTGTAATAAAATTGCTACTTTAAAACTAGTTTAAAATTTTGTTTTCACTTCTATTAATATCCACTTTAGATCTGGTTCATTGTTCAAATCCATTAACATTTTGTAGCTGAATTTTCTATTGGAACATAACTCTGTATCACCTGAAAATTTAATTTAGAACTCCTAAACTTTATTAATAAAAAGTATTTGATAGAGTACTGATGACAGCAAACTTTTTTCACTTTATTAGAGTGTGAAAGATTATCAGTAATTAACCAATGTTGGTTATAAAAATATTGGTATATTTTTAATCAATAGTAGAGCCAATAACAATGTTATTATCAATTTCATATTCAATCATCTTATGAAGAAGAAAAAGAAGAAGAAGGAAGAGGAGGGGGGAGGAAGAGGAGAGGAGGAAGGGGAAGAGGAGGAAGAGAAGAAACAGATTTCTCTGTTTCTATTTAGAGAACACATGATGGTTTCCTTGTGATCTCTGTTATTATTTCTGAATTCTTCAAATATTTTAAGAGGCATCAATGTCAAGCTTTTCAGTATCTTGTTTCTAGGAAACTTCTATACTTATTGCATACTTTAAAAAAATAGAACATTTTCTTGTAGCCTCCCTCCAGAACCTCCCATTTTAATTTTTATTTCTTAACAATTAACAGTAATAATTTTTACAGCCTCTACAAACCATTCAGTAAACTTGGATATAATATTTAAAAGAGTTTATAATGTTCATGTTCTTATTTCTTCCAATTTGGTCAGCCAAGTTATCCCATTGTGACTTAGTATGATGTCATTTTAAGTCTCATCTAAGAGTATAAGGCAATCACTAGGGTAAAGAACTTCTAAGATGGTCCCCAATAACCTTTTCTTCCTGATATCCATGCCCTGTGTAATTCCTTCTTCTTGTGTGTAGGCTTGACTTAACTGTATCGCTTGTATTGAATAAAATGTAGAAGTGTTGGAATGTCACTTCTAAGATTAGCTTATTAAAAAAAGACATACTGTCCCACAATTTCTCTTGGATTGCTTACCCTTGGGAAAATCGATGACCATATTATATGACAAACCTGTAGATAAACCTACAGGGTGAAGAGTCAAGTCCTGCCAACAACCACATGAGTTAGCTTGGAGGCAGAACTTCCTCCTTGTGATGAATCTTTCAGGTAAGATCATAGACACAGCTGACAGCCTGAGAACAATCTTATGATAGACTTTGAGCCTACAGTTCTCAGCTAAGTCACATCCAGATACTTGACCCACAGAAAACTGGACAAAGACGATAAGATATCCAGGCAGGAAAATATAAAATTCTCTACGCCAAGAACTACAGCATCAATAGTGTTGAAGTCATGTCTTAAAATTTATATATAAGGGTATTAGTTAAAGTGATTAAAGGTAATACCTTAAAGTAATTAAGGGTAATAGTCATTGAAGCACATACAAATGCTGCAGGGGTTATTTTAATATAGTTTTATCCAATTTCTGAATTTTCAGTGGCTTCTTGTCCTAATGGATACGTCATGGGAACACTAGACTGAATAATATTTAATTTATTAAATATTATTTATAAGGATTGTTTTTACAGAGACAATAGTGTTTTCTTGGAGTTATTTTACTAATGACAAAACTGAGTCCTCAAGAAATAAATATTGACACTACTGCTATTTGGTTTGAATCACTGTTTATAGCCACACTAACTACACTGATATATGTGTCTCTTTTACTATCCACTCAGTAACCTCTGAGGTAGTTACCATGGCCACTTTTTTTTTTATCATGGCCACTTTTTAAAAAGATATATTAAGATTCAGAGATATTTAATAGCTTTTTTGGGGGGGATAAATATCTCAGCTAATAAGTAGCGACCTAAAGAGCTAACAGTCAGATTTCAAACCTCATTTAAACAATAAGATTACAATCCATAATTTCAGATTTATTTTTTTTCCATTTTTAAATTGGGTTATGTGTATTCCTATTGTTGAATTTTAAGAGTTCTTCGTATATGTTGTATACAAGTCCCTTATCAGATATTTATTTTGTAAATATTTCTCCAGGTATGAGGCTTGTCTCTTTACCTTCTGGACAGTGTCTTTCACAGAGCAGAAATGTCTTATTTTAATAAAGTTCAACTTGTTGCATTTTTTTTCTTTCATGGATTATGTTGTTGCTGTGGTTTGTATCTAAACTCATTGCCAGGAGCATTTGAGTGGCTCAGTTGATTAAGCATCTCCCTTCAGCTCAGGTCCTGATCTCAGAGTCATTGCCTGGGCTCTGTGTTAGGCTCCCTGCCCAGCAGGGAGTCTGCTTCAACATCTCCCTCTGCTCCTCCTGTGCTCCCCCTTTTGTACACTCTCTCTCTCTCTCTCTCTCTCTCCCTCTCTCCTCTCTCTCTCTCTCCCTCCTCTCTCAAATAAATAAATAAAACCTTCTAAAAAAAATAAACTCACTGCCAAACTCAAGGTCACTTAGATTTTTCCTATGTTGCCTTCCAGAAATTTTACAATTTTACATTTTATATTTTTGCTTTAGTTTTTTTATTTCTAGAATTCCCTTTTGATTCTTTTATAGAGTTTTCATTTATCTGCTTATGTTATCCATCTATTCTTGTATACTGCCTACTTTTGCCATTACATATCTTAGCATGTTAATCATAGTTATTTTGAAATTATTACATCTGGAATTTAAAATCTTTGCCATATGTGGGATTCTAATGCTGTTCTATATCTTCGCACAGTGGTTTTTTATTTTTTTTCATTTTCCTTTTTGCCTTTTAGTATTCCTTATAATTTTTGTTTAAAGCTTGGTATGATGTTCCAGGTAAAAGGAACTGAGGTAAACAGGCTTTTGATGTGAAGTTTTATTTATCTGGCCAGAAGTTAGCCTGTGTTTACCTTTGTTGAAGCTATGTCAGAAACTAGAATTTCCTCTGGTGTATTAGTGTTTGTCTCCACTGTTGTCTTTGGGCTTCTCTAGTGACTTCTTAAATAAGGTCTAAGATTTGTAGTTCTTTCAGTTTTAATCATCTATTATTGTACAGATGCCCCACTGATGTGGATATAAGTGTTGGGAGGGAAGAAACAAATCTCTAAATTTTTATTATTAAACCTTGGCCTTTTAGTGTGCCTATATCCCTGAGATATGACTTTCACAAATGCTTCTTTGCTTCCTCATTCCCTCCTGGGTAAGAAAGAAAGACTACTGGGGGCTGCCCTTCCCCCTGCCATTAATACTTTAGGAAAACTTTTCACCTTGAGGTCTTGTCTCTGTTACAGGAATATAATGAGGGAAAGAATACTCTAGACTTATTTCAAAATGATATCTTTCCCTCCCCTGTTGGACACATGAAGATTTTCTGCATTGTTCAGAATGAGAATCTGGTTAGGTTTCTGGAGATAAAACATAGAGAAGGCTGGGACCTCTGGAGTTTTCAATTCTTAAGCTAGTCCACACCGAGTCTCCAGTAATTCCTCAATTGCAGGAAAACATTTCCATGTTATTGGCTCCAGGGGTATGAATGTGTGTGCCTATTGCTGGGTTCCTGAACATGGAGAATTGGTTCCTGGGCCATGGCTGAGCAGGCTTACAGCTGGGTCACAGGATTGCTACAGGATATACAGTTAGATTGAAGCTGGTGAATTAGCCAGAGGCAAAATCTTAAATGTAGATAGAAGAAGATATATTACCTTCAAAAAAAAGATTGATGCTTATTTTTTCAGTATAAATGTTCAAAAACTAGACAATAACCTATAATTTAAGGGATTGAAGGAAAATGATACAAAATTCTAATTCAAAATTCTATAACCAACAAAGATATCCTTCAAAAATAGAGATGAAGTCTTCCAAAGCTAGCTTTGATGGGTAAGGAACTTGGAAGCCATCATTTCTATCCTCATAAAAAGAAAAAAGCTGAAGAAACTGAAAAATGATAAATCTTCTTAAATCCATCAGAGAATTAAGGTCACAGGACAAACTAGTGAGAGAAGCATACATAAAATAACAGCTTACCGGGAACAGAATTTGAACACTGGAGCCAATACTGTCACTAATCAACATCACTAATTATGAGGGAAATGTAAATTAATGTAAATGTAAATTCAAAACCACAGTGAGATATCATTCATACCTGTAAGAAGGGCTGTTAAAAAAGGCAAAAGATAACAAGTGTAGGGAAGGATATGGAGAAAAGGGAACCCTTGCACATTGTTGGGGAATATGTAAATCAATGCAGCCATTATGGAAAACAGTATGGGGGTTTCTCAAAAAATAAAAATAAAACTACCATATGACCCAGCAATTCCACCTCTAGATTTTATTTGCAAAGGAAATGAAATATGTACCTCAAAGAGATACCCATAATACTGTATGGCATACTTGAAATTTGCTAAGAGGGTAGAACTTAAGTATTCTTGATATGCACACACACAATGTAAGGTGACAGATTTGATGATTAGCTTGATTATGGTAACATTTTACTATATATATATATATATAAAATCATCACATTGTGTAGCTAAGATACATGCACATTTTGTCAGTTATGCCTCAATAAAGTTGAGGAAAAAAGTTTTGCCACTGATTTGATTTTTAGCAGTCTTATGATGTTTCTAGATTGATTATTCTTTATATTTATCTTGCTAAGGGCTTCAGAGTTTTTTGAATCTGGATTTATTAAATTTTTAAAAAATGTATGCTCATTAACTTTTGTTTCTGTCCCATTCTCTTGCTTTTGTCCTGATTTTCCCATTAACTTCTGTAAGACTTTTCACTTTCTCCCACCTTAATCTAATGCTTTCAATTTGTCCTTTTAGTTCACTTATCTGTGCTTCAGTTTGTATATTTTCTATTTTCTGTCAATTCTTAATTTTGTTTTGTTGTTCCCAGTCTGCTGTTAAGTCAAAGTAACAAGAGTTTCTGATTTTACATATTATAATTCTCAAGTCTAGAATTTTAACTGTTTATAGTTTTCTAATGAAATTCACCAGTTTGTCTTTTTATTATATGTTTATCTATTTTTAAACATAACAAATATAGTTATTTTTAATTTTTTAAAAAAATCTAATTTATATTTGCATATCCATGGTGTTTCTATTTATTTATTTTTTTTCTCATACTATCTTTTGATATATAAATCTGATATAAATCTTCTGATAGAATAATTAATATGTTGTTTAAAAATGTCAGCTTGACTGAGTTCTTATATTAAGATTCTGGGGAAGAATATATTTGTAAGTTCATTCTTATTGACAGAATTCAGTTCCTCATGGTTTTAAGACTGAGGTCCCCATATTCTTGATGGCTGTTGGCCACAGGTCAGTCTCAACTCCCAAAGGCTGCACTCCCAACTACATGCATCTTGACATTGGCCATGGCATATTGAATCCTTCCCTTGCTTAGAATGTCTCCAATCATCCCTTCTGCTCCACCCATGATCTCTTTAACAAAGGATTTTCCAGCTACATCTTTGTTCTTCTCTCTAGAATATGCCTTCTTTTTTTTGTAATATAAATAGTATTTCCCAAATCTTCAAATTCCGTTTCCTTGAACTTATCTCTTTCATCTTGCATTTTACTAGAAACAGTATGGAGAAACCAGGCCATACCTTCAACACTTTGCCTAAAAATCTCTCAGTAAGGAGGGTCTTCAGAAGGTTTGTTTGTTATTTCTGGGTGGTGATTATTCTTTTTTTTTTAATAATAAATTTATTTTTTTATTCGTGTTCAATATGCCAACATACAGAATAACACCCAGTGCTCATCCCATCAAGTGCCCCCATCAGTGCCCGCCACCCAGTTCTCCCCACCCCCCGCCCTCCTCCCCTTCCACCACCCCTAGTTCGTTTCCCAGAGTTAGGAGTCTTCCATGTTCTGTCTCCCTTTCTGATACTCTTATTTAGTTGTTATAATCCAAGAAGAAATATTTAGGCTACTGTTTTGTCTGCCCAATGGTGACACTATCTTATCCCCTCTCCCTTCTTGTCTTGTTAAATCCCTTTTTTACAGAAAGTTTATATTTCAGATGGTGTAAGGATGTGTTTCAGGCTAACTGGAGATTTTTCTATGATCTAGGGTTTTTAAGAAAGATTTATTTATTATTTATTTGTTTGTTTGCTTGTTTGAGATAGATAAAGAGAGATAGAACACATGTGAGCTGGAAGGAGAGAGAAAAAAAGCAAATCTGAAGCAGACTCTGTCCTAGGGCTTAATATTATGACCCTGAGATCGTGAACTGAGCTGAAACCAAGAGTCAGCCACTTAACTGACTGAGTCACCCAGAAGCCCCTATGATCCAGGAATTTTAACCTAAGAGTTTTGAGATTCTACTCTTTGTCAATGATAATAAGCAACAGTATAGTTCTTTCCCCATCACTCCAAGCAAACATTCTTTTTCTTATTCTCACAGATCAAATGATTTCCCGATTATGGTTGTAGATATTTCTCATTTAGTCCTGTGTCATCTGCTTCTAGCCAATTCCCTCTTGACACCATTGTTGTAGTAAAGATATTGTTTTTGCACCTTACCTTAAGTATTTTGCTTTTTCCTCAAAGACTGCTTTTTTGCTGGACCTTGTGAGCTGCAAGTGTGGTATTATCTGTTCAATACCTTTAAAAAAAGATTTTATTTATTTATTTATTTATTTATTCATTCATTCATTCATTCATTCATTCATTTGAGAAAGAGAAAGTGCACACACAAGTGGGAGGAGGGGCAGAAGGAGAAGCAGGAAAAAAAAAAAAAAAAGGAGAAGCAGGGAGCCCAATATGGGACTGGATCCCAGGATGTGGGATCATGATGACCTAAGCCAAAGGCAGATTTAATCAAATGAGCCACCCAAGTGACCCCATTAGATACCTTTTAACTATTTTCACCCTTACATGCCATCCCTGATGAATATCTACTGTTATGGACATTCTTTCCAACCATTTTGTACTTTTGAGTGTTAGCTCCTCCAGCTTTCATTGAATATAGAGTCTGTGTTCATTTCTCATAAATCATGTGGCTATGGGATGATTTCATGGAAAATAATGGAGGAAACTTCTGAAACACTGAAGTTTCTTAGGAAATGATTTCATCTTGAATAATTTATAGGAAAAAATTCAACATGTTAACAAATAAAACAACAG
This sequence comes from Canis aureus, assembly GCF_053574225.1. Lineage (NCBI taxonomy): Eukaryota > Metazoa > Chordata > Mammalia > Carnivora > Canidae > Canis > Canis aureus. The sequence continues at coordinate 35,432,610 of NC_135641.1, read as the reverse complement.
GTAATTGTTATATACTTGAAACAAACTTGAACAGTATGTATGCTACGATGTACTTGAAAATTGATATTTGTAATTACATACTTGGATAAATCATTACTCTGACTAGTTTTTTGAACTATAAAATGTTTTGGAGAGACCTAACATTTCTAAGGTCACTTTCTCTTCTAAATATTTAGGGCTCTATTACTTAATTCATCAAAGTTCTGGTTTGCCAAAGTTTAATTATAGTAAGACCAGTTTTGCAAGTAAATGCTCCCTTTAGAGTAATGAATTTGGATTATATAAATATTATGTACAGGACATGTTTATGTTAAGAAAGTTAAATTTCCAACTTATTTCTTAAAAACCTCTTAATTTACAATAGAAAAAGTACTTATATTTTCCAAAAAAATTATAACATATGATTATTATTATAAATGATTCAAACTCTCTTAACATGAAAACACTACTGTATTTTCTCTTTGCTTTGGTATGTTAAAAGAATGGAATAAAAATTTTTTCTCACTTCTACAGAAATTTTTAATATTAAATTTTCCCTTTTCCTCAAAGAAAGAAGGACTGGTTTTAGGTTTCGGATGTTTCCAAATTTGGATTTAATAGATCATACATAGGATGCCTGGGTAACTCAGTGGTTGAGTGTCTGCCTTTGCCTCAGGGTCTTATCCTGGGGTCCTGACATTGAATCTCGTGTGGGGCCCTCCATAGGAAACCTGTTTCTCCCTCTGCCTGTCTCTGTGTGTCTCTCATCAATCAATAAATAAAATCTTAAAAAAAAATAATATGCCATACATGTCTCTTGTCAAATAAGAAGAAAATATATTTTAAGAAAAGATAAAATATAGGATTCTCCTTAGAGAAACAATAAAAGAGGAATACTTTCCCCTGTAAAAAAGCAGTTCAGATAATTGAGAAGAGAGCTGCCTAACCAAGGAGTTGATTGTGGTGAAGTTCCACAGGACTCAGCCTGGAAAGAGTTGAGTAAACAGACCAAATAGCCATTTTAAAGAGCTTCGTGGGACAGCCCTGAAGCCCTGCTGGAATGGAAATGTTGCCCTAACACTTCTCAGTCTTTACTTTAGAGAGAACTTTTCATTGTCTTAGTCCAGAAGATTATTATTATCTTCAAATAGTCATTATCAAGACCCACTGAATAAAAAACTACTAATTATAGCATATTTCCCAAATAACTTTACTAATACATTCACTCAGATTGAATGCACTTTAAATGTACAAATTAAATCAGGACATCTGGAACTTTCAAGATTATTGCCTAGGGATCATGTATAATAGCTATTTATTCAGCACATTATTACTTTTTCAAGGAACAATTAAGCTCATGATCTTATTTACTCTCCATAATAAAAACTGACAGTGAAGTACAATTGAAAAATTCTGGCCCAGGACTCAGAGATCTAAGACCTAATTTGGCTCTGTTTCCAAAGTCACTTAATTTCACTGTAAAAAGTCACTTAATTTCAATATGCATCACTAAATTCTGCTTTTTTCGGTAACAAAACACCATTTTTTCAATCTATTAAGAGCTTATGTTGTTCAGATGAGACAAGTGCCTCCACTGGCATAGGAGTTGAAGCCATTGCCTGAATGTCAGTGATTTATTATTCATTAATGGACATAGAGACCAATTATGAGACAGCAACACTAATTCCTGGGACTTTTGTTAGAAAAGAGACTTTCGGGGTACCTGGGTGGCTCAGTGGTTGAGTGTCTGCCTTTGGCTTAGGGTGTGATCCCACGGTCACACCCCGGGATCAAGTTATGCATCAGGCTTCCCACAGGGAGCATGCTTCTCTCTCTGCCTGTATCTCTGCCTCTCTCTGTGTCTCTGATGAATAAATAAATAATAGCTTAAAAAAAAAGAAAAAAGAAAAGAGACATCCTTTTCTGCGGATTACTAAACTGGTAGAATTAAGGCCTGGAGGTCTAGAAGTCCCTGTGTTAGACAATCTTCCAGCAAACAAGGCCAATGCAGAGGAAAATAAAATAAATACTGAGAAAGACAGAGACCTCTTGATTCAACATGAGTTTGTGTATTCATTCAGCCATGTTTACCCAACACACTCTTCTTTTTTTTCCTTTAGTCAGTTTGTGTTGGAGTTTTGACATTTGCAAGAAGACAAGTATGACTCATACATTATCTTTAACTATAAAATTATATAAGTAACTACATTATAATTTCCAAAGTTAAATCACTATAATGCAAAACGTAAGAGGAAGTAATTAAATACAGACTCTAAAGTCCCTAAGTGCAGGGATCTTTTCTTCCAATGACAATTCATCAGCAGCAAGAACAACACTTGAACATAGTATGCATTCAATACATATTTGTTGAATGAATGAATGGATTTTAATAATAAAATGGGGAAGCCATTTTCTAGTTCTATCCCCCTTATTGGTCCTACTGGAAGAAAGAAAGTACAATATCATTTACTTGCCATTGAGTATGGTGCAGTTCAGAAACGCTGGAACCTTTTTTGTCTTCACGAAATTGGAAAACACGGGACTCTCCACAATTCTTACTTGTATGGCTGACCATGAATACAGTTATTGTATCCATGAAGATCTAAAACATCTATTTTATCATAATTAAATCTTTATTTGAACATACATTTTTCATAGGTTTATATAATGAAAGAATAATTCCATGATTATCAGGCGTTTTCTGATCATTTACTATGTGCTAGGAATTGTGTTATTACAATATTATGGTAGAAATAGCAAAATAACTCCTAGATGTATTTCCCATTAGCTATGAATAAAATGTTTACCTCATAGAGTTTGTGAGGGTAAAAAGATAAAAATGTAATTCTACATGTGAAAATACATTATAAGCTAGAAAAATTAATATGTACATCTAAGGTGTTTCTTAAGGGCAACCCAAATTAGTACTTAAAATTGGGTCAAAGATCATGGACATGAGCAGTTGCCCTGAACCATGTCTATAGAATACAAAAAATATAGAATAATGTAGAATAGAAAGTAGAAATTGGCAGAATGGTCCCTAGAACACAACTCTAGAAAGCATCATTCATACTAATCATACAAAGTTGCCGCCCTAGGTCATGAGTAGAAATGGCCCATTTATGACAATTGGTCTCTCATCTTGCTGTCAGTGACACTTCAGTCCCTGTTAAAGTATCTTAAAACATACCTTTATTCCCAAAGTTACTTTATATATACTCACGGCTAAGGCCTATAACCAACCACATGGATTCTACATTCTACCCTCCTTTCATCTCCAGATTCAGCTTCCCACAGGGATGCCTACTGCCAAGACCACTCTGTTGGAAAACTGTAGGAAGGCACTTTGATTTACATTCTGTTCCCCACGGATGCACTGTCTCCATCAGGCATTGGCAAGACTTTTTCCAATCTCTTCTGCTGCCGCTGGCACTTTTGTTGGGCATTGTTGCTGCTTCTTCCTCTGCCAGAAACTTGCATCCCTGCTGAAATGGATACCTCAGAGAGCCAATGTGGTTCTTTGTGGGAGAAGAAAAAAAAGAGCCATTAGCTCAAGCTTTTTATTAAAATATAGAAACCTGGAAATAGCCGTGATGGTTTTGCGGACAGCAGGACACTTAAAACTTTACTAGAAAATTTGAGGATGGCCAGGCGAAGTCCATTTTTTGTTTCAGAGAATTTCCATTGTCCAGATTCTTGAAAGGATTAATGAATCGAAGCTGTGTTAATCATAAAACATGATTCAGGGCCCACAGGACTGAATCCATGGTTTATCAGCTACTCATCAACTAACTGGATTTAGCAATAGGTAGGGAAAGAACTGCTGAAAGCTAAGTCTTTTCCAGAGTCAGTGGAAATTTTTTATTCCTTCAGCATCTCTAACATTCTGAACCCAGTGCATTTTCCACAGGCACTATGGCCAATGTCGAAGTATAAATGCTTCCTTCACTTCTGCTGTTCTGTTTTATCATAGGGCTATTATAGCACCTCATAGTCTTAATCTCTCAAACCCTCCAGAGGAATTCCATATAAATCTATGTGCATCTGGGTCAGGGACTAATTTTTTGACAAGTACAACATTGTGCTTAGAATCAGCTCTCCTATTGGGAGTCGAATTGTATCACCCCCAAATTTATATGTTGAAGTTCTAACCCCAAGTACTTCAGATGTGATTGTTTAAAGGCTTAAGGTAAAATGAGGTCACTAGGGTGGGCCCTATCCCAATACGATGGATGTCCCTATAGGAGGGGGAAGCCTGGTGACAGACATATACAGACAGAGGACCACGTGAAGGCACACGGAGAAGACGGCCGTTTACAAGCCATGGAGAGAGGCCTCAGAAGAAATCAACCCTGATGGCATATTGATCTCAAATTTTCAGCCTCCAGAAGTTTGAGAAAATAAATTTGTAGCATTAAGCCATCCAGTCTGTGTTACGTTGTTATGGAAGCCTTAGCAAACTAATACATCTCCCATTTTAGAGCCAAAGTTTTGTTAATAGAGGATTCCAATTCTGGTGTCCCCATCATTCCTTAAAATAAATTCTCCCTCAGAAGCCTCTCCAGTCTTCTTCCTCCTGACATATATAGCAGGTAGAATCCCAGTGCTGTATGCAGCTGAAGCTTGAGGTGAGCCACACAGGCCTCCTGCTCAACCCAAACACTCCTATTTTACTTTTAATGAACTGTCACAGCCCTATTGTTGGTAGCATCAGTATAACAGATGCCCCTTTTAAAAAGGTAAGAATTACTTTGCCATACATCAGTCTCATTAAAGTTCACAAATATGAACAGAGAGCAAAAGGCAAATTCTACTTAAAAGAGAGTAATGCATTTGTTCATCTGCTTCCACTTTGTAATAACATCTTTAGAAGAACCTCCCTATTGCTCTTCTATTTACAAGTTTTGGTCAATACCTGAAGTAATGGTCTTGTCATTAGGCTCGCTTAAACATAAAAGGTTTGTGGTGTCAGAGAGAACTCTCATTGAAAAAGGAATTGACTATATGGCACACTTGAATGTGCTTGCACTTCTAAATGAATTTGTAAGCTCATCCTGATTGATGACACATTGAGCAACATCTTGCAGGGTTGGAGAAGAAAATTAAATATATATAGATTGCACACTGGTAAAGGATGAGTGTTCTTTTCTTTGCTCGATGTGAGTTAAAATCTTGTTATATGTTAGAATAACTCATTTTTTTTCTCATTATAAATTAATAGGTAGACTATAAACACATGAGTTAAATAGATATGTATTTAAATGCTTATTTTTCTACTTAATATTATAAGACCCCTCCATGTCAATAGAGATTAGAACGTCCCAACCTGTAAACTAGGGATAATAATGCCTGTTTCACAGTAGTTGCAGGGATTTATTAATGCATAGTGCCTGGAAATTCAGAAATGTGCAATAAATGTTTGTTGCTTTCTTTTTTGTTTAAAGATTTTATTTATTTATTCATGAGAGACACACAGAGAGAGGCAGAGACACAGGCAGAGGGAGAAGCAGGCTCCATGCAAAGAGCCCAATGCAGGACTTGAACCCGGGAATCCAGAATCACCCCCTGAGCCAAAGGCAGGCACTAAACTGCTGAGCCACTCAGGCGTCCCAATGTTTGTTGCTTTCAATAATGTTTGTCAGCAGAAACAAAAACTTCAGCATTACCATAAAATTAAGTTGACTATAAAAAAATGCATATATGGCATGTTTTGTTTGAGAGAGTATAATAATTTCCTGGGGATGCCATAACAAAGTACCACAGACTAGATGGCTTAAGACAACAGAAATTCATTCTCTCACAGTTCTGGATGCTAAAAGTGTGAATTTAAGGTGTTGGCAGGGCTGGTTCCTTCTGGAATTACTGATGATGGGGAAATGGTCTCATGCTTCTCTTCCAGCCTCTGGTTACTGGCAATCCTTGGTGTTCTTTAGTTTCTAGATGTATCACAGCAATCTCTGCCTCTACCTTGACATGACTTTCTTGTAACTGGATTTAGGGCCTACCCTAATCCTATATGGACTCATTTTATGTTTACCAATTATATCTGCAAAAATCCTACTTCCAAATATTCACATTCTTAGGTTCCAGGTAAACATGAATTTTGGAGGCAGATGCTACACAACCACATATAGTGTGCTCTCTGTCTTTCCCATATTCACATCTATCCCACATGTAGACATTCATCCCATCCCAACATCCCTGAAATTCTTAACCCATTCCTGAATGAGTACTACCATCCTAAAATATCAACTCAAAAAGTTTCAAATCCCATCATTTAAATAATCTGGATCAAGTATGGTTGAGACTCTAGATATGATCTATGCTGGGGCAAAATTCTTCTCTAGTTGCGGACATGTAAAAATGGAAGATGAGTTGTCTGCCTCCTGTAGGCAAGACAAGCTCCAATAGACAGTCCGATTCTGAAAGGAAGAACGTGGAAGGAATAAAGTGCTCACTGGTCCAAAGCAAGTTCACAACTCAACAAGGCAAGTTCTATTAGGTTTCAAGGCCTGAAAATAATTCTCTGTGTCCAGATGCTTTGCTCTCTGGGTTTGTGGAGGTCTCCCACTGCTCATGGTCTCTGGACCATGCTTAGAGTCATTCTCCCTTCATTTCATCCCATCTCTGTCCCTTTCAGTCCAAGTTGGTTAAAAAGATCTCAAAAATGTCATTCTTTCATGCACGTCAAGAGGATCCATACCATTAGCAGGATTTTCCGCAGGTCATTCCTTTTCTTGGATAGTTTTCTACAGGTTCTTCCTGGATAATCCTGTCTCTCCTCCTGGCTTCTTAAGAGAAGCCATTGAACCCCTGAGTCACACACCTACTTTCTTCCCAAAACATTCAGCCAGTCCTGGAGTTCTCTCTAGTGAATCCTTCTTTTTTTTTTTTTTTCTTTTTTTTTCTTTTTTTTTCTTTTTTTTACAATAGGAGTAGGCTGAGGATTTTCCAAATCAAACACTGGTTCCTTTTTGCTTCATAGCTTGTTTCTCAACTTACCTCTTTCCTCTTGCATTGTACGATATATAGTGGGGACAAATCAAGCCACACTTTCCATATTTTGCTTGGGAATCTCATCAGCTAAGTACCCAAGGTCGTAGCTTGCAAAGTTCTACCTTCCACCCAACACTAGGACACAATTCAACTAAGTTTTCTGCCCCTTTATAACAAGAATCAGGAATCATCTTTCCTGACAGGTCCACTAACATGGTCCTCATCTCCTTCTGAAAACTCACTAAAGCACTTGGAATATTCATACATCTACCAGCATTCCCTTTATGATGAGCATTTTCATGTATTCTCTAAAATGACAGACGCTTTCTTGCCCGTTCTTTTCACTTTCATCTGTGCCTTCACCAGAACTACCCTTTTCAGAGGTCTGAATTCAAGGTGTTTGACAAGGTTAGTTTTTTCTGAAGACTGTGAGACAGAAAATGTCTCATGCCCCCCTCCTTCCATGTGGTAGTTGTTCCTGTTCTTTGTCTTAGATACATATCAGCAATCTGTGCCTCCACGTTCACATGGCTTTCTTTTCAGTACTTCTCCCCATGGCCTTCTCATTTCCAAATAAGGTCAAATTCTGGGGTTCTAGATGATGAATATTGGGGAACATCATTTAACCCAGAAACACATATCACAGGATATGTGTTTCAAATCAGGACATTGATCCACAGTTAGTGTCCATGATGAATGGAGACCACTTAATAAAGCATTGATTAGATCAAAATTTGCCAATAAGAGGTATTATTTTTTCTTCTACTTCCTGCATAAAAGCATTTTTTCAATATAGTATGCTTTAATAGCAAAATTTAGTTGTTAGTTCATAGGGTTTTCAGGTTTCCACAGAAAGCTGGCATGTGACATAAGTCACAAATACATATCAAGCAAATACAAAACAACAAAAATTAAAAGCATTTGTTTGCCTTTAATTTCAAGACTGGTAAAGGCAACACATGCTAAAGTAATTTAGAAAAACAAAATTAACTATGGAGGCTGAAATTATCACTCCATCTAATTCTTCATGTTTTGCTTCAACCTTAATGTAGTGTTTACCTGATAGGGAATTAATTAATTTCAATTTGTTTATTGTTTGATTTTCCAAACTAATAATCCTCCAAGGCTACTGTTTGTTTTAAGCCCTAATATTATGCAGACTTAAGGTGCAAAGGGACAGTGGAGGACTGTGCTGCTCCTGTGGAGCTGGGCAGCTTTGAAGACACTCCTTCAGCTGCCTGTTCTGGATCTCTAGCAAGCAGCAATTACTAAGAAGAAGGGCTCCAGTGGCTCTTGGCAGCCACAGTCCTAGGGCAAAATGACTTTGAACAAGGACTCAGAAGAATAGTATGACCGAAGCAAGGAGCATTGGGGTGGGTAGAAGAGTGAAGATGAAAGTAAAATAAAGTTGAATAAGTAGGTGGGAGTGGGGAGCTGATGAAATATTTAAATGCCATCTGTTTGTTTCCTGCAACTCCTACCACTAGCCATTCCTTCTTCACTGAAGGGGAGTTATTCAGAAACAACTCGTGTGGAACCGAGCATTTGGCTTAGAAACAATAATATCCTTTAATTTATCTTGTGCTTCTTTTGCCTGTAGGAGACATTTTTTTATTAATTGTATTAAAATCCTCTAATATCTCAGGACTTGGCCCCAAGCATGGGCTCCCAGACAATTCTGACATACATTTGTTATTGTTAAAAACTACTTGAAAATACTTTGCTATTTTATGTGCCCTACCATGACCTTCTATCCTCTGACCACACTAATGCTCAAGTAACACGAGCATTAATTTTATCCTTCAACTTGTTTTTGCAAAACCTCCAGTCTCTTGCCACATCTTGCAGAGGTAGGGTTATAGAGGGATTTCACACATGCTCATAAACAGTCTTGACAGCATTAAGATGAATTCACCTTCTTACCATTTTCCTGCTGAGATCCGTCTTTTGTGGAACCCACTGATGCATTTTTGGATGCCTAAGTAAAGCTACCCTATCATCCAGCCCCATCAGTCTCCATGTGGGCACATTTGTTGCAAATGTGCTACAATGTGCTACAATGGAGAAGCCTCCCTTCTCGGCACACTCAGTGTGCCTCTGCCCTCTGTCCACCTTGCAGAAGTAGAAAAAGTTCTCTTGCTCCCCTTTAAGTTTATTGTGCTCCATTACAGTTCCCAAGTGAAACCACTCAATGTTCCAATGCCTTATAGAGTTTTTAGTGAAACAAGCTCCCTTTTCAATTTCATTAAGATGAAGGGAAAGTAATAATAGTAATAATAATAGTAATAATAAATGTGTATATGTGGACAAAGAATTCAAAAGGGTTTGTAGCGGAAGGTACTTCTGTCTTCAAACCATTTAGTTAACCTCAGTAGCAATAGCTCTTACAGAGATCTTTTGAATAACATATCTATATGCTTTCTTGCTAAAATCATTGTATGAAAATCATACCACTGTGTAATCACTTTTAAATTTAACATACCTTGGACATTAGGACAGATCTTACTATTTATAACAGCTGCCTTCAAATATGTCCCTTTTTACTGTACCACATAATGGATATTTTAAAGATTTTAATCATATGCTATTTCCAGAAATAGCCAAAATGAGTAACCTCATACATATATATTTTTCCACTTATGGGAATATATCTGGAAGACAGATTCCGGGAAGTAAAATTCTTTGGTCAAAGCCCATATATGTTTAAAATTGTAATATTTATTTACATGGAGCCATGCTGCACTCCATTGAAGCTACACTCAAATAACTCTACAACAATGTTGTCTCCTCACAGATACACTACTTTTTAATCTTTGCCAATCTGAAAAGTGAAAAACAGAATTTCCTTAGAGTTTTAATATGCATTTATGGTAATATAATTTATGTTGAGCTTCTTTTCATGTATTTTATAGCTTTTTTCATTGTGAATTTACGTGTGTGTGTGTGTGTGTGTGTATAAAACACTTTTCCAATTATTTTTTTCTCATTGATTTGTTAGGGCTTCAATATTTAGGTTAATAACATTTTGTCTATGATGAGCAATCAAAATATTGTCTTACTTTATCACTTTTCTTTTGTCTATTGTTTTCCATTTCAAGTTTTTAAATGACTTTGGGTCATCAACTGTCCACGAGGGATCACCAGAAAAATCTTCTGATCAAGCAAAGCTGAATTTAATTAACTTACTATTATAGCAAAGGAGAACATGACCTTGAGAAACCTTGGTGGTGTCTCAAAAGGAGGATGTCAGGAAATGGTATTCAGAAGGTATTTTGGCTTATACTCAAATGATGTAAGGTGTGTTTTTCAAAGAAGAGAAGTGGTCAGAACTGGGCAAAGTCCATAATAGTATACAGCAAAGCAAAAGTATTATTGAAGCAGGTCTTGGTGAGCAAATTATTGCCCCTCTAAGTAAGTTGTTCATTTAGGTGAGTAAACTGTTTGTTCAGATGAATTGATTTGCAAGAATTTCCAAAAGCAAACAGTGAAGTTATTTATTGATTTTTAGTCTTATCTTCTTGAGTCAGAATTTCATGGAACAGTTAAATTATGTTGACACAGGTGATCTTAATTTTCAATCCTAACAATTAATTATACTCACACAGGTGGTCTCTGTTCTTGTGATTTTTATGTAATATTTATAGAGGTCTTTCCCATTCCCAAATTTTGTTTTTGAATATAAAAAAAGAAAAGTCAAATTTTCTTCTAGTAATTTTATAGTTTTTCTTTCTCTTCCTTTCCTCTTTCTCCTTTTCTTTCCTATTCCTAATCTAATTATTTACTTCAACTGAAATTATGGTATAAGAAATGAGGTTGTTGTACAAGTTCATTTTTTAATGTGTCTAGCCAATTGTCCAGCACCATTATTAATCTACCTTTTCTCCACTGATACAAAATGACATTTTTATCATGTACTAAATACCCATACATATTTGTATTTATATCTGGATTCTCTTTTCTTTGTTATTATTCTATTTATGAATCAGTACATTATTTTAATTATTAAAATTTAATTATTAAGACTATTTAATTATTCAGATAATGTTTCATAATATGCTTGAATATCATTAGGTATCCAAGTCCACCTGATTACTTTTTCTTTTCAAAAATTTCCTATCTCATTTTAAACATTCATTTATCCATGTGAATTTTAGAATCAGTTTATCTAGCACTAATGAAAAATATCCTATTGGTACATTGCAGGAATTACCACTTGCACATTGATTTAGGATTTGTTGAGATTATTCTAATATTAAGTCTGTTTATCCAACAAGAAGGCCTTCCTTTCTAAAAATTCAAGTTTCATTTTAGATCCTTTAGTAACATTATGAATATCTCTTCATAAAAAGCTCCTGTATTTCTTGTTTAGATTATTTAGAGGTAAGAGAGTATGGTTACTGTACATAAACATTTCTTCATTATCCTTTCTAACAACCTTTTTATAAATATTATATATATATATATATATATAATACATATATTATTTTGGTATATTGATTTAGCCACCTTACTAAATCTCTTATTGCTTGTGATAATTTCTTACATGGTTCTTTTGAGTTCAGTAGATATTCTACTATATTATTATAAACTATTTCAACTTTGTCTCCTCCTTTCCAAGTTTCATACTTCATTTCTTTCTCATGTAAATTTCAGTAACTAGTACATTCACAAAATTATTAAATATTAAGTGATAGTAGTCAATTTTCTTATTTGTTCTCAATTTTTATACTCTTTTTTATTATAAAAGACATATTGTATAATACACAGACATGTTTACATATTACATATATATACATTTATATGCACATGTAAAATATACAAATATAAGGAGGAATTACCTTTATCTATATAACATATTAAGAAAGTACATCTCTTAGCAATCTTATCAGGTATAATGTAGACTTTGATCAAATTAATTTTCAGTAGCAATAGATATAATTTTTTCTCTGTAACTATAGTAAATTGTGCTTATTGATTTCTTGATATTGAATCAATCATCTTTGAACTATTGATATAAATTCTAGTTGGTTTTCTGGTGTTATCCTTTCAATTATTTAGAATTAAACTAAAAAACACATAATTGCATAGTTTTCAAAGTGACAGGATTGACTAAGGGACCCCATCAAAAGAGGCAATTTATCTACTCATGTCTACAAGGAGCAGTACCTTTTGTTGGAAGAGCAGGTTGCTAATAATACTGCCTACTCGGTGAGGATATTGTCAGGTCCTTCAGAAGTATTTCCTCCCTAAACTCCCAAGTAGGACTTTATAATTTCCAGAATCCTTCAGACTCTTCTGGAGACTGTGATTTGAATATCTCTGCTTATAATATACATGTAACTGACGACATCCCATGCTTACATTTCTAGGCATTTACTGAGAACTTTGCATTATGGATCCTCAATTTTCTAGGAAGATGATCCTTTGTAAGGATCTGAGGTCTAGTTCTGAAGCTATAGATCAACTAGATACACTTTATACATAACATAATTTTGGACTTCTAAAGCTGAATTTATTTTTGGCCTACTTGAAATGTCACCAGCAAAAGAGATAAATTAATTAAAATACCTTACTCTGAAAATGTTATTGAATATTTCTTTGTAGTTTTTAGTTCATGAATTTTGTATTTATTCACACATTGTTATATGTGACTATAAAATTTTTATGAATTGAAACTCTTAGTATTATAATGTTTTTGCCCTGAATCAATGTGATATTAATACCATATTCTTGGCTTCTTTGTGGTTGCTGTTGGTCTGTTTGCAGCTTTTTAAATTTTTTTAACTTTCACTTTCTCTATCACTTACTTTTAAACATATCTCATAGACAGCATCTTGTTCAATTTTACCTTGACATCCCGATTTTTTTTTTAGTTCTTTATATTGGTTTAATTTTTAAAAAAATATTTTAATATATACATTCATTGCTTAACTTGTCAGGTTTAAAAAGCATCTCTTGGCTTTCAGCTATAAAACAAGAGGAAATGATCATAGTTTATAATACCTTCTCCTTTTTCTTCCATTTATTTTTTATTATAGTGATGGTTTGATATATTGATGGTTTGTGATAATCTGTAACTATAATTTCCACAAATGGGTAGATTTTAGTCCTGCAATTAAATGAACACAATGATCATTCTTTGTGGATTGTTTGCCTTAGTGTCTATATTTACTACTATATAGGTCAATTTGTTATCTAGAAATCTCTTTCTCAGAACTCGTGAGGAAAAGATTCCCTGTGTTCATGTGTGTTTGAAATTGTGTATCAGGAACGAAATTGTGTAACAGGAATGAGATTTTGACCGAGTAAAAAAGACTCCGGTTTTCTTTGCTTGAGAAATTGAAAAGAGCTGGGGATATGTGAGGTCTTCTGTTCTTTACCCACTATAGGCATCATTATCCTTTACCTCAAAAACTAAAGGATTATTCTTTCACTTGGAACTCCAGGAAGTATAATAGGCATTGTTGTAGTTTTACCTTAGACATAGTTTTCTCATTCATTGTATACATCAAAGTTTTTCTTATCAATCTCTAAGGTATTTTTAGAGTTCTAGAAACACATTGATTTATTTATTGAAATTCTTATTTTCTTTCAGTTTATTATTCAAGTATATCAATTAGATCTATTTTGGATATGCTTCCAGTTATTTATCAACCTTGTGCCAATTCCTTTCTTTTCATTCTCTTTTTAATTCCATTTAGTCTGTAATCCCAGTCTGACTTTCCACTCTCTTTCCAGCAGTCTATTTATTTCCCTTAGGTATTTTCTGTGAATATTTCATTTCTCTGAACATTTCACTTTCTGTTTTTCTTGTCTCTTGACCTCTGTAGGTTGATGCATGCATATCTGCATGTATGCATATATCCAATGTCCTCCTCATTTCCTTATTTCTCAGCTTTGAGCTTCTAAATTATTTATTTATTTATTTATTTATTTATTTATTTATTTATTTATGATTTTATTTATTTATCCATGAGAGACACAGAGAGAGAGAGAGAAAGGCAGAGACACAGGCAGAGGGAGAAGCAGGCTCCATGCAAGGAGCCCAACGTGGGACTCCATCCCAGGACTCCAGGAATACACCCCGGGTTGAAAGCAGCGCTAAATTGCTAAGCCACCAGGGCTGCCCTGAGCTTCTATTTTAAATTGTATATTTTCCATTAGTTTATTCAAAATTTTGTATTTTCTCCAAGGTGTCATTTGTTATGTCTTCCTAATTTTTCACCTCCTTTTTTGTTTGTTGCTTAATTTTTAACTTGTAAAAATATTTGTGGAAGTTTAGTTGAATTAAAAGTATTAATTAACTGTGATTAAGGTGAATTCTGTCTATACCACTATCTCTTGGTAGGAGGTTTCTGGCGATAAGAGTGAAAAGTTGATAAATTACCAGGATATCTCTCCAGTCCATGGAGAAATATCTTATGACACAAGGTTTTGAGTTTGTGTGTGTGTGATTATGATTTACATGTGGACACATACACACACACACAGAAATATACAGAGAAGGATTATTTAGCTTTTATGTCTCTCAACTGAAAAAATAAGCAGTTGCAGGGCTGCTTACAGTTGAAAGGCTTTCCTTTATCTAGTCTCCCTGGAAGATTTTTTTTCTGTACATTTGCCATATTTGTGTTTTCTTCTTCAATCTCATCTCTGTATTTCTCTGTGATGATAAACAAAGTCAATAGAAGTTCCCATAGCCCATCTACCGTTGAAAACACATAATTATTAGTGACATTTTATTCCTCAGGAAGATCACCTACACTGGAGGTTCTCTGTGCCAGCATACCTGACAGTGTAACTAAGGTTTTGTTTTGGTTTTTTCTCAGCCTTTTCTTGTATCTTATTATTGTCAGTGGATTTGGTAGGCATTCTTCATATATTTTTAGGGTTACAGATAGTTTCTAGGGTTATCAAAGATAGAGCTATGTTTCTCATCTCTTTCTTATAATTCTCATTGTCTTAGAATGATTTCAGAGAGAAGAGGTGAAGGCAACAGAGAAGTTATTATTATGCTTTGTAAATCACAAGTCAATTCTTAAAATTTTGTTGCTACCTTTGATGTCCATTATCAGCTGTGGGCTCAGTCAGTCATTAGTCTGCTGAAGGTTAATATGGGGAGAAATCTGAGTAACATTGATATCACACCCTCACAAAAACTTAAAGTATTGCCTTTGAATCAATCAAATATCTTGAAGCATACCTGGGATATGCTTTTATCAGGAGACTCCTGATAACCTGGTTCCAGTATGGCATTGGTCATACCAAAACAGGAGTTCATAGTTCAGTTCAAAATGAGAAGACTACTGTTCTAATATAATAGACATGTGAGAGAGGAAATGTTAGAACAATGAAAATCACTGGAGGGGAGAATGAGGCATGGCAAAACAAACTAGAGTTGGAAGAAAGGTGTTTTGCAGAGGAGGGACTTCTAAACGAAGTAATGGGTGAGTTGGATCTTGAAGGATAAGTAAGTACCTACCAGGTAGACATGAACTGAAATTAGAGAGAATAATGAGTGAAAAGGTAAGGAGAATTAAGAAAGCATAATGTATTCGTGTTCTACTGCTGCATAACAAATTACCACAAATTTAGCAGCTCATAACAACAACGCCCATATATCTCACAGTTGTGTAGGTTGGAATTCTGGGTGTGTCTTGGCTGAATTATCTGCTTAATGTTTCACAAGGCAGAGATCAAAATGTCCGCCTGGGTAGGGTTCCCTGGAGTTTTGGGTCTGCTTCCAAATTTAGTCAGGTTGCTGGCTGAAATTAATCCCTTGTGGTTACAGGACTGAAGTCTCCTGTGGCCAGAAGGGCATCTGTGGCAGCTTTGAATATCTCTAGATTCTTCTGTCACTGACCTCCACATCCTCTTTTAAAAGAGCTCACCTAATTGAGTCAGGTCTACTCACACTCAAAGGGAAGCATTATACAAAATGTTCATGCCAGGAAGTAGGAATCTTATGAACCATCTTAGAATTCTGCCTACAATACACAGTTTGTTGAAAAATATCTGAGATTTTAGTTTGTAGTACATATTAGAGGCAGACAAGCTAGATAAGTAGGCAGAGGCCTGATGTCTACACACAATAGAGTATTAATTTGCTTCCGTAGGCAACACTGCACCATAGACAGATTTTTTTTTTTTAAGATTTTATTTATTCATGAGACACAGAGAGAGAGGCAGAGACACAGGCAGAGGGAGAAGCAGGCTCCATGCAGGGAGCCTGATGCAGGACTCAATCCCAGGTCCCCAGTATCACACCCTGGGCGGAAGGCGGCACTAAACTGCTAAGCCACCCAGGGATCTCCATAGACAGATTTTAAGCAGGTAAGATATTTTCTGCTCTAACAGCAATATGGAAGGTGAATTGGTAGACTATGAACTGTAGAAAAAGATAATAGGGAGTATTAAAGCATTCCTGGAAAAAGCTAATAAACTAAATAAAGCTGTAATAATAAATGAGCACCGAGAAGCTCACCTTTAGATATTTAGGAAACACATTTGATAGATTGAATGTATCCATAATATATTTCTAAATATTCATTCAATATGCCAAACAATATTCCAGGCATTGGGTCAGAAATGAACGTATAACAATGTTCTTTTTTCTTAAAATGCAGGAAAAGAAAGATTAAAAAAAAAAGGAAATGCATAAATAAGCAAGGTAATTCCAGATTTTATTGTCTGCAGTAGGACAACTGGTCAGAGTAATGAACTAGAAAACGTATCAATTAAGCTACTTTGGTCTGCAATTAACATGAGACCCAACTTTAAATCTTTAAGTGACTTAAGTAAGAGTGAGATTTATTATCTCACGTTAAAAAAAACAAACAAAACCTCCAGACCTCATGTGGTGTGAGAGTTATCTAACTCAACAAGGTCATTTAGATTCTGATTCTGTCTTTTTTTCTCTGTCATCCTGATGTTGGCTTTTATCCTCAGGTTTTCACCTTCTTAGGCATTAGAACCATACTTCACATTCTTAAGCAATGCCTGGCAGATTGTTGAAATGTTAGATCTTCTTTTACCTCCCTTTTAAGACAAAGAACATTTCTCAGAATCCCATAAATAATTTTTCTTGTGTTTTGATTTAGCAAATTGCAACCTATGGCCATTCCTGCACCAAATCACTAAAAATGTACTAAAAATACCATAGCAGATTTAAAAAAATGTTTTTTAACCTCAGAACAATGGTATGAAGATTTCTGTGTGGGGGACTCAGTCCTGGTTGAAAACTATTGGGTTAGACTTATAAAGATTTATTTTTTTTATTTTTTTTTTATTTTTATTTATTTACTTATGATAGTCACAGAGAGAGAGAGGCAAAGACACAGGCAGAGGGAGAAGCAGGCTCCATGCACCGGGAGCCTGATATGGGATTCGATCCCGGGTCTCCAGGATCGCACCCTGGGCCAAAGGCAGGCGCCAAACCGCTGCGCCACCCAGGGATCCCGACTTATAAAGATTTAAACCCATTAGATTTAGACTAGTGGGGCTGGAAACCACATCCTCTGAAACATGTTGCTATCCATGGTGAGTCTAAAAACTCAGAGTGTTAGAAATGAATAGGGTGAAGAGTTGTCTGTTATAGAGAATGACATTGAAGGAGAACAGATAAATTAAAGCTGGTATTTCCTGTAGAGGTGATATTTGAACTGTGACCTAATGCTGAGAAGGGAACCAGTCAGAAATGGGCAAAGCAAGAAGAACTGAGGTTCTACAATGACTCTTTAATTTTTTGAGGAACCTCCATACTGTTTTCCACAGTTGCCACACCAGTTTGCATTTCTGCCAACAGTGCAGGAAGGTTCCTTCTTCTCCACATCCTCACCAACACTTGTTGTTTCTTGTGTGTGTGTGTGTGTGTGTGTGTGTTTTATTTTAGCCATTCAGAAAAGTATGAGGTGATACCCTATAGTTTTGATTTTCTTTTTTTTCTTTTTAATTTTTATTTATGATAGTCACACAAGAGAGAGAGAGGCAGAGACACAGGCAGAGGGAGAAGCAGGCTCCATGCACCGGAGCCCGACGTGGGATTCGATCCCGGGTCTCCAGGATCGTGCCCTGGACCAAAGGCCCGCGCCAAACCGCTGCGCCACCGAGGGAACCCTAGTTTTGATTTTCATTTCCCTGAGAATGAGTGATGTTGAGCATCTTTTCAGTTGTCTATTGGCCATGGATGCCTTCTTTGTAGAAAGATCTGTTCATGTCTTCTATTTTTTAATTAGAAAAATAACTTTTTTTAAAAAAGAAAACGTTGGAGGAAGATCTCAATGTATCATTTAAAAGAAACAACAAATATAATTAATGCATGTAAATCAAATTTGCAACATGACAAAACGACACACAAGTCTCTAGGTTATTACAAATCTAAAGTAATTTTTAAAAACAATCCCAAAACAAATTATGATGAATGCCAAAGATAACAACAGAAACTTGTATTGGTTGTTTCAAGACTAAAAAGTATCTAAAAAGTCCACAACATTTTAGGGAGATTGTTAATAACATACTCCATAAAACTAGTTAAGAATTCACCCCATATTATCAAATACAGAAGGTCATTTGTGATGGAAATATGAAAAACATCGCCTGGAGAAGAAATCAGAGAAGTTCTCAGTTCCATCCAACTCATCATCTTCCTTCATAAGCGCACTACTCCATATTCATGCATTATGCCTAACTACATTAAGATTATAAGGAAAAAGCAAATCAGATTGTACTCTATTTTCTTGCCAAGTGAACACTGTGAAATATATCGACCTCTGCCTCTAGCAACTTGTTGGCTGAAAGTAGGAAAAGTTACTAAAAGCTTATTTTTCTGTCAGTAGCTAACTTGGAAAAATTAGGAGTAATCATACAGTGGAAAATGTACTTTTTAGTTTCCGATATAGTGGCAATATCTGCTAGTCATTCAGACGTAAAAGGGTACCCATGAAATAGTTTTTTGCAAGCCCATTTTCACTAACTAAAAAAATAAAATACCAAAAACGTCATGCTCACAGAGGTATACAATAGCTGTTTACAATTAAAACAACTAACATATTCCAGGGCCTTTTCCTATGACATCACAATATTCCGTTTCAAGGGGTAAAAAATTTTGGATTTCATTCATTTGGTGAATATTTATTGAATGCTTATGTCCTACAGACTCCATTCTGGGTACTAAACAAATTCATAAAATTGTGTTCTCATATAATTTATATTCTAATGGTATAGAATGAAAAATAAGTAAACCCACAATGAAGAAAAAGAAAAGAAATATCCAACATAATTCTATGTGGGAATTAAGTTAATGTGGTCAAGAGTAAATTTAGGTCTTCAGGGAAGATCTCTGGTCTGTCTAATTCCTTAATGAAAAGCAAAAATGAGACATAGAGGTACCCGGGGAAGCATTCTAGGTAGAGTGAATAGCCTGTAGACCTCAAGGCAAGACAATATTTCGTGTATTTAAGGATCTGAAAGAAAGCCATTGTGGTTGAAATGTCATGGACAATGCAAACTGTTATTAGTTTCCTAGGGCTGTCATCACGAATCACCACAAACTGATGCCTCAAAGCAAAAGAAATTCATTCTCTCATTGTTCTAGAGACCAAAATATCTGAAATCCAGCTTTCAGCCAGGTCCTGTTGTCTCAGAATGTTCCAGCTTTTCTTAGGTCACAATCCTAAATTGTGGGCAATCCTTGGCATTTTTGGCTCTTTTCTTGCCTCCCTTCCTAGCTCGTTGTGGTTGTGGGCAATCCTTGGCATCTTTGGCTGTAGTTGAATAATTTCAATTTTGTCTCCACCTTGCATGGCCATCTTCCCTTTGCATGTGTCTGTTGTCTGTGCCCAAACCAGCTCTGCTTATAAAAACACTAGTCATTGGATTTAGTGGCTCCCCTAACCCACTGCGACCATATCTTGAATTGATCACATCTACAAAGGCCCTATTTTCAAATAAGGTCACATTCACAAGTACCAAGGGTTACAACTTCACCTTATTCTGGGGAATTCAAATTAACCAACAACAGGAACTAATAAAAATCTTGCACGAACTAAATACTAAATGATGACATTGATCATGAGAATGTAAACATATTCACAGTTTTCTTCTGTGATATTGTAAAAAATACTTTTCTCTAAATAAAAAGAGTGATCATAAAGTCATACTATAACTGCCATCTCATGGGGAGCTTACTCCTATTACAGGAAACTATGCTCCCTATAACCCTTTGGTAACTTATATATCTCTGATCTATCATATTTAAAAACATGCATATTCGCTGTTTTTATATATCATTAAAGGCAAATCAAAGACAAGGAAATAATCAGTTATATGAGGCTCTTGCCAACAAAGAGATAATATTCCTGTTCAAGAGACACATTTTCTACCCCCGGAGTTGCTATGTAAGCAGCTTCTCACTTGGAGATTCATACTGAGGGCACTTAAAGTGGATATTACACTCACTGTTGAGGTTTACATTTCACAGCAAGGTTCAATGCTTGTTTAATAAAGCAAGTCCAAAACCTGAGTGAAAAAAACTATTAGAAGATTAAAAGATCATATGATCCAACCTTACTTACATCAATGATTCTAATCTTTTTCTATCTCCATACTATTCACATTTGCCAGAAAGTCCTCTAAGATCTCTCATTAGAATTTAGGATTCTCAGTTGGATTTAGGATAATTCTCATGGCAGGGGCAGGAAGGGGTGATGAAAGAAAGAATATCAGAATCATCTGGAATCATCAGAATATCCAGGGAGGTTTAGATAGAGCAAAACCTTTTCTTTGTCCTTCCTTTGATATGTCACCTCTTTGATATGTCACCTTTTCACAGTTAAAAGTCAGAGATTTAAAATAATCAATGTACCCATCTATATCACTTGAGAGTATCTACATAAAAACCCGAATAACAATGACTAACAACAGTTAGTGCTCCCCTTGTATCAGTTGTATCAGGCACAGCTCTCAGTGATTAAGTACTTAATCAATTAACCCTCAAACTGACCCTTAATGAGAAAACCGTCACAAAGAGGTTAAGTGGCTTATCCTAGGTCACAGCTAGAAAGTGATAGACCTGGAATTCAAAATCAAGAACAAATGTAAGAGACCATGATGTTAACCTCTACTACACTATCCTGCTTGGGATTGTTTAGAAATCCACAATGATTTAAAAATACAAATACGTAAGCATCTGACTCTTGGTTTCAGATCAGGTCATGACCTCGGGGTTGTGAGATCAAACCCCACAGTGGGCACCATGTTCAGGGAGGAGTCTGCTTCAGATTCTTTCCCTCTTCTTCTCCTACCTCTTCTGCTTCTGCCCTCCTGGCACTCTCTCTCTCTCTCTCTCCCACTCAAAAAGATAGATGAGTGAATGAATGAATAAATGAATACAAATACAAATATGCAACCATGGTTAAAACCTATCATTATTTGATTGCTTACTCATGAATACTTTCATATTTAGTCCATTTCTTTCTGGTACGATCAGAAGAGTCCAATGTTATATTCTTGTGAGTATTTAATAAGACCCTGAAACCATACTAACTCTGATTTGGATGCTGAGTGTTAGGTCCACACTTCTGGGCTTACTGATCACCCTCAAGAAGTCTTGCCTCAGTACTTGGCAATACTTACTTGTTGCTCATTCCAGCTACTTTACTGATTATATTTTACTGAAAAGTAGGAAGCCCACTAGATCTGGAAAACATCAAGCATAACGACACAAATAACCCTAGGAGTCACTCACTTTCTCCTTTGTTTCTAGACTTGCATCAGTACACACCTGGGATGCAGGGTGTTTAAATTCATAGGCCCCATTCTATGGCATCACAGAGCTCCTGCATTTCCTCATCTCTAAAAAAATAGGAATACAAAATAAATTTCATACTTCAGTAAAAGAAATTTTAAATAAATTATAAATATGATTATAAATTAGAAGCAACTTATAAAATCAGGATACTTGGGTGACTCTGTCGGTTAAGCATCTGCCTTTGGCTGGGGTCATGATCTCAGGGTTCTGGGATTGAGCCCCATGATGGGCTCCCAGCTCAGCTCTGCTCCTTTCTCACCCTGCTTATGCTCTCTCTCTCTCTCAAATAAATAAAATCTTTTTTTAAAAAAAAGTAAATTATAAAATATGAATATAAACACTTGGCACAGTACCTGATGTGCAAATAATCACTAAATGGCTTATGTCAGTTTTAATAACCTATATATATATCAATCAGAAATAGGTTTTGGCCTTTTTTTTTTTTTTTTTTTTTGGTAAGTAGGCTCCATGCCCACCATGGAGCCCAACACAGGGCTTGAAATCACAACCTTGAGATCAAAACCTAAACTGAGATCAAGAGTCGATGTTTAACTGATTGAGCCACCCAGGCACCCGTTGGCTGATTTTATTCAGTACCAACTCTTAGGGTACTCTTTAATAGAAAATAGAAGAGTCTTATATTGAGATTAAATATAAGCATAAATTTTTTAAGTAATTATGTATTATTATAAATGTATTATAAATAATACATTAACATTTTAATACAAATATAATACATTTGCCTCTCGTTATGGTTATGTTCTTTATCCTTACTTATGGTGCTCCTTTCTAAGTCCTGGAATTAATAACTTTTCCTGCCTACCAAAATTTAACTGTACTTCCTCATTTTCCTCCAAAACAGAACTCTTCTCTCTGCTTTTCAATTTTGATACTTAGTAAATCTGATGAAAATGTCCCTGTTAATAGTGTGATGGCAATGCATTCCAGCACCTATTTCTAGATCCAGATAATACATAACAGTTCCAAAAATACATAGCATGTACTTGGTAGCCTCCCGGAGACAATGATTTCACATCTGTTGTAGTTTCCAAAAGAGGGATTTCAATGGTGTGAATTTAAAGCCAGGAAAAAGAGGAAATGATGACAAGGTACGATGAAAAAGGCAATTCTCAGGGATCCTCCAATTTCCTCTCTATAAGTTCTTCCATTTTAGCAATAATCATATCTTTACACAAATGTGATAAAGTTCCCTCATACTTCAAGCATTGTCAATATAAAGTTTTTAGATCTTTAGCAGCAGATGACAGAGGTGCTTTTAATCACACATATAGACACACACACTTCACATGACCAGTATTTATTATGTATCCATTCAAACATACACTCTGAAAAGAATCCATGTGACTGCCACAGTGTTCAAGGTATCATAAGTTATTACATGCTCCAGACTATAATATACACCCTATGGGCGTGGAGCATGTCCAATTGAGAAAATAAAAGCAAAAAAATTAAAGTATTGACTTATGTAGACAGATATTAAATTATGTAACTCACATTTCCAGGATGCTAGATCGCTATCAATACCTTAAGTTTGATATATCCAAATGCAAATCCCATCACATACTTTATAAAAGATCATTTTACTTGTATCCTACATTTCTGCTCTTCCATTTGTGTTCCCTTCAAGTTCTCTTGCCTTCCATCCTTCCATCACAACTTGATCATCAAACAACTCCAAATTCAACTTCCACTATTCTGATTTTTCCTTTTCTGATCTTTTTATATTTTCTTTTTTTTTAAATTTATTTATGATAGTCACACAGAGAGAGAGAGAGAGAGAGAGAGGCAGAGGCACAAGCAGAAGGAGAAGCAGGCTCCATGCACCGGGAGCCCGACGTGGGATTCGATCCTGGAGACCCGGGATCGCGCCCTGGGCCAAGGCAGGCACCAAACCGCTGCGTCACCCAGGTATCCCTGATCTTTATATTTTCAATCGAATCTCAAAAATCCACAGGCACTCATTCTTTCACAATGAGGCAGTAACTTTATATTAGTTTCTCTTCTTCAAATACATGTAAAATTCTTGAAGGCAGAACCAGGTCTCTGATCTTTGAAATATAACGAAGAACATCTTACCAAGTGTGTGTGTGCATACAATGCAATTTTGATAAACACATTAATTGAAAAAAAAATCAAAGAACAGCATTTCTTTTAGCATAACTGGCAAGCTTTAAATTAACTTTATGTCTCATGTTGCAATATTTTATTTCTCTTTTGGTAGGAACCAAAATTCACTCAAAATATTAAGGCTAGATTTTTAGGTTCCATAAGTTATCTCCAAAGGAGAATTTATTATTATTTGACTAAACGATATAAAATACATTTAGATTGAAGAATAAGAGCTTAAGTAAAAATGACTCATATCCATAATAAACCAGATTCCGCTGAAACCAAGTAGTAACCTAATTCCCACAGGTAATGAAGCACGTTCATATATCACACTTCAATGAAAATGATTGCAATCAGAATAACATGCAATTTAGCTGGCTTTGCCCAGATGATGACTATGGCTGACTAAATTTCACCAGATTTCAAAGGATGGCCTTAGGCAAAATGTTGCCACCACTCGCATTTTCACATGTAACTAGAACATATTCATGTTGTGTGATATTTTCATTCTATGGCTTTTATTCCACAAATGGTATTTTAATAGAGGACTATTGCATTAGTAAATAGACTAGTCTTGCTGACACATCCTTCCTTCTAAAATATACTTTGGCTGAATTGTAACAAAACTATTTTGAATGCAAAGGGGATGCTTTTCAAGCCAGATGGTTTATCTAATAGGAATGTTTTCTGATTAGAGAAACAGCAGTAGACTCATGATCACAGCAGGTGCCAAACTGGTCCTGTAGTTTACATGAATTTGCAACTGAACAAGTCATGAACTAAAGGGAATCTATTTTATAATGTGCCACAATCTATTCTGAGAGGAAAGGGGAATGTAAAAGATGCTATCATATCAGATGGAGTTTCTTCTATGTATCATATATCATTTCTTGATATGAATGTGGTCATTATTACATTGTGATAACAAAATTTGCTTACTAAATTTCCTGAGTCTCTTGTGGAGACTATTAAGAAAATTCCAAAAGAATTAGGACTTGCAGAGTGATCTATGATAGGATAATCGAAAGCATATTTTTTGTCAAAAAAAGTAGGAATCTCATTATTTAAAAATGTATCATTATTTTTCATTCTTGTCCTTATTCCTTGCACCTGCATTTTCCCTTTGTTTCAGTAAGTAATTTTTTTCATGTACTGGTAATCAGGGAAGCCTAATATTATTAGTATGATAGGCCCAGCTATGCCTAAGTGTGCATAAAAGTGAACCTCCTAGAGCTGCCTGAGTGGCTCAGTTGGTTAAATGTCTAACTCTTGATTTTGGCTCAGGTCATGATCTCAGGGTCCTGAAATTGAGCCCTGTGTCAGGCTCCACACTCAGTGGGGAGTCTGCTTGAAGATTCTCTCTCTCTTTCCTTCCCTCTGTCCCTCCCCCCTTACTTTTTCTCTCCCCCCCCCCCCCAATAAATAAATAAATCTTAAAAAGCAAAACAAAACAAAACTGAATCTTTTGGGCCCTGCAGAGATGGCTTGGGGATGCAACTTCCTGAATAATGGAATTACTGTCTTTTAGGATAATATAATTTGCTTCTGGGTACTAACATGACTGTTAGAGGCATAAAAGGCAGTGAGCCCATAAATCTCCACTTTGTCTTAGCAGAATCTCATTTCTGGTGCTTTGCCAAGTCCACCAAACTTCGAAGCACCTTTGTGATGAGCAAGAGGCAAAGTATGTCACCATATCCATCTACTTTCCTATCTACTTTGAATTAGCTGCTCTATTTATTTGCTGCTTTCAAGGAAAAGAAAAGAAAAAGTAACCTAGAATTGAGTCCAAGTCATCATTCTTGTCATCCTCACATCAGACAAGTTCTATAGTCTATTCTGGAACAGTTGGCTAAACAGTAGAGATTGTTAGTATTTGGAACAAAATCAGAGATGCATCATCCAGAAGAATCATAATTTGCAAGTTGTTTTAAAATTCTATAATCTTGTAAATAACTATATAAGTTAAACATCTCTAAAGATGTTAATCAGCATCAAAATATGCCTCAGTTTAAGTTAAAATTTGATACTGACCCATTTTTATGAAATATAATAATTTGACCAGCTTTGTTATACATGGATTTGGGATTATAGTAATTAGAATTACTGATTCCGTGGCTCATTGTTACAAGAATTTTTGCTATAGCAAATTCCTTTACCTTATATCATGTTTTTCTAATTAATCAAACTTCTTCAGAATCTTAAGTATTGATTATTTTTGCCAGGTGTTTTCAGAGTTATTCACATATAGACTTGAAATCCTGTACTACATTGCCATTTAATGTAGTAATTTTTGTATATTTTTAAGGTTGGCAATAAACATTTATAGTACAGGAAATATATCTTCCGTATTGTGTCCAATTCCCTCATAATTCTGTATAATGCAGAATTGACTGTTAATGTGCTTATTTTATTAAATTTGTTAGGTTGCTTATAGCAGGGTGAATTTTGTTGAAATAGACTTATTTTTGATTCTCTGCTTAAATTTTAGAAGTCTGAAGTCATTAGTTCCTCCAGTATTAAGTAACATTATAGCATCATCCATCCATGCTTTTCTGAATAACTAATAACCTGCAATTCCTTTCCTTTGAAATACTTTCACCATGGTGTGGGTCATCATTTCTTAGAATAAAAGTGTGTAAACATATTTGGCAATCTACAAGTTCTCAACGAGGATAGTTTAATTTTCCTTTGCATTCATTTACATGTAGTTTCAAACTACAATGTAGTTTCATTACATTTTAATATGTATAAAATAAAATATATAGTACAATAGTATACATACTTAGTTATATGCTTGTGCAGATATATAACAAAAGTAATTTAAGTCATTATTCATGGTGTAGGAGGATATTTTTCATCCCTGAGATTATTTACATATTTCAAATATAAAAAAATGCCACCACAGTCTATGTATACTCCCTATGGTTTCTAGGTATTAGTTTATACAGTGAAGGGACAGATGCAATTAATTAATTAATTAGGATCAGGAGTGAGCAAATGTTTTCTGTAAAGGTCCAGATTATCGGTATTTTAGGCTTTGCAGCTCACATAGTCTTTGTCGCAGCTACTCAATACTGAGTATTACTGTTGCAATACTGGTACAGACAAGAAGGCACAAACAATATGCAAACAAAGGCCAACAAGTCCCAATAAAACTTTATTTATAAAAATAGGCAGTGGGCCAGACTGAGTTGATGAATTGTAGCTTATCGACCTCTGAACTCCGAACTAGCTGACCCAGGATATGTTATTAATAAAATATTTCAAGAATAAGTTACGTATTACTCCAGCTTCTTAAAAGGGTAACCTAGTATCACTGGCATGGTACTCAAACAAATACAACCCTGAAAAACCACATAAAACTTTCCATTTCTTTCTTGCCTTAAATTAGAAATAGTTTAGTATTTAAAGAAATTGAACAAAATCTACCTGAAGTAAAAAAGATAAGCTTTGTACAGCTCAAGAAACAAACCAACCAAAATACTCACAGTGGCATACATGACCCAGCCTGCTAAATGTTGAAAAAGAAATAATCACCATTCCAAAAGACAGTGTTTCATCTTCCTCTTTAAACACAAATTTTCAGAATTTCAAGGCTATGTTTTTATGAATGTGCCTACTTTTCTTGGATGAAAAAACATGGTAAGATAGCGCATTTTAGTAACGGGAGTGAACCAGTTTTCCCTTGTCAGCATGGATTCATCTAATCATTCTAAGGATCCTGGGATCTGGACCACACGTTTCACATCTCTTGAACAATGATTACCTTGAGAAAGAATAAATGTAACCTATAAGGTACTGACCATCCTTGCCAACTAAAAGCTACTAATTGAAAAGCAATACATAAATAACCAAGGGAAGTGCACAGTTTTTAAAAAATAAGTTTTCATATTAAATTCGATTAGTCCAGATGTTATGAAAAACTGATAATTCAATTATTTCAGCAAAATAGTAATTTTTCTGCTCATGGTCCATCTGTAATTACAAGAAAATCCTAATGCTTTGAAGAAATCCAATGAATGAAATGTTATTATAATTTAATCAATTTTATAGCAAAGTTAATTTGTTGTATTTAATAATGTACATGATCATGTTCCACTTTGCTTGCAAAATAGACAAAATAGAAAATAATTTCCACCAATAACAGTTATTACTCCTGCCCAATTAAATTTCGATGCTTAGCTTACTCATCTTTTTATTTTAGTTTTCTGTCCTTCACAGGAGATGGTAGCTTTGTAATTACGTCATACTCCTTTTTATTTAACCCTCTGTTACCTTATGTTATTTTTCATTCATTCTTTCTCCTGCTAAATAATTTATTCACTCATTCTTCTTTGATTCATCTATTTGTCTAACATTTATTGATCATTTTACATTGATTTAAGCATTAAGAATATTTTGTGATCATAATATCCCTCCTGGCAATGGGTTACATAGAAAGCATTCATGTATAGAGTGATAAATGATACAACAGCAGGAGCATCTAGCCTTACTGAGGCAGGGTGTGGAGGGTCTCTGGCTTCTAGTAACACTGGCCTACAAATTAAAATAAGTGGCCTTAAAAAGATTGACTGCTCATTGAAAATATGAGATGTATAAAGTAAAAGTAAATTCATCATACCTATCCCTCAAAGAACTTACACTAACTAGCTATAATCTGTGAGTGCACTGAGGTGTACAGTTGAAAATGTGTACATGCGAGTGTATATTTGTATTTTCACGTATACATCTATGTGTGTATAGGAAAAATACACAGGAATATATTTATTTTTACAAAATGAAACCTACTGAGAATACTGGTCTGCAGCTTTTTTCTCATCCCCACAAACAAAATGCCGTGGGTGTCCTTTCACACCAGAACATCTCATCCTTAGAGCAGCCACATACTCCAAATTGTAAATGTACCTCCTTTTATTAAACCGTTGTCATATTAATAAAATATAAAAAGCACTTCATTTTCTTTCTTTCCCCAAAATGATCTAATAATGAGCAGCTAACTGGGGAAATTTCTATATGCTTAAATTCTGCAAGTAGAATTTTTGAGACAAAGCATCACATTTCAAATGTTGGTAGGGGAAGGTACTTTGTCCTCCAATTTACTTTTTACTAATGGTGTATGTTTCCTCACATGGTCACATTCACTACTCGTTGCTTTTTTCTTTTTTTTTTTACAACACAAAAAAGTTAACCTATAGAGAAATTTTGAATTTCATTGTTTCCAAATATATTTCTTTATCAACAAGGTGACTTTCTTCATGATCGTTGCTCTTATTTCTTCTTCTCTGAATTACTTTCACTTTTTTTGTTCATTGCTCTGGTAGGTTGTTTAAATATTTTCTCACCAATTTGATGATTTGCTAATACATAATGACCACTCTTCATAATGACCATTCATCCATACTTTACTATATTTTTTTTTGCTATTTAGCAACTAAGCATGGCTGTAGTTGTCCTTAAAGAAAACTCCTTCTTTGTATTATTTTAATTAACATAACTGTATAGCATGTTTGCTATCTGCCGGAGACATTCCGCAACTCTGAATAATTTGTTTCCAACATTTAACATATTCGTGGTTTTCCTTACACATTCACTCTTCCAGATAAATTCTGAAATATCTAATCAATTTCCATGTCACATTGTGCATGATTGTGATTAGAATTGTATCGGATGTATAGTCATTTGGCATATAACTGGTAACCTTGAACTTTTGCCTGTTTTATTTTAGTTCTTTAAAAAAGGTTTGTATTTTTCACAAAAATCTCAAGCATTTCCATGTTTAGAATATTTCCACATATTTTGTAGTTGTTTTTTCATTAATTGGACCTTTTCTCTTCTAATATTGTTTTCCTGAGTATCACACACACAACACCCACAAAAGATCGGTATGTATGTGGTAGTATTCCAACTAGGTCTAATAGTTTATTTAAATGTCTTGTATTTCCTACGTAGAGATCATATGATCTACACTTTACCGATGTTAGGTTTTTATTCCCTTTCATCTATATCTAGTTACTGATTGCACAGCCTTTACAATATACTTGATGAAGTTCTGGTATTGTTAGATTATTTTTAAGGAAACTTTACAATTTCATTAAAGTCTTCAATATGTAGAATGAAATTCCAAACTGAGTCATTTCAAAATCATTGCGGATCTTTGGTGAGGTCCCTTTGTAAGTAGTAAATAATTTTTTCCTTTTGTTTTTAATGAGAATTATTAGATGTTTTAAAAAATATTTGTCAAGGAATTTGTCTTTTGTTTTCAATTTCAATACTTTTATTTGAACATTGCTAAAATTAAACTCCAGACTTATTTGGAGTTCATCGGTTCTACTTTTAGTGTCTTCTTACTGTTCCAGGATTCAAACCAGGACACCCCATTGCATAAAACTGTTTCATTTCTTTTTAAATAACTTGGGATCCCTGGGTGGCGCAGCGGTTTGGCGCCTGCCTTTGGCCCAGGGCGCGATCCTGGGGACCCGGGATCGAATCCCACATCGGGCTCCCGGTGCATGGAGCCTGCTTCTCCCTCGGCCTGTGTCTCTGCCTCTCTCTCTCTCTCTCTCTCTGTGACTATCATAAATAAATAAAAATTGAAAAAAAATATTAAAAAAAAATAACCTATTAGTGTTATTTTTTTTCTTTTTTTAAATTTTAATTCCAATATATCACATACAGTGTCATATTAGTTTCAGGATACAACACAGTGATTCGGTAATTCCATATATCACCTAGTGCTCATCATAAGTGCACTGCTTAATCCCCATCAGCTATTTCACCCATCCTTCCACCTACCTCTTCTCTGGTAACCATCGCTTTGTTCTCTATAGTTAGGAGTCTGTTTCTTGGCTTGTTTTTCTTTCTCTTTTTTTCCCCTTTGCTTCTTTTGTTTCTTAAACTTCACATATAAGTGAAAACATGGTATTTGTCTTTCTCTGACTGACTTATTTCACTTAGCATATATGGTCTAGCTCCATCCATGTCATTGCAAATGACCTATGGCTAGATAATACTCTATTGTATATATCATATTTTCTTTACCCATCCATCTATTGATGGACACTTGGGCTGCTTCCATACTTAGGCTACTGTAAATAATGCTGCTATAAACTTGGGGTGAATATTTCTCTTTGAATTAGTGTTTTTGTATTTTTTGTGTATGATACTGGATTATAGGGTAGCTCTATTTTTAACCTGATGATGATTCTCCATACTGCTTTCCAGAGTGGCCACAACTGTTTGCATTCCCACCAACAGGGCAAGAGGGTTCTTTTTTCTCCACATCTTTGCCAATACTTGCTTCTTGTGTTTTTCATTTTTTAGCCATTCTGGCAGGTGTGAGGTGATATCTCATTGTACTTTTGATTTGTATTTCCATGATAATAAGTCATGTTGAGCATCCTTTCACGTGTCTGTTATCCATCTGGATATCTTCTTTGGAGAAATGTCTGTTCATGTCTTCTGCCCATTTTTAATTGGATTATTTGCTTTTGGTGTGTTGAGTTGTACAAATACTTTATATATTTTGGAAGTTAATCTTATATCAGATAAGTCATTTGAAAATATTTTCTCCCATTCAGTAGGTTGCCTTTTAGTTTTGTTGATTGTTTCCTTTGCTGTGCAGTAGTTTTTGGTTTTGATATAGTCTCAATAGTTTATTTTTGCTCTTATTTTCTTTGCCTCAGGAGACTTATCTAGAAAAATGTTGCTATGGCTGATGTCAGAGACAATTCTGCCTGCATACTCTTCTAGGACTTTTATGGCTTCAGGCCTAATATTTAGGTCTTAAATTCATTTTGAATTTATTTTCATGTATGGGGTAAGAAAATGGTCCAGTCTCATTCTTTTGCATGTAGTTGACCAGTTTTCCCAACACTATTTGTTGAAAAGACTGCCTTTTTCCCTTTGGATATTCTTTCCTGCTTTGTCAAAGATTAATTGATCATATAATTGTGAGTTAATTTCTATTCTGTTTTCTATTCTGTTCCATTGATCTATGTATCTATCTTTGTGCCATTACCATACTGTTTTGATAACACAGCTTTGATATATCTTGAAGCCTGAAATAGTAATACTTTCAGCTTTGCTTTTCTTCAGAATTGTCTTTTGCAGTTCCAAATACATTTTAAGATTGTTGGTTCTGAAAAGTACTGCTGGTATTTTTATAGAGGATTGCATTAAAGCTACAGTTTTAAGGGCAGCCCAGGTGGCTCAGTGGTTTAGTGCCTGCCTTTGGCCAGGGCTGATCCTGGAGACCCAGGATCGAGTCCCACATCGGGATTCCTGCTTGGAGCTTGCTTCTCCCTCTGCCTGTGTCTCTGCCTCTCTCTCTCTGTGTGTGTGTGTGTGTGTGTCTCTCATGAATAAATAAATAAGATCTTAATTTTAAAAAAGCTACAGATTTAAAACTATTGTATTTCCAAGGGATCCTCTGATTTGGGAGAGTTTCCCAGTCTTTCTTAATTTTCATGACCTTGAAGGCCTTGAGGCATCCTGTTGAACATCCCCAGATATAGATATGTCTGTTATTCTCATGACTGAACGAGGGTTATGGGCTTGGGGAAAGAATACCACAGAAGAAAGTACTCTTTTTATCACATCATATCAGGGGGTAGTGATGTCCACATGGCATCACCGGTGATATTAACCTTCATCATTTGGATAAGATTCTTCCACTGTAAATTTACCATTTTTCCTTTTTCCTATATACTTCTTTGAAAGATATTAGTCTAGCACATCTTTAATGAGGCTATATAAGGAAGGGACAAAAATTAAGCCTCACTTCCTGAGGGGTATATCCATAAATTTTTTGGAATTCCATGAAAAAGATTTGTCACTTCTAGCTCATTTAATTTTTTTTAATATTATGTATTTTCTTTTTCTTCCTCCTTTGAATGTTAACTTTCTAAATTGCCTCCAGAAATATCATCCATCAAGCAAAGCTTAGCTTATTAGATCTAATGCAGTGAAGAAGAATACTACCTTGACAGTATACTAGTATAGTGTCTCTGAAAGGAAAAGTCAGAAGGAAAGAGGTATATTTGTTAGGTTTAGTGCCTGAACTGGATGATATTAAAATGAGTCTTGCTGGGAGGGAAACTGGTTGGAATCTGGCAGAGTTTAAGAAATAATAATTTTGGATTGATGGCCACCATGAAGTGAGGGTCTTGAAAGGAGTATTGATGAACAAGCTATTAGTCTCCATTTAGTTGGTTCATAGTCTTATCTTCTAAGAGTAAGTAATTCCTAGAGCAAATGACTGACTTATTTTTGCCCGTGCTCTATATGTTTAATAGAGAAACAAGAAAGTATATTTAGATTCAGTTTATTTAACAAACTGAGGACACATTGTGTTGGTTTTGGTTCACTTTTTCTTTTCTTCTTAGTTTATTTTGTTGTTTTGCTGGCCTATTGGGGTGAATGTAAATTTTATTATCAGGCTTTTTAAAAAGTATTTAATGCGATAAAATTTATCTAGAGTATGATTTTAACATATGATTTGATATGCAGTGAGGTTAATTTTTAAATAATCTATAATTTCAGTTCTGATTTCCTTGTTAATGCAAATAATAGAGAAAAGTATATTTCTTTATTTTCAAAGCATTAATTTTGGCCATTTTGCTTTTAACTTCTACTTCTACTTTATTGTCTTCCAGCACTATAATTTACATAAATTTTGCTTGCATTTTATTGATTTTTAAGCTAACATATTGTATGAATATTTTGGAAAAAAAGTCCTATATCATTTGGTTACTGTAAATATTTTAATCTATTATTTTGTTAAATTCTATGTCTAATGGTTTTGCTTTATATGATTTGTAGCTATGTTTTCCAGACCATATATGCTTATGATGGCTACATACTCCTGGTCAATATGTTTTTTGCCTTTTTTGTTCCAGCGGTTGCTCTTCCAGCTCCATATACCACCTTGGTCACCTAACTCACCATGGCTTATACCTAGTGTCCCAGAAGGACTCTCTGGAAAACAGGTTCTTTGCCTTTGGTATTCAGCCTCTAATTTTCCATCAGTGAGTCCTCAGAATTCTCCACAGGGCAAGCTATTGTTTCCTAGAACAGTCAAGTTCTATTAACAACAACAGCAACAACAAAACCCCCAGAAGATATCAGTCTGTAGAGATACTACAGACTGTTCCATTATTACACAGAACATTTTTTACTACTTTTAATGAAGAGTCCAGAATAGCTTTTCTGATAGGGGAGTCTACTTTTTTACTTCTCTAGGTACATGGTTCATTCGAGTGATTCTCTAGAATGAAAGGTTCTGCCATAATGAGGTATCTGCAGCCTCTATTTCAGAATAGAAACTTGCTATTTCCTTTGAAACATCACAAGAGTATTGCAGGTTCTTCTTCCTTTCAGGTTTCAAAGAATCTAGGGGCCATTCAGAGTTCATTTTCAAAGCAACCAGTCATACACTCCCAGAGGTCTCTCCAAGAAAGAAGCTTGCCCCAAACTGCTTAAGCCCATGACAACAATTTAATATAGTGAGGTCACGTAGCATCTGGTCAAGTCCTTATTTTTCTGCCAGTCAGTGTCAGATCTCAAGCAATTTTCTTAATTTCTTTACAACTAAACTTATTTAGATTCAGAATAGGAATAATACTAGAACTTGCCATATACCACCTTTGCCAGGATCAAATGAGATAGGATCTCGAATGTATTTTGCAAATGGTTGGCATAGAATGAGGACTGAACACAAGATAGATATTATTAGTAATGGAAGCTTAATCCTGAGATGATAAATATATGCCTGGCTTGCTTATCTTGTTCCAGGGATTATTACCTTCCCCCTGGGCAGAGATCACTGTTACACCTAGAAGCAAGGGCCAAGGATCTGTCAGTATCTGGGAAAGCACACAGAATAACAGAAGACAGGGTATAGGAAGCAGGTGCTGAGTGATCCACTTAATTCTGATGGATGGCATGTGTCTGACCGAGGGCTATTTTTAACAGGCCCAGCAAAACTGTGGCAGATTCTACTCTGTGGCCTCTTAAAGGTGATGCCAAAACCTGCCAGGCTCTACAACCAATGAGAGCCTTTGCATAAAGGTATTTGCCATTCCTTCTGGCCAAGAACTGTTTTTTATTATGACTTAAATCCCTTTCCACATTATTTAATAATATGCTTCATTTTCACTATCCATCTATCCATTATAAAACAAACAGTAAAAAATATATCACTAGTGTTAGATATTCATATTCTTTTCTATGCTTCCTAACTTTCCGAGAGCTGGCTGCTGCCTCACACCAGCAAGGTTAATCAGCAAATCAGTGACCACATGTGTGCTCTGCAAAAGTATCTCATTCCCTGCATTATCCTTTTAAGAATAAAAAAGAATATGGCTGCTGCTTTACTTTTGCCTTCCAAATCTAATGCAAAATGTTTTTTATGACCCATCTAGAACAATTCTAGGTTAGCTTAATTGACACACTACAAATCTCAATAACCTCTAATTGCATGTCTTTAGGCATCTCAATTCAGTATCTCCAAACACAATCTCTTGATTCCTATTATTTTTTCTGCCCTCAACTTTATTGTCTTCCAGTATTCCCTATGAAAGAAAATGGTGCCACCACTTACCTAGTTGCTCAGGATTAAAAGTCTGCAATTGCACTTCATCCTTTTTGTTTTCTTAAACCTCATATCTGATCCCTTCGGGAGTAGTAGTCAGAGAAAGGGTAATCAGAGCTATCTGGATCGAATGTTCTTATTTTCATTCCTCTCACCCCCTCTATCTCCACCACCAATAACCCACTGAAGTCATCATCATATCCAACATGGACAACTTCTGCAGTCACCTAATTGTCCCATTGCTTACGTCTTTCATCCCTAATTCTATTCACACAGCAGCAAGAATGCTATTTCCAAGTGTAAACCAGATAATGTTACTCTCCTACTCAAAAGCTTTCAATGATTTCCCATCACACTAAGAATGAGTTCCTCAGTTCCTGTTATTGCTTATAACTCACTGCTTAGCTTTATCTCTAGCTTTCTCTGTGTCTCCATTTCCCATTCTACTAGTTACCTATTTCACCCTAGTCACAATGGTTCTCTTGCTATTCCTTAAATAATCTGAGCACACTCTTGTCTCAGGGCATTTGTACTTTCTATTCCCCTACCCCGAAATACTATCTCCCCGCATATTTGCATGGCAGGCAAATTTAATCACCTATTCAGATTTCTGTTTATATATCTTTTTATGGAGTAGCTTATCTTTATTTCCACTCTTAAGAGAAGTTTGTTGTTTGTTTGTTTGTTTTTTTTTCTAAAACAGCATCCATTTCTATCCTATTATCCTGCTTTATTTTCCTTTGTAGGACTTATTACTCCCCAGTGTTTTGTCCTATCAATTTTCATTTTGTTATTTTCTGCTCCTCCTCATACTAGAATATAAGGCCTATGAGAGTGGGTTTCAAGCTGTACTATTCACTTTTGAGTTCGCAACATTTATAACACAGCTTGCCTACAACACAGAAGACATTCATCAAATAAATTTTCTGTGTCTTGGCAGGTATAGGTTTATTTTCTCTTTGTAGTAATTAGAGTTTGTTCTGCGGAAGATCCTTAGAAACTCTGCTATATGAAACTAACACAGAATCATTAGATGTATTTTTGCAGCTTGTGCACTTCAAAATGCCAGAGGCACCCCTTGGATTTGTATCACATAGAAACTCTGTAGCTCTGGAAGGGGGGAGGCCCTGGGTGGCTCAGACATTTAAGCATCGAACTCTTGATTTCAGCTCAGGTCATGATCCCAGGGTTGTGAGATGGAACCTGCATTCAATGCAGTCTGCTTGTCCCTCTCCCTTCCCCTGCTTATACTCTCTCTCTCTGTCTCTCAAATAGATAAATAAAATATTTAAGAAAAGAAGAGAGAAGAAAGAAGAAAGAAAAAGAAAGAAAGAAAGAAAGAAAGAAAGAAAGAAAGAAAGAAAGAAAGAAAGAAAGAAAGAAAGAAAGAAAGAAAGAAAGAAAGAAAGAAAGAAAGAAAGAAAGAAAGAAAGAAAGAAAGAAAGAAAAGAAAGAAAGAAAACTCTGTAGCTCTTCACATTGGCCCGTAAATAAGAAAGAAATGACTGGACAGAGACCTAACCTTGAAGCTTAGCAAAAAGGACCAGGATAAACTGATAAATTTTAAGCAAATGGAATAATACCACCCTTAAATCCACTGTTGATATTATCATGCAGATGATAACAGGAAGGACATGATTTTTACAGAAGTGATCTTCTATTGAAGTCACTTCCCCCCTGAATACGTAAAGCATCAAATGCATAATTTTAAGCACTAGATTGTGTGTGATTAATATTAAATAAATAGGATGTGTCAGCTGAACAATATCATGGTAGCTAGATAAGATTAAATACATGAAATCAAATTTATTAAGTGTATTTGAGAGATAAAGAGAAGTGATAATAACTGATAAAAAAAACCAAACATGCTTGTTGTATTTTTTTTCCTCAATATCTTGGAAATTTTATGAATTTGAGAAGCTTCAGGAAGAGATAAATGCTCTGTATGTGTTTTTTTCATCCATCCCCACGCAATGAGGTGATAGAGATTTCGAATTGAAATGTACCTTGAAGTTATCAGGACTGAGGAGTCATCAATTTTAAGATCTTCCCTCTTTTTATATCTACTGTTCCTCAGGTCATTTTATGCCCTGGACCATTTAACTCCCTTTTTCTTAGGTCTCTATCACTCATCTCTGCTCTTGCAAACTTCTCTATTCTGGCATTTCACCTCTGCTTTCCTCCCATTAAACCCACTATAGGGCCCACAAATCATGGCCTCTGGGGAGTTATATATCTTCCATACTTCAGTTTCATCATCTATAAAATAAAAATACTACCAATCTTTTATGTATTTTACAAATATAGTATGGCATAAACCAAATAATATATGTGGAGAATGATGGAAGATGCTCAGACTATCTGAGGGTGAGGGAAATGGAGGAAGCTAGATCAACAGAGGATATGTCACTAATAGAGGAACAAAGCCAAGGAGGAGTCTAAAGAAAAAGATAAGCAATCAAAGGTTGGAAGTAGGTGAAAGGGAAAGTGACCATGTGCCATAGCTAAAGGGAACAATATGGAAATTAATGGGACATTGTGTGAAATGATAAAATAAGATCAAGTGAATATAATCTTTTTGCTCATCAAAGAGAGGCACTGTGATAAGCTAAACATATGTTACTATTTGCATGCATTGGAAATTGATTAATAAAAGTGTGAGCTGGCTTATTTATAATGTGTTAGGAATTAGAATTAAGTAATGATTACTGCTACTCTGTGCTTAAGTGGAATTGCATTATGATTAGGCTAATAGAGTAAGACATAAATACAAAATCTACTGAAGGTTCAGCCTCCCACTTTTACAAAGGAGTAAGAAAATGGGCAAGAAATAAGAGCCAATTAGAATCTACCAACTACTAATCCCAAGAGATTCTGTGTAAGAGCCAATAGTAGAAGTTGTTCAGAACAGGGACATGTCTTTAAAAAAAAGGGGGGGGCACCTAGGTGGCTCAGTGGTTGAGCATCTGCCTTTGGCTCAGGGCGTGATCCCATGGTCCCAGGATCGAGTCCCGTGTCGGGTTCCCTGCGTGGAGCCTGCTTCTCCCTCTGCCTACGTCTCTGCCTCTCTCCGTGTCTCTCATGAATAAATAAATAAAATCTTAAATCTCGACATGGATGATCAAATAGGTTGTCTGCTGGCCTAAGGCTCTGACTTGCTCTTCCTACTCCTCAAATCTGAAGGGATCTGGTAGGCTGTATTTGAAGGAAATCCCAAGGAAAATTGAGGAAGGCTAAAAACATCACGTTAGGAGATAAGCAGATCCTCTGATTCTTGTAGAATTAGGCACTAATAAGACTTTATACTACTGGCCCTCCCCAGGGAAAAATATCACTAGGGTAATTCCTCTTATTATTTAGGGACTCTGAAGAGGTGGCTTGATGAGAAGAATTATTCTAACTATATTTGTGCACTCAGTTATCTCAGCCTCAGAGTGCAAAGAAGCAAATTTCAAGTAAATAAAGTAAAATCATTTTTCTATTTTGCACTTTGATTATATAAGAAGCTATATTACTATTACGCCAGGGATGCACATCCCAGATTCCTGAAAACTGGAGTTCTTTTGTTTTATTAATTATTAACTATACACATTTTCCTCTCTGGAAAAGGACTTGTAAACAGTTTAACAGTTAAAATCCAAACATGACATTAAAAAGTGAAAATCTCAGATTATTTTGTTTTGCAAGAACTAAATTATTCATATCAAAAGGAAAAAATCAAGTAACTATGTGCTTTTATCTGAAAATTTTATTTTATACTATTTATTGATATGGAGGAACTTACAGAGATGACGCAGGTGGTATAGAAATCAACTTATTTTCTACAGTATCACAAGATTGTGAATATTTTCCTAAGTCAATTTGACAGATTTAATTAAAAAAAGAAAGCATTAGTTTTTCTAAGAAATATATATTATATTAAATCTTAGGTTTCTATTTTTCTCTATAGTATAAAACTGAATTAATATTTATTTTCATTAGTTTTTTTCACTCAACAAATATTTATGGAGTGCCTGCTATTTGCCAAGCACTGTTACAAGTAATGGAGATAGGAGAGAAAACAAGAACAATGTCCCTGTTTTCACAGAACTTGTTCTAAGAGTGGGAAGGATAAGATGACAGATAGATAATTGATAGGTAGATGATAGATAGATATAAATGTCATGAGAAAAATAAATAGGTAAATAGGCTGGAGCTCTTGGTAATTCATAAACTTCAACCTAAATTACAAGAGCTACAGAAAAAAAAAATCCTATCTGAAGAGTGACAATGACAAAGTCTAAACACGGGAACTAGCTAAACGTAATTTAATTTAATTTATTTTTTAATTAACTTTTTTATTTTAGAGAGAGAGAGAGGGCAGAGGGAAGGAAAGAGGGAGAAGTAGAGAAAGTTTCAAGCAGACTCCACACCGAGCGCAGACGTGGTGGCTGATGTGGGGCTCAATTCCAAGACCTGAGATCATGACCTGAGCCGAAACAGAGTCAGACGCTTAACCAACTGAGCCACCTAGGTGCCCCAGGAACTAGCTAAATTTTATATAACAGGAAAAAGTCAGAATTATTGGAACAAAGTGAGCACAGTGGAGAATAGTACGATATAAGGTTGGAGAATAGACAGAAACTAGATCATACAGGGCTTCATAGGACAGGATAGGAGGTTGATTTCATTCTATGTCATGTATCAATTGTTGATTCTGTATAACAAGGCCCTCTAAAACTTAATGACTTAAACCAAAATACTAATACATTTTGCTCAGAAATCTGCAGTCCTCCATGCAGCATCAGCATCAGCTGGAAGTGATTCCCTGGATGGCATGGTGTCTGAGTCAAGATGACTTCCTCACATGACTGCTGAGTTCACAGT
This sequence comes from Canis aureus, assembly GCF_053574225.1. Taxonomy (NCBI): domain Eukaryota; kingdom Metazoa; phylum Chordata; class Mammalia; order Carnivora; family Canidae; genus Canis; species Canis aureus. Next base: position 35,392,240 of record NC_135641.1, on the reverse strand, counting down.
GGCTAGGTTTTAGGAGCAAACATTCCAGTGACCGAGGAAGATATATCGTACTTTATGACCCATTCTCAAAAGTCAGATAGCATTCGTTATCACAATCTTGCCCAGATTCAAGATTAGGAAGAGTATCAAGTCATGATATAAGAAGAAAATGTGAGACAGGACATCTTGTTACGGTTATCTTTGAAAAATATAATCTGCCACAGTTTGTCTTTAGGCTACAATAATTTGTATCCGTTTTACATGCAAAATATATTCATTTCCTTTCCCAGGCCCGAAAAGTCTCATTCCATAACTGCATCATCTCAAAGTCAAGAATCTTATATCTAAATCAGATCTAGGTATTAGTGATACTCTTTATGTGCTGTTCTTCAAATACAGCTCTTTGAGCACTCTTTCTTATGATGTGATGATATTTGACACATTTGACCTAACAAGATAATTTTTCTAGGTCTCCAAACACTCAAAATAATATGGTGGGACAGTGGTTGGATAACTACGATAGCAGAAAATGGCAGGGAAATGGAAAGAACACAGTAGTCACTGATCTATATCAATTTTGAAATCCAGCCAGACATATGTTGCCAGTTCCTTGATTAGAATATATCCCTACTCTCTGGAAGTTAGTCTTTATGGCTCTTGCCTCAATTCAGTGAGCTTTTCTTGGTCCTTCTCTCTGAATCTACCTTCTTTTTCCCTAAGCCTCCTTAAGCTTATTTTCTGTTTCTAAATGTTTGAGGGTTCGCCCTTCTCAAATTGTACTGTTTCTTCTCTTTTTATTACAAGTTGCTACAATTCCTTTAACAATTTTGGTGTGCTTACTGTGTATTGATTTATAATTCACTCCATCAGACAAAACACTCTTAACCATAAAATAACCATCAATTTTTTCCAGATCAGCCATTCTCTTCCTTGAACTCACCATGACACTGCTGTGGAATTATGCCCTTAATATTCTTATAAGCCTTACTGTAAAATGGACAAGACTGTAAATTATACTACAATAATCCTTAAGAGGGTTTTTGTCTATTTGAAGGGCTTTATGAGGAACTACCTCAGATCTCTCTGAGATCTTAATATGGGTTTATATTGTACAACTGATCTTCTCCCTTAAGCCAGTCCTTAATATGAGCGCTATTTGCCACCAAGAGAGATTTGGGAAAAGAAACGAGATTATTTTGAAACTAAGAAAGTTCTGGATCCTTTATATTGAAGAGTTCATTTTTAGCTGACTACTCTCTTCTCACATTATATCATAGACAATGAATAAAATCCAGATGACATTTTGAATAGTCTGCCTAAAAATTCCTTTAGCTTGATCATTGAACTCATTGGAACATTTCCTATCTTCCATGTTACTTCAGGTAATACTGTTGTCAGAATTTCCATTACTACAAACATCTTCCCATCACATTTTCCTTATTTTCCCTTGAGCTGTCAGAGACAAATTCCTCAATACTCTTTAAGCTTTGCTAACATTTTGCCAAGGCTTCTAGCTTCCTCATATGGCCCATTCCCAAAGCCAGTACTGCATGGCTTAGGGTTTTTATAGCAGTGCTGCATGGCTTAGGATACCCACTTTCAGGTACCAAAATTGGATTAATTTTCCATTATAGTATTAAGTAAGAAACAAACAAAAATCTATCCCAATACGTAGTGACTAAAAACAACAACAACAATTTCCTATGTTTATGATTCTGTAATCTCAGTAGAGCTTGGTACGGACAGTCCACCTCTGTTCTAGGTGTCAAGATGACTCTCACATAGCTGGCAAATTAGCACCTGGCATTGGTTAGAAACTTAACTGACACTGGGGGGCCTCAGTTACTCTCCATATGGGCCTTTCCGTGGGTAGCTTGGGCTTATTCAGGCATGAGGACTAGGTTAAAAAGCAAGTGTCCAAAGACAACTAGGCATAGTTTTATCTGTTTATTACCTATGGTGTCACTTACACTGGAATTATAGGGCTATCCAGATTTAAATGGAGGGTACATAGACTCTCACCTTTAAGTGGTAGAAATATCAAATTACAAAAGAAGAGGAAAATGTGGGGGATACCTAGGTGGCTTAGTCGGTTAAGCATCAGACTTTTAATTTTGACTCAGATCATGATCTCGCTATCAGGAAATCCAGCCTAACTTCAGGCTCCACACCAACTCTCTCTCCTTCTTCCCTCCCACCCCCCACTCATGCACTCTCTCTATAGAGATAGGTAAATAAATAAATAAATAAATAAATAAATAAATAAATTAATTAATTAATTAAAAAAAATAAGAATAGAAAAGAAGAGTACACTAGGGAAGCCATCTTTAGAAAATAAAATTTGCCCATATGAGAAGACATTGATTGGCTCTGAGCCAGACTAATAATGTCATCTGATTTTTGTTGAAAAAAACACTCATCATTTTGAAGACAGATTATTATACGGTAAGACTGGACAGAAGGAGACTGTTAAATAGGTTATTTCCATAGTCTAGAAATGCTATGATGGCAGCTTGCACTAGGAAGAAGTGGAAATGAAGAAAAGTTTGGAGATACATCATAGACATATAATCAATGGAAATAGATTAGATGCAGTCATTAAAAGAAAGAGAGGAATCAAAATTTACTTTTGTGCTTGAAAAATCATGGAAACTATAATTGTATTTACTGAGATAGGGAAGACTAGGGAATGAAAAAGTTTTATGTTCTGTTTTACAGGGAGGAAAGATCAAGGGCTCAGTTTTGTGTTAAGTTTGAATTCTTATTAAATATCTCTCTGTTGATGTTAAGTAGGCTATTTTGTATACATACGTAGAATTTAGAGGATCCAGAGGAGACATCAGAGATAGAAATGCAATGTAGTGGGAGAGAAGATGTTATCTACACATAAATGCCATGGACTATGATGAAATAAAGTAATTTAGATAGTGTATATAGAAGAGAATGGACATCCCAGGAGCCTGGAAGGCTCTGATTAGAATGCTGGTCACACAGATGAATGGAACTAGAGGGTATCGTGCTAAGTGAAATAAATCAGTCAGAGAAAGACAATTATCATATGGTCTCACTCATATGTGAAATTTAAGAAACAAAACAGAGGGTCTTAGGGGAAGAGAGGGAAAAATTAACAAAATGAAATTAGAGAGAGAGAGATAAACCATAAAAGACTTTTAATCATGAAATGAACCAAGGGTCACTGGAGGGGAAAGGAGCGGGGGATGGGGTAAGTGGGTGATGGACATTAAGGAGGATGTGATGTAATGAGCACTGGGTATTATATAAGACTGATAAACCACTGACCGCTACCTCTGAAACCAAAAAGTACATTATATGTTAATCCATTGAATTTAAATAAAATAAATTAATTGAAAAAACAAACGAAGAATGTTAGTCATAGATATGAAAGCCAATGAAAGAGAATTAGAAGAAACTAGTGAAGGTAGGGAAAGCCAAACTACCTATTATTGTAGAAGTCAAAACAGGTGTCTCAATTACTATGACTCTGTAATAAAAATACTCCCAAACTTAAGGCTTTAATTTTATCTTGCTTTCTATAAATCAGCTACCTGAGCAGGGTAGCTCTACTCCATTTCTCATTTTACTAAATATCAGCTGGGGCAGTTTGGGGCAACAAGCTAAAATCATGTAAAAGTTTGTTTCCTCACTCATGTGTCTGGCGTCTGTACTGTTAAGACTCACAGTGGGGAGCGGATTTACTAGATCATCTTTATCATTTTTTTAAAGATTTTATTTATTTACTCATGAGAGACACAGAGAGAGAGAGAGAGGCAGAGACACAGGCAGAGGGAGAAGCGGGCTCCCCACAAGGAGTCTCATGTGGGACTTGATCCCAGAACCCCGGGATCACGCCCTAAGCTGAAGGCAGATGCTCAACCACTGAGCCATCCAGGTGTCCCTTTCTCTATCATTTGATGTAACTTTACATAATCACTCCAGAATGGCTTCAGAGCAGCTGGACTTCTTACATATCAACTCAGGGGTCCCAGGATATGTATCACAACAGTGAGAACAAGGTGGAAGCCACATCACCCTTCATTATGTAGCCTCACAAGCCATGCTGCATTAAATCCACCACATTTGATTGGCCAATACTCTTTCAAAGATCCACCGAGGTTTAAGAAGAGGAAACACAGACCCTATTTCTTGATGGAAGTGAGGAGATATAGACCTCTCTCAATGCCACTTTGTTGGAAGAGCACATGAGAAATATTAATGCAGCCATCATTGGATAATATAATCGGGCACAAAAAGTAATGTATATCAGGTAAGGCCACCAATATTTGATTTCATTGAGGCAGCTAGTAAATTGGGACTACAAGAGTGAGCCCTGGATGTGGCCACTGTTAGAGGTCGCTTCACGCATAACCATGGCATGAGCAATGGCAGAGGAGGTAAAGGGATGAAAATCAGACTAAGGAAAGGTAGAAAAGGAGGAATAGAGAGAAAGTGAGAATAATGACTCTAGATGACATGCTTGAGAAAGTTGGCTTTGAGGGAAGTGACAAAATACAGCAGAAATTGGGAAGATATATAAGTCCAAGAGAAGTCTTTAAAGATAGAATATGTTTTATATGTTGATGCAAATGATTTAGAGACATTGATGATGCAAAGGAAAAAAAAGTGGATACAAAGTATTTGAAAAGGAAAGCAAGGCAGGGGTTCAGAGTTTAGTTGAAGGAATTAGCATCTTTCACGGGACAGCAAACTCTATACCTGAGAGAAGTTAAAGAAGAAGTAAAGATGCACTATTTTCCAGTAGAGTGAAAACAAATTATGGTTTTGTGAATACAGTGAAAGAAAATCCAGCCCAAGAAATTGGCAACACCATTTTTGTTTCATGCGTTTTTACGTTTAAAATTAAGGTAAGAGCCATCATAGGTAAAATCATACAATTATTCCTTCATCTTAATCATGTCTCTCTCTCTAATGATCTGAAATGAAACTCCACTTTTCTCTCATTTGACTCATCTTCCCTCTACTAGCTCTTTAGTTCCTGCATTTCTGCAAAATTTAAGCTGAAGGAATACTACTTGGAACTTGGCCAAATTAGATTTTGGTTTTCAGCCTACTACTGATTTCGTTAGTGTTGACAACTCAATTTTGTTGATCTTAAGTTTCTTCTTTTGAAATGGGATGCTTCGGCTACATTTTAATAGTGATAAAAATATCTTGCATTTTATAAAGCAATGGAAACTTTTAACATTTTTAGAAATATGTCTTTTGCTCTAAATTATTATGCCCTAAGAGAGGGTGTAAGTTTAAGATAAGACTAAACTCATATTTTTTAATTCTTTATATTTTGACCTCCTGCAATGTATTTTATACAATATCACTTTGTAATTAATTTGCGCTTTGTGTGACTGTGCAAATATTTAACTTTCATCATTAGATTGCAAGTCTCATCAAACTAGAAAAGCTCTCTCTCTTTCTCTCTCTCTTTTTCCCTCTGAAGTCCCGAAGCCCACAGAAGACACATAATAGATGCCACCCTCACTAATGAGGGTAATGAGGCAATGTGTCAATACACAGAGTTTCATTTTTTTTTAATTTTTATTTATTTATGATAGTCACACACACAGAGAGAGAGAGAGAGAGGCAGAGACACAGGCAGAGGGAGAAGCAGGCTCCATGCACCGGGAGCCCGACGTGGGATTCGATCCCGGGCCTCCAGGATCACGCCCTGGGCCAAAGGCAGGCGCTAAACCGCTGCGCCACCCAGGGATCCCTAGAGTTTCATTTTTGATAATGGTGATATCACTTTGTTTATATCCAGTACTCTTTTAGGTATTTAAAATACATTAGTCTATTCCATGCTAACAAAATATGAGAAACCACTATTCCCCCTCTTATTTTGCTTATGCTAATTTATTTTGCAATTAGGTCATTTGCCATTGCCATAGTCCTAATTAATACAGTATGAAATCAGACAAGCTGAGGCGCCCAGCAAAGCAGCTGACAGTCCTAAAGTTAAAGTGGTATAAAGCTGAAAAATCTAATTACCAGCCAAATTCAAAGACCTAGAAAGATCTACGTCTGGAGATTAAGGACTAGGTCTTGGATCCAGGAATTCAAAGTGGGGGCCACATACATCAGGATTCTGTATTAGGAGATCACAGTTAGCACTTCCCTGAGACATTAGCTATCAGGAAGTGAAAGGAAAAGCCCACACATTTTTAAAATACAAGTGACAGGAGGCTGTCTTCATATCTACCTAGCAACGACACAGCAAATCCATCTGCAGAGAATGCAAGAGGATCTGGAATTGCACTAAGCTACTGTGATTCACTTATCTGTGGAAAAGAGGTAGCACTGTCAGTAAACACTTGTGCATAGTTCTGGGAAAGAGTTGAAATAGTAACAGTCTGTTATTTGTTAACATATATTAATGATTGCATATCATTTAAAAAATAAAAGCAACCATCTTTGACCTCCGGATTGAGATTTTAAAAAATTCTCAAGAATATCATAAGAGCCAGTTGAAAATATACATCAAACGCCTTTGAATTGATCTCATTTTGGCAAACCCACTGGTTGTGAACGTGGCATAAAAATAATCTATATGCACTTACTTCAAAGCTGATAGACTGCTTCGAAATCACCTTTTTTTTACTTTCACTCTGATCACCCATAAGTCTCCTAAAAGCCTGATTTTGGCTCTTAATTCCCTTTTCTTGCTTGGCTCTATTGGATTTTGTGGCCAGTGTTCACCCTTCACAAGTATAGTAAACGTCAACTCTCTACCATGCTTTCTTATTGGGTCATCATCAGTCCTGATTCCTTACCAATTCAGGAGGCGAAGATTAAGTAAATGTGAATACAGATTTATAAAAAAGAATCCACACACAATACAAAAGCTGGAATTAGAGCTGGTGATTAGCAAGTAAGACATTTTTCCCCTCTTGCAGATAATAGCTTGAGAATCTACAAAAGAAAAATCAAAAGCACACAAATGAGACTATGCAGGGAAAGCAGCCATAGAGACAGTTCATGCTGTCTTTTCCTTCAAAATAAGCAAAGTGAGTAGAAATTGCAGCTGATCGCTGTTTATTTAAATTTAGGACTTTAAAGAATTAATAAGACACCAACAACATACTCTTGCTACCGGTTAAAATGCTTCTACCGGCATTTTGAGTTGTGTTCACTTTCGTCCCTCTTGGAGATTACTGAAGAAAAGCAATGTATCTACAAGCTTTCAGTAGGACAAAGAGTGAACCTGTCACCTCTACCCACAATTTTAGGAATTGGTGCCTCTGATCATCAATTTTCCTTAGCTGTGCTCCTGACTCACAAGAATGTTAAATACTCAAGGGATTAAATTCTAGTCCCTTGGGGTTCAGTACACAAATAGGCTGATTTGGTCTAGTAATCAAATGAGATTTGCTCTACAAGCAGAGATGAGCACAATTACTGAAACTCAATACAAATAGGGGAGAAAGTTGCCAACCTAAAAAGAGTGTCAGTGTTTTATAACAGGGAGATAAAGGCGATAATAGGGCATCCACTACGAATGAGACAAATATCTGCCCAATTCTAGAAGAAAATCCTTTTCTTCAACATAGACACTTTGTCAAGTGCAGTGCTACACTCCTATTGGAATGCAACTTTTTTTTCTTTATTCTCTACTAACAAATATAGCTATAGCTTAATTCAGTAGTATAGAGACCCCCAGAAGAATTTATAAGGAATAACAGTACATCCCAAATTGAGAATTGAGAATATTGGAGCAATATAAATAGCTCTTGTTTTTATTCTAATTATTTTCCTAATATCTTGTATTTGTCTAATTTATGTCCACATCTCAGATCTGTTGGAGGAGGAATGGGATAAGGTTCTATTTAACCACTTTGCACGTGAATCTCATCCAGAAGCTAGATAATGTAATGTTAATTTATTCCTTATATTAGCCTAGTGCTATGTATATTGGAGGGTTTGTAAAATAATATATAATTTTATACGTGTAGTTTATAAACAGGCATACCTCTTTTTATTATACTTTGGTTTGTTGTGCTTCATAGATACTGTTCTTTCTTCTTTTTTCTTTTTTCCTTTCTTCTTCTTTTTTTTTTTTTTTTAATTGAAAGTTTGTGGCAACCCTTGTAGAACAAGTTTATTGGTGCCATTTTTCCAACAGCATTTACTCACTTTGTGTTTCTGTGTCACATTTTGGTAATTTTTGGAATATTTTGAACTTTTTTGTTATTTTTACATTTTTTATGGTGATCTGTGATCAGTGATTCTGAGTCACAGAAAGCTCATATGATGATTTTTTAGCAATAATATATTTTTTATAATACATACAGTTTTTATTTTATTTTTAAAATATTTTATTTGAGAGAGAAAGAGCTCAAGCAGAGGGAGAAGGAGAGAGAGAAGCAGACTGCCCACTGAGCAGGAAACCCTTCCCCAGACCCTGAGATCATGACCTGAATCAAGGACAAATGCTTAACTGACTGAGTCACCCAGGTGTCCCTAAAGTATGTACAGTTTTTAGATATAATGCTATTGCACACTCAATAGTAGAGGGTAAATGTACCTTTTATATGCATTGGGAAGCAAAAAAAAATCATTTGATTTGTTTTATTGCAATATTTGTTTTATTACAGTGGTCTAGAACTGAACCTGCAGTATCTCTGAGGTATGCCTCTACAAAAGTTACATAAATAGTAATAAATGATGAATCTAACAGCATCAAAGTGTTTAATTTATATATATTCCAAACAAAATATAAATTTAAACATTCTTTTAATATATTACTATTACAATGAATTAGAATATAAACAGAAGTTACATATCTAAGATATATAGAGGAATCAGTTTTTCTTAATTTCTCCTCAACATTCTTTTAGGAATTTCGAAGTGACTATTTCTTAAACTCTGAAAATGAACAAAATCCGTTCTAGAGTTTCTTAAAAGGGAAAACTTTAAAGAAACATGCTATCAATTTTTAAATCTCAACCAACAGCTCTACAAATATCTTTTGAAATTTGCCTTTTCATCCTTCATGATTTCAATTAGTTGTTCTTGCACACTAATAAGCTTTATTTACTATTTTTAAGAAATAGTTTCCTAAAACTTACTTCAAGTTTTCTTTTGGATGATTTTTTTAAAAAAAATATTTATTTATTATAGACAGAGAGAGAGAGAGAGAGAGAGAGAGAGAGAGAGGCAGAGACACAGGAGGAGGGAGAAGCAAGCTCCATGCAGGGAGCCCGATGCGGGACTCGATCCTCGGACTCCAGGATCGCGCCCTGGGCCAAAGGCAGGAGCCAAACTGCTGAGCCACCCAGGGATCCCCTTTTTGGATGATTTTTTTTTTAAAGAAATTTTATTTATTTATGAGAGACACAGAGAGAGAGAGAGAGAGAGAGAGAGAGAGGCAGAAACACAGGCAGAGGGAGGAGCAGGCTCCATGCAGGGAGCCTGATGTGGAACTGATCCCAGGACTCCAAGATCACGCCCTGGGCCAGAGGCAGGTGCTAAACCACTGAGCCACTCAGGGATCCCTTTTGGATGATTTTTAAACAAGTTAGATTCCTAAAGGCAAGGTTTGTCACTTTAAACTTAAATATATGTCAGTTTTGTTTTGTTTTGTATAGGTAACAAGCTTATATTTTTTTCCAATAAATTTCATGGTAACAAAACTTTCCAAACTTTAAATTAAAAAATGTGTATAACACAACTTTTTTTTTTTTTTCCAAAAACATCTTACTTTTGCACTACATTGAAAGGGCAGACTGTGATCATTTTTTCAGAAAATATTTTCTACCTATTATACAACAAAAGCTACTTTCTGTGATATAAAGATCAGCAGATCTTAAACAATTTCATTTGTGAATTAGTAGCTCATTAAATTAGTGGGAAAAGTTTTTTGATACATTTTACCAGCAGACATCTAAATATCTACAATTGCCAGCCCACATTTATGCACTCAGCTGTCTGTTAGGGTCCTGATCCATCCATCTCATCACTAAGAATTCTTTTACTATTTAAGATTGTAGAACCTATAAGGTTATTTACTGGACAAAATTCACTAAAAGCCAATCAACCTTCTTTTGTTGTGGAATGCTCACTTTTCCTTCAGGCTAATCTATTTACTACTTAAAGGTATCATGCTGGGTCATCTGATAAATGGTCTAAGAAAGAGCCAATGTCAATTGGCTTGAGCCAGTGTCAATGTCAATTGTCAAGAGCCAGTGTCAATCCTTGTAGTCCTACATATCAGTAGGTATAAATGTTTCTTATTTTAATAAAAAATGAACAGAAATACTAAGACATTCTTTCTAACCCAATGGATTTTCTTATATGGAGACCACTAAATTAGAAAAAAAGTTCCAGGCTAATGGAAGGAAGATATACTAGAGAAGAAAAAGCAAGAGCTTTAGAAAAGTAAGAGCTGAGCAGAAAAAGAGAGAAAGAAAAAAGATATCCTGAATATATAGGTGACATTTTCTTAGTACCAGGCTTAATACAATATTCAAGTCCAGTACATAAAATTGGTGCATAAATATCGGAAATAAGGTTTATAATCAAAGGAGAAGGCAGGGACAATCACATTTGAGGAAAAAGGAAACAAAACAAAACAAAGCATGATATGGATCTTATTCTATCACTGTGATTAGATATGACACGGGTGGGTACATGCATATGTAAAATCCAAGCTAGATTTATTTTTATCCAGCTATAAATTCTCTTTCACTTAACAGGATGTTTTTGAAGTTCATCCACTTTGTTTTATGTATCCTATTGGTGTTGTAATAAATTACCACAAATTTACTGGCTTTAAACAACAAAAATTTACTATTTCACAGTTCTGGAGGTCAGGAGCCCAAAGTAGTCTTAATGCCCTAAAATCGAGATGTCAGCATAAATGGTTTCTTCTAGCGGTTCCACGGGAGTATTTATTCCTTAATGCTTTCAGAATCTAGAGGCTGCCAGCATTTCTTATCTTCTGATTATATCTTCAATCTCTGCTTTTGTGTGCACATCTTCCTTTATGTCTTCTTCCTTTCTCTGATCTTCTGCTTCCCTCTTATAAGGACCTCTGTGACTCTATCAGTCCCACCCAGAAAAATCCAGGATAATCTTCCCATCTCAAGAGTCCTAATTTAATCACATCTTCAGAGGCCCTTTTGCCACATAAGTAAACATTCATAGGAGATTAGGATTTAGACTTCTTTGGGGGAGACAGAAGGCATTATTTAGCCTGCCACATTGCATGTAACAGTGGCTAGTTCCTTTTAACTGCTGAGCAGTTTTTTTAGTGTATGGATTTACCTCAAATTCTTCATCCATTCACCTGTTGACAGAACTTTATGTTTGTTCCAATTTTGGGTTATTCTGTAAAAAGCTACCATAAACATTAGTGTATAAGTCACTATGTGGATATACTGTTTTCATTTGCCTTGGTTTAGTACCTAGAACTGAGGTTCCTGGATGGTATAGTAAGTATACATATCATTTGATATGCAACAGCCAAACTGCTTTCTATATTGACTGTACCATTTTCTGTTTCTCTTAGCAATGTACAACGGTTCCACTTGCTCAACAATTCAAATTCTCAGGGACTTTTTCCCGGTCATTTGTTTCCTTGCCACTCCAATTAAAGTGTGGTGGTATCTCATTGTTTTTTTTTTTGTTTTTCTTTTTTTTTTTTTTTTTTATTATTTATGATAGTCACACAGAGAGAGAGAGGCAGAGACATAGGCAGAGGGAGAAGCAGAAGCAGGCTCCATGCACCGGGAGCCCGATGTGGGATTCGATCCCGGGTCTCCAGGATCGCGCCCTGGGCCAAAGGCAGGCGCCAAACCGCTGCGCCACCCAGGGATCCCTCATTGGGGTTTTAATAGCATTTCTCCAATGGAGCTACTTGCACTCCATCATGCTGGGTGATATGCAAAGGACGACTGCTTGGAAAAAGCAAAATCAATAAAGATGAGAAATAGTAATGCAGAGAGAAAATGCTCAGAATTTTTTTCTAGCCATCTCCACCAAGACACATGTTTCAGCCTACTACTTCCCTTTCACTAAGAATTCTCAGTGATTTAGTTAAAATCAGTTGCTATAATGAATAATTTTTTTTGCTTGTGTCTCTTTGTATAAAATAGTTTATTGCCAGTTATGTTTCACCAAGAGCCCAAAAAATAATACCCCAAATTAGTATTTGTAGGGGTCAAATTATCTCAGTATTTAAAACATTATTTTGGTGGGAGATTTTTGATTACAGATTTAATTTCCTTACTAGTCACTGATCTGTTTGGATTTTCTATTTGTTTATGATTCAGTCTTGAAAAATTGTGTGTTTCTAGGAATTTATCCATCTACTCTGGAATCAAAAGGAATAAAATGCTTATGAATAAATTCAAGCAAGGAAGTGAAAGATCTGTACAATGAAAACTATTTAAAAATTCATAAAATAAATTGAAGAACACACAAATGAATGGAAATATATTCCATGTTCTTGGATTAGAGGACTTAATACTGTTAAGATGTCCATACTACAAAGTGATCTACAGTTTCAATTCAATCCCTATGAAGATTCCAATGGCATTTTTCACAGAAAGAGAAAAACAACCCCAGAATTCATATGGAATCTCAAAAGGCTCTAAATAAGCAAATAATTCTTGCAAAGAATAAAGCTAGTTACCACACTTCCTGACTTCAAACAATACTATAAAGCAAAAGTAATCAAAACAACATGGAATTAGCATAAAAATAGACACATAGATCAACGGAATAGAATACAGATCCTAGAAATAAATCCACATTTTTGACAAAGGAGCCAAGAATAGGACAAGAATATTCTCTTCAACAAGGGGTCTGGGAAAACCAGTTATCTATAGGCAAAGAATTAAATTGGATCTCTATCTTACACGATACACATAAATAACTCAACATGGATTAAAAACTTAAATGTAAGAGCTGAAACCATAAAACTCCTGGAAGAAAACAGGGTAAGAAGCTCCTTGACATCAGTCTTGGCAATGATTTTATTTTATTTTTTATTTGAAACCAAAAGCAAAGACAACAAAACAAAAATAAACAAATGAGGCAACATCAAACTAAAAAGCATCTGCACAGTAAAGGAAACCATCAACAAAATGAAAAGGGAAACTCTGGAATGGGGAGAAATATTTGCAAATGGCATACCCATTATGAGATTAATATCCAAAATAAACAAAGAACTGTGTAACTCAATAGCAGAAAAAAAAAAAAAAAAGAATAAGCCAATTAAAGAATAGGCAAAGAGCCATAGAAGACATTTTTCCAAATTAAAAATACAAATGGCCAACAGATACCTGAAAAGGTGGTCAACATCACCAATTATCTGGAAAATGCAATTCAAAACCACAGTGAGATATCACCTCATACCTGTGAGAATGTCCATCACCAAAAACACAATTGTACATTCTTGGTGGGCATGTAGACTGGTATAATCAAAATGGGAAATAGTACGGAGACTTACCAGGAAATTCTATTAAAAACAGAATTAACATATGACCCAGCAATCCCATTTCTGGGAATATATCCAAAGGAAACAAAAGTATTATCTTGAAACAATATGTATAGTCTGTTGTTCATTGTAACATCATTCACAATAGCCATGCTATAGAAACAAGCTAAGTGTCCACCAACAGATGAATTAATAAAGAAAATGCAGTGCATATGTAAATAATTAATTTATTAGAGAGAGAGAGTGCACAAGTGGGAGGAGAGGCAGAGGGAGAAAGGGAAGGTCAAGCAGATTCCCTGCCAAGTGTGGAACCCAACATGGAGCTAGATCTCTTGACCGAGATCATGACCTAAGCAGAAACCAAGAGTCGGTTGCTTAACCAACTGAGCCACCCAAATATCCTAACGTGGTGAATATATGTAATGTAATTTTAGCCTTAAAAAAGAAGGAAATCTTGCATTTAATATAATATGGATGAACCTGGAAGGCAGTTAGCTAGGTGAAATAGACCAGATGAACACAAATATTGCATTATATCACTTATATGTTGAATCAAAAAAAAGTTGAACTCATAGAAACAAAGAGTAAAATGATGGCTGACAGGGACTGAAGCATAGGGTATTTTGTGAGAAGTCAGTAAAATTTTCAGTTAGAAGATGAATATGGTTGAGAATCTCATATATAATATGGTGACTCTAGTTGATCATAACTGTATTGTATAATTGAAATGTGTGAAGAGAGTAGAACCTACATGTCTACACAAAAAGGAAAAAAGGTAAATACGTGAGGTGATGGATTGGTTCATTAACTCATGTGGGAATCTTTTCACAATGTATACATATATCAAATCAAAACATTGTGCACTTTAAAATTTTATCAAATACATCTCAATAAAGCTGAAAGAAATATTAATAAGGTACTCTAAATTCCCTAAATTTTACCTGTAAGATATAATATTATTTTACCTTTTGATTTTAAGGCTGTGAACCAAAACTCTGGTCACAAAGAAAGTAATAGGCTGAATACTGCAAGACTTTATTAATGATAATAGATAAAGAGATAACTCATTCTATAATCCCATATATTAAATATTTCCCAAGTGGAAGCTGTGAGGAACTTTGGAGCAAATATTGATGCTTTCAAGCAAATAGATAAAGATGAAATTCATTGGAGTAATGTTTTCTTGAATATAATTTTGAACTGAAGTTAATGGTTTTAACTTTATACTTTTCTGCGTTTTCTTGTTTGCAATAAACACAATACTTTTTAAATAAAAATAGGCATACACACATCAACGCCTTTGTGGACATACACACATACACATGCGCGCGCACATGAATACACCATTAGCTGGGTTGCTATTGCTCTAAAAAATCATGAGCTATTATTATATGAACAAATCTCTAAGGCTCTTCACAATGTGCTATTGGGAGCTGCCCTTATTGCAAACAGTGCAGTTCAAAATCAGCATCTGCAATTTTGAGCATCTGCCTTTGTGTCTTTGATTTGGGGAGCTCAGATTTCAAACTCCTACTTATTTTCTCTGTCCCTGATTTTTTTCTCCTTAATTGAAGTATGATTTTTAGCAAGATGCACAAATCATAAAGTAAACATTTACATGAATTTTTGTATATTTTTCATATGTTCTTATTAACCACAAACTAGCTTTTTTAATATTTTCAGCTTCCCTGCAGCTGGGCTCCCTCACATTCTTTCCCAGTCAGTAACACTACCTTACTCTTGAGATAACGGTCATGCCATTTTAACACATGCTGTCACTCTTCCTAAATAGAAAAGGTTTCTTTGCCTCATATTTGGATGTTCACGTAAATGAATGACTGCATTTTGAGGTGCTTCCAGGCTTACCCTTCAAAAAAATTTTGTATACTTCACATAGCACATAATTTAATTCACAGCACTCTAAAAATATTCACTATCTCTAAAAATATTCACTAAATTCGATAAATATTTAGCTTCATATGTCAGTGCTATTGGGAGATGACTGTCTCTTCTTTAAGGATATCCTCGAGCTTCAAAAAACAAAATTGGGGTATGCTAACAGCCAGCTTTGAGAATAGCCCATCCCAAACATTCTCTTCAAACTCAATAACAATATATCAAGTTGATTTCTTTTTTTTTTAATTTTTATTTTTTCAAGTTGATTTCTAACCAAGTGATAGCACATAGTCAAGTTTACAGACACGATATATAATATGTATGTTATATTATA
Source organism: Canis aureus (assembly GCF_053574225.1). Taxonomy (NCBI): domain Eukaryota; kingdom Metazoa; phylum Chordata; class Mammalia; order Carnivora; family Canidae; genus Canis; species Canis aureus. The sequence continues at coordinate 35,376,560 of NC_135641.1, read as the reverse complement.
TAATAGTATAAATATTATATATTTTATTAATTTTATTATATCTATACTATCTGTAGAACAGAAGTCAATCTGCAAAGGATAACAATTTCTCATAGGAAAGTTGAAATGGTAATAAAGTAATAAAAGGATTTAAAATCATCATCATTACCATCATCTGAAACTGAAACATGAGCATTTTAGGTTAGAAATACTTAAACATTTCTCACAGTGAGGACTGCTAAATATATAGAACCTCTCTTTTTAGAGGTCTATACAAGTAGAAAAGATACCAATTTGTTAGAAATGATTTAGTTGCAGTACTTTCTGGAAACTAGATAATGATCTCTAAGGATCATTATCCCTAGAATATCTCAGTTCATTTTTAATTAAATGTTTATATATACAAAAGTTTATCTTTAACAGCTGATATTTCAAAAATCAACTTATGCAATATTGAACTTTTTTTGCCTTGTTAGTACGGAGTTCATACTCAATTTATATGGAGCTATAATAAGTCAAAATTGGAAAAAAATCAAAGATTCAGCTTTTGCAAAACAAGAGAGATGCTTTTATTTGATAAAAAACTTAAAGTCAGTATATTATTCAAAGAGTCATAGTTCTTATTAAATTTAGTAAAATAAACATGATACCCTTTGGGAAAGTACATATGATACTATTGTTTTGCCACACAAAAAAGTTTTATACAAAATGCTTTAGTAGTTATTGATACTAATAGATAATAATCCTTAATTATGTAAGTTATTTCCTACAACTTTTGCAAAAAGGGTCTCAGTCATAATCTCAGGGTCATGGGATCCACTGCATTGGCAGCAGGCTCTGTGCTCAGCAGGGAGACTATTTCCCCTCTCCCTCTCTCTCTGCCCCTCCCTCTGCTCAGTTAAATAAATAAATCATCAGGAAAAAAAAAGAATTTTCCTTTCCAATCAGAATTGTAATCATACAACTCGAATGTAAAAACAATATTCTTCAGACACTACTTAGCAATAAAAATGACTTAAGATAAACTACATTTTTTTACTTAGATTTCAGAAGTTTCATACTGTTTGTGTGTGGCTGTTCCTCTGAGTTGTCTGTTAAGAGTAGAATTAATACAAATATATCCAACAACTAAAAGTCTCAATATAAAAATACATTAAGATATAAAAATATAATAAAAGAGAAACAAAATATTATGATATTCATCCTTACTTGGTTGCTAAAATATAGAATAGGAAAGCATTTAATGGATTCTTGGTATTATATGGTTCTCAATAGTAATTAAAATATAATAATGAGAAAAAATAATTCAGATTTCCACTTAGTATAAACTCTCTTTAAGGAAAATATTTCACATATTTGATAAGGCAGCATTGCAAAGAAAGACACATTCTTGGAAATCTCACTGGAAAAAAGAGAAAGAAACTGATAACAGAGGCTAGAAAACAAAAAGCAGAATGAAGTACCTAGCTTGAAGTCACATTGGTAGTTAATTACTAATCTGATAGTAGATAAAATGCTATCCTATTAATACTAATTTGTGATTGAATAATCATGAGTTACATATTTTACATATTTTGTAGCTGCAGGATAAAATTATTATTAAGATTCAAAATATGGATAATTGCATTAAGATTCAAAATATGGATAATTACAATAATGATTTCAATTGTAATATAAAACCGGTTTATGAAAACAGATTACAAAGAGAGAAAATGAGTAAATAATAAAGTTTGTAAGATAGATACATGCAAAAAATGTGTCAAAAAATTTCAACAAAACCTATTATACAAGTGTATTCTTATGCGAAGAAACACTGTGTAGCTCCTGTCACTGACCAGAGGGCAACAGCAAGACATCCCGAACCCAAGGAATAAAAACTAATTACAAAACTTTGCATCAAGGACTGATATGGCAGCATCAGAAAATGCCATCAGAAAAAGCACAATTTTCAGACAACACACAAAATAGAAATGATCACCTTATATAAGTATCCCTACACCTGGTAAAGTGGTCTATTAATAAGGGAATTGCCTGGAAATGTTCTATCAAAACACAACTAAAGTCACCTCTAATAGATGGACCTTCTGATAAATTCATGAACCGGAGGGAACTCCGTACTGAATGTATGTGTTTATGGGGATGCAGTTAAGGAACAGACTTATAAATGGGCCCCTAAAAACTGAAACTCTATATCCTTTGTGGATTGTTTCTGGGACTCCTAAAAAACAACACTTGTTTAATAAATATGAACACAGAAATAATTATATAATGGTTATTTTTGATGTATTATCTGTATATATCTTATTATTCCTAAATTGTATTCTTTAGTGCATACTGTACTAAGTATTTCCAGTAACTGGTGGTTCAACCCAAAGCCATAAAATCCTAGATTAAACATTTTCATTGACCATTCTGGGTTCGGTCAGTGTAGGGTTATAGGAAAGTATTAAAAGTTAACCTTCAAGGAAGATTGACGCACCTTCAAAATTAGTGGCAGTTCAAATAGGACATTTCACATAGTGAAGAAAGACGATACAAAAAAAAAAAAAAAAACAACCCGTATTTGTCTGAAAGTAATGCTTTTAAAATTACCATTATTTTTATATTAGGAATCTCTGTATGTATGATCTGATCCTTAATGAGTCCCACATCATAGCAAGGTAGGCCCAAGGAACACACTATACCCCTTGGTTCACAGTATCATCAAATTCCGTATGTGACATGGCCAATGATAGATGACTCCAAAGAAAATGCAGAAGCTCCATAATTCATACAATTTAATAATGCTAAACCACAGGGAAATTCCTTTTCAACTAAAGTTTATGCAGTAATCCCTGGAAGCAGAATTCTTACTCTATCCTAACTATAGATACAATTTTATTTTATATAAACCTTTCATCTCTTAAAATATTTTGTCTTAATAATATTAGAGTAGCTCTCAAGGCTCAAAGGTCTGCTTTAATCTTTCTAAGCAACATTCTATTCCCAAATGGTGAATTTAACTCAGATCTACAGAAAACTCTACCCTAGTAACAACAACAACAAAAATTACAAAGAAAGAAAAGCCAGAAGTGCTTTAAAGGCAAATACAATTATAAAGTATCAACTGTGAAACACAATATATATAATACATTAAGTCACATTTTTAACCCTATAACCACTCTAGGCATTTACAGCATTTCATGATAGATTGTATTGTTAACTTCTAGATATACCCTAATACTGAAAACGTGTAAAATTTGAATCACCATCATCAAAACAAGTTCTAAGTATTTTGAAGTACATACAAGAAATAAATGAACATTATTTGTTATGTAATATTTTTAATTTTTAAAACCTTAGTAGGTTCTGAACATCAGTTAATTTATAGTAGCTAATTCACATTAACAAGATTGATAATCACATTTGCCCTACCATGCTTATCCTAAGATTTTTACAGTAGTAAATGAGCATCTTAAATTTATACCATTAGGCATAATGTACTTTCTGGCCATTAGTCCTGAAGAATGTTTATTATACAGCATCAGTTACAATGTAATACTCAATTGACTAGATCTACTCTACTCTGAATGTCAATATCTGACATAATCGTGAAACCAACTTACACATTTCAGAATAAAAGCTTATACACTTTTTGAAAATCAAGATACCTGCATGATCACCCCTATTGACTAAACTTCTATTTTTAATATAAACAATTTAATTATATTTGACATTTGTAGGAGTTGCCCCTTGAAGAGCTGCTGCAAAAGAGCTAATCTCTAAATTCTGTCAGTGGTACTACCACTACTGCCAACACACCAGTAACCCAGTCTTAATGGCATCGACCCTAGATATGGAAGTTTCTTAGATTAGGTGATGTGATGTTATTTCTGTGTCTAAGACTAATATAGGCACATCTCTATTTGTCATATGAGCAGAGGCTTCCTAGTCTGTTGATTCAGTTTTTCCATTCAGTTCTGAATGTCTGTCTTTTTTTCAGTTGTACAAGGAGTCCTTATACTTTCAAACTGTTCAACATAAACCTTTAAATTTACAAACCCAAATTTCCCACAAAGATTTTTATTTTTATATTAAACTACATCTAGAAACTACAAATGTCAAAATTATTTCTACTCTGCTGAATCAGCCCAAGAGTAAAATTGCATTTTGGAGACAGAAAATTAAAATGATTCTTTTCTTTTAATACATTTGAAGTATCTTAAAATATGTTGAGTATATATACACATATATATATACACACATATATATAATGCATTCAATATGTTTTATAAAATCTAATTCACCCTTCAAATCTTCCTAGAATAATGAACTGACAAGTCATGTAATTTTCATTTTCATAATTTAGCTCTCTTGAAAAATACACATATCAATACTTTCAGAGAACTAACTTTTCAAATTGTAATCTTGGCAAAGTATATTTAAACCGTTTACTTCCCTACATAAACATGAAGTTTATATAAACATGTGAAGACCAGTTGAAATGTCTCAACTATTCTGACCAGAAATCAAAAACTATAATTAGCTCAGATCCCATGATAATATCTATTTGCGAATCAGAATTATATATTGTAATCAGAACCCTAGTATAGACAAACTACATTATACAAGATATGCTTTCCTCTTAGTTTTTGTTAGAGTGTATTACTAATTAATTTTGTATGGTGACAGATGGCAACTAGACTTATGGGGATCAGTTTGTAATGTATAAAGATATTAAATTGCCATGATGTACACTTGGAACGAATAGGATATTGTATGTCAATTATACTTCAATAAAAATATTAAAAAATAAAGTACAATACTATTTATTGGCTACTCTGATCAATGTCTGTTGTTTCTTCAGATTGATGCTCCATCCCCAGTGTCCTTGTTCTATCACACTTAGAGCTAAGTAAGTGGTTGCAAAGAGAACCTGAAAGGCATTTTAAAAAATACCTTGGTATCTAAAAAAAGGGTGAAAACAATGCAAAATTTAGAAGTGAATAAAATAGACACAGTGTTTCCTTAACAATTTTTTTATCCTGTGGCCCTCCCTGAACTGTGGGCTTTTAATTTGCTTCCCTGATTCTGGTTTCTTATTACAGAAAATCTCCCACAAATGCCCTACCTAAAACCACCATACTTAAGGTATTTCCCATTGTATTTGTTAACTATCATTATATAATAAATTTCCCAAAACTTCATTGTTTAAAACAAAACCTAAAAAATAAAATAAAATAAAACTTATTTATTATCTCACAGTTCTTTGAGGTCAGAAATTTGTGCACTACTTAGCTCAGTGGTTCTTGACCAGTGGCTCTCAAGAAATTGCACTCCTGGGCTACAGTCATCTCAAAGCTCCACTGGGGCAAGATCCCTTCCAAATTCAATTATATGGCTGTTGTCAGCCCTTAGATCCTAAGTGACTCTTGGCTGAAAATTCCAGTTCTAGGCCATATTGGCTTCTCACACATGGCAGCTGGATTCCCTCAGAGCAAGTGAGTGAGTGTGCAATAGAGAACATGCAAAACAGAAGTCATAGTCTATAACCTAATCTCAGATGTGACAACTCTTCACTTTTGCCTTATCCTATTCATTAGAAGCAAGTCAAAATATCAGCCACACTTAAGCAAAGGGAACTACACACAGCACAAATACCAAGAGGTGGGTGTATCGTTGGGGGTCACTTTGGAGGTTGCGGATCAAACTCATGTTCCAAAAAGTAGGTTCTTTTTTTTAATATTTTATTTTATTTTTTTATTGGAGTTCAATTTGCCAACATATAGCATATCACCCAGTGCTCATCCTGTCAGGTGCCCCCTCAGTGCCTGTCACCCAGTCATCCCCACCCCCCGCCCACCTCTCTACCACCCCTTGTTCGTTTCCCAGAGTTAGGAGTTTTCATGTTCTGTCTCCCTTTCTGATATTTCCCACAAAAGTGGGTTCTTATTCCACTTTTCAATTAAATATTATCTTAGAATTGAAGTGGAAAATTAATTTATTGAGTGTCCACTATGTGCTATGTTTAGTTTTTAGTAAAATGGTAGAAATAAGTATAGCTTTCATTCTAGAGTGCAGAGAGCAACAACAAAAAAATCAGAAGCCAACAACATAAGTAATATAAAGAAAAGAAAAAATAGAGTAATAGATAAAAACTAATAGAATGAGCAGCTAATATTTTAATTAGGAAAATTTATCTGAGGAAGTACTTTTGAGGTGGAAATTGAATGGTAAGAAGGAAACTCTTGAGAGGTGAACACTAGGCATACAAAGAACAGACTGGTATAGAAGAGCAAAATCTGAGATAAAAGGTACAAATATGTCATCCAAAAAAGCCCAGAGAAGAGCGTGTATCCATACGTGGGGAATGTTCAGCAAGTTGAATGCTGCTAGGAGTTTTGAATACAAGGAGGACAAAGATGTGTGTTCTTTTGGCAACAAAATAGTTATCAGAGGCAAGTGGACAGGTTAACTGGGAGACTTATTTGAGCAAGATATGGCATAGATGAGATGGTAGGCAGAGAAAATAGGAACTATAAAGAGATTTTTTTTATATTAAGCTTTGCTATTAAAGGAGCAGAGAAAGTGGGTGGTAAGTTAGAGAAGTTAGAGATCTAAGGCAAGAGATATTTTTTAAGATGAGAATATTAAAATCATGATGGGTCACCTGGGTGGCTCAGTGGTTGAGCATCTGCCTCTGGCTCAGGTCATGATCCCGAGGTCCTGGGATCGAGTCCCACATGAGGCTCCCCGTGGGAAGCCTGTTTCTCCCTCTGCCTATGTCTCTGCCTTTGCCTGTGTATCTCTCATAAATACATAAAATCTTTAAAAAAAATCATGTTTATATGTTGATAGGAATGACCTAGAAAAAAGTGAGATGCCGTTAATAATGCAAGTTCGTTATTCATTTTTCAGCAACCATTTTAATTGATTAATTAATCAATTAATTATTTGAGGAGAGAGAGAGCACAAGGTGGAGAGGAGGCAGAGGAAGAGAGAGAGAGAGAGGATCTTCAGCAGACTCCCTGCTGAGCACAGAGCCCAACACAAGGCTTCATCTCACAGCCATCAGATTATGACCTGAGCCAAAATGAAGAGTCAGATGCTCAACCAACTGACCCACCCAGGCACCCCTTTTGGCAACTATTTATTGACTATCACACATCAGGCACTGTTCTGGTTTGAGGAGATATGAAAGTTATCTTTTAATTTGGATTAAAAAAGTAATAAATAAAATATATGATACATCAGTTTACTAAAGAGAAAAATAATGCAGGTAATCTTAGACAGGGTGGCCATGTAAGGTCTCACTGAGAAAATATTTGAGTAAAGGTCTGAAAAAAGGAACTACGTCATGTAGATATCTGAAGGAAGAAATTTCTAGAGCTGCAAGTGCAAAGGTCCTAATTCAAGAGCATGTCTTACATATTTGATGAAGAGTGAGAATGTCAATGAAGCTGAGGTTGAGTAAATGAGAGCAAAAATAAAACTTCAGAGAGACAGTAGGAAGCCAGATCTTACAGGCTTAGCAAGATCATTTAAAGATTTTAGTTTCTAGTGATAAAGTAAAATGGAAGGGAAACCATTAGAGGATGTTAAACAGAAGAACAGCTTAATTTTAAGATATTTTGAGAGTTCTTAATGTATCAGACATAGGCTGTGAGAGAAACGGAGTCCAGTATGTTGTATGGGTTTTTGACTGAGTACCAGAAGAATGGATCTATCACTTACTGAGATACAGAAGACTGAGGAGGATCCACTTGGGACAAATGTCATGAGATCAATATTGAATATACTAAGATAAGACACCCATTAGACTTTTAAGTGGCAGTATTGATTAGGCAGTTCTGTAAAGAGTTCTATAGTCCAAAGAAAATGTCCAGTATGGAGGTATAAATTTTGGAGCCATTAGCAGAGAGATCTGTGAACCTGGGTTTTTAAGGGCATAAGTGCAGATATTAAAAAGGATTCCAAAGCCCAAATCCTGAGGAATTTAACATATATATCAAGAAAATGAAGAGGAATCAGCAAATGAGACTGAAAAGAAGTTATCAGAGAAGGAGGGAGAGAACGATGTACTGGAAACAAAATAAGGATTTGGTCAATTATGCAGGATGAATGGACAGAGGGTCAAGGAAAGACAATGCTTCAAAAAGAAAGTATATAATTGTGTCAAATGCTGCTGATGGGCTAAGCTAAATGAGGAATGAAATCTGGCCATTGCTTTTAGCAATGAAGGATGCCATTGGTGATCTTGAAAAGAGTATTTGTACTGGCTTGTTGGAACAAAAGCCCGACTTTCAAGAGAGAATTGTAAGAGAAAAACTGAAAGCACTGAGAGAAAATTACTTTTTCAAGAAGTATTGCTTAAAGGGATGGGGGGAAAAACTGTGGCGAGAACTGGAGGAAAATGAGGAATGAGAGTAGGTTTAATGGAAGAAATATAAAACATTTGTATGCTAATAGAAATGGCCCAGTAGATCAGGGTCTCCTTTCTATACCTCCACCCAAGTCTTCTCAGTCGCCTTTTTGGTTTACTGTTTCAACACTATGACTTCTAAATACTGGAGTGGCCCAATGCTCTTTTCTTTTCATCTTTCACTAACTTCCTAAGTGATCTGCTCCAGACTCATGTTATCTATATGATGATGGCTCCCAAACTGATATGTCCAGCTCTATCTCTTCCCAGAACCCTAGACTCATAGACACAATTTTGTTTTCAGCACTACTAATTGGGTGTGTAAACAAACACCCCAAACATAGCGTGTCTTACTGAATACCTGATGCACCCCCATCCTGGATAACCCCTTACCGAGCTGCACCTTCCATAGTCTTATTTCCAATTATTTAAGTAAATAACCATTCAATTCTTACAGTTGTTTAGGCCTACATACTTGGAATTATTCTTGAAGATCTTGTTTCATAACCTTTATTCAATTCATCAGTGAATGCCTTTAGTGCTATTATTCAGTATATAAAACAATTCTAATTGTTTTATAAACTATTTCTACTGCTACCCTGGGCCCAACCGCCATTTCTAAATTGAATTATTACAATAACCTCCAGCTGGGCTCCTTTTATTCACTCTTACTCAGTGACAATCTTTTCTCAACCAATAGCCAGAGTAATCCCACTAAGACAAAAGTTATAGGGGATCCCTGGGTGGCGCAGCGGTTTGGCGCCTGCCTTTGGCCCAGGGCGCGATCCTGGAGACCCGGGATCGAATCCCACATCGGGCTCCTAGTGCATGGAGCCTGCTTCTCCCTCTGCCTGTGTCTCTGCCTCCCTCTCTCTCTCTCTGGAACTATCATAAATAAATAAAAAAATTAAAAAAAAAAAAAAGACAAAAGTTATATAATTTTATTCCTATTTTCAAAATTCCCCAATGGCAACCTATCTCATTCAGAATAAAAGCGAAATAACCTGCAAAGGCCTGCAAGACCTTTCATGTTGAGAACTCTACTATTTACTATATCTTTTCCTCCTACTGCTCTCCTTCTCCCCTAAACTGGTCTCCTTGCTAATGCTGAAACAATCTACACATGCACACAACATAGGGTCTTTGCTGTTTCTTTTTCCTGTAATATTCTTTATCCAGATTATCTGTATGATTTATTTTTACACTTCCTTTGGCTCATTGCTCAAATGTCACCTTAACTAGAGATGCTCCCTTAACTACTTTACATAAAACAGTACCCCTGCTTCTCTTGGCATTATGTTTCCACCTGCTTTATTGTTTTCTATAACATTTCTCACCATCTCAGCTACTACATATTTATTGATTTTTTAAAAAAATATCCCACATTAGGATGTAGATTCTTTTCTGTCCTGTTGTCTGTTACAATTCTAGTACTTAGAAAAAGCCCAACTCAGAGGAACTCAATAAATAATTGCTGAATGAATGAATGAATTGCTCTCTTCAAATACTATCTCCATTACTTTGCCTTAATTGAAAATTGGCTTTCTGAGGAACTTGCTGATAAATTAAATGACACTCCATAGGTGAATATCATTCTTGACTGTTCTGTCTCATTTGGTACTGGTTTTGATTTTTTTCATTCTTGAAAGTCTTCTCCTTCCCATATTCCTGATGTATCTCATAACTTTCTCTTACCCATCATTCTCAGTTGCCACTGAGGGATCAGCCAATCTATTCAATCCTCTTCTTCAGGGTTCTACTCTTAGCTCTCATTATTTCCTACTCTGTCCAGATGAATTCATCTAATCCTCACAGTTTTGAGAGTATTATGTTTCAATTTGTTAATATCTTCTGTAAAATTTGTATAAACATGACTCAGGCTGGTCTATAAACTGCTTTTTGGTTCTTGGACATGGGCCTCTAGATTCAATGATTTAGGGAATACAGCTCTGAAAGGTCCATTTGAACAAGGTCTAGTGCTTTTATGCACACTAGGATTTAAAAACTACTGATCTATATCTTTATATCTGACTTCTTTTCTGAGCTTTACAATCAAATATTCAACAGACTGTTCCTGATATTTGGATATATCTAAAGCAGTCCAAATTCTACATGTCCAATACTAAACTCATCATCTCATCTACCTTTCCCCAATCCCTCAATTCTCTTCCCGCTACACTCTTATCTTGGTGAGTGGTAGAGTTACCTACCTAACTCAACTTAGCCAGAAATCAGGATATTATCATCTTCTTTCTTTCTTTTACCCCCACATTCAGTCACTCACAATTCCTGTTGTGTTCTATATTCTCATAGTATTTAAACTCCTACATTACTCTAAACTAAAAATATTATTATAATATTTAATATTATATAAGTTATTACTTCCATGGCCTCATTCTTGTCCACATTTATTTTCTTTTCTCCAAGGTGCCGCTAATTTGATTATGTCAAATTTGTTTCTAAAACCATTTATAAGGAAAATACCTGTTCCATGGAGGATACAATCTATAAGGAGCATTGTTTTTTATTTTTAATAAGGAGCATTATGATAATTCAACTGCATTATATCAGTTAACAACCCAGAATTCTTTGCATAACTTTCAAGAGAATACCAAAAGGTCTTATTGTAGTTTATATTGATCTTTATAATATGACATCAGCTGTTTCTTGCTCACTCCTTCATCTCTTCCCATCTCACATTATCAAAATTAAAATAAACTGAATTACTTATTGCTCTCTGAATGAGAGATGCTCTCTGTGGATCTTTGTATAAGCAGCTTCTTTGTATAAGCAGCTTCCTCTAACTGCACCTCCTTTTTAACCTCTCCTAGCTAGCTCCTAATCAGAACAGACCCCTCCTTTCCTGATGTCCATGATCTGTGTTCAAAGACCATATGGAATACTTTAATATTATCATCTATCTACCCATCTTGCTCTGAACTAGGAAATAAATGAGTAGTATAATGGCTTTTTTGATATGTCAACTTGCTATAGTCCCTAGTGATTCAATTAAACACTAATTTAGGTGTTGCTATGAAGCAATTTCTAATCACTTGAATTTAAATAAGGGAGGTTATCCTAGATAAACTGGGTAAGCTTGGCTGAATCATTCGGAAGGCCTTTAAAGTAGGCCTGAGGTTTCCCTGAAAGGGAAGAAATTCTCCAATGGAGAAAAGCTTCAACCTATACTCATGGAGTTGTGATCACAATCATACTTGTGATCTTTCCTACTGTCCTGCTTCTCTGGTTGAACCTTAACTGATATGCAGAGGTACTACCTTTTTTGTTGTGTTGTTATGCATGTCCTGTGCAAAATCCAGTGCCTGACTAATAATATGTACTCAGTACACTTTTAAATGAGTAAAAATGGAAAAAAATCAATTTTGAAACAATCAAGACTTCTCAATAATTTGACCACTGAGAAACCTTGGAGAAAATCATATAGGTCACTAATACTGCAAATCCACAGATACACACACACACACACAGACATGGTCTCTAACTTCAAGGGGGTTGTAAAGTTGCTTGAAAAATTTTTAACTGTCTCTTAACTGCTCCCTCTCCAATTCTGCTCAGTGAAAGTTTGCTTCATTTCTCTTATGTTCCTCACCAGTCTGTGACCCTTATTTAAACAGATAATTTAGCCTTCTATTTCACACACACAAAAAAATGGAGGACTCTAGGGCATAAAATCCTTTACTAAAAAAAGATATATTTTTATACTCAACTGCACTTCTTTGCCCAAGTTTCAAAGGATGTACATGTCTCTCTTTCAATTCAAGCCTAAATCCTAAACTTTGTCTTACATTACCTATAATTTCATTTTCTATATCATTTTGTTTCCTTTCTTTTTCTGATAATCTATTTTTCTACTAAAATCATGAATAATTGGCTCTTTTTAACTTGTCTATCCCCTCTATTACTTCACCAAAGTCTCTTACTGAGTCAAAAACAATGTCCCAACATGATGGACTTATTTCAAAAAAAAACATATGATTAGTAAGAGAAAACTCATTTCAACAAACATTGCACAGTATGTTCATTGTAGCATTATTCACAGTAGCTAAGGGGTGGAAGTAAATAAATATTTATCAAAGAATTAATGGATAAAGAGAATATGACATATACAAACAATAGAATATTATTCAGCCTTAATAAGGAGAAAAATTCTGTCATATGTTAAACCAAGGATGAAATTTGAGGGTATTAGGCTCAGTGAAATAAGCCAGTCATAAAAAAAGAAATACTTCATGATTAGATATGATGTATCTAATGTAGTCAGACTTATAGAGACAGAAAGTAGGATTAAAGTTGCCAGGGCCAGAGGGGAGGCGGGAAGGGGAAATTGTTCCATGAGCAGAGAGCTTTGGTTTTGCAAGATGAAAAAGTTCTATGTTGTGTATATAGTTAATATCGTATGCTTAAAAATGGTTAAGATGAGAAATTTTGCGATGTGTCTTTTTACCACAATAAAACAAAACAAAACAAAAACAAAAGAAACTAAGTCCTGTATTGTTTGTTACCACAATAGTTGATGCATTTAGAGAGGCATATTAATATGTGATTGTAGGTATGCAAATAGGAAGCTTTTAGTGTAAGAACAAATGTACTATTAGTAGCAGTTTCTTTTTGCTTAGTATCCTTCCTAGAAGTGATAAACCACCTTTATCACCTATTACAACTCTTGTTCCAAAAATTAATACCATAGATACTTAGAGGTTGAGATCTACTTCATTTAAAAGCCACGGTGATCCACACTCGATCAGTTGTCCCAAGTATCCTAATTTCCTAGATTATACCACTTCTTGAATTCTCCTATTTGTACCTGTGTTTAGTCAGTCGACTTCTTGGAGCATTATTCCTCAAAATATCACTCCATCTCCAGAGTCAAATCTTCTTTCTCATCTTTGGAAAAAATAATTAAGGCAACATAGCAATCAAAAGTGAGGATGTTGGGAGCAAATTCAGAAAGTGATGGCGATTTACCCATTGGTCAAGGACGTACAGCCTCCTTCAATTTCAGGCAAAGGTATTAACAAAAATTAGGCTCAGATAATTAATTACTATTGAAGCCTACCTGCATGTCGGTACACCAAAGGACCAGAAGAGCAAAGTATTTGAAAGAAATCCAAGCTTCAATAGCCCGTGAACAATAAATATGTCTGCACATAGTGATACAAGTTCTTTTCCCTTTCCAGTTTTACAGTTTGCATGCACACAATTAAATATACTTATTTAGAAGATTTTGGTGTAAGGTAAAGCAACATGTCTCTAAAAGGAAAGTATTTGTTTGCCTTTGTATTTTTAAAAAGTCTTTAAAATTGCTTTGATTCTTTACAGTCTAGAATTTTTATGATTACTTTCTCAAATAATTACTAGAGGAAAATTTTATCCATTTTTATTTTTGCCTCTGTTCTTCTGGCAATACAAGTATTGCTACAAGCTTCTTTTCCTGATATTTTGGATATCTCTGTGTGTGACTGACAACCCTCTCCACCTTGATCAATTATGATAAAGACTAGTAAAAACTGTTAGAATTCTTTTAAAAAATTCTTTATATGTGGCTCTGAGGTCTTTTTACTATTTACTGAATTCTTGAAAACTTAATTATATACCAAAATATTTAGAATCGTGGCCTAAAACTTTATTATATCTTCATTATCTCATTTTCCATAATTTCTGAAGTAAAATTGTTTTCTAGTAAATAATAAATTGTACTAGTGTTGGTTTATGTACATTTTGTGATAAAAAGAATAAATTCTCCCTAAAACAAGCTAAAGATGATTTTTAAAATTAAAAACAATTTAAAACCTTAGTTTATTTTTAAATAATAGGCAAAGAAATAAAAATTCTCAAAAAATATTTGATTGGCTTATTTTTACATTCTAAATGCATAAATTTTATGCTTATTCCAATTAGGAGAGGAATGCATAATAACCTTAATTGTAGATCTTTATGGTAAGTTACTCAACTGGATCATTGCTCAATCCTTGATCAAACTTCAATCAGTAGTAAAGATACAAGAGAAGGAATTTGTAGAAAGTTCATGAGGTTAGACCCAGGCTTCTAATTTAACTGACAATAGAACAATAAATACACACAGGCTTCATATATCCTAATACATGATAAATGTTCCTGATGAAAGCAACAGATTTTACATTTTTTTCTGAGGAACTTGTTTCAACATAACATTCATATAGCTGTGTAATAGTAGATCTCATCTGCCAAGAAGAGTTCATAAAAGGGATAGGAGATTCACTCCAAATCCCATACATAGTTCCTTTGAGACACAGTGATCAGTGATCATAATTGCGTTTTTATAGTGGCACTGTTTTCTTTTTTCTTTCTTTCTTTCTTTCTTTCTTTCTTTCTTTTTCTTTTTTTTTTTTTTTTTGGCAGATGAAACTCAATTTTTCAAAAAGTCAGTGTCCATTCTCTAATCCTAAATGTAGGGGCAGCTTTATCACCGACATTTGGCACACAGGCTCTACACAAAGCTATTTGGCTGATTTAATTCACTTTAAAAAGGTAATTTTCTAAATACTCTCTTTTGGCCTGAAAGAGTTAAAGTTCTGCCAGTTGGGTAGTTTTTAGCCCTTTCTCGCTGGCACAAGGACACAAATGAGATCTTACTGCAGATTTCCTTGGACACAAACAAGCACAAAACCTAAATTTGTAGGCTTCTCAATCTCTGTAATCAGAATATTAATTCTAAAATATTTCTGTTGTAGTTAACAATCAGGATTTTAAACTGCCTGCATTATAAAGTATCACACACAGAAAAGTACACACAAAAAACCTACAGGACAACAAGCTATCAGAGGAAAACTATGGAACAATCATCCAGATCAAGAAATAGACCACAACTAGAGAAGTCCATTTACGTATCTTCACTCCCTTTGGCACTTTCCTCTTCCCCAAAAGTAACCACTAACCTGACATCTGATATTTTAGTTTAAATTTGTCAGTTTCTGATTTTTTTAAAATAAATGGAATGATACAGTATATATTATTTAGTATCTAACTTGTCTACTTAAGATTCATACTTTTTTTAGTAGCCATATTTCGTCCATTTTCATTGCCGCATTGGTTCTGTTGTATGCGAGCAGCTATGAATATGTTCTATGCATGCCTTTCTCTTACTTTATACCCAGGAGTGAAATTGTTGGTATGCAGATCTGCACCACTAGATGATGATAAATTGTTTCTCAAAATGTCTGTCCCACAAGGACCACTTGATAGCTCCTGATACTCTGTATCTTCTCTAATATGTTGTATAAGAGTTTTTAAAATCTTACCTATTCTGGTGGGTTAAAATATGGCAATTTATGAAAATCTATTTAACAATTTTTTCCTTCTCCAAATATCACGAAGATACTCTACTCTCTAACTTTCAGGCCATCCCTCTTGCATGTAATGATTAAGTATCAAAATAGACCTGTGATTGATTTCGGGGTATGGTGTGATACAGGGATCAGGTTTAATTAATTTATTTTTTATCAACTTGATATTCAATTGACTTACAAAAGAGATTACCCTTCCTCTACTACTCTTAGGTAATACCATAAATCAAGAGTCCATGTGTCTGTAGACTTTCACTGATCCTTGTCTCTAACCTTGCCTTAACACTGTAGTTCCTTACTGTAGTGTGATAAGGAGACTTGCTAAAAGTCCTCCAATAATGTTTTAATTCATCAAGAATGTCTTTTCTAATCTTGGCTCATGGCACTTACCTACGAATTTTAGAATCAACTTGTCAATTTTCACAGAAATATCCATTGGAGCTTTCATTCAGGTTGTAGATTATCTATATAAAAATACGTGGGGAATTTGACATCTTTACCATGTACAGTCTTCCAAACTATGAAGAGAGTACATATTTATCTTTCAGTAATACTTCAAGCTATCTGGGTTCCCAACTGGCTTATTAGTGAGGGTTCTCAACTATCACATCTGGTTTTGACTAATTTCTAAGTATTTGTTATATTTTACATGTTAAAAATTCTTTCTTTTAAAAGATATTTTATTTGGTCATTTGTATTTGGCATATAGATACACACTTTTATCTATTCCAGGTATTTTAAAATTATTTTTATTAATTGTAATTTTACTGACCCTTTGGCTGAATGAAAAGATTTCTAAATATCTAAATATCTATAATATCCTTGTAGTTTGGCTATTCTATATTATTCAAATGATGACTTTGTTAATTTCACAATTTTCATTTCTCTGGCTATATTTTTTTCCAGTGAAATCCATTTTAGGAATGTGATTAAAAATCATAATTTTAAAATTCCTTGTTTCAAACTAAAATACTAATTTGACATGTTAAACATGTATCTATTTGCATTAGTAAAGCTTTGATTTTAAACAAAAAATTTCCATTGTTGTCCACTGTTCCACAGTAGTTTTTGTGATATTTAGAATGGACTCCAGTTTCATATATTTATAAGTTTGTAGTCAAAGTGATATTTCACATAGCACAATGAGTAAAATCTTTATACTTACTATATCCCAAATAGAACAATGCAAATCTTTTTTAAATTTAACTTTAAATAAAAATTTGCATATATTTTAGGTGTACAACATGTTAATTTGATATACATATACACAGAAAATGAGGACTATTGCCATGCTAATCAATATACAGATAGTTCATGTTACCATTTTTATGTATGTGTGATTAGAGCTTCTGAAATTTCCTCTTTTAGCAAGTTTCCACTATTCACTACAGCATTATTAACTATAATCATCATGCTACATTTTAGGTCTCTAGACTTATTCATCTTACATAACCTGCTACTTTGTTTTCTTTGAGACACATCTCATTTCCCGCCCCCCCCCCCACTGTAACTATTACTCTACTCTCTGTTTCCATGTATTCCACATTTTTAGCTTCACCATAATAGTAAGATCATGCAGGTATTTTTTTTTTAATTTTCCTCATAGGGTCCAGCTCATTTCATTTAGTATAATGTCGTCCAAATTTATCAAATTGTTGCAAATGGCAAGACTTCCCTTTTCAAGGCTGGATAATATTCCATTGTTGTATTTTTTTAGGTCTGTCCATTTAGTCTAAATTTTAAATTTATTTATTTACTTGAGATAGAGTGAACGAGTACATGAGTGGAGGGAGGGTGAGAGGCAGAGAGAGAGAGAGAGAGAGAGAGAGAGAATCTCAAGCAGAGTCCATGCTCAGCACAATGTCCAACACAGGGCTCAATCTCATGACCCAAGAGATCATGACCTGAATCAAAACAATAGTTGGATGCTTAACCAACTGAGCCATCCTGATGCCCTTATTTTGTTTAAATTTAAAAATTTAGAGCAAAATTATGCATGATATCCTCTTGGTGTGTTAGTGTTTACAGTTTCTGATATACATTCTTTTGAGTGCTATTTCTCTCTCTTTCTGATTCTCCAGAAATTTTACTGAATGTTACCTAGAAGTGATTATCTTTTCTCATTTTGTTTGGCATTCATAAGGTCTCTGTGATTTGTTATATGTTGTGATCAGTTCTGGAAAATTCTTGAGAATTATGTCTTTCAAATATTGTTTCTGCTTCATTTTCTCTATCCCTTTCTGGGACTGCAGTTACATATGTATTTGATCATCTTGCTTTGTCCCGTTTATCTCTTCTGTATTTAACATATTTTATTTCTCTTTGCTTCATTCTGGAAATTTCTTACTAACCTATTTCAAGTTCTTTAATTATTTCCTTAGTATGTCCATTTTATTATTAAACCAATCTATTACATTTCTAACTTTAATGTTTTTTAAGTTCTGGAATATTCATTTAACTATGGACATTTTTTTCTTGCAGGCTTCCAAAATTTTTAATCTTATCAATTATCCCCCAGAATATAATAAAAATGATTGTTTAAACTCAAAAACACCTAAAGGTACTAGGTATCCAGAACTACTTTAATTCAGTTTGAAGTTTGAGATGATTTGAAATTAAGCATCAGTTTGTAGAAGAGCTACACTACACATTGCTCACCCAAGTTTTCCCTCTAGTCTTAAGAGAAATAAGACTGACTGCTTAGAGTCTAAAACACTGAGCTACCTCTTTCAGAGTAAGCCAATGTTCCTCAGGAGAGAGTGGCAACAAACACCAGCCATCTTTAGATATTTACCCTTCAAATCTTGACCTTGTAACTTTTCATGGCTTTGTCAGCTCTACATGTTTTTAAGCAATTTTTTTATTTCATCCAGTTTTTTAAAGCTGTGTTCAACTATGAAAATAGGGTCAAATGACCTAATCTGTTATAACCAAAACTGTAAATTTGAATCATTTTAAAACTCTCTAAACAATAACATCAAGACAAAAGATCTTTATAAACCTTTCTAATTTTCAGATGATACATTTCTAATAAATGGAAAAAAATATTTCTACAGAATGGAAAAAGCATGAATTTTTTGAATAAAATTTTAAAAATTTTCATCAAATAACTCAGAGGCTACTTTAAAGTGATAGCTTTTTCCCTGTTTACAAAGATGCATATTAAAATACAACTAAATATCAATATAAAGTTGTACCTCTTTGCTTTATTAGGTCTTGAGGCCTAAATTGTCAATGTAGCAACAGAACAATAAAAAACCTTGTAGTTTTAAGTAGGCTCCATGGGACTTAAACTCACAACCCTAAGAAGACCTGTGCTAAAATTAAGAGTGGAAGCTTAACTGCCACTCAGGTGCCCCACGAAAATTTTTATGTAAATTGCAGGGGATCCCTGGGTGGCTCAGTGGTTTAGCACCTGCCTTTTGCCCAGGCTGTGATCCTAGAGTCTCGGGATCAAGTCCCACATCAGGCTCCGTGCATGGAGCCTGGTTTTCTCCTTGCCTTTGTCTCTTTCTCTGTGTCTCTCATGAACAAATAAATAAAACCTTAAAAAAAAAAAAGAAAAAAATAATGTAAATTGCATACATTAAAAATATTGCAGTCATGTGCCCAAATGTATCTGTAAACATAACTTCTTTGTAATATCTATAATACACACATTTTAAATATTACATATTTATTAATAATTTTCTAGTCTCTCTGTGTCTGCCTAAAAGCTCTAGTAGTCACTAAAATTCATGAACTAAAAAAGTCTGAGGTTTTCCATATTCAAGTGTCAGAATCATGTGAGAGTATAAGCCTCAATCATTATCCTTTCCAAGGTATCTGGTGTGTCCTTGTTGTCTTTTGAGACAATAACTAAATAGGGATTAACCTTTGCAAAGTATATAGTCCTTTTATGGTTCATAGAAAAATCACCTCTGGTTGTGTTCAATTCCATCTTGGTCACCAACATACTGAGTCAAGCTGTGTTTAGTAATATACTCAGTGGCCCCGGCCTATTGGACAAAGTTCCTATGTTAGGATTTGGTAAAAAGGCCATACTTGGAGAAATGATGCTCAGCGTCTTTCACTTGTGGCTCTAGCCCTTGAAAGGAAAGGTATTGTTTCCTCTTTCTCTTTCAATGCCTAGGTTCTCTTTTTCCTTTTTTTTCTAATCAGTCACTCCATGTTCTCTTCTATATGCAGGTCCACTCTTATCTTAGGCTGCTCTGTAAGCATATGGCTGAATCTTTCATACTTAAATGTAAGCCTTTGTTTCTACTTATCTACAAACATACTGAAGGGAATAACATGGCTTTGGAAGATAATATGAAGAAGGTGAGGAAAAAAACAGAAAACACATATTAATATTTAGAGATATAATCTCATCATGGACCATATCATATTTATGCACCTAAAAATCAAAAAGACAGAAAAATAACCTTAATTTTATGCTTTTCTGTGCCAGACAACATAGAAAAGGTATTCACATTTGTAAGAACCACAGTCTGTTAAGACAGATGTTTATAGATGAGGAAACTAAACTTCAGCAAAATTCATTGATTTGCCAATGTCATGTAGTAAGTAAGAAAAACAGTCATGTTTTAAATCCAGGTCTTGCTGGCTTCTAAGCAACCTCTTTCTTCTATTTCATTCTTATACTTCTGTAGGAGATATAAAAATCCACATGTCTTAATCTTTGCCTTTTCTCATTTTAGATGTTATATATGACTTCCTTCTCACAGACTAAAATAATTCTCTACTGGCCCAAAAAACTGAAGTTAAAAATTTTCCACAGGCAATTAGTTAATCTATAAAAAATTCAATAAATATTAGGTATTTAAATTGGGTTACATTAGGACTCTTTTTTCTTATCCTATTCCCTATGATCCAGCTATAAGAAGGCTAAATATGGGTTGGTCCTTCTCCTAATCCACTATGTCCATCATTTCAAATGATTACCTTCACCAGCATACCTAAGTTACTGTATAGATGTTATTTAAATAGGATTGTTGGACAAGTAAGAAGAGAAAGTCTTGTGTAAAGGAATGAGCTAATAAAGAAGAATACTGATCATATTTACATTAATAAACATTGATTATTGGCCAGGCAATTTCCAGAAAGCTATATGTGTATTACCTAATTAGTAAATAGTCATTAAATCTTTGCCTTAATTTCAAGAAATAGGTAGCATAGTGTTTTCACTTTATAGATGATAATAAAAAATGGAAAAGGCATAAGAGTAGTTTTCCTGTTGTGACAACTTTAAGTAATTTAAAATTTTAATTTGGCTACTTTCCAATTTTAATTGTTTGTGCTTTAGATGAGCGCTTCCAAAACCTCAGGGTACACCTGAATCATCTGGGGATCTTATTAAAATGCAGGTTCTGATTACCAGGTGGGATCTGAGATTCTGTATGCAAACACACTCCCCCAGACTGTACTTTGAAAAACAAAGCTTTTTGGATTACTGATTTTTCCATCAAAGTGTCATTCGTAAAGGGCTGACTTTATAACAGTTGAAAATTAACTGAGTATTAACATTTAGTTTATTAAATAAATGTTGATGACCAGATATATTCCTAAATCAAAAGACTGTTTTCACAAAGGCAAATGTTCAATGTAGACAGAAAAATTTAAGAGGACATAACTCCATTTCCCCCTCCCTTGGTATGTTTTATTTTTTTTTTATTTTTATTTTTTTTAAATTTTTTTTTTATTTATTTATGATAGACACACAGTGAGAGAGAGAGAGGCAGAGACACAGGCAGAGGGTGAAGCAGGCTCCACGCACCGGGAGCCCGACGTGGGGTTCGATCCTGGGTCTCCAGGATCGCGCCCTGGGCCAAAGGCAGGCGCTAAACCGCTGCGCCACCCAGGGATCCCCCCTTGGTATGTTTTATATGTACAAAAAGTACACTGGCATACGTACCCTATCTCAATAAAAATGGTCATTGTTTATAAAACATTTACTATGTGCCTCAGACTATTCTAAGAGCTTTAAGTAAGTATATTATTTTATTCAGTGCTGTAAGGAATATGAACTGCTATTATTATCCGAATTTTATAGAGAGAGGAATAGAAGCAACAACAGTTTAACTGCCCAATGTTGCAAGCACTGACTAATTTCAGGGTTTTCTGATTCAATCTTAATTTTACATTTCATGTCATCTCTCTGAATTTTGCCTTATACCACTCTCACTGTGTATTCGTGCTCTGTACTTTGCCTCCGATGTGAAGCCTAGAGATCCTGCAGAATTAGTATCCAGGCTTGGAGGTCAAGGTGAGGGTTTTACAGTGTAGACTCAGACAAAGAAAAGAACTAGCATTCTGCAGGAACAGAATCAAAGTCATAGGCTCAGACAGGATTATGTCCTATCTAAGGTGACAGCTAAGAATGCCTTGGCAAAGGTTCAAAGAAGCAAAAATAAAAATAAAAATAAAAGAATGAGTGACAGGAACAGAATATGGCCGAATCCAGAGTGCAGAAAGGTCGAGTACATGAAGTTGGTTATAATAAGAATCAAGACACAAATAATAGAGTATCGGTGGCCCGTGTGAACTGGCTGCTGACTCTGTAATCCAACAGCACACCTGATGATTGATAACAGACTATAAAAGAATAGATAATTATGAACTCTGTACTTCATGACTATGAATCTGGCTTTCTATCCTATCAATATCTCCAGGGACTGGCTTGACGTTCTGGCTTTATACAAATGCTGGTCAATGTTCCCAATCAGACACTGCCCTATGAACTACTGAGTTGGTTCTAGCCTTGTCTTAGCTCTCTACAATCACGAATTTAGTGGCTTTAAATGCTAAACAAATGTATTACTTTACAGTTTTATAGGTCAGAACTCTGGTGGGATCTAGAGTCAGATTCCTTTTTCTTGCTCATTCAGGTTGTTAGCAGAGTTCAGTTCCCTTCAGTTGTAGAATTAAGGTATCAATTGCTTTGCTGTTTGTCAGCTGAGGGTCATTCCAAGCTTCTGGAGATTACCTGCATTCCTTGGCGCATAGCCACTGTCTTTCATCTTCAAAGCCAGTAACAGCAGATAGAATTAGTCTCATGCCTCTTCTTTTCTCCTAGCTCTGTCTCTCTATATACCTGGACCTTGCCAGGAAAAAGTGTTGCTTTTAAGGACTTAATGTGATTAGATTGGGCCCACCTGAGTAATCCAGGCTACCCTCCCCATTCCAAGGTCTGTAATCTTAATCACACCTGCAAAACTCCCTTTTTACTGTACAAGTTCGTGTATTCATAGGTTGCAAGAATTAAGACATGAACATTTTTGGGAGACAATTATTCTAACAGAAGCCTACTATGTAACATTGGCTTATTTTAGTTGGGTTTATTAGTTGCAAAAAGAGAATAAACTAGGTACATTGGAGTAGGAATTCATTAGATGAGATAAACTAGACCTCGGAAGTCCCAGGAGGGCCAGACAACTGAGTTTATAGAGTAAGCCAACAGAAACAATATCCAAACCACACCACCAAACTACTCACAGGTCTGATTCTAACAGAGGCATTTTAAACCATGAACATGAATTCTTACCCTTGGCAATCCTGTCACAGGTGCTTCTCAGACTCAATGTCTTTGCCAAACCCTGCCATACTCACCAGGTATGATTTCCTTAAAAAAAAAAAAAAAAAAAAAAAAAAAGTCTACTTTTTCCCTGCTGAACTGAAGCATTGTGGAGATATATTTCACTAGGGGCATCTTGGTCAAATGTCTGTCTCTTAGCAGCCAAGAAGGTGGGGAAATTCAATCTTCTAATCTTTGGTGTCAGTTGTGCCAAGTATGGGGGGGAGGGGAACCTGGGCCACAAATATGACCCTACCCTACATACTACAATGATCCTTTTTCTCAGATGAAACCTAAAAGGGATAACATTGATACCTCCAAGGTAAAATGAAAATGTTTATCAAGGCCCAAAAATGCCTAAGGAGAATTCCATCTACACTGTGCTAATAATTAATCATGGTTGTGGTTTGAAAAGATCCCATCATCTAAAGAATCAAAAAAAAATCATAGAATCATAAAAGTCAAGTCACAAATTTTTTTTTTTTAATTTTTTTTTTTTATTATTTATTTATGATAGGCAAACAGTGAGAGAGAGAGAGGCAGAGACACAGGCAGAGGGAGAAGCAGGCTCCATACACCGGGAGCCTGACGTGGGATTTGATCCTGGGTCTCCAGGATCGCGCCCTGGGCCAAAGGCAGGCGCTAAACCGCTGCGCCACACAGGGATCCCAAGTCACAAATATTTAAGAGCTCCTATAATTCTGAAACAGAGATAATTTTGATGTTTTTTATATTTCTAGGATTTCACATTATTCAGGATGTTTTCCCCCCAGTTGCAGTACTCTAAAGCCTGGATTAAGTGGCACGAACATATTTAGCTTACAAATCACATTAATCCCACTAATATTTTCTACCACATTTGGTGTTTATAAATACTATGAGCAATAAAATACTTATCATCATTTTTATTTTACTGCAGAATATGCACATAAGTGTATAAGTTGAGAATACCCAGGTCTGAATTCCCTCTGTAAGTCATTTTCCTCACCTCAAATTGGGAACTCCGTATCTATTTCATAAAATTGTTTTAATAATTAAAAGAGAACATATGTACATAATTTGAGTGCCATTAATTTAATATAAATTCAGAAACAAGAAGGAGTTTCAAAAACATCTAAGATAACTCATTAATGGCAGATCAATTGATCAATTGATGATTCAGGGTTGGAGATGGGCAAGGGCTGAGATTAGCTCACATTTGGTGCAAAATTTTCCCTTCAGACAGGACAGGCATTTTTCACTAGAGTTAGAATACAAACTCTGTGGGAAAAGAAAGTTTCCTTGGAAAATCTCATTTTCCCTCTGAGAATTAAATCAGTTGCCCTAGCCATGAACTATCTGGAATCCTGATATGCCATATAAACTGTAACTTAAAGGCATTTCCATATAAAGCAAACCATGAAATCATCTCACAAGAACAGACCAAGTGACTTGGTCAAGCTACTCAATATAACATAGCTTATTCAATGGTGATGTTTGAATTCACTAAGAAATACATCTGTGAATTTGATGCTTGTAACCTGTCACTTACAAATTCAAAATAGTCCCTAAAGCACTGCGCATGGAGTGAGCAGTTTAGGCCTGAATTCTCTTCCTTTCCAGTTACTAGCTGTGGGCCCATGTCAACCTTCAGTGAAGGTGCAATTTTTTTATTTCGAGATTGCCTTCTGTCTTATCTAGGGGTAGGGGCTATATCATTCACAAAGCATATATCATCTCAGTCTTCACAGAGTGCATCATCCTGAGGATGCAGCTATTCAACAACTCATTACACAATTATTCAATTATAGTTTGAATTAAAGCTACTAAAATTAAATAATACATTCTCTACAACAAATCTATTCCCAGCTGCAAAATCTGGAAAATACGATTTTCCCCAAAGGAAATCATGTCCTAGGCCGCTCATTGTAAAAGGAATAAAGTAGAAACTATAGTTTCAAAGTATATGTAGTATATTAAATTCAGAGGTGGTTTAAGGATGCCAAGTAATGATGAAATAACTTACTTTCCAATATTTTACTAGTGAGTCCTTTTCTTTAATATCACTTTTATTTTGAATGTAGCTTCTTTCAATTTCTCCTAGCTGGGTCAGAATTTATTCCATGCTGCATCACTACGTGACCTAAAACAATAGCTTCATTGAGAATGTGCAGTAAAAACTGCTATCTGATCAGCAGTGATCTATGAGAGCTGGACTCATAGTGTTATTGCTGGTGTTTCAAAGTTGAGTGCATCAATACTGATATATTCCAAAGAGCACAAGCCAATTAAACCTTTGGTGAATTTTATCCTATTTTGTGTGCTATGGATTCCATTCTTTTTCCAATGTCTTAAATCAGGGTCAGCCTAAAGCAAAACCATAGCAAATCTCTTGTCTTTGCTTCTGTCTCACTCCCTATTGAGGGCTGCCCTTTTCTCCTACCCTTCTCCTGCTACCATTCTGTGCCTCAGTGCTACACCCTGAGACCTTGCTCTCAGCTGTTTGATGTGTGATGGTTTGACCCCCATATGCTGAGAGCACACAGCAAGCCATGAAACAGTCTTGGATAAGGGGCAGGACATGACTCCAAGGGTTCATGCTTTCCCGACACCACTGAAGTCTCTGTGTGAGTTGGCCACAGATACTCCCATAAGATCTCCAGCATTGGGGCACCTGGGTGGCTCAGTCAGTTAGGCATCTGCCTTTGGCTCAGATTATGATCCCAGGGTGGGATCGAACCCTGCTGAGCACAGAGCCTACTTTTCCCTCTCCTTCTCGCTCTCTCTGTCTCTCTTTCTTTCAAACAAATAAATAAAATCTTAATTAAAAAAAAAAAAAAGATCCCCAGCATTGGTTCTGCTTGCTTGGATTGCATTGTTTTAATTTCTCAATTGTTAATATATATCTCTTTTATCTACCTATCTTTAAGACAGCACTGCAACTTAAGATGCTAGAAGTTAACACTCATAAATAAATAAGGTTTAGGATGACATCTCAATAGCTAAATTTGGATACTTTTGCAAAAGTAAATATGATTACTTATACTCCATTTAGAGTACTTCCACTAACTCAAGTTTTATTTTATGGCCTAGAACATTAATCAGTATACCCCAAATTTGTATTTATTAAAAAATAAGTTATCTGAAAACCTTTTGGGAAATTTTAATCTTTTAATTTTATTATGAGATTTTAGCTAAGTCCCTGAGTAAGAATGCCTGCTTCTTTCAAATTAAGCTGCTATTGTAAAAATCTAATCATTCATGTCATCACTTGTACTGATTCAACACATTAAAACTATAGTTCTCTGGCACTGACACCAAGAATCATATGCTTCTCTTTAACACCACAGCGTCTCCTTTTGAAGCTGTTACAATATTACTGGAAATGATTTAGCTTCTCTATGTGATACATTTTCATTAAAAATATCTCATTTGGAATAAATCATAGGGATTCAGCTGATGTCTGCAAAAGACAATAATGCACGCAGCCAATGAGCATTAATATTATTTTTAATGCAGGGTGTTTTACTTTGCTGACAAAAAATTCCATTTATATTAAAGAAAAAGTGCATTATTATTTAGTGTCACAAATATTTTGCATAATTGAAGATGTTAAACACACCTTTATTTTAAAGGAATAAAACACTTGGCACTTGTGATTTTCTTAAGCATTCAAAATGGAATGCTTTTTCTTTTTTTTTTTTTTTTTTTTTTTAAATTTTTTTATTTATTTATGATAGTCACACAGAGAGAGAGAGAGAGAGAGAGGCAGAGACACAGGCAGAGGGAGAAGCAGGCTCCATGCACCGGGAGCCCGACGTGGGATTCGATCCCGGGTCTCCAGGATCGCGCCCTGGGCCAAAGGCAGGCGCCAAACCGCTGCGCCACCCAGGGATCCCTGGAATGCTTTTTCAAAATGGAAAACTGATTTAAGATTCAGCAAGCTACAAGAGAACAGGGTTAGCTTTATAAGGACATGTGAGAAAAAGTATTTTTTTTCACAACCTGGGATTACACAGAACTATTACACATATTTAATTGCTGCAGATATTAGAGAAAAACAGTTAAAAGAGTTTTCTGTCACAGTAATCATTAATGATGAAATCTTCATCTGCTTAGCAATGGGAGTCTGTCCAATTAGTTTCTATGTCTCTCAAGTTCTGCATAAATATGATAAAATTTGCTTGTTTCCATCGTGATTTTTCTGAGGCTCTCTTTCCTGGGCGAATCTCCAGATTGGCAAACTCAAGCAGATTTTAAAATATCCTTTCCATATATCACCCACACTTGTCCTGCTTGCGGATGGATTGACGTCTAAGCTCAGAGGGTTGTAACTAAGCTGCTTTTCTCGGCAGAAAAGTTCATTTTGCTTCAGCTGTTGCAGATACATCCCTTACCTCCTACTAATTCAGTGTTTTCCAATTGTTCCAGTTGGCCTCCAACTGCTCAGGTTCACTGTTCAAGGGTCAGTGAAGAATGCCTCTTTTTCAGAGGGCAGGTCCAAAATCATTCTTCTCTCTTGACACATTACATAACTTGTCTACATGTATAAGGTATGATAATGTATTTTATTTGTCATTTCAGCTAAGACAGGGAACAATTGGTTGGTTGAGTTAAGGTGGTTTTTTTTTTTAGAAATTCAGACACTTAATTTCTTATTAAATCCTTGTAATAAAGCTTGTTAAATAATTTTAAAAGATAAGTAAATTTTAAAATTTACTCAAAGACCTCTCTCTCTCCAGTCCTTGCACTTTAGTTCTTTTCTAAGAGCAAAGGTTTTTAGAAGAGCATAGAGCAGGAAAAGAGAATTTCCAAATAGAAATTAAACATTGGTTTTCAAATCCAACGATATCTGTCCCGTATAAAAAGCAACCTAATGTATTTCCTTTGGGCCTAATTTTGACGATTAACACACCACTAATGAGGCCCATGTCATAGAATCATAGAAGTTCAAATAGACCTAGAGGAAATCTTCAAATTTTTCTAGGTCAAAACCCTAACTTCCCCACTTTAAAGGACAGGGAAATGATTCTCATCAAGTAAAGTGACTTGGCTAAAGCTAAATGGCTACTTACAAAGAAGAAATTAAACCCTAGGCCCCTGACTTCTTTGCTACTGTACTTTCTTCCAAGAATGATTATTATAACCTATACAATCCCTCATACTGAAAATCAACCCCATGAATATGTCCTTTAACAGTAGATCAATACCATCATCTTCATATTTATTTATTTATTTATTTACTTATTTTTAAATAAATTTTTATTTATTTATGATAGTCACACAGGGAGAGAGAGAGAGAGGCAGAGACACAGGGAGAGGGAGAAGCAGGCTCCATGCACCGGGAGCCCAACGTGGGATTTGATCCCAGGTCTCCAGGATCACGCCCTGGGCCAAAGGCAGGCGCCAAACCGCTGCACCACCCAGGGATCCCCATCATTTTAATATTTAAATATCAAACTGCCTTCCTCAAAAATTGATCAAGCGTCACACTGAAACATGATTTTCTAAGTGATCACTAAATCACATCTAATAACCATCCACTGTTCTATGTTCATGGACAAAACAAGAAAAGCAGTGAAACAGTATTTGTACAGTCATAAGTCTCTGACAAATGTGCATGAAAATGGCTTAAACGTGTATTTACCTGTTTTAAATAGTAAGTAGTTAGGTGTTCAAAGTATATTTACTCTACAGAAGAATATAATGGTTGAAAAGACAATTATGGAAGCCAGAGTGAGTGGGGTCAGATTTCAGTTTCCTCCTATGTGAGATGGGGTAATAAAAATACCGACCTTGTGAGATTGTCTGGGGGTTAAACATATGTTTAATATGCCAATGTTAATAAAACATAAATTAACATGCCTATGCTGTTGACATTGCTGTCATCGCCTTCATTATGATTATTTTCTTCAAAGATTTGTGATAATAAATTATTTTAAAAATCATGGCTATATTTTGTTCATAATAGTCTGTTCTCTATAAAGAATACATTCCTTTTCATAAAACATTTACTAGAAAATTGCATCTGAGGCGTTTTCTGAATTGAATTTAGATCCATGAGCAATAAGATTTCAACATTAAAAATGTATTGTATATAAATGACTTTATACTGAGTTCCAACTAAAACTAATTGCAGATTAAGGTGTTAAAAATGTAAAGTTAAAAATTTATCTCATATATATCCTCTATTCTTCAGTCGATTTCATATTCTCTTCCTCAGTTTACTTGTATGGAGAAATAGTGTATTAGAGAAGATGACCCCTAAAAAACCTCTAGTCTTAAAGCTCTATGATTATAATTTTTTATTCTCTCATTTTCAAAGGGAGCTTTTGTAATCTCAGTACTAAGTAACCAACTACCCCAATTCTGGCTAAGAAGGATTTAGCTTCAAATAATAGGCTGATCATCTTTTAGATTATCTGTGATATTTTTACATCTTTCTGAAAGTTTTGGAGACCTAAGTCTTCAAAAAGAACACTGAAGTAATTTGCCATAAGGAATAGCTCTGTTGAAAGTAAAACATAGGGAACCTGCATAAAAACTAAGTAAATTTAGAATTCTAAAACTTGTTTTAAAATAGAGTATGAACTAAATATGGGTGTAAAATTCATAGGAAACAATGTTTACCATGAGATAAGTTGAAAGTGTCAAGATTTTTTTTTTTTTAAGTGCATATACAACAACCTTCACAACAAATGACTAGAATTTATTGGTTGGAAAAGAAATGCTAGATGGAGATGCTACTTGTATGTAGGCAGTTTCCTAGAATATATAAAGGACAGCCTAAATGTAGAATTGTAGTAGATGTTGTTTTCCTACTCAAATCCCTTGAGATTGCTTTTACTACTTCCCAAGGGTGCTTCTACCTAGGCCTCACACTGACTGACATTTTCTGGAGGTTTCACTTAGGTTTAGAATCCATCTCTCACTGTAGTAGCTCGAATTCTATAGAGAAACAGAACCAATAAGGGAAAAAAAGAGAGATAAAGAGAATGATATATATATAGAGAGACACATATAAACTAAGATTTCATAAGGAATTGGCTCAAGCAATTATGGAAGCTGAAAAGTCCCATGATTTGTAGTTTGGCTAGCTGAAGATCCAAGCATATTGATGGTGTAGTTCCAGTCTTAGTCTGAAGTCCTGAGAACCAAGAAAGCCAATGATATAGTTCAGTCTGAGGACTGGCAGGCTTGAGATCCAGGAAGAAATCAAAGTTTCCATTCAAGGTTGAAGGTGGGAAAAAACTGGATGTTCCTACTGGAAGTCATACAGGAGGAGTTCCTCCTTATTCATGGGAAGGTGAGTCTTTTTGTTTTATTTAGGCCTTCAACTAATTGGATGAGGTTCACCCATGATAGGGAGGGCAATCTGATTTACTCTACAGATACTTAAGTAAATCTCACCCACAAAGATCCAGAATAATGTTTGGCCAAATGTCTGGGGGCTTGTGGCTCAGTCAAGTTGACATATACAATAAACCATCACACTTACTTTCCTAAAAATAGCTAGGAGTTAACTGGGGCATCCTACCCTCCCTCTGCCTTGCAAGTCACAGTTGATGATAAGCTGAGGTGTTGGAGATATACAAAAGCCCTGCTTCCTGATCCCAAATGATGACAGACCATCTTGACATTTATTTCTTAAAGCTCCTAGGGGATTAGAGAATCTAGACTTTATCTGGAACCACATCTTATATAGTACCTTCTCCTTTTCTAAACTGCTTCTCTCATTTCCTTACTGATTTCTCCTAAAAACAATTCCTTAATAAATCAAAACCATAAAATTTCCCATTGCAGGTCAGCTTTTAGGGAACCAGACATTAATAACAGCTTTGCAGCCTTTAGGGAAACCTTGAGGGAAAACTGAGAAAGTAGATGGAGTATCTAAACTTTTTTCAACTTCTCACCCAGTATTCACCTCCCAATTTTTGTATTTATAAACCTTAATTATGAATATATATTACAGAAAAACAAATTAATGTTCACCGAAGTATGACAACTATTTATACAAATTAATATCTAGTATTTTTTAATTAATATCTAGTATTTTTTAAATATTTATTTATTTATTTGAGGGGAGGTGGAGAGAGAATGCATGAGGGGAGGGGCAAATGGAGAAAATCTTTCAAGCTGACTGCACACTAAATGGGGAGCACGATGACAAGGGGTTTGATCCCATTACCCATAAGATCATGACCTGAGCTGGAGCCAAGAGTTGGATGCTTAACTTACTGAGCCACCCAGGGGCTACTAATATCTAATGCTGATAAACTATTTTGTAGTTATACTTCTCTTCTGTTTTATTTATAGATTTTTCTAAAAGTGGAAGACCATTAAAAAGCCCTTAAAATCTAAGATTATGTGAACAAGGATCATATGCAGAATCAAGTTGTGTAGTTGGATCAATAGGGAAAGAAATAAAATCTGACATTCTTTAAATATTACCATTTAAAGAAGAATCTTCTAAGTCTAAATTCAAATGATCTTTATAATCTCCTGTCTTCTGCTATGTCATGTTTATCTCATGCTGCCTCTCATATCCAATGTCATCTACTTTGTTTCCCTTTTTCACTTTGCTGAAGTAACTTTCTTTCCTGATAATGTTTTTAGTTATTTAACATTCCACAACCATGTCCATTCAAAGTGGAAAAGAGCAACACTTTCAAACTCATTTTATGAGGCCAGCATTTCCCTGGTACCAAAGTCAGACAAAGATACCACCAGAAATCCCTCAGCAAAATACTAGCAGACCACATTCAACAGCATATTAAAAGGATCATACAATATAACCAAGTGAGATTTTTCCCTGGGACATAAGGATGGCTCAACATATGAAAGTCAATTAATATGATATATCACATTAATGGAATTGATAAAAATCACATGATCATTTCAAAAGATGCAGACAAAGCATCCGACAAAACTCAGTACCCTTTCATAATAAAAACTCTCAACAAACTACAAATAAATAGAAATTATCCCACCATAGTAAAGGCATATATAAAACCCCCATAGCAAATACATACACAAAAGTAAAAAACTGAAAGCTCTTCCTCTAAGATTGAGATCAAGGCAAGGATGCTTGTTTTCACCACTTCTATCGTTCAGAGTCCTGGAAGTTTAGCCAAAACAAGTAGGCAAGAAATAGAGATAAAAGGCATACAACTCAGAAAGGAAGAAGTAAAATTTCCCTGTTTTCACATCAAATGGTGTTTTATAAAGAAAACCCTAAGGACTACACACACACAAACTGTTAAACACAATAAACAAATTCTGTAAAGTTTCAGGATATAAAGTTAATATACAAAAACTAGTTGCATTTCCATATACTAATAATGAACTATCTGAAAAGGAAATTAAGGAAAATAACTCATTTACAATACTACCAAAAAGAATAAAATACTTAGGAACAAACTTAATGAGGAAGGTGAATGGTTTATATGATAAAAGCTAAAAAACATTGATAAAAGCAATTTAAGAAGATAAAAACGAATGGAAAGACATCATGTATTCATGGGTTGGAACACTTGTCATTAAAATGCTCATACCACCCAAGGCAATCTACAGATTCAGTAAAATTCCTATCAAAATCTTGAAAAGTTTTTACATAAATAGAAAAAAAATACAAAAATGCATATAGAACCACAAAAGACCCTTAATAGCCAAAAACAATCTTGAAAAAGAACAAAGCTAGAGGCATCACACTTACTGGTTTCAAAATATGCAACAAAGCTACAGTAATTAAAATAGCATGGTGCTGGCATAAAGACAGACATATAAACCAACAGAACAAAATAGAGCCCAGAAATAAATACATGTATATGAGGTCAACTGACCTTCGACAAGGGTATGAGGAATATACATGAGGAAAGGATAGTCTCTTCAACAAATGGTGCCATGGGAACTAGATATCCACACACAAAAGAATGAAATTGACCTGTATCTTATGCCATACACCAATATAAATTCAAAGTGGATTAAAGACTTAAACATAAGACCTCAAACTGTAGAACTTTTAGAAGGAAACATAGAGAAAAAGCTTAATGACATGGTTCTCGGCAATTATTTCATCAATATGACACCAAAACCATAGGCAACAAAAGCAAAAATAGATAAGAGAGCAAACATCAAACTAAAAAATTTCTGTGCAGGGATCCCTGGGTGGCGCAGCGGTTTGGCGCCTGCCTTTGGCCCAGGGCGCGATCCTGGAGACCCGGGATCGAATCCCACATCGGGCTCCCTGCATGGAGCCTGCTTCTCCCTCTGCCTATGTCTCTGCCTCTCTCTCTCTCTCTCTGTGTGACTATCATGAATAAATAAATAAAATCTTTAAAAAAAAAAAAAAAAAAAATTTCTGTGCAGCAAAGGAAATAATCAGCAGAGTGAAAAGGCAACTTATAGAATGGGACAAAATATTTGCAAACCGTATCAGATAAGAGTTAATATCCAAAATATATAAGGAAATCATACAACTCAACAGCAAAAAACCCCAACATCTTACTTTAAAGTGGGCTAGAGACTTGAAATAGACATTTCTCCAAAGATGATATACAAATGGCCTACAGGTATGTGAAAAGATAACATCATTAATCATCATAGAAATGTAAATTCAAATCAAAACCACAATGATTTTCCCCATGTTAGGATGGCTGTTATAAAAAACACATATACAAGTGCAGGTAGGATGTGGAGGAATTGGAACCCCTGTGCACTGTTGGTAGGAGTGAACAATGTTGCAGTTGCTATGAAAAACAGTGTAGTGATTCTTCAAAAATTAAAAATAGAACATCATACCATCCAGCAATTCCACTTCTGGGTATTTATCCAAAAGGAATGAAATCAGTATCCAGAAGAGCTATCAGCACTCCAATGTTCATTGAAAATAGTCAAAATGTGGAAACAACTTAAATGCCCATCAAAGGATGAATGGATAAAGAAAATGTGGTAGATACATACAATGGAATATTGTTCATCTTTAAAAATGAAAGAAATCTTGCAATATATGAAACATGGATAAACCTGGAGGACATTATGTGAAGTAAAATAAGCCAGTAATAAGAAAAACAGTGTATGATTCCATTCATATTAGATATCTAAAATAGTCAAACTTATAGGAGCAAAGAGTGGAATGGGGGTTGCCAGTAACTGGAGGGAGGCAAATCAATGGACATAAAATTTCAATTATGCAAGGTGAGATCTGCTGTACAGCATTGTCCCTATAGTTAACAAGTTGCTAAGGGGTACATTTCATGTTGTGTTCTTACTACAATAAAATAAAACTAAAGACAGTGGAAGAACCACATATAGTATCATAGAAACCAGTAAGACTATCAGGTCAGAAGTTTGCTAAACATAAGGTACACTCTAGTCCAGTATATCTCAAAGTGTGACCCACAGTACAGTAAATCCCTCAAGAAGTCTCATAAAAAAGAAACATTTTCTTCGGGTTGAAACAGATTAGGGAAATACTGCTTAGTGTACTTCCATTTTTAGAAAGTCACATTGCACACTGGCATATTAAATATTCTAAGCTGCTTTATATTTAAAATAAAGCAAATCAAAACCAAATGAAAAACAAACAACAAAACTTTAACTTCAACTTTAACCAACCATTACCTACATTGGACCTGGGACATTATTTTCAACTAATACGTATTTACAAAAGGAACAGTTTTGGCTATAAAGTTTTGGGTAATAAGCAAATTGAGTAATAATTTTTAGTTTTACACTAAAGAACTAAAAATGATTAATTAAGGATTATAGTATAACCACTTGTTTTTAAATAAGAAGGCCTACTAATAATTAGGACTAGAATCTCCTTGATTCAAAGAACTAATTTAACAAAACAGTAGACAGGACTTGTTCTCAGGTAGTTTTAACATTAGGTAAGGCAAATTCATAAAGCCAAAAAGTTTTTTTCTTTTAGTACGTACTTGCTTCAAATAATTGGGTATTCCACACAGTATATACTATTTTTAATTTTTTAAAGATTTTATTTATTCTTGAGAGATGCACAGAGAGAGGCAGAGACATAGGTAGAGGCCTAAGCAGGCTCCCTGCAGAGAGCCTGAATCAGGATTTGAACCCAGGACCCTGTGATCACAACCTTAGCCAAAGGCAGACCCTCAACCACTGAGCCACCTAGGCACCCCGGTGTACTATTTTCAGACATTAATTTCATGAAATGAAGTAATGGTGTTTCTGGCTTTTAAATAATTATTTAAACACAAAAATTTCTTAAATAACAGTAATTTCTGATGCCTTAAAAAACCCTATTTTATTTTTAAAAAGGCAGAAGACCAATATGCAATCATATTTCCTCAGTTAATTTTGTATTTTCAGAAAACTCACTTGACCTTGGACAATTTAGCACATACATTTATTAAAAGATAATACTTGCTTTATGCATCTTCAGAATTATTGCTGAATCAAATAAAATACAGAATATATTACTGAAAAGTATTCTAAAATTCAGTATAATGGAAAAAGAGCACATTTAAATTGTGGCTTTCAAGCTAGTGAATGGAAGAAGATAAATCCAATATGGGGTTAATCCCCAAAATATATAAGGAACTTATGTAACTTAACACCAAAAAAAAAAAACCCCAAACAATCTGATTAAAAAATGGGCAGAGGACCTAAACAGACATTTTTCCAAATATATACAGATGGCCAACGCACACATGAAAAGATGCTCAGCATCACTAATCATCAGAGAAATGCAAATCAAAACTATAACTAGATATCACTTCACATCAATCAGAATGGCTAAAATCAGAAACACAAGAAACAAGTATTGGCAAAGATGTGGAGAAAAAGGAACCATATAAACTGTTGGTGGGAATGTAAATTTGTGCAACCACTGCGGAAAACAATATGGAAGTTCCTTGAAAAATTAAAAATAAAAATACCATACATTCTAATAGTTCCACTAGTGGACATTCACCCAAAGAAAATGAAAACACTAATTTGAAAAGATTTATGAACCCCTACATTTATTGTGGCATTATTTACAATATTCAAGATATGGAAGCAACTCAAGTGTCCATGATAGACAAGTGGATAAAGAAGATATAGTATATATTTACATATATTTTGGAATATATATTCTTTCCCTGCTAAGGTTTATATTCCAGTGCAGGAAATATAGAGATCCTATCTTCTTGATAAAGATTTTGAGAAAGAAATAGGAAAATAAAAATATGAAAAAAAGAAAATATGTAGCACATTGCCTGGCATGAAGTTGATGTTCATTAAATAGTAACTAAAAAGCAATTTTTGTATAAATTAGGCATATTTTATTATCAAGAGTAAATTTTACTGCTAATACTGATGTACACGCAAGATGAATAGTTTTATTAGTCATGAATTTAACACTGTATTTATTCAAATGTTATTAAGATTATTGGTGTAAAGCAGGGAGCTATTAGGTGAATTCATCAAAAACCATGTAACATTTTGAAGTTATAAAAAAATAAAGTCTTTTACCAACTGAGAACTTTGTGAATGGCAGCCTTTTTCTCACTATAGGGTTGGTGAATAATGACTGAGCGGAATGCATGGTGAGATCAACCATCCGCAGCAATGCAGGCAACATAACACTGCATCCAGGAACATACCAGTTCTGCAGAGCAAATTATTAAGAAAATGTGTTTCTGGTAGAAATTTTATTTGTATTGTCCAAGACACTGAAAAAGACCACTTTCCAAACATAGGCTGTTTAATTCCAGCTCTCCACAGGTGGAGGGAAAGCCCTGAATTACAGAATTTTCAAATTTCTGTGGTGTTCTGATTTTGTACTGTTCAATTATTCTAATGACTTACTTATTCAGCATTGCCAGGGAATGAAGCAAAATTATTACTGAAATGTAGATACACTTAAGAAAATATTTCACACATGCAGAAAGATAAAGACTATATAATGAAACATTCATGTATCCATGTCCCAGATAGAAAAATGTTAACTTTCTGCCCTATTTTCTTCAGTTAAGTATATATTAGGTTTTGGAAACTATATTCTCATAAAACAAAATAATTCATTCAAGGACATTGAGTCCCACATAAATTAGTTCTACAAATATATATTTTTTTAAATCAAGAAAAAAATATAACATTTGGAAATATCCTTATTTTGTGTAAAAATAATGTAAGCCTTAAAAAAAAAAGGTAATTTCATGTGATATTTACTTTTGCCTATGAGTCAAAAGGATAAAAAAAAAGATATATTCTGCATTTTATATATTTGTATGTGCACATATATTTCTTGCTTATGAAATAATCTCTGATACCAACTACCCAGATTTGGGCTAAATCATGCAAAAGAGTGCCCTTCATCCAATACCAGCTGCAGGTTCAAGGGTCTCCAGGTTTCTCACTCTTCTGAATAGTTATCTACAGGTTCAAGGGGTTCCACTACCCCCTCAGATTCAATAATTCACTAGATTGATTCACATAAGTCAGGAAAGTGCTACACTATGATTAGAGGTTTATTATAGCAAAAGGACACAAGTCAGAACTAGCTAAAAAGAAGAGATGCATAGGGTAATAATAAGCTTCCATTGTCCTTTCTTCATGGAATGGGGACATGCCACCCTCCTGGCACATCCATGTGTGACCATATACAGATTACTGCCAAGCAGGGAAGCTCACTTGAGCTTTGGTTCCCGGAGTCTTTATTGTGGTTTCATGACATAGGCGTCATTGGCTATATGGTTAAATACAATCTCCAACCACCCTCTGTTACCCAGAGATTGGGTTGATATCCTGTGGCTTAAAACACCCAACCTTATAATTAGTTAAGTGATTGGTCTTTCTGCCTTGGCCACCCCATATTCTGAGTCATCTCAATAGCACAAACTATGTAAGGGTCCCCCACTAGTCTCCTCCTCAGCATAAATTTATCATCAGGGACCACCATGAATAACAAACATACTTCTATCACTAAGGAAATTGCAAAGATTTAGAGACTTTCCTAGGAATTGGGAACACAGGCCAGACAAATTCTTTATTGGATAGGAGTTTATTTTGGACTTTTTTCTCCAATGAGTATACTCTAAAACATATTATTCTTCAATGCTATGTCTATTATTATTATTACTATTATTATTAATTGAGTATTGAGAAAATCAGAAACACTCACCACTACAAAGGTTATTTGTAGTGGAAAACCTCTGACTACATAGTCCATTGCACCAAGTTTATGATTCGAGATGGTAGAAAAGACAATGTGATGTTCAAGTCAGAGGTCATTGGTCTGAGTTCTGGGTCTGCTATTTAGGATGCTCTTAAATTAAATCATAGTGTTTTGGGGTTTCAATTGACTATTGTGAAATAGAAATAATAACAATGCTTGCTCTGTCTGAATAACAAAGTTGGTTGTGAAGTTTATAAGAAATAGCTAATGGATATAAAAATAAAATTGTAAAACTCTTTATAAATGCTTTCTCACTCTTTTTCCTGTCTAACCTGATGAAATTGATAAAGAACAAAGGGATATGTGGATGCCCTATGACCATAGAATCTGATTGGTTCATTTAAATGTACTCAATTTTTTTAAACAAACCGAACTGGAACATATGATGATCTGCATTTTTATAGTTAAAGGAAGTAAAATTAGAAAGATGAAATACCTTTGCTGAGTACACACAAGTGACTGCTAGAGTCTATTCAGGTTATGCTTTTCAAAATGACCTGTCTAAATGGTGGAGTTGAACTACATAATCCCTAAAATCTATTCCAGCTTTAAAATTCTGACTTCTTTTTCCTCACAAAGGAATTACAGACCATGTGGTCAAAACATACTTGAGAGGAGGGCCAAGGTTCTGGGAGGGGTTAGGAAACCTATAAGGCTCTGAAAGCAAATACTGTAATTGTTTTTTAAAGAAAGCAGATAAAGACTGCTTAAGAGGGTTATGTCACCAGTTGATATGGGCTAAGTTAGGCTAGGTTATATTATGGTAACAAAGTACATTAAAATCTCAGTGGCTTAATATAACAAAAACTGATTTTTTCACTCCTGCTCCATATAGAATAGAAGGGGTTCCACTCCTATATGTAGCAGCCCAATAAAGCTCAATCTTAATTCAAGCTTTCATGGAAAGGGAAAGTGGAAATCATTACTGGTTTGTAAAGTTTCTATTTTGGCCATTTGTTTAGCTTCAAAGAAACAAGGAAGGACAATTCTTTTGGATATCCAGAAGAAGGAGAGCTGGACATATTTATTAAACAACTGTAATAATTACTATTGTCACTTACTTTCTGTTTTATGATATTTTATAGGTCACAAATCATTCTCTCTTACACATGATTTCATTAATGATGACAATAAGAAGCTATACTGGTAATGGCTCAGAAATAAGCAAACATCCCATATATAATTTTAATACCAACTTCCCTTTCTATTTCAGTACTATTCTCCTTGAAGATTAGCTAATTTATCTGATCATGTAATTCAGAGTAGGGACTCAATGTCTTGACCTAAGTAAGTTAATGACACAAAAATTTTGACATTAGGTTAAAAAAAAAAAAAAAAAAAAAAAAAAACCAAAGCAGTATTTTGAGGTAGAAACTGGTCATATTCAAATAGGAAACCATTTAATTCAGGGTTCAGGAAAGATATTTAAAAAGTGAAGCAAGTTGGACATTTCTTTATTTTTTCTCACAAATACACTTAAATGTAAGTAGAACCATGTATTTTAATTGCCCCGGGGCACATTTGGTAGTGAAAGGAGATATTAATAGTTGCAGTAGAAAAACAAGTATAAAGCAGAACTAACTGCTACATATAAAGTAAAATGTACTTTATCCTAAAAGTTCAGAGAGAAACTAAAATTCAAAAAATTAGTTTATCTTTTCTTTTCCTTCCATGCCATAACTATAACAGAATAGTTCTTTTGGGAATGCATTTTGTCCATCTACTTGCTTATTTGATAAATATCTTATATTTTAGAGTATACTCTAAACCAGGCGTTATTCTACTACAGAAGAGAGAAGCAATACATGAGAATTACAAAGGAATTCATAGTTAAGAGGAATTTAGCTAATATGTTTTGTAATACTTAAACGTAGGTGATAATGTCATAATTTAGTGAAAAGCTCTAAAACTCATGTCCCAAACCTTAAGGATAAATTATTTACTTCAGTTTAAAAGTAAAAACTAGTTTCAGTATAAATTTGAACCTAAGTATATATGTACATGTAATATATGTTTTTATGCTTAAAACTAATTTAAATATAAATAAGTTGAAATTTCATTTACAGATTTTGATAGTGATCCAAGTTTCATTAACTACTTTTTAGTTATTTTAAAGACCTAAGATTTATTGGGCACCTGGGTGGCTGAGTGGTTGAGCGTCTGCCTTTGGCTCAGGACGTGATCCTGGGATCCTAGGATTGAGTCCCGCATCAGGCTTCCCACAGGGAGCCTGCTTCTCCCTCTGCCTGTATCTCTGTCTCTCTCTTTGCGTTTTTCATGAATAAGTAAAATTTCTAAAAAAAATAAAATAAAAAAATAAAGATAAAGATTTAAGATCAAGAACCATGCAATGAATAAGAACCACTTTTACAAAGTTCAGTAATGGTGGAATTATTTCATATTCAGATTTGAAATGTAATAACGTACATTTTAAGGCAGAATTTTACAGCTCCACCATTCTTAAGTCTATGATACAGTTTTTTGTCCTTTTTTCTTTTTTTTTTGAAAGATTTTATTTATTTATTCATGAGAGACACAGAGAGAGAGAGGCAGAGATATAGGCAGAGAGAGAAGCAGGCTCCATGCAGGGATCCAGATGTGGGACTTGATCCTGGGACTCCAGGATCAGGCTCTGGGCTGAAAGCAGGTGCTCAACCGCTGAGCCACCCAGGAGTCACCGTCCTTTTTTTCTTTTGAAAAAGTAACATTTTTCTTAAATTATTATAAATAATTTCATAAAATATTTTAAATTATTTCTGAATAATTATGTTTAATTCTAGTGCTGGTATTATTTGATGTAGTAAATATTTGAAAAATATTAGTCTATTTTAAAAATAGGAAGATCAATTCTTGAAAAAATAGTTTTGAGATTAAAAATGATTGTGTGATTTTTAAAAAGACACCAGAATTTGGAATATTTTAATAATAAATCAGTTTTAGTTGGGCAGAGGAGAATTTAAAAGTTATCTATGGGAAAGAAAGAAAGCGAGAGAGGGAGAGAGGGAGTGAGAGAGAGAGAAAAATAATAGACTCAAATGGAGTCACTTGGCTCCACAACATCAAATCAAGACTTGATTGCAGGACTGTAACCTTTAACCACTCAATTTGGAATTTCCTGGTCTGTACCAAAGATATAATCTGCATTTTATAAGCCTACTCCTCCCCCAGAATGAAGGTGACTTTGCCTCAAACAATCCTTTCTATTCTTTTTCCTGCCCCATTTCTGCCTAATAAAGTCTTCCATTTTGTAAGTCTCTTGGAACTCCTTTCCACCAATCAGATGGCATACTGCTCAATTCATGAATTATTGAATAAAGCCAATTAGATCTTCAAATTTACACAGTTGAATTTTGTTTTTTAACCTTTAAAAACATGCTAAAGATAAATCCAAACACAATAACCATAGTGATTCCCCCCAAATAAATAGTATATATGAGATATTTTAAAAGCTAATCTAAAACAGCAATAATCGCTTGGCTATTCATTGAGAAATTTCTGCACTTAAACTTGAAACCAAAGGACCCAGCAAATATACAGAAAACCACTAGCATGTGAGATTCTCACAAATACAACTCCCAGCACACAGCTAAATATTAAACAGCACATGAGGAAATTCTCCTCGTGAGAGCAGACACCACAGTTGATTTTACCTTTTATCTGAAAATTATCTTTTTAATATTACCCTAAAAGATATTACAAAACCATTTTCAAATAGCTATTGAGGTGATTTGATAGCCAATGATAAGCAATCTGGAGAGATGACATTTTTTTCCAGAACAAAATTTCCAAGAAGTGTGACAAGGATGAGAGACATATGTAAGTCATAGGTGTTTGTGGTACAGAACGGCACAAAATGTCAGAATGAGTAGAGGTCAGTAAAACAGGGAAGAAAACAAAGGGAAAGAAGGGAAGGAAAAGGGATGCTATTCAGTAAGATATTACAAAGAGAAGATAAAAGGAAGCTACAGATGTAGAGACTATGAATTAAAAAGAACGTTACCAAAGTGCCTGATAAGAAAGACAATAATATGTCTGTCAGTGACAACAAATGCCTCTGAAAGTTCTAAAGACACAGAGGAGAGTGAAGGACGGTGATAAGGCTCAATTTCCCTTTAAAGATGCAAGACAAGGTAACCACAGAGAAAACACCAGGTGAAGATGAATAGAAAGAGAAAAAAGTCACATTTCCTTTATCATTAAAATTCTTTCAGATTGCACTCAAACTATCAAATGTTCCCAATGCCTCTTCATCCTTTATCCATCACTTTTGCTTTTACTTGCTCCTGACTAAAAGGAGCATTTTATTTTCCCTGACATCACTCCACTTTCTTCATCCTTCCCACCGCTTTCTCCCTTTTTCCCCCATTGTTCTCCCTCCAAAAGAGATTCAATGCCAGTCAGCATTGCATTTTCATGCAGCAAACCTTTAGTTTTAGTAGTAGGAGTCTGAAAAAAAAAAGTAAAAGAAAGTATGAATCGAAGTCTAATACTTTAATAAGGTAGTTGTTTTCCATATTTTAACATTAATACAATCATGATTAACACAAATCATGAAAACAGTCCCAGGACTTGAAATAAAACTCAGCTGATACATATGGATTTGAGTATTGTTATATTACCTATGGTAATTTGCCTTATATAATGTTTAAGAGGACACATTTTAACACTTTCTTGGCTCTTACATTTAGAAGATAATGGTAAATTTTAGTGAAGTATAAGTACAGTACATTATTACAATAGTATTAGTAGTAATTATAAAATTAAAAAACAAGAAAATATCCAGATATTCTGCTAAGTGTTTGATTCATAAAGAATACAAGCAGAAAAAGTTAAACTCAAGTCCTTATTATGGTCATCATTCTCTTCTTAAGAATTAAGTTTTATTTAAATCTGGTAAATTTTCTTTAAAAGAACATGGTTTTAAATCATGCATTAAAAAATTAAAATATCACTATTTCCATTGTGCTAATAAGAATTAGCTGGCTTTTAATTCATTTATAACCATTATTTCATATTTTCAGATAAACTGAGAAAAAGAATATTGGAGGAAATTTTCCTAGAATCTGTTTGTATATTTCTAATAATTTACTAATTTTATCTGTGTATGTCCTGAACAATTACTTTTGTTTTCAATTTTCATCTCTATCCTCAGAATTTATATGTTTTTGTTGTTAAAATTCAATCCAACCTAATTAAAAAATTGTGAAATGTTATATAAATCATCTGCGGGGACTCACTTGGACTCCAGAGTTAGTTTAAAAATTATTATAAAGTGAAAACATTTGACTAGAGGGTACAAAAGGAAATCTT
Organism: Canis aureus; assembly: GCF_053574225.1. Taxonomy (NCBI): domain Eukaryota; kingdom Metazoa; phylum Chordata; class Mammalia; order Carnivora; family Canidae; genus Canis; species Canis aureus. The sequence goes on along the minus strand of NC_135641.1, from coordinate 35,332,776 downwards.
ATCTGAACTTCTTTTATCTGACTAAAGCAGAGTCTTCTGAAAATACAGCTGCCATTAACCCTCCTCTGAGGGAGTTTCCTGTGAATTCAGCTGCCACACAGACATTAGCATTAAAAAAGCCCAATAGAACCTTTCATATCTTCCCCATTGATGCCCTAAACCCTCCCCTCTTTTGTTAAACTTGATATATAAACCTTTATCTCTGGCTTTTCAGTGAGTTACTTATTACTGATCAACTCTCCAAGTGCAAGTGTAAATAAACTTTTCATTTCTCCTGTTAATCTATTTATTGTCAGTTAATTTGCAGGTCCTCATTAATGGACCCAACAAGAGGACAATTTGTCCTCCCAATAGTTTTGTTGGCATAAAATAGGATGGTTGGGACGACTTGCCTGCCCTCAGGGACTGTAGCTGAGATCTCTGGGCCTCTGAGCAAATCAGCAAAGATAAACTTTTTACTACTCAGACTCCTGGATCTCTGCTTGGGATCTGGATGAACGAGGGCAGTTCAAGAGACTCTCTTTTTCTTTCCTAGAAGGCATTTTTCAAAATTCAGATTTACAGCACAAAACTTGGCTTAGAACTAGTTCTTTGGGTATTGTGACTGATTCCGTACCATTGTCCCCTGTTTGTTTCTACCTTTTGTGTTATTGTTTGTCAAAAGGAGAATTCTCGGGTTTAGGTTTAGGTCTTATTTATAAGCCTGTTGTTGAAGCCCACCTCATAGGCTGGTGAGTTTGTGGGTCCCCAGTAAAACTGGATGAAGTTTTCCTTACATTTTTATTTTGTGTCCTAAGATTTTGTCTTGGGTCCAGAAGGAGTGTTCTCTAGTTTTCTGCCTGCCTGAGGTGGGGTTGGGGGCGAGAGATTGCCGGATCTGTGACAGCAGGCCAGCTTGGGGTCCCATGAATTTATAGCCAGCCAGGCAAAACTATGGCGGCCTGGACACCCCATTTGCAAGTAGCGTCTTACTGATAATTCTCAGGACATTCATTTGAGTCTAAAAAATGGTCTCAACCCTTAAGTACTCATCTCATTCCTGTTGCCTTTGCTTACTGCCTGCAACAATAGCAGTCCTTGCTTTCTTTCTCCCTAGTTATTTTTGGGTATGGAGGCTGAAACTTCTGTGCCTTGTTTGGGGATACCTTTGTATCTATGATTAAGCCATAAAAAATGTGATATATTGATCTGGCTCACATTTAAAAGGAGTATACTCTCTGAAACTAGGTTATGTAATTCCAGGCTGCTTTGTTTGAAAGGTACCTCTATGGATAATTTAGGACTCCTCTGAAAAAATATAAATCTCCCAAGCTGGCTCCACTAAAATCATCCCTTCCTCCTCCAGCCCTCACCTTTCTGTAGTTACTGGATCTTTAATATCCACTGAGGGTGTGACCTGGAGAGGATCTGAGTTCCACATCAGGCTCCTTGCATGGAGCCTTCTCCCTCTGTTTGTCTCTCTGCCTCTTTCTCTCTCTCTCGTGAATAAATAAATAAAATCTTAAAAAAAAAAGAAAAATACGCCCTGAAACTCTTGAGGGGCTTAAGAGACTCAGAGACCTTCAAAAAAAGAAAAAGAAGAAAAAAGCTAATTGGGAACAAAATTTAGTCCACAGCCTCCGTAAGATTATATAATAGGACAAAAGAAAATCTTAAAAGTCTCCACAAATATTGTTGGAAAGCTTTAACCCTCATGTTCAGCAGGTAACAATGTGTTCCATCTGCCAGGAACAATTCAGATAAAAATATAAATGACAACTGGTGAGTTGTGTACTACTTTGCTTGATTCAATGCTAAAATTTTATAATGACATCCATAAAGATCTCTACTTGCATCTGTGTATATGTATGTATACATGTTATATATTGTGTGTGTGATATTTTCATATCTTTGGATGGTATGCTAAATTAATAAAGAAGCTCTATTCTTATATAAATTAAAGATTTCTAAAACTCTCAGAAATATAGGAACTGATCTCAGTTGTTTTTCAAATTTATATGATTTCAATAAACCTTTAGTGAATAAGAGTAGTTTGATATTGTTGCTTTTTTCTTAAAGGTTCATTCATTTATTTTATGAGGGGGAGGGGAAGAGGGAGAGGAAAAGAGAATCCCAAGCAGAACCTCCTCACTCCACTGAGTATGGAGCCCGAAGTAGGGCTCCATCCCAGGACCGGGAGATCATGAACCAAGCTGAAACCAAGAGTTGGACGCTTAACCAACTGACCCATTTAGGCACCCCTGATATTGTTGGTTTAATAAAATAGGCATGTCTTCAGAATTGTCAGCATCAACTATAATACTGTAATACTATGGGCTTATGAGTCAAATAAGCTAATATTATATCTATTAAATGTTTAAGAATATAAAACTCACAGAGCTGATTGTAATCAAATTGGAGTCATTATTCTGACAACTGAATTTCAACAATAATTTTGTTTTATATGTCTGCCTAAGAGTCGCTTCCAAAATCTTTTGGTAACTGGAAACCTTAGTTATTCTACATTAAGTAATTGATAATCAGTAAGTAACTAGATTATTTCTAAATGAGACAAAATACTGTAACATTCATTACTAAATATAAGTTTAAATATATATATTTAAAAAAATATATATATATATATACACTTCTTCTGACAGAGAGACTAAGGATATTTGGGTCAGTTAATAAACTTGCTCTCTCTATCACACTAAAATATATACTATAAAGAAGTATATGCCTCTAGAATATGTGAAATGATACTTTCACAGAATTTGTTAATCTACTAAGAATGTTGGTATATGACAGGTGATTCATAAGTTTTTACTTTCTAGTTTTCTCTGTAAAACAAGGGTTACTAATGGCCAAAAATTATATATATATATATAATAACTACTATAATATACTATATATATTATATATAAATAAAATAACTACTATAAACAGTAAGGGTGAAATGAAAAAAAAACCTTGTATGAAAAGAATATTAATTAGTCAGGGTTCTCCAGAGGAAACAGAACCAGTAGGAGATTTCTGTCTTTCTCTGTATGTATCTATCAAGTTTATTATAAGGAATTGGCTGCTGCAATTATGGAGGCCAAGAAGTATCATGATTTGCATCTGCAGTGTGGAGCTCCAGGAAAGCCAATGGTGTTTGTTTTTCTAAATAGTATTAAATAATAAAGTTTATTTATTTGTTGACTGGCATGGAAAGCATTGTCAAAAAAGAAGAGATGCTTAACCTTCCTTAAGTTGTATTTGTAAGGGTAGATATTATCAATATAAATATTTTAGGAATTATATAAAATTTCTAGAAATTCTTCAATGCCTTTACGGTCTACTATGCTGCTGATGCTGTTTTGTCTGATATTAGAAAAATATCAATTGCATTATTTTAATAAACTCTATTCAGATCTTTAACCAGTCTCTTGTTATCCACAGATAGTTATTGTTTTACTCTGAAACCTTCCTAAAAGCTTTGCAGTCAACTATAAGCCAAAATGCTTCATCTTCAACAAAAGGAACTGTCTCAGAAACCCATGGAAAGGACTAAGACAGGTACTCTGTGGTAGAGGATTCTGATAGCATTAAGAGCTTTTAAATCCTACCCTGGACTGAATAAGGATTTCAAAACTCTGGTGGAGAAGATGATGCATTTGTGAAACTACTAACTCAAGATCAAGTGGAACAAGAATTAATTACATGGAATTAAATGAAGTGATAAATGACTATTGTAATTTTTTAATGAACTTTTTTTGAGAAACATGCTGGTTCTTTAATGTTCTATTTCTCAGATTTAAGGAACTCATTTTCTCTTTCATCTTAAGCTATCCATAACTTATAGAAATTTAGTAGATTATACTTTTGTAAACAGAAATGAAACATTTATCTTTTCTCCCTGCCTGATCCCTCTAGAATTCAGAAACTCTCATTAAGTATTCTTACATGGCAATACACTTATTAGCATAAATTCAATGAGAATCTGTTCTCCTTGTAACAGGGCACACTTGGGAAAATTGATCATATTATCAAGGCTTTAACTGGAATGTCATATTTGAGAATGATGTGCACAGAATCAGATGTAAATAGACAGTTTTAAAGAACTAAGATGGACTTTATGAGGCAATGCTTGATTATTCCCATACAGAAGCCTAACTTTGATGTGTACCATGTACCCACTGAATCACCACCTGCTTAAATGAAGCACAACCATTAAACTAGACTGATCTACCTATTTCCAGGTCTGAGACACTGGCTCAGACTGGGATTTAAGAAGTTTTTTGGATTTGTCCTTTTTCTGCTTATTCATCCTTGTTTTAATCAATGTTTGTTTTCCCTTTTGCAGATTTCTTACTTCATAATTTTTAACCTAAATCTCTCTCTACACCAATCAGTACAGCTTGGGTGTGTGGGTGCACTTGTGTAACCTCTAGGGAAGTTTCAAATGGCAAAAATGTAGGGACTCACTTGGATTCTAGGAGTTGGTATATAATCCTTGTAAAGTGAAAACATTCGAGCTATAGAAGATTCAGAAAGAAATCTTATCTGAACTTTCTTTATCTGACTAAAGCAGAGCCTCTTGAAAACATGCCTGTCATTACCTTCCCTTAGAGGGAGTTTTCTATGGATTTAGCTGATAGGGAGACAGATTGTCTACCATTTAGCATTAAGAAAAAAGCCCAATAGAACCTTCTATACCTTCCCATTGAAGCCCTTATTCCTCCTCTCCATTTCTGTTAATTTTGATATATAAAAGTTTCTTTCTAGCTCTTCAATAAGCTACTTATCACTGAGCAACTACCATTCACAAGCTTGAATATACTTTTGTCTTTTCTCCTATTTAATCTCCTTATTGTCTGTTAATTTACAGGCTCCCAAATACTGGACCTAATTAGAGAGGGGAAAACTTTTTCCTCCCAACACAGTTAACATATAGTATTTCAAAGATTTGCATGCAGTAAAAATGATATATTATTAAAACATATGTGTTTCTATTATTCAACTGTACGTTTAATAGTTTTATTTCAATATAATTCATAGAGCCTAGTCAAAACAAAAATAAGTGTTAGGTTATAGCAGATTAAATTCTGTTTGAAAATGCAGACTAAGCACAAATGTTTCCTACTTTCCATTCTAAGTTTTTATTTAAATGATAAAAAGATGTCGTAAAATAATAAATTAAAAAGTAATGAAACCACAATAGCACTGGGAAAAGGAGAATTACCATTAGAGGACTTGAAAGATAAAAGGCATATATATTTGGATGATAGAAGAATCATGACAATAAAATCTTAACCTGAGAAAAATAAGGTATGTACTAAGTCAGTTTTAAGAGAGCTCTGGGGATGCTGCAACCTCAGAATAAACAAATACACATAAGCAGGACTCTGAGGAATAACCAGCACTCAACTCAGAAAAGCTGATCAAGGTAGGTTTTGGCCCTATTTCTTTCCAGCCACCAAAAGGAAGGAATGGACATTTTGCCATAAAGCCAAACTATGTTGAAGGAAGACTCCACTTTTAGAGGACTCCTGGTTAGAGCTTCTAGGCAAGAGGAAAAAATGGAGCAGAACCAAGTTACTAAATCAGTTTGGGGTGGGGAGGGGAGAAGAAAAAGAAAAAGAAAATCCTAAACAAAAAGCAAATGCATCCAAGAGCTAATGACATTTAAGAATACCATCTCACAAATCCATTTTAATTTGGAAATGATGAGTGTCAGTAACTTAATTATCCTTTGGCTGTCCACATATTCTATAGGAAACCCTATAGATTATAAAAATGTGCGATCTTGGGACGCCCAGTTGGCTCAGTGGTTGAGTGTCTGCCTTCTGCTCAGGGCTTGATCCCAGGATCCCGGGATCGAGTCCTGCATTGGGCTCCCCACAGGGAGCCTGCTTCTCCCTCTGCCTGAGTCTCTGTCTCTCTCTGTGTGTCTCTCATGAATAAATAAAATATTTTTTAAGTGTGCAATCCACTTACACAGAACATACAATCACCATGCCATGCAAAAACAAGATCTATTAAGGAGATATTCCTAATGTCACAATAAAAAATGCTGGTCCCCTACACAAATCTATACATTTTACCCATCAGTGTGAATGAAGAATCAAGGATATTTGGACTGGAGAAAAAAATCAAGAAAATTAGTGTGGAGGATAAAAATGAAAATGGAATAAGTGACACTAAGAGTACAAAAGATAAAAATTCTGATTACTATACTCAGTGAGATTAAGATAAAACCATAATTAAGAAAATGAATACTGGAAAAGGAACAATCTGAAATAGAAAGGTCCTGGTGAAGAAAATCACATAAAATATGTAGGTAGCCAAGATAGAACACGGAGATTTTAAGTGTTCTGCAGGGCATTATGAGGCATGACCATCCAGAATTTATATTGATCGGGCTCTTTTACAACTCTAAAGGGTCTGAAGTTAATGTGAATTTTTGACTGGTAGAAATGTAATTTTTTTTTCTGTTAAATATCTCCCCAAAGCTTAAGGTAATGGGCATTAACCAGTTTCAATCAAACCCATTAATTATATGCTATCATTTCCTAAAAATTCTAGCTTCTGAAAAACACCCCTTTGCATGTCTTTAGCATGGTGTGGGTTTCATTTTTCTTTTTCTTTTCTTTCTTTCTTCTTCTTTTTTTTTTTTTTTTTTTTTTTTTTTGGTGTGGGTTTCTTAATAAACAATTGGATTGAGTAAATATTTCACACATGTTTATATTTTGCATGAGAACCATGTTTTTTTTAACCGTTAACAATTGTGGAGGTCATTTACTTTGATGCCCAAGTGCACTCGCCTGATGACATCAAGAAAAACTGCTGCCAAGAAAAACTGTTGCCAGAAAAGCGCACTTCATGGGCTGTTTAAGCCCAGCAACTCTTTTTGACTCAAAGAGTGAAATCCAGAACTTTGTATTTCTTGATGCTCCAGGGATGCTTTTTTATTATTTTTTTTTTATTTTTTACCCAGTGATATTGTGTTTTGATTTTGTGTCCTACTTGCAGATGGATAAGTTGTTCTCTTTGATGGCTGCATTAATTGGGAATTTGGTTTTATGGTTGACCATCCGAACACCTCATCAGATGGATGATGGTAATCTATTTTTGATGAGGAATGACAAAGAATGTTTTGCTACTCTTATTTTTTTTGTTGTTGTTATCTGCTTATAAAGTCAAATTTCTGTACCTACTGGGAAGGGAAATAACTTTTTGATATCTGAACTAATGGGTTTTGTTTATGGTTTACCTCTTACCTGTGACTGATCTTGCAGAACTAAAACCATAAGCTCTCTGTAATTCAGAAAAGCTTTTACCTTTCCTGGTGTGAGAGTGACATCTTTTCCTACCACCAGAGGGCATTAATAAATTGGATGATTAGGTTTCTTAAAGTAGCTCAATTCCTTTATGTTTTATAAACATAGATATACATAAGCCATAGATATACATCAGCCTGTTACTGAAATTCACAGAAAATAAGGAAAGTGAGCTTCTAATACCTCAAGGATGCTAGATATCACATCTTAAGAAAAATTATTTGTATGGAAACAGGTATCTCAGAAACATTAAAAAATCCAAATTCATGTAATTAAAGTGATTCTTTAGACAAATCAGGTTCATTCAATACTTTAAAAATATAAATAGCTCTATGTCTTTGGCTTGGGTTTGCTACTATGGGCATGATGTAAAAAACTGTTTTACTTTTAAAAGATGTGGATTTGTTTTTTATGAACAAGCTAGTTCATGTGATTTTCCTGGGGTCCTCTGGGAAAATTGAAAAATATAAACTTATATTGAGTTTTTGATCAAATAAGCTGATATTATTCTTACACAATACTTAAGGTTATAAGCAATATATTCAACTAAGTTGAATATGATTATAAACTTTTTATAAATTATAAATAATGTGATTCAACTAAATTGATTCATAATTATACTTTTTTATAACAGTAATTACATTGGTACTATGTCAGACTAACCATAAATTTCAAGATTCTTTTTTTTTAATTTTTTAATTTTTTATTTATGATAGTCACAGTGAGAGAGAGAGAGAGGCAGAGACACAGGCAGAGGGAGAAGCAGGCTCCAAGCACTGGGAGCCCGTTGTGGGATTCGATCCCGGGTCTCCAGGATTGCGCCCTGGGCCAAAGGCAGGCGCCAGACCACTGCGCCACCCAGGGATCCCAAATTTCAAGATTCTTAGGCAACTTAAACCTATGGATAATTGTTGGGATGTTAAATTCAGAGCATGATTAAATATTGAGGTACTAAGAATCATTTTAAAATTACATACATTTTTCTCATTTTTATACACTATTTTTATATACTACAAATTTATATACTTTATCTTTGGGTTATAATCATGAGTGAGTTCATGTTTGCATCTTTAAAATGGTGTCAAATGACCTGTATGACTTCATCGAATCAGTTTTGGAGGTCTGGCAAAATGCTTACCTATGAGCGATCTCAATTATCAGCTTCTCAGTTTGCTGTGTGAAAAAGAAATTAGTTACTTTTGTTAAAAGTTGTAATTACTGTGGGTGGTTGACACTACACTTGGGACAATAACAGTCGCATGAATGTGTAGACAAGGTAATGGAATGTTTTAGTTCATCAAGATAAAAAAGAAAGTAGTTTCATCTTAAATGGCCTGCAGTTTAGAATGTGAAAGGGGACAGTAAAACACAAAACTGGAATAGCTGTAAAAGGTTGTAGTTTGCAGAAAGAGAATTTGTATTTGCCGTGGTTTAAAATATCTGCATATGGTAAGGTCTGAAAAGAAGCAATGAAATGTGTTAAAATTTGCCAAAGATTGCTCTGTTTTGATGGACTTATTCATAAGGGGAAGAAAAGCTTATATTCTTTACTCTAAAATATTACATCTTACTTTACCTCTTTTAAAATGATAAATTGGTCTCAAAGTTATTAACATAGACTGGTAAAAATTACTCTTTGCCTTCTGTGTAATTTACCCAGATGGACATGAGGTTTCGGGTCTCTTTAGAACAATTTTCTCTATTTCGTGTTAACATTATCATATTCTTAATTACTTAAAGATAATACACACACACAAAACAAATAATAAATATTTCCCCTTTGTAAAACCTTATAACACTGTTATTCTTTTTTTTAACATTATTATTTTCATCTATGTTTATTTTAAAACATTCCAACACTTCGATTATATGGGTAAACAAGTATTGTTACTCAAGCACTTAGGAACTTAACTTTATTAAATGACCTCTGATCATTCGACAATTCTTTTAGTTTTGCCTTGCCAAGATCAGAACCTAAGTTAAAAGCTGAAAATAAAATTTCCTGGTTTTCTTTTACAGCTAAAACTGTCTTTCAGTTTTCCCAGAGAACTCCAGGAAAGTCACAAAAATTTATTATTTCACTCATAAAAAGGGGGTGGGTTCTAGAATGATTAGGTTATTTAGCAGGCACCAAATATTTTTATTAGCTCAATACCATTTTAAGAATTCCATGGGAAGAACCATCAGATTAGAAGAAATACTTCCAAGTCTCCTAAGTAACCTTTCCTAAGTTTACAGGAAAAATGTTATTAATGTTAATATTTCAGAAATTGTATTCTTCTTGAGAAGGCCTTGGAGTTTTGCTAATGTCCTCACTGTCCATAAAATATTCTTGTCTTTCATTTAAAATATTGGTCAAACTCTTATAAAACACTTACTTGCTATACCTCAATAGAGAAGTTTACTTTTCTCCATTCTGATATTTTTGGTTATTATAATAAATTAAGAGACTCATTAACAAACAAGTTTTTGCTTCCTGCTATTTGTGAGAAGCCTGTGCTACATATAAGTTGCACACTAGAACTAGTGTCTTCAACAAAGAAAGTTTCAACACCTAATAAAAAAAGAAAAAGACTATGCTAGATATTCTGAACTATTATTACTTCAAGAGCTCAAAGAATATACTCTTGGAAAACAGTTTTAAGCACCTACTGCTTAGAAAACTTTCAGATTGTACTAGTGGACTGAACCAGGTGGACCCTTATCAGTCTGGAAGTAGACAGACATGCTCCGTGAAAGTCCACTGCTAACTCAAGATTCAATAAAACAAGAAATTAATATAGGACTAAATAAATGGACAAAGAGGGTTTTATTGTGGTTATTTGTTTGGGATATTGTTAGAATTGTATTAATTTATGTGCTTTTATGTATATATAAAAAGGCCCAGTCACTTTATCCTTGATTTATTTCTAACCTTCAGTTTAATAGTCCACACTTCTGTAAACTGAAAAGACCCATTTCTAAACGGTATCTGACTCTGTCTCCTCCGAATCCAGAAATACATTCTTTTACTGAGTCTCAGTATTTTGCAAGGTAATATAATTCTTTGTGTAAGTTCAATAAGATTCTGTCCTATTCTGCCCAGGATATATTTAAACAAATTGACTGTGTACCTACGGCCATACCTGGAGTAATCAGTGGTTTATTGATAAGTGGATTCAGTCAAAGGTGAAGAAAAGCAACTTCATTCTTTTGCTCTACTCTCCCTGAATATTTATTTGTGGACTTTTGTTTCTGCTTCCTGAATGTGGATTTTTCCATAGGTTTTTCAGTCACTTAGTGAAAATTATGTCTAATTTAAAACCTCCAAACTTTCATGTAATTAAAGCTTCTTACTTTTGCCAACTCTAACCTGCCTTAGATCAAATCATCTGTGATGTGAAACCTTGGGTGATTTTTTTTTGTTTTTTCATTTTCTTCCTTTAATGTATTCTCGTTTCACTAACTGCTGTTTTAGGCTTTTCCGGGATTAGAAATGGAGCCACCATGAAAACTTTATAAAGATATTCCCAATGGGCCTTTCAACTTTCTTTCTTTTCTATAATTCAAGATGAACAAAGATCAAAAGTTAGCTAAAAGGTCAAACAAGCTCTTACTACGCCCTGTATAGGTGAGTTGGCACCTGACTTTGGAATAAGGAGCCACTGATATCTACTATCACCTTATATTTTTTGTATATTTTTTTATTGGAGTTTGATTTGCCAACATATAGTATAACACCCAGTGCTCATCCCGTCAAGTGCCCCCCTCAGTGCCTGTCACCCAGTCACTCCATCCCCCCGCCCACCTCCTCTTCCACTACCCCTTGTTCGTTTCCCAGAGTTAGGAGTCTCTCAGTTCTGTCTCCCTTTCTGATATTTCCTACCCATTTCTTCTCCCTTCCCCTCTATTCCCTTTCACTATTATTTATATTCCCCAAATGAATGAGACCATATAATGTTTCTCCTTCTCCGATTGACTTACTTCACTCAGCATAATACCCTCCAGTTCCATCCCGGTTGAAGCAAATGGAGGGCATTCGTTCTTTCTAATGGCTGAGTAATATTCCATTGTATACATACACCACATCTTCTTTATCCACTCATCTTTTGATGGACACCAAGGCTCCTTCCACAGTTTGGCTATTGTGGACATTGCTGCTATAAACATCGGGGTGCAGGAGTCTTGGTTTTTCACTGCATCTGTATCTTTGGGGTAAATCCCCAGCAGTGCCATTACTGGGTCATATGGTAGCTCTATTTTTAACTCTTTGAGGAACCTCCACACAGTTTTCCAGAGTGGCTGCACCAGTTCACATTCCCACCAACAGTGCAAGAGGGTTCCCCTTTCTCCACATCCTCTACAACATCTGTTGTTTTCTGTCTTGTCAATTTTAGCATTCTCACTGGTGTGAGGTGGGATCTCATTGTGGTTTTGATTTGTATTTCCCTGACAGCAAGTGATGTGGAGCATTTCCTCATGTGCTGGTGACATGAACAGAAATTTCACCGAAGAAGACAGACACATGGCCTACTATCACATTCTCGTCCCTAGAGACGGTTGCCTAAATTCTGAGACCATAGAAAAGTGACAGAAACCTGTCACCCTACTAGATATTAGTACTTTTAATAAGCCAAGCACTTTTTGAATACTTTATGTGTATTAACTCATTTAAACCTCAATCTATAACTAAATTGAAATCATTTAATCCTCAATTTTACTAACAGGTCACATAATTACCCCCATTTAAATACAATCAAACTGCAATGAAGAGACGTTAAATAATGTCTAAGTTGGGGCTGGGTGGCTCAATTGGTTAAGGGTCTACCTTCAGCTCAGGTCATGATCCCAGCATCCTGGGATTGAGCCCTGCAGCAGGCTCCCTGCTTAGCAGGGAGTCTGCCTCCCCTGTCTGCCTCTCCCCTACTCCACCCCTTTCAATCTCTCTCAAATAAATAAATAAATGCTTTAAAAAAATAACATGTCTAACTTAGTAGTAATGTTAAATTAAAACTTTCCCCTATTCTGAATATAAGGATAGGTTACCATATAACAGAAAAAGAAAAAATAAAATGCATCTATCATGATCTCCTATGGGCTGATAGAATAATCTTAAATATTTGAAACACTGAATAAAATTGGAACACACTTATAATCCAAAACATAGTGAAAGATTTTAATACATGTCTTAGGAACTGACAGACTGAATACATTAAAAAATTAGAATACAAACTATTTGAACCACACTATTAACAAATTAGATATTATAGATAATTATAGGACATACTTTCCTTTTTTTCTTTCTTAACCATAGTCCAGAAAGAATTGGATTCTAATTATAAGAAAGAATATATGTATGAGGAGAGAGAGAATAGGGTGGAGAACGGCAGACTTTAATATACTTCTGATGTTTTACTTTTTAAACAAGAAAAACAAAAAGGAAATAAATATGATAAAAATCTCACCATGTGTTAAATCCAGGTGATGGGCACATTAAATACTGTAACCTCATGCTTTTAATTTTTTGACTTTACTATATATTTAAGATATTCACAATTTTAAAAATAATAATTTAAAAAATCTCCCAAGGCAATCATATTATCTTCAGTATTTCTGGCAGCAAGAAGAAAGTTTTAATTATAAAATATACTGCTTTTCTTAGACAAAGTGCATTTTGTCTGCTTGCTCAGAAAAGTTATAAGTTGCTAGCAGTTGTTGCCCATGCAGTGGTCCCGAGGAAACTAAGGCTTTTACTTCTTTATTCCTAGTCACACAGCTCCCATTCAATGCTTTGGGTCCCACAGTAACTTCTCAATTTGTTGTCCTTTTTGCAAAAATAAGGGCATGTTTGTGTGTGTGCGTGTGTGTGTGTGTGTGTGTGTGTGTGTGTGTGATTGGAAGGACAGATGTGCAGAGAAGGAAAACAAAATTACTCATTTTTGTATTATTCTTACATTATACATGTAGGTATATAATAACCAATTCAAACTAGATTGTGATAAGTTAAAGATGCAGGTTTTTAATCCATAGAAAAATATCAATAGCTCAAAAGTCAGTAGAGTAGATAGAATGAAATACTAAAAGACACTCAATTAGCTCAATTAAATCCATAAAGATAAAAAAGAAATAAAATATAAGTGAGACAAGTAGAAAACAACTAGAGGTAAATTCAAACTCATCCATATCAATAATTACATTAAATATAATGACCTAAACCTCTAAAAGACAGAGACTGACAGACTAGATAAAAAGTAAGACCCAACTATATATGGTTTACAAGATATGACTAACAATGTAAAAACTTCGATAATAGAGAATAAGAGGACGTGCAAAAGAGATATATTATGTAAACACTAAACATAAGCATCCTAGTTTAGTTATAATAATATAAAACAAAGTAGATTCAAAGGAAAGGATTATGAATGGGAAAGAGTCCTTTGTATAATAATAAAAGCTCAATTCACCAAGAATAAATAACAGTCCTAAATATTTAACTTTTAATTACAGAACTTTAATATAGAGTAGTAAAAACTGAACAAAAGAGAGGACTAAAGGCAGAAATTTACAAATCCACAATTTTTGATAATTTTTAAACATTTATTTATTTATTTGGGTTGGGGGTGCTGAGGGAGAGAATCTTTCAGGCAGGTTCCCATTGAGCATGGAGCCCATCACTGAGCTGAATCCCATAACCCATGAGGTCATGACCTGAGCTGAAATCCAGAGTCAGAGGCTTAACTGACTGAGCTACCCAGGTGCCCCAATAATCTTGGCTATTTTTAACATCCCTCTCTCAGTAGATATCATAGGCCAAAAACTCAGTAAAGATATTGACAATGTGATTAAAAACTATCAAATCTCTTGACCTAAGTGTTATAAGGATAGCATATATAAAATGTTCCACCCAACACCAGAAGAGTACATATTCTTTTCAAGTGTAGACAGAGCACCCATAAAGACGAGTTCCTGGGTGGCTCAGTTCATTAAGTTTCTGGCTCTTGGTTTCAGTTCAGGTCATGCTCTCAGGGTCCTGAGATTAAGCCTCAGGGGGCGTTCTGTGCTCAGCAAGAAGCCTGCTGGAGATTCTCTCCCTCTCCCTCATCCTCTCCCTCCCCATCTGCTCCTCTCCCTACTCACACTCTCTCTCTCTAAAATAAATAACTAAAATATATATTTTTTAAGATTTTATTTATTCATGAGAGACATAGAGAAAGAGAAAGAGACAGAGACACAGGCAGAGGGAGAAGCAGGCTCCATGCAGGGAGCCCAGGTGTGGACCTCGATCCTGGCTCTCCAGGACCACACCCTGGGCCAAAGGTGGTGCTAAACCGCTGAGCCACCTGGGCTGCCCAATAAATAAAATTAAAAAAAAAAAAAAAAAAGAATGACCACAAAAAGCAGCCATATGGTGAACCATAAAATCTCGATAAACTTCATAGCTCTGCGGTATACAGAGTATGCTCTCTGATCACAACAGAATTAAATTAGAAATCAAGAAAAACAAGACAGAAATCCCGAAATGGGCATGATTTTTGCAATGTACTTATAAGAAAGAAGAAATTAAAAAGACCAGAAGTAAGTTTGAATTTATGTTCAACAGAATGATAATGAAAACACATGACAGGGCATACAAAGGCAAGAGTAAAGTAGAAATCAGTGCAATAGAAAACAAACCATGGAGAAAATTAACAGTGTCAAAATGCATCCATTAAAGGATTAATAAAACTGGCAAATTAGTAGAATAACTGAAAAAGGAGGAGGAGGAAGAAGGGGAGGAGAATAGGAAGGAGGAAAGTGGGAGGGGGGAGTAGGAGACAATAATGAGGAGGAGGAAGAGGAGAGATTTAACAATATCAGAAAGGAAAGAGGAAACCTTCTACATATATTGAAGGAAGAATAATGGGACATTACATAAACTTTTTCTGATAAATTCAAGAATTTAAATAAAATGGACAAATATCTTGGAAAATGTGATTGAAAATCAACACAAGAGGGAGAAAAAGAGAAAATCTGAGATCCCTGTGCATGCTGAAGATATTGAAATTGTAATTAAAAATCTTTTCCAAAGTAAACTCTAGGCCCAGGTGATTTGACTGATGCCTTTTATCAAACATATAAGGAGAAATTGAAATCAATATTACACAGATTCTTTCAGGAGAGGGAAGAGACTATTTTCTAACTTTTTTTTTTTTTTTTTTTGAGGCCAGACTAACTCATATCAAAATCTAACAAGGATGTTTCCACAAAGAAACATAACATATCAATATCTCTCATAAGCAATTATGTAAAAATCCTCAACAAAATGTTAGTAAGTTAAATGCAGCAATACATAAAATAAATAATACACCATTAGAATATAGGTATTAATGGAGGGATGAAAGGTTGGTTCAGAACCTGGAAAACAACTAGTATAATTCATCACATTGTCAGAATAAAAGTTAAAAAATTATATGATGATCTTAATAGAAGCAGAAAAAGCATCTGACATAATGTAACATTAATTCTTTAAAAAAAAAGTCTGTGTGATATGTTTTTATTTTTTTATTTTTTATTTTTTTAAAGTCAGACTTTCTTTTTCTTTTTTTTTTTAATTTTTAATTATTTATTTATGATAGTCACAGAGAGAGAGAGGCAGAGACACAGGCAGAGGGAGAAGCAGGCTCCATGCACTGGGAGCCCGATGTGGGATTCGATCCTGGGTCTCCAGGGTCGCGCCCTGGGCCAAAGGCAGGTGCTAAACTGCTGCGCCACCCAGGGATCCCTGATATGTTTTTAGAAGGAAATTTAATCTATGAGGACACCTCTAACAAATCTACAGTTAACATTGAATAATAATTCATAAATTATTTTATGCTTCTACAAAAGGTTGGAAACAAGACCAAATATTCACTCTCATCGTTTCTATTTCACATTGTTCTGGAGTTCCTAGACAAAGCAACAAAATTAAAAAAGAGAAAAACTAAAATTTGGGAAGGAAGAAGCAAAACTGTTTTTATTTAAAGATGATATGACTTACACATAGAAAATCTTAAGGTATGTAAAATAATTAAGTGAATTTAGCAAAGTCTAAGGATACAAAAGGATAAGGATACAAAATCAGTATTAAGAAACAAATTGTATTGTTGTATGTTAACACTAAATTGGAATATAAACATTTAAAATACCATTTATTAGCATCAAAACCATAAAAAAAGAATGTTACGAACAAATATAATGAAAGTTGGACAAAGATTCAACAATGGAAACTATAAACTCTGCTGAGGATAATTAAGGTAGACCTAAATATGTCAGCAGATATATACCATCCTCATAGATTTCACAACTCATCTTGTTAAGATGTCAATTTTATCCATGTTGATCCACAGATTCAATGTAATCTTACTCCTCTAAATCATAATAGGCTGTTTTTTGTTTGTTTGTTTACGTTTGTTTTTTTTTTAATAAAAAAAGACAACCTAATTCTAAAATTTATATGGAAATGCAAACAAGCTAGGATAACTAAAACAATCTTGGGATAACAGAACAAAATAGGAAGATTTAGATTACCTGATTTCCAAAGCTACACTAAATAATAAAGAAGGCATTTTGGTATCTGATATGAGGATAAACAAACTGAGCAATAGAACAGATAAGCAAGTCCAGAAATAGATAAATATATATAAGACTCGGCAATTTGGAAAAGAAATTCAAGATGATTCCATGTTGAAAGGAAAATATTTTCAACAACTGGAACTGAAATAATTAGATATCTGTACAAGAAAAAAAAAAAAGTATATCAAGCAAGGAAAACCCAGTCTTTCCCTTCTGTTATAGGGAAAAACCTTTAGTTATCTCCTGTGTGTTTCTTTAACTACTCACAAAGATTTCACTAGGACACTGACACTTCTGGTCACCAAGTGTGTGGGATTCTCCCCCACAACAAGGATGCCTCTGACACTAATTGGGAGTCCCACAATTTTAACTCAATTCTTACACTACCTGCCAAGAGATAGCATCAGACCCTATATATACAGGTTCAGTTCAATAACACTGCTACCCCTCCATCCCTACCTCAGACATAGTTGCAAGCCCACATTAACATCTGTGCTTCTAACTAACCAGTTTTAGATCAGATTTTGCAATGACATCTTCCTCAGATTTGATTAATTTGTTAGAGTGGCTCAAAAACTCAGTTATGTTTAGTAGTTTATTAAAGGATATGATAAAGGATATAGATGATCAGCCAGATGAAGAAAGACATAGGGAGAGGTCTAGGAGGGTCCAGAGTAGAGGAGCTCCTATCCTTGTGGAGTCTTGTGGAGTTGGGATATATCACCTTCCCAGTGTGGATGTGCTCATCAGTCTAGAACCTCTCTGAATCCTGGACTATGGGGTATTTATGAGGTTTCCTCATACAGAATGAGGGTGAGTGGAGCCGAAAATTCACAAGCTTATGAACATGGTTTGGTCTTTCTGCTTACCAGTCCCTATCCAAAAGCTACCCAAGACCCACTTAGAGTCAACTCATTGGAATAAAAGAAACTTCTAGTGCTCTTATCACTTAGGATTTTTTTCAAAGATTTTATTTATTTATTCATGAAAGACACAGATATAGAAAGGCAGAGACATAGGCAGAGGGAGGGAGTCTGATGTGGGACTCGATCCTGAGACTGTGGATCACGCCCTGAGCCAAGGGCAGGTGCTCAACCGCTGAGCCACCCAGGCGTCCCACACTTAGGATTTTAAAAGAGTTTTAGGAGCCCTGTGTCAAGGGATGAAGTAAAAAACAAATAACAGAACAAGAGATGCTCCAAGGGCTCTTATCACTTCGGATGTCACAAAGGTTTTTGGAAAACCTTTGTGTTAGAAACCAGCAGCAGATATCTATATCTAGATATTGATATCTATATTTATATATCTATATAATACTTATAATATAGAGGTATTATATATCTTATTATAAAAATATGAAGGCTTCCTCATGTAGAATGAGAGTGATATTATATATATAGATACAATATAGCTATATAATATCTATATAATATATGATGTACATATTACACATTTTATATATTTTATGAAATATACATATTGTATATTTTGTTATATATGATATATATCATATATCTTATGATTTCACATCAAAATGTACTGCTCTTTATACAAACATTAATCTGAGATGGAGCATATGCTACATGTTAAAACTAAAGCTATAAGCCTTCTAGAAATAGGCATAACAGAATATCTTTGCAAGTTTAAAATTGGCAAAAAAAAAAAAAAAAACACAAAAAACTAAGGCACAAAAACCACCAACCAAAAAACAAATTGATAAACTAAAAATCCATAACAATTTGAAAATTTTGCTTGAAAAACGCATTATTAAGGGAAAAATTTCAGAGTACACAAAAATAAAATGACAGATCAATTTCATTTACAAATCTTAATGCAAATTTCCCAAATATTATCCAGTAGCACACTATAAGGTTTATTATCATAACCATGTGCAGTTTATGTCTATAAAGAAAGATTGGTTCAGTACTATGAAGTCTATTAAAGTAATTAATCAGATTAGCAGATATAAAGAGAAAAATCATATCATCTCCATAAATGGTAGAAAGAAATTTGACAAAATTTAAAGCTACCCTTGCTAAAAATATTGTATAAAATAGGAATCAGTGAGTGTATCTTTAACATCATGTCAGCCACAAAGGCAGGGTTTCATATAATGCAGAATGCTCATAAGCATTGAATTGGGGATATTAACCAAAAAATTAAAGAAGAAAAAAATATTAAAGTTATAAAAACTGGAATACTCTCAATATTAAGGAGACATAATATTCTCATTATTTGCATATGCTAACACTATGCTTGGAATATATCAGAGAATAAACTACTCAATTATTATAAGTGATAAAATAATATGATAAAGTATTAGGGTACAAAATATACAGAAATCAAAAGCCATCTTATCACAGGAAATCATTATCAAAAGGTATACTGGAAGATACAAACCTATTAAAATAGACACAAAAATAGGTAAAATACCTAAAACATACTTAACAAGATAAGATACAGATAACTTCATAATGAAAACATTAAAACATGAAAGGCATAAAAGTACATTTGAACAAACTGAAAGTCATATTCTTATACAAGACCCAAGTTCATGAAGATCTCAATTCTTTCTTGGTTAATTTTTACATGTAATATTATTCACCAAACATACATACACATGCATATAAATTTGAATAAACTGCATCTAAATTTCACACAAAGAATTAAATTAGCAAAAATAGTAATATTTTGAAGATGACAACTGAAGAAGGATGTCATAGCCCACTTTCAATATGGAGCCCAGTGATCCTTATTGTAGAGGCTGTTTTTAGGCAGACAGGCTTGACCGATGGAATGTAGAAAGGGCCCACAGTGACCATGTGGCCGAATACAGACAGGCCCATCAGGCAGCCCGCCTCAAGGTATCCATAGGCCCTAACTGACCAATGGGCTACTTACAAGTAGGCAAAGTTATCAAAATAGGGAATATTCCATATGTGTCATATAGCCTCATTTTCCCCCTTTAAAAACAGCCCCACCCACTGCCTCATTACACACAGCCTCTCTTCTGCTGTCCTGCCCACTGCTCCCGTATGGTGTATTCAATAAACCTCTCTTGCCTTTGATCTGCCTTGGGTGAATTTTTTCACCTCCTGTGCCACTGGCTTCCATCTCGTTCTTGCCCCATTTGGGGACCCCCATCCAATCAAGCAACACCCCTTTTAGGCACCATACTTATATCTTGGTATTCACGCTATTATGAAGTCCTCTCCCACACTGTATATGTATGGCTAATCTGTGCTATCAATCAAATATAGAGTTATAGTGATAGTCACATCCAAGGATACTTTAGGAAAGACTGCTACTTTCTGCTTGCTCTCCCCTGGATCACTCTCTCCTGGGAAAGTCAGCCAGCCACCAGTTCTAAGAGTACTCAAGCAGCCCCAGTGAAGTACAGGTGGTGATGAACTGAGGAATAACTGGTACCAACTTCCAAGTTATATGAGAACCCACTCGAATACACACACTTCACCCTTAGTCAAACTAAGAAATCTGTAGTATTGGCTGAACCTTGAGGGAAATCTTTTGAGACTCTGAGTCAACTAAGTAGCTCCAGAATTTCGGACCCATAGGAATTATGTGAGATGAAAAACAACAACAGTAAGCAAACATGTTCATTGTTTTAAGTCAATATGTTTGGGGACTAATTTTCTATATGGCAATAGACAGTTGATAAAAAATAGTCGGGGGAGACCTACTACAAATATTTTGCACCATCTCCATAATTAAAATGGTTTGGGATTTGCTGCAGCATTTCATAAATCTCTGAAATTTTTACATGGTGGAACAATAACAGTAACAAAAACAAACCCCAAACACTAAACAGTCAAAAAACAAATGATAGGACTTTGGGATTTAGCTCTGATATGTTTTAGAAGTTGTCACCCCCATCCTTACAATTAAGAAAAAATTGAAATGAACAACATTGATGACTATGTTTGGACCCATGAGAGAAGAGGTTGCTGGCTACTTGCCGCTCAAAATCGGGTGAGGCAGATAAATAAAAAGAATCACAGCTGAGACTAGTTTACGTCGAAGAGAAGTGGCTGGAGCCATACTATAGTAAGAAAATAAATACTTTGACAAATCGTTCAAGGCCAAATGTGGAGTAGTATGAGTGGAAGAAATTTCTGGGGGCCACAGTTTTCGGAAGACCCCCCATGCTCAAGAACTCCACAGGATTAGCAAAGAAAAGCCAAGAAAAATTCCCTCAGGTCTCCTGCAGGAATGGGAGGGAATCATTAAAATATACCCAGAGCAATCTCCATAACAAAGTCCTTCTCTTCAGGGGAAAAGATTTCAGCAGAACCTCATTTTATCTGAGGAAAGGGCATTTATTCCATTCCAGCCCCTCTAGCCTTCTTGTCTCCCCTAAGGGGGAGAAAAGATCAAGAAATACTTGCAAAAGTCACAATGCAGTGATACAGACTCAGTAAAAGACAGATTAAGTCACAGTCCCATAGAATGCTTTCCTTCTGCCTTTCTTTCTGTGTATCAACAGTGGATTACAATGGAAAGATCTACAAGGCCAGATTACATTTAAGGAGGATTTCTTTTAGAAACCCAGAAACAACAGGAGAGACAAAAACAGGGACATTAAAAGAATTTGAAGCTTCTGGCAACTATAACCATAGCAAACATTAAAAACAGCCCACCCTTAACCAGATTAACATGATACCTTACCCTAAGGGCCCAATTAGTTTAGTTCCTGTTACCTCATAATACATCATGTTTGGTTTTCAATTAAAAAAAAAAAATCAGCTATGACATAGATTTGGGGATTATCAGGGCAATTTTTTAAAGTTTTTTTTTTTTTTTTTTTAATTCATTTGAGACAGAGAGAGCTCACAAGTGTGAAAGCACAAGCAAGGCGGAGGGCTAGAGGGAAAAGGAGATGCAGACTCTCCACTGAGCAGGAAGTCCAATGCAGAAATTGAACCCAGGACTTCAGGATCATGACCTGACCTGAAGGCAGACACTTAACCGACTAAGCCACCCAGACACCCACAGATAGGGATAAAAAAATATCATTAATATGTTATGGAATCTGATGGAAAGAGTTGACAACATATAATAGGTAATGTAAACAAAGACTAGAAATGCTAAGAAAGAATCAAAAGAAAACACTAAAAACCAACTCAAAATGATTGCAAATATAAATGTAAAATAGAAAATGATATATATCTTTTAGAAGAAAACATAGGAGAAAATCTAGGTAACCTTGTGTTTGGTGATGGGTTTTTAACTACAACAAAGAAAGTAAGAGCCACAAACATAAAATTGATAAATTAGACTTTAATGAAGTTAAAAACTGCTCTGTAAAAGATCCTTACAGAAATGAAAAAAAAAGCTTCCAACTGGGAGAAAATATCCACAGATTAACATCTGATAAAGGGCTGTCACCTGAAATATATGAAGAATTCTTAAAACTCAACAATAAGAAAACAACTCAAGTTGTAAAATGGGCAAAAGATCTCAACAGATATTTCACCAAAGAAGATATAACAATGACAGACATATGAAAAGATGTTCAATACCATTTACAGTGAAGGAATTTCTAATTAAAACAACAGCCATAGAAAGCTACACACTTATTAGAATGCCTAAAATTAAAAAAATTAATAAATAAACTGACAATGCCAAATCCTAGCAAGGTTTTAGAGGTACTCCTTTCATTGCTGATGGGAACACAAAATGTTCTAGTCACTTTGGAAGATAGTTTACAATGGCAGTTTTTTACACACTATTCAGCAATAAAAAAGAAGTGAGCCACCAGGCTATGGGAAAACATGGATGGACTTTATTTGCATATTGTGAAGTAAAGAAGCCTGTCTAAGAAAACTGTATGCTATTTAATTCCAATTATATAACCTTCTGGAAAATGCAAAACTATTGTGACAGTGGTTTCTAGGAATTCTGGGGAGGAAAAGAATAAACAGGTGAAGTTCATGAAGTTTTTTAGGTGATAAAATTTTTTAATGATGATATTTTGTATGATACTGCAATGTTGTATATAAAATTATGTATTTGTCAAAACCCATCAAACTTTAAAGCACAAAGGTGAATCTTAATGTATGCGAATTAAAAACAAAATCATTTAGGAGGTTGGGGAATCTCAGGAAACAAAGCAGATCATGACAAGAGACTCTACCATATTACAAATGTGTGAAACAACCTCACTAAAGGAGATGAGAAAAAATGTTGACCTAAGTAATTCTGGAAATGAATCTACACAACTAAAGGCAAAAGAAAACTATGCATAAGTGGTATACTTTAGTCCTTACAGACTGCTTTTGATAGCTCTATTGGAATTGAATGACCGAGCAAATGGAAGACGGATTGTGGAAGCCAAGTTTTTCACTGTGGAAGTGGGAATTTATAGCTAATCGAGGGGAGGGAGCTAGAATGATCCATGTGGTAATGAATTAGAGTTGGAAATACCTGTATGAACTCATGTTAAATTAATATAGATACAGAGGATTATATATAGAAATCACACACACACACACACACACACACACACACTTGCCTGAGACTGTATACATGCATGTATTTTCTTATTCTTTCCCCCGATAAGGCCTGAAGATAATAACACCACATTTTTACCACAAAAATGTTGACTATTATTATGATTTTGCTGTAAAAAGGAAATGAAGACATTCTCTGTATCTTGCCGTGGAGTGACCTCCAAGATGTAACACTGAGTTAACACAAATAATATATGAAGCTGTGAATGGTCACAATTAAAGTATTAAGGGAAAAATAATATACATTAACTTATACTTGATAGTATTGCATTAAAAAACTAGAAGCAGGCATATATAGACAAGCAAATAAATGTGGTTATCTACAGGTAAGGGAAAGGAGATCATAGGGGTACTTTTTACTATATTGTTTCTTACACTGCTTTGACTTTTTAAAAACTATTTGAATGCATTACCTATTACAAAATTAAACTCAAAATATAAGCATTTATAAATATAAATATATGTGAATATATATAAGGCAGATAGCAATAAGTAGCCAGACACTTGAAATTCTGTATGTCATTTAATATTTTTACCAATCCAATGAGGTAGGTTCTATTTTCCCCTAGGTTGCTAAGGAACCGAGACACTGGGAATTAAGGAACTTCTCTAATGTTACAAAAAACAGATTAGGTTCAGGTCTAGATCCCTTTGACTCCAAAGTTTATGTTCTTAACCACCATCCTCTTCCTGATTTGAAAGGTACACATATAACAAGTCAGAATGACAGATCGGGTCACAGAAAATGCCCTGAATTAAGCTGGAAGTTTTGAAACAGTGGATCTCTTTTATCTATAATCTCTTGTAAACTCTATTTTTTGAAAAATAAGTTCCTTGACAAAAATCTTATGGAGAGAACACTAAGCCACTAACTTCTTTTGGAATATATATTGTCGCGATAGTGTTGTCTTATTAAATATCAAAATTTAATATCACAGGTCATATTTAATATTTCTTGATTTTAACAAGATTTCCAATTACTATAAATAAAACATTTAATGTGTATTTCTGAGTTACAATGCTTAAACTTTTAAGACAGTGCTATTTCAAAATGAATTTAACATAATTTAATTCTACTTAAGATTAATTGCAGTTATCTGCTTAACTAACTGCAACATTCTTAATTGTTAATTCTAGTTACTTAGAATGTTCAGGTAAAAATTTCTATGGAATATGGATCTATTCTGAAACAAATACCAGTATTTCTCATTCAAAAGGTACTTTTTATAAGTGTAGGTTCTGAGTCCTAACTCCTTGAGATTCTATTTCAGTAGGACTAGCAATGAGATTGAGGATTTTTCTTTAACAAATGATCTATATAGTTAGCCCTTGGAACAGGCTTTGAGCAACATTGTCACAGAATGCCTCAAAGATGGAAGCAGCCCAACAAACAATTGATATACTTCCACTTCAATATATGGTAAAGTAGGAAGGTTTATAATTGTGCATCACATGAAATTATTTACAACATTAAGGTGTCACAACTAAAACCAAAAATTAATACTAAACTAGACATTGGTGTCTATCAAACCAGTTCTCTGGAGCATGATTATCCCTGGCCAGCTGATATTTGTATAAATAAAAGTCTTTCCTTTTTTTTTTTTTTCTTATATGATGTCTCACTTTTTTTTTTTTTTTTTTTAACAGTCATTGATTTTGTTTGGGTTGTTATTTTTAAATTGAAAGACAGATGAGGAGTCATATTGGATTGAGTGCAATTTCTGAATTCAATAGTGTTATAAATCAGATAAAAAAGACAAAATAAAGATTTCCGTTTCTCAGCAGAGATATATAAAACTGGATATTCAAAAAACCATAATATATCATGTCAAATATAATCCACAAGAAATAGTGATTTCCATTCATATTGTCTGTCTTGTCTACGTTTTGATGGAGCTGGTAGACAGTAAAATATGTCTAATGGCACCATCAATTACTGAGAGATTAAAAAGAAAACTTTGTAAAGTTGAAATCTATCAACCCTCATGGCTGTCTGCTTTGTTGCTTTAATATTTGAGTCTTAATCTTTACCAAGGATTGTTGAGTGCCACTGTATACTGCCTTTAGAACTTTGAATTACATCACTAAAAAGAAAAATGAGAGGACTTACATTATAAAATGTTTTTTCAGTAAAGGAATTTAGCTTCCATGAATTTATATCTATGCTATATTTAGGTTTACTGATACTCTAAGTCCCTCTTTGCCAGGAACTTCAAAATGTAAGTTGAGACCCAAAGGTGGATTAAGGAGCAACCTCAGTCATTACACCGTATTGGAAAAATTAACTATATGAGATTTTAATGCTTTTTATTTTCAGATTGTATTTAATTCCTATCAGTTTATAGGTAACTCCTAGCATACAGGAGTATTTTCAAAATAATAGTAATAATAATATAATGCATTATAATGATGATTACTACTATTACAACAAATATATGCAACAAGAACACAATTTAGTAATCAAAATATGATTGAAAGCAATTTAAATCTTTAATGCAATTTATTTTCTCTTTTTTTCTTTTTTCTTTTCTTTCTTCTTTCTTTCTTTCCTTTTTTTTTTTTTTTTTAAAGTAGGCTCCATGTCCAGTGTGGAGCCCAACATGGGACTTGAACTCAAGAGAGAAGCCCTGAGATCAAGACCTGAGCTGAGATCAAGAGTCAAGGGAATTTTTATGACATGTTGCCCTACATTTAACAAAATATTTTTTCCCTTGTCTTCTTTTATTGCTCTCTCTTCCCTCAACACAACCCCTCAAAAACATTTTCCCAAACTGCCTTGCGCAGACTCTAGCTAGTTTCTCTAGCCTTTTCCTTCTTTCTCTATTTGATGATGATGATGATGGCAGTGATTTTCTCCCACTTGCATCTCCAATGCAAGTCCATCTATTATCTACTCTGATGTAGACATAGCTTAGAATTAATCAAGTAAAGATGAAACTCTGCAGCTCTCTCCAGTCCTTTGTGTGGTGGGGCAAGCTAACAAGAGTTCCTGGTATAGAGAAAAGGAATGAAAGATAGAAAACCCGGAATAGATGAAAGCAAAAGTCTCCTTAGTGGTCATGGGAAGGAACAAAGCACTGAATACACGTGTGAAAACTGTTTCTCCTGTCATCTTTCTCTGAGTCAAATCGTTACAATACTCCATAAAGGGGATACAAGGCTAACCCATGATAGTGCTCATTTCCATCTGTAGACCAACACTGACTCCTTTGCATATCTTTTTCTGTGTGTAGGGTAGGATTTCTTTCTGATAACTTAGGGGATGATGTGTGGCTTCCCTTGGTTACATGTGTCCTTCAGGAACTTTTCTGGCTAATCTAGTTAATTCTGAAGAAACAGACACTTGGAAGTTAATTCATATTTCCTAGTCCAATAGGATGTGTCTATATCCAACCCGACTTAAAAAAAAAAGAAAGTGGCAAATTTTTCATCACTTCTGTTTCTCTTGGTCAATTCTAATTTCTTTTTCTCTTGCCTTCATTGGTTGGCTTGACATGCCAAAAACTGCCAGAGAACTCCACCTCCCTCTTCTCACCACTTCCATCTTGCCCTTCCCTCCTGTCTCCTCCTTTCTTCTCTTCTCCTCCCCTCCTTCCCTTTCTCCCTAGCAAAACTGAGGGGATCCCTGGGTGGCTCAGCGGTTTGGTGCCTGCCTTTAGCCCGGGGTGTGATCGATCGAGTCCCACGTCGGGCTCCCTGTGTGGGGCCTGCTTCTCCCTCCTCCTGTGTCCTTGCCTCTCTCTCTCTCTCTCTATCATAAATAAATAAATAAATAAATAAATAAATAAATAAATAAATAAACCTTAAAAAAAAAAAACTGAGTGGAAAGTCCAGGGTTCCCTCACACTCTTCCCCCACACATGCACAGCCTCTCCCATTGTCAACATCCCCTACCAGAGTTATATATTTGTTACAATCAGTAAAGTACACTGACGTATCACCCAAATCCCATAGTTTGCTTTGGGATTGTACATTCTATGGGTTTTGACAAATGTTAATGACACATACCCACCACTATATTATGAGTTCCACTGCATTAAAAATCCTCAGTGCTCTTTCTATTCATCCTTTTCTCTCCCCAAACCTGGCAACCACTGATCTTTTTGCTCTCTTCTTTGTTTTGCCTTTTCCAGAACATCATAGACTTAGAATCATAAGTTTGCCCCTCTTAGATTGACTTCTTTTACTTAGTAACATACTTTTAAAGTTCCTCAATGCCTCTTCATGGCTTGATAACACTATCATAAGCTGTAGTACAAATAGACAATGAATTATTTTACCCATTCGCCTACTAAAGGATATCTTGTCTGCTTCTAAGTTTTAGAAATTATGAATAAAACTGCTATAAACATCTGTGTGCAGGTTTTTGTGAGGAAGTAACTTTTCAATTCATTTGGGTAAATACTAAAGAGCATGACTGCCATATCATATGGTAAATATATATTTAGCTTTGAAAAAACTGCCAAACTTTCTCCCAAAGTGGCTTACCATTTTGCAACTGATCAATGATTAATAAGAGCTCCTGTTGCTCCTC
The DNA here is from genome assembly GCF_053574225.1 of Canis aureus. Lineage (NCBI taxonomy): Eukaryota > Metazoa > Chordata > Mammalia > Carnivora > Canidae > Canis > Canis aureus. The sequence goes on along the minus strand of NC_135641.1, from coordinate 35,304,841 downwards.
ATCCTCATCAGCATTTAGTGTTGTCAATGTTCCTGGTTTTAGCCATTCCAACAAGTGTGCCGATACTTCATCATTTGCATTTCATTATTTTAATGAAAAATGCTTATTTGCCATATATTTATCTTTTTGGTGAGGTTTCTATTTAGATCTGTTGCCTGTTTTTTTTTTTTTTTTTTAATTGGGTTGTTCATTTTCTTACTGTTGAGTTTTAAGACTTCTTTGTACAACAGTTCTATATTAGACTCTTGTTTTGCAAATATTTTCTCCCAGTCTGTGGCTTGTCTACTCTTACTTTTGAGAGACATTTCTTTTTGTTCCCAGTAAAAATCAGTTTCTCCACAAGCCAGAATTCCAGCAACTACTAAGGGAGCTAAAGAAGCCTAAAGATCTTTTCCTTTTTTTTTTCCCCTTCTTGTTAATTTGTCACTATAAGTTATCCAGCATTGATGTCATTGATGTCCAAAAGCTTGTATTTCTTCCAACTATCCTCTTACCATCTGTGCTCCAGTCTTGCCAGGTCTCTCACATGGACAGGCCCCTGTGGAACATGATCTTTTCCTGCTAAATGCATGTCTGAACATTTTCCCCCTGTCTGTTGATGTATAGTTATGAATTCAACACGTATATTTCAGGTACTCTAAACTCATGTACTTTTTTTTCTTTTTCTTGTAGAGAAGAGAGAGAGGGAAAGTGGGACAGGGGAGAGGGTAGGAAGAGAGGGAGAGAAAGAGAGAATCTTAAGCAGACTTCATGCTAGACGTGGGGCTTGATCTCACAACCCTAATTATATGACCAGAGTGAAATCAAGAGTCAGGCACTTAATCTACAGCCACTTAGATACCCCTCAAGTAATCTTTTTTAAATGTAGTTTCTAAGCCTATTCAATTCCATTCTTCTGATCATTAAACTCCCAGTGACAGTAAATGAGTAGTAAAAATGGGCAGTGCAGAATTTAAATAAGAAAATTTATTTCTTCAAAAGTGGCTTGTGAATTCTTTATGAAATTGCCTATATTTATTATAACATAGAGGGAGAGATTTTAATACATTATTTCATTTGTTCTCAAATGGCCCCTAGTATATTGAGTGTTTAAATGATATACCTAAGATATATTTTATATATTACTTCTCCACTTTTATAAATTGACTCTCACAATTATTTTGTGTATGTCTTAAAATTATGTCATCTCAAAAGCTTTTTGACAGTACAAATGGAATATAAGATATATGATGTATTATAAGCTAAAGAGGTATTTTCAGTTGTTCTTTGGTATTTTTTATTATCTGATAGTTTTAATTATTTTGACCAAAGGACCTTATTTTATAAATGAAATAATTATGTTCACAATGAATTAACCCATTCTAGTGAAAATTAATCCCAAGTGAAGTCATTATATCCATTGTAATTGACTTGGTTATGTGAATTTGCATTCAATCATATTTATATATATATTACTAATAAAATATCATTTACAGATTATAATCCATGATGCTTTAAGCATATTTAAATACAATGACAAGGTATTCCAATTGACTTTTGTAAAAGGTAATTGGGGACACCTGGGTGGCTCAGTGGTTGAGTGTCTGTCTTTGGCTCAGGGTGTGATCCCGGGATTTAGGATTGGGTCCAGCATTGGGCTCCTTGTGGGGAGCCTGCTTCTTCCTCGGCCTGTGTCTCTGCCTCTGTCTCTCTGTGTTTCGCATGAATAAATAAATAAAATCTTTTAAAAAAAGGAAACGGTAGTGGTATTCAGGATGACTTTAATTCACCTATGGATTTATATTTACCTTTGGTGATTTTTTAAATAAAAATATATTATGATAAAAATGAAGTATACTAACATTCTAGGTATTGAATGTTTATGTGTAATATTTTATATAATGTGTCTATGTTCAATAATAAAGAGGGAATAATAAACTGAGAATACATTTTATTTCTGAAAGGTGTTTTCTACCACAGTTGTTTAAAATAATAATGAAAAAAGGAACCCAAAGACACAGGAGTGTACTAGAATTATTTTTATTTCCCATAAAACTAGCATTATTTAACTGTGATCAGGGAAAGTAAACCCCAGACTTGAAATATGTTGTCTTTACTAAAGCTCTTCCACATTTTAGTTTGGCCTAGTGTAACTATTTAGCTTTTGGTAAATAAAAACACCAATTCATTTTTTATATTCTAAAGAAATAAAATTTACTACTTACTACCATAGAAGCAATAAAAAAAGACATTTAACATGTAGTATACAAGCCATAAGACACATTCCATACGTGTAGTATAGTTAAGAATACTTTTCATTCATCACACACTGAAATGTTAGAAGGTGAAG